>NW_024467083.1:15845000-17045000 GCF_017591425.1 Ochotona curzoniae
ATAAAATCATGAGGCAGGTAGCAACATTATTCCAAATTAATAGATGAGGAAACTGAGCCCCAAAGAAGTTAAAGGTGAAAGTGACATGGCTTCATTTCCAGATATAGTGTTGTCTAGTTCTGGTGAAGCCAAAAAAACCTGAATGAACTAAAGACATCACCATCAGCCAATGGAGAATCACAGTTAATGTCAAGTGTGACGTAGATATGTGAACATAAAGGGCAAAACAAGGTTGCCAATGACTAAGTCATCCCATTGAAGGGGGCGGCATTGTTATCTACAAGACGTCACTGTGATGATCATGGTAAAGATATCCAAGTAAGATCTTCTCATAAACAGGAAACTGGTAATAAAAACCTTTGACAATTCGTGAAGCTGGCTTCATAATCTAGGCCTTTTAAGGAAGGAAGGATAGCTAAGTGTTCAGCCCAGCAGGTTAAGGGACCCATTGGAACTGTTCGTACTGAAGAGAGTTGGCATTGCAGTTAGAGGAGAGACCTCAGAAAAGGACTCTGGGTGGCAGGCCTGTTCAATGACGAACAAATTCCTGCTCAACACATGCATGCACACCATTGCTCAGCACTGGCGTTTAGTTACATCTGCATACACTTGATGCCATTTGCTTATCAAGTCCTCTATGAAAGTAAAAAACAGTAGGTTATGAGCTCCTTTGCTGCCTTCCCAGGCTCTTACCCGTGTCTATCCAGAGCAACTTAGTAAGCTGTAAGAATTCATGATGCATTTATCACATCACATCTCAAAGTTGTTTTCATTCATTTAAAGATAAGAATACCTGCAAGGGTTCTTCTCTGGAAATAAAGAAAGAGCAAGAGAGACACTATTGAGAAAAAGGCTTGGAGGTGGAGGTGCCAGTGTGGTAGACTGCTCCGTGGGGATTTGGGAAGTTGATCCGTGTAATATCTTATTTTCAGGTTTCAGCTCTAAAAAGTTTGCTAAGCCATGACAGTTCAGAAACTTTTTGGGTTCTTTTAGCTTAAAAATATTCTTTTTAGAGTCCCAAGTGATTCCTTTACTTAAGTCATATTGTCGGGTATTTCTGCATTTACTGTGAATTCTATTGGAAATGATGATAACTCTCTGAGAAGGGGCTGGAAAAAAAATCTGGTGGTTTCTCTCATGGCAGGAGCAAATGCGTTTTCCTCACAGTTGCTCTGCTCTGTAGACCCATGGGAATATGTTAATGACCCTGAAAACGGAATTTGTTTCTTTAGAAACACTGTTCTGTGGTCTCTGGGAATTGGGTTTATTTGTAAAGACAGGAAAGACTGGTCCTAGAATCATTCAGGAAGGCCAAGTGTGGAATATAAATTGAGGAAATGAAATGTAACATATATAAATAATATCCTAAAACCCAAATAATTCTTTACTGTAATTATTTGTTGGGTTATTGTATTTGGTTTTTTTTTTTTAAGATTAGGTTTATGAACATCAAAATGCCATGGACCCTGACCTATGTCCTACTGCTATTCCAAGATCTTTTTGTTTTTAGGTGTCGGCATCCCTGGACATAACAATGATAGAAGGTCCTTCTGTGCAGGATCCAATCTGTCTGTCTGTTGCTGAGCCTTCTATATCATATAGACCCCTAGGAGGTCTGCAGGTGCCTGCAGAGTTTGCACCATAAAGAAAGTCAGAGAGGAAAAAAAGAAAACAATAAAAGTCATAGAGGGTTAGAAAAGAAACTATAAGGCATAAGGGAAGTTGATTTGAAGAAGAATTTTTAAGATTCTGGAAAGATTAAGTCAATGACATACGATTTGAATACTCTTTTGAATTTGAATTCTGCATGGGACAGCCTAACACATCCTCTAAATCTCTATTTTCCCATCTTTGTTTTCTTTTTCTTTTTATTTTTAAGACACATTTTTTTTTAAAAAATGTATTTGAAATGTAGAGTTCTGAGGGAGGACAGAGAGACAGAGAAAGAGAATTTTCATCTCTTTCTCTGTCTTCCCAAATAGCTAAAACAACTTTGGATACTCCAGGCCCTAACCAGGAGCTAGAGCTCCATCTTGGTCACCAACATGGATGGCTGGAACTCAAGTACTTGGGCCATTTTCCTCTCTTTTTCCCAGGCACATTAGCAGGGATCTGGATCAGAAGTGGAGTAGCTGGGACTTGAACTAATATGGGATACCAGCGTCACAGGTGGTGAAAGCTTAACATACTCTGTCACATGCTAGCCCTTCTTTTTTCTTACCTTAGCAATGTTTTATTCAAATTAAAATTTGAATATTACAATGGTATTTATTATAATGGACATTTCTGTGGCATTAGCCCATTTTTCTTGTTGAAACAAGAGATTCAGAGCTGGCACATTTATAAACACATTGAATAGTTTCATTCACCTATTTTGGAGGCTGACATTACCAGATTGCACAGCCTCATTTCAGCCTCCAGTGAAGGTTTTAAGGCAGATGGCATCCTGACAGGTGTGTAAGAGCGATCTTAAGACAGAGGACCACAGAGGAATCCAGAGTTCTTGCTCTTTTCAAGAAGCTTATTCTCATGATAACCAACTGGAGTCCCCCAGACATCAAGCACTCTCAATGATCTAATCATATCTTAATAGAACCCAGTTCTCAAACATCCCATCATCTCTACATACCACTCTGAAAAACTGTGCCTTTAAAACATGAACCTCTGGGGAACAAATAACACCCAAAGCATAGTGAATCAAATGTGATCACAAAATCATGTCATTTAGGAAGGTGTTTTTAAAACTCCAACAGGTGAACAACTTACTTCTAGTTAAACACTAGTTAACTGCTGAGTCTAGAGATGCAAAGATGACTTTCTGTAGCTTTGTAGTCCAATAGCTAAAGCTGCTGAGACAATGGCATTCCTTGTGCACCAATTCGAATTTCGACTGCTCCATTTCAGATCCAGCTGCCTGTTAATGGCCTGGGAAAGTAGCAGAGGATGACTCAAGTACTTAGGCCCCTGCCATTCATGTGAGAGACTTAGATGAAGCTCCTGGCCCCTGGCTTTGACCTTGCCCAGCACTGGCCATTGCAGTCATCACAGAAGTGAACCAGCAGATGCAAGATCTCTCCCAGTCTCTTCCTCTCTGTAACTCTGATTTTCATATGAATAAATTTTTAAAAATGATTTAAAAAACATAAGGCTTTTTTCAAAGATGACTTTCTGACTCATTGGCTGATCTTACTAGTAACACAGCATTTTGATACAAAGATGAATGAATTAAGCTTTTCTTGTGCTAGATAGAGTGTTTCCTAAAAGAGTAATTTTTAAATCGGTAGGTAGATTAAAGAGATATCATGGTAGAATAAGAAAAACTGTGAATTTGAGGAACAGATAAAGATGATGTTGATACCAGATCGTGACAATAATTAAACCTAAGACAAAGTACTTGACTCCCAGAGCATTAGTTTCCAGACCCATAAAACAAAGAACCATATAATTGTCTTTTAATTTTCTAAAACAGAAACAATACACATAAATTAGATACAAGAAGAGAATCAAAGCCCATGGTGGCCATGATGATGATCATAAAGTTAATTCTAATTAATGAGCTCAGAGGCTGATACAAACAGCTAGCAATTCCTGCCTCTGCATCCACTGGTGGCCTCTCTGTCCTGGAAGTTGCATTCTGAGCTGTCTTAGAGTACAGTCTGATAAAAACGCCTTGGAGGTGAACAACCGGATCTACTCTTGGCTACTGGTAAAAACTGGCTGGTATAGACAAGTAATTCATGCCAAATGCAATTCTGTGTGTCTTCTCAAGGGACTGTATACTTTTTTCTAGGGCTTTTTTTTTAATCTTTAAGCTAATTAATCTCAGCTAGTATGTTGTTCATTGTGATATTAGTACATTAGATCATTATACATAACCAAATTAATTTATAGTTGTGAGAACTTCACTCTTTTTTTAAAATTTAATTTAATTTTTATTTTGACAATCTTTACATAGTTAACTAGGGTAAGAAGGTTCAAGGGCTACAGGAAAGTGGATAATACTAGCATGTTTTCCATATTGTTACCTTCATGTTTAAATGGGGGGTTTTAAGGGAGAAGGCCCACCCAATTTCCCACCCTCCCTAGGTCCCGGATGTAGGGCATGCTCTGAGGAGAACTTCACTCTTTGTAACAATACATTGTTCCACATAGAAGGGAAGATGATCACAGTATCCCATGGATAGTTCCCAGAAAATCAGGCCAATGAAATGTGCATATTGAAGAAGGGCAAACTCCTAGCATCTGTGAGTTGGTTCCTAGCTTGGGTAACGCTAGGACATAGAAATCATCTCAGTGTCCAAGTCACGAAATTAAGCTATGGCCATATTAGGAAAGCATTTATCCCATGGATTAACTCAACCCTTACCACTTTGGGGAATCCACCTGGAGGTTTTCAAGCGTTTCCTATATGTTTGAGGGTAATTTGTACATTAGGTAGCTTTCCTGTATAGAGAAAAGATATCAAATTCTTCTTCACTCAAAAACTGTAGATAGAACTGTGATGTTGAGTGAATATTTAAGACTAACTTTCATGGTTGGTCTTCTCTGTCAATGTGAAACCTTGTTTCCTAACTACTAAAATGGTTCAAGATCAGATCCTTTTGGCTGTAACAGTTTCTTTATAAGGGAATGTGAGTAAAGAACCAAAATGAGAACCAGCAAAGATATATAATTAAGAAAGTAGTTCTTTATATGTTGAAAAAATGCAAAAAAAATTAATTGTGCCTCATGCTAAAGAAAACAAAGAATGAGTACACTTAAATGAGTTTTCTGCATGTCATTTCCTTATTCCAAGGGTACCAGAATCTGTGGCTTTCCTATGTTCTACTATTTCCTCTTGTCTTTTCATTGTATTTTATTTTTGATGATCTTTACATAGTTGAGAAGGATGCATACCCATGTGGACTACTGGTTACAGTGGGAAGGGTTGAAGAATAAGGGAAAGTAGATGAGGTGATTTGTTCCCAATTTCTTTCTTTTTTTTTTTTTATTCTTCCTGTATCTGGTGGAAGGGAGGAGGAGGGAAAAAGCTGCACTCAGCCTTACAACCACCTCAGTACCCAGGGATGTGGGATGGCCACACATTGTTGCCCCAAGATCCCCCATGTTTCGAGAGTACTGCTCAAGTGGTTTTGATAGTTCTGAAATGCTATTGATTTCATTGATCCAAGGATAAGGAAATTCTTCCAAGGTCCATTGGCTGACATAGTGCACCCTAGAGTCTCCACTCATCAAGATACTTGCTGTCAGTGGTTGTCTGGGAAAGTTAACCAATTTGTTCGGCGTTCCTTCTCATGCAATGTACTAGATGTCTTCTCTAATCCCCAAGATTTGGTCATTACCCCCTTGTACACCTGGGCATGCTGTCCACTGCACCATCTTCAGCAACTAAGGAGGCCTAGTTCTGAACCCATATACACCATGGTCAGACCACAGATCCTGCATTTCTCTCCATGGTTAGAGTTCTGGGTCCAGGAGCTCAGTTGATGTAGGGAGGGTCGGGAGGAGGGGAGAGTCTCCAGAGAAACCTTGTCTGAGGTGACCCCAGATCTGACTCCTGTGTATACTGGCCAGTACAAAGTCTGCTTTGTGTGTCACTAACATCAGCCTACACAAGTCTCTTAATGACTATTGTTTTGTATTGTTTCCTTAATAGGTATGGTACCATGCGCTTATCTTGGCTAACAATTCATATACACTGATTCCTTTGAAAATACAATTTCCTTTTAGATATGTTCAACTGCTCTTACATTTCTGTTGCTGATTTGGATATTAAATAATATATATTTATATTAAATACTGTTTGATGCTCATCTAGAAGATGTTGTATTTATATAGATAAGAGAAGGGATGAATTCAATTTAATTCTTGTTACCCTGGAGTGCTTTGCATCTTATAATCACTATTGATTGCCTACTTATTAGAATCAATAAAAAGGAGTAGATGTAAAATTGCCTAGTCTTATGTTTTGTGATATACTAGCCTACTCAGAATGCAGGATACTAATAGCACTCAGCTGCACAGATATTGTCTGATGACAACAATAGTCGTGCATAGCTCAGAATGTAGAAAAACAAATTGAAGCTGAACACTCATATATTGGACTTTATTTTATTTAAGATGAAGTTTATGCACACTCTCTCAAAAACACATCCTTACTATTTTATAGATAACAATATAATTTTTATTAACCTTTATTCATTTTAATTGAATTTTCCACCAGAGGCAACTAATATTGTTTTACCCATGTTTCAAAGTTGTGTATGATAGGACTGATGTGTATTTTCCAAAGTACACCAATATGAGCTTATGAAAATACTAAGCATAGAGACCTCAGTTAAGAATATCAGCATTCAAAAAAAAAAAGAATATCAGCATTCAATTTCAAGTATAAATAAATAAAGATTTTTTTCACCTTGGAGGTAAGCAATGAGAGATATTATTGGGTAGAGAATTAGTCAACTAATTTTAACTATTTGCACTTCTCTATTTTGCTTTATGGATCTCAGAAAATAATTTCATTGGGCTTAGATATGTCTGGAATGATGGTTGCTTTTGTCTGAAGTCTGCTGAACTCTGACATCCGGCTGGGAGTAGCCTTTAGATTTTTCAATGGTATTCAAACTTCTAGGTCCTTATGTAAGTACCCTTGATTATACTTTTTAAAAAGAAATGCAATGTGTACAATTTCAATTCCCATCCAGAAAGAAGCTTTACTTGAAAAATCAATCTTTACAATTGATAAATTACATCCTCCATTGGAAAAGAAATGTGCTTGTGGCATTTTGGAAAACATTCAACATAGTAGTCAAGTTCTGTTAGTGAGTCCTCTGACAACTAAGGTGCTTTACTATTCACTACACTTAAAGCTGGAAGTTTCCCACAAACACCTTTTAAATGCAATGATTAGAGAGTGTGCATGGAAAAGAAGCCTCATTTGTGGATTTTGATTATGGGTTAATTACTGAACTGTTTGTTGCCTGTTCAGGTTGTTTAATGACCATCTGGCTTTTGACAGTTTTCCCCAATTTTTTTTGATTCTTTTCTGTTAAGTTTTTCTCATTGGAAAACTGTGTAATTGGAATCACCTTTCTCATCTCATGTACCTCTCTTCACTGACATCTGCTATAAAACAGTCCAGGTCTGTTTCAGAGCAAGAGGTACATTAGATCAAAGGGCAGATAACCACCTGCCCTAATTTTGCCTACGTTGTCCTGCTACTTTGTATATACTCTGGATATAGACTTCTTGGTCATTGATTTTTACCTTTATATGGCAGGAACATTTTGTAATGCCGAAGGAATAACTTATAAATCTAATAAAATATTCAGATAATAACCTAGAGCTATTAAGAGGCAGTCAAGAAAGCTTTTTTTCCCTTCTTTTTCCCCCTCAGACATATCTCATCAATACTAATTTCATTTCATGTTTATTGAGTGCTTAATCTGTGTCAATCACTGTTTCAAGTGCACGATGAATTCTATCTTCTGATCTGCACTGCTGTTGCCCATGATAGACATCATTCTCTACTGCATTAGTGAAACAATATGCTAATAAGGCTCTTTTGTGGGAGGGTAACTAATATGCATACAGTGGTACAGCTGAAAATGACAGAGGAAATATTCAAAATTCTCCTCTGCACACTCCTAATAACACACTGTAATTGTTAGGAAGCCCACCATCAGCTGGTTCTGATTGACAAAACATTGAGCGTCTGGAATTGTTGTCTTTTATTTGGGTAAATGCCAAACCGATAACTGAAACAGGGAGGTTATACTGAAGCCATGGCTTCCAGATTTGTCAACACTGGAAATGCTCATGAAGAGTCAAGCTTGACGTTTGGGACAACAAGGCAGGATACAGAGAAATAGAGCAAGGCCCCAGTGCATGATGCATGATCGTGCATAAGCACAAATGAAAACAGCCCCTGGGAGATAACAGCAGTCAAATTTCATGGAGTCGTTTCTGTGTGTTGGACTCAGTGGAAAGCAAGACTTTATTTCATTTAACTTTCTCGTAATTATTCCAGTTTTATCAATGTGGTTATGCTGGTTTTTAAATGTTAAGTAATCTCCTAGGGTAATATAACAGCAGAGCTTCAACATCTTTTGTTTGAGTTCAGATCCCTCACATGTAGGCCTTCTGGTTTCACTTCTGAGAGAGAAGAATTAGAGGTCATTACTCTTGTCCTCATAAGAAAAGTCTGTTTAAACAAAAAGAATGACTTTTTTTTTGATTCATAAGATGAAGTTACAAGGTAAATAGCCACCCCAAATTCTGGAAGGATGGGCACATTTAGAGAGAATCTTCCATATCTGAGTAATTAGAATCCAAACTACAGGAGTCATATAATGGTTAGAGCACTTTAATAATGGTTTTGGTGAACTACTAGTAGCTGAGAATAGACTGGCTTGGCTGTGAGAAATTCCCATGCAGCTCACTCTTAAAGCTTCCCTTACTGTTTCACAAGATTGTTGTAGTAAAGACTCCATTATTGCTCTGGCTTGAAAGGAATTACTGTGAGATATGTTCAGAGTAACTTTCAGGGTAATAGACTAGCCTTAGCTAAGGAAAGGGAATGCCCTCTACTTCAGATCCTGCCAATCAGTCAATGGGGAAAACATAAGACATGAGATCTTTAATATATGTATATACACCTATCACTAGAACCGTGCAAAGATGCAAGAAGACAAGAGACAACAAGTAATAACGATGCCTTGGAGTTGCCTTTGGAATACTACAGTCTTTAAACATGGATCCTATAATAGACTATAATTTGTTCAGATATAGAATGCTCCTCTCCCCTGCAACTCAACATTCCACCAAGAGGGCTTCAGTACAGTAGTGGAGGAGAACTGACAGAGCTGCAAGATAGTCTCTCAAAACTAGAAAGGAAGGTAAAAATAAAGATATCTATATATAAGAGCTCTTCATGAAAAACTGGAATTGACAGATAATTTCATTTTGTTGCAAAAAAAAGTGAAATCCATGTCCAATATCCCTGACATCATTGTCACTTATTGCATTGGAAGAAGAAATGGGAAGACTATACTTCATGGTCACACTAGAACTGAAGCTAAAGTAACCTATTAGTTGGCACCCAACCCTTTAAAAATGTGGCAGAGGCAGGCATTTAGCCTATCAAGTAAAATACCTTTGTTCCATATGTGAGCACCTGTATTCATTTTTTAGCTTCAGCTCCTGATTGTGGCTCCTACTAAAATCAGATCTTGGGAGGCAGCAGAAATGACCAAGTAACTGGGTTCATTCAGTGCACATGGATTGAAACACTGACTCCAGCTTCAGCCCACCCTTAGTAGTGTGGTAGCTGGAGAACCAGCTGATGGAAGTCTTTCTGTCATTCCATGTCTGTATCACAAAAAGGTAAATAAAATATTTGAAATTATAAGAACTAAAGACAACCTTAACTGGTAAAATGCACAAGTATCAACATGGAGATGGCAGGAATATGAAAAAGCGAGACGATGTGACACTTGGGAAGGAGCTCCATAATAATTTATTGTCAGATTTGAGAGAAAAGGAAATGAATGAAGAGTGTGATGCAGAACTCAGAAGAAAGATCCCAAGGAGGTCTGATGAGATACTAGATACAGACATAAGGTTAACAACACTGGAAAATCAATGTAGGATACTAATGACAAATTCAGCAGAGATATATAGAGAGAAAGAATCAGAAATCTCAAAAATGAAGAACTTAGTAAGTCAAAAAGTACCTTTGGCAGCTTTAACGATAGATTAGATAAAATGGAAGAAAGAATTCCTGAACTTGAAGATGGAGCTTTTTAAATATACATATCAGATAAAAAGGGAGAGAGAAAAAAAAAGAATGAAGATAGCCTCCAAAACCATTGGGAAACTGGTAAATGAGCAAACATTTCTATCCTGGGATTTTCTGAATAAAGATGCTATATAAACATGGAAAATCTACTTAGTGAAGCAGTAACTGAACATTTCTTGGCTCTGGGAATGATGGGGACATCCAAATGCAGGAGGCCCCTAGAACACCAGATCAACACGGCAAAAACAGATCCTCACTGCAGCATATGGTTTTTCCCAAAATCTGTATTTTTCAAGAGATTTTTGAAGACTCCCTAAGATGCATACATTAGCTTTCATTGCACCAAAGTGAATAAATTTCACTAAATCAAATTAATTAAATTCTGTTCCCATTAACCTTTTGAAGTATCTTTGTTCATTTTATACCCCACAAATACACATAACACATCTGAGAATTTCATATTCAAAGAACAAAAAATCATGAAAGAGAAAAATTTGAATGAATCCAGAGGAGGAAAAATATCTTACTTACAAAGAACAACTATTGTAATCACAGTACACTTCTATTTAGAAATAAGGCAAGCACAAGAAGCAGATTGAGCTACTTTAAAATGCTGAGTGAAAAAAACAGCACTTATATTCTTATTGAAACTGTCCCTCAAGAGTAGAAATTTAAGTTCAAGCAGAAGGAAGAGGATATAAACCAGAAATTTGGATCCACATAAGCGAAGATCCATGAAAAGGGGGACAAAAGGAAAGGCTTTTCTGTTTTCTTATTCCCAATTGCTCTGAAAGATAAATGTTTAAGCAATAATCGTAAGTGTATAGGGTAATTATAGCATGTGGATCAGTGCAATGAGTGTCAGCAATGTCAAAAGGCATGGCAGAGAGGAACTGGGAATACTCCAACTTTATCTGCAGTGCATGTGAAGTTAGTATCATTTGAACATAGATTTGTTAAAAATGTATGTTGCAAACTCTAGAGAAATTATAAAATTTTAAAAATACAAATAATTGATACTGAGAAGATAGAAAACAAGAATCTGTAAAACAGTCAGTGAAAACCAGAGGAGGCAGATAGAGATAGGGAAAGTATAGGCAGGTGAGGAAAGAAACAAAGGACATGCCCCTAACCACAGTGTTTATTTGGTTTCTATTTTGCCTTGCCTAGAAATTCAGAATTAATACAAAGCCATGAAGCAGAATTCAACCAAATCTAAAATGATGGCTAGGCAAATGTGTTTGTATTTTTTAACCATGATTACTGAAAAATATATATCAGCAGAGTTGGTTATTCCAGTTAGCAGGTCCAAGTCTAAACACACTCCCTGCTGGAAAGTAAGTGCTGCTCCTGATATTGGTGGGGCTGCTGCAAAGGGACTATTAGGCAATTCCCGTAATGTGCAGATTTGTCTCTGGCACGGGGCTCTCCAGGACACAACAGGGTGCAAAGGAGACTGACTGGGCCTGGGGTGTCACATTCAAGTGAGGTGCCCTAAGCCTGTGGTGAAAGCGTCTGGCTTCTTACCCTCAGGTGCTGGGTTGTAAAGCCCTGGCTTTAGGCATAGCTGCTGAGATGGGCTTCCATAGCTGATGTCATTCATTCATTCAGCTCAGGATGGCATGGATAGTTGAGTTCAAGTGTACTGTGGCCTACACCACTGCAGTAGATCCTCGTCACCCTTTTTGGGACCTGAGACAGTAATCAGAGAACCCACAAATTTTGCCCATGACAGACCCCAAAGCCAAAGCAGGTGAAGGTATGCAGTTGATGAAATTTTTTTAGAGCAGGGCTTTGTCTGGAGGCCCTACCCAGACTTCCAGGAGGGGTAGGAGTACATGGTAGGGGCATGCTGGCTAGGTGGAGATTTTTCATGGTAAATAGATTCCTAAGTACAGCCTCGGTATACCAGAGGCTGAAAATTACCATGTGGAGTTTACTGACCAGTGAAGTTTGTCCAGCCTCTAAGCCAGTTATTTCAAGTCTAGGAATCTGTCTGGAGAAAGAGAGAACCAATAAAGATACATGCTGATTTTTAAAAGGTAGGTAAGTATAAACAAATACTTATTAAGTGATGTCAACAGGAAATAGAAGTGATGTAAAATTTTGGTAGAGTTAAAAAACAAAAACAAAATCCAGGAATTCTGAAAGGGCAGAAAGGCAAAGGAGAGCGTACCAATGATAATCCACTTCCTGTGTTCAGATAAGCAATTTGCTGTATGTCCTCCGGGCTGAAGGATTATTCCTCAGACTCCATGTTTTCATATTAGGAATAAAAATATGGATAAGCTGAGGTGAGTACACTCCAGAAGCTAGGATTAAGAGTGGAATAACCAAACTACTCTCATCCAGTTACTATTTACTTTTTTCAACTCATATGAACACCTGTTTTATACCAGGTGACATCATAATTGTCAAAATTACAAACCATAGAATGTGCTTTGAAATCACAGGCATGTAGGCAAATAAGATACCTATGATTGTAAGAGGAAAAACATTCCAGTGTTGGATAACGTGAGTTTGCCCTTAGAAGAGTAGAAAATGTCAGATTATATTGACAGAAGGAAACAGAGTGGCCATCATGGGGCACCAGCAATTTCTGCTTTAGGAGATTTTATAAATATTTCATTGTTTGTTTTAAATCAGCCCTATAGAATATGCAGCTCAGGGCCAAGTTTAGAACACAAGAAACACTAGACTAGAGTAGAAATGAGAGGATGGGGAAGGGCTTGACTTTTCATTTTAAGGTTAGGTATTAGGAATGTTAAGTTACACAATATGCTACAACTTTTTAAAATTAATGCCTGAGGTTGTACTGACTTGATCTTGACTTAACAAATGTGTATTCTGAGAAAGACTAACTGCTGAGTATGACTGTTGTCTTTCTGAAAATCAAAGTGATAAAAGATGAATAATTCTGAAGCTGTATGGACAAAATCCAACCAAGAAGAGCCTGCTATATGTTACCAGAGAGTATCACGGACTCTGTATGTCCAGGGAGCTTTGATGTACAATGGAATTACACAGAGAGCTCGAGTTCCTAACTGCGTGCTGCTAGGTCAGTGATAGAATCAAGGAAAAAGGAGTTGAGAGCTGAGGTGGAGCTCAGTATGAAGTGAGTTGTGTGGGAACCTGATTCCAGCACATGTGCTAACAACCCTCTAGAACAGTGTTGTCCGCTAACAGATCACTAACTATATAATTTAAATTTGAGTCAAATTAAAATTTCACAAATACTTGGGTCTTCGATTGTGATTGTGGCATTTTAAATGCTCAGTAGTCACATGCAGCTAGTGGTTACCATGTTGAATATCACATAAATAGAACATTAATCATGCAAAAATTCTATCATATATTAATGACCTAAAGTGGGTGTGGCATGGTTATGGAATAGAGAAACTTTTGTAGGAGGGTTTCAATGGCCTTTCTGAGTAGAATGAAACATCCTCAGTTACAGATTAGAAAATTTAGTTTTTGTGAAGTTAGCTCAATCCACAGGAGCAGTAAATGGTGGCAGAGTCAGATGTTGAAGGTAGGTAGCCTATGTCACGTGACACTGTACTACAGGACATCTCAGAAGGCCATCAGTGGGCAGAGTGGCAGCCCCTCATGGCTGTCTGTAGCCAACATCTGAGCTCAGTAGTGAAAGTGGCCACTCTACTTGGGCAGTGCCACTCTGCAGGAACTGTGAGGTATTTTGTTATACTCCTTTTGTCAAAAATATACATGTTTCTTCAAAAATCTCTTAATGCATGTAAAATACTGTATGTACTATATTAATGTTTTTCATAAATACCTAGCTAGCTATTTTGTTTTCATGATTTTAATTTTATTTTCATTGTTCACTTAGGAAAAAAGGAAAACTATGTGCAATCTAAATTCACTGCTTTTCTATAATGGAAATCGATGAAGATTTAGCCAATAAAATTATTTTTAAAATGTACTCATTGCTATAGACTCAAAGATCTTAGTTTTTCAATTATTTAGAAATTTAAGTGAAGTGTCTTCATTTACTTTGTGTGCTTAGTTTGGAAAATGACAGGTGTATAGCATGTGTCTTAAAATAATTTTGGATTTGACTTTTTAAGTACTAATTATGTTGTTTGATTTTTTTGTTGTTGTTATTTTCAAATCTTTCTACCTTGGACATTAATTTACTTCAAGGGATTTTGTAAATAACTTGAGAGTCCCTCAGTTTGAAGAATTTTTTTATGGTAATAATTACTGAATCTTTTGGGACCAGGAAATTTCAAGAGAAGTTTAGTTTTTAGAATATTCAGTGGGCCTTCTACCATTATATTTTGTAACGCCTTGGATCACTTATGCTTGACTGTTCAAAAAATGCAATGATCTGTGGTGTCCAGCACATGTCATGTCAGGGAATACTAAATCAATAGTAATGCTATCAGGACCTGAAATCAAATGCAAACTAGTTGTCTTGGCCTCCTGTATAATGACATTTGCTCTTTTGATGAGTTTCTAATGGATTCTTGGACAAGAGACCTTCTAGAATTGATAAATCTAATAATAACTGGAAAGGAGGGAGAGAGATGTGTGTTGTATTTCAAAGAATTGTGAATATTGTACTAAAGAAAAGCAAAAAAGATTCAAACATCACTGAATGCCGCATTCAGAGCTGGACCAGTCAGAAGTAGAAAGTCAGGGTCTCTCACATGGGTTCAGGGACCTAATTTTGGATCTTCCTAAGCTGGGAGCCTAATTGGAAGTGCAGCAACTAGTACTTGAATCTGCATTGATATAGGATGTCAGCATCCCATGCAGAGGATTAGCTTGCCAAGCCACTGTGCTGGCACTTTACAATGCCACTTTTTAACAGATTTGATTGGTTCCTTGGCTCAATTGCAATTAAATTAATGCCAAGAACAAATTATAAACCAAGGAAAGAGGGGACAGCAGTTCATGTAATTGTAATATAAATCCTGAACTGACTTAATCAAATGTGTGGCTTCATGTGTCACTGTGCCCATGAAGTTTTTATTAACAATTCATTATGAACTGTATCATCCAGGGCCTGGCACAATGGCTCAATTGGCTAATCCTCCTCCTTCAAGCACCGGGATCCCATATGGGTGCTGGTTCCTGTCCCAGCTGCTCCATTTCCCACCCAGCTTCCTACTTGTGGCCTGGGAAAGTAATAAAGGATGGCCCAAAACCTAGAAACTCTGTACTCATCTCATGTGTAGAGACCCAGACGAAGCTCCTAGCAGATGGAAGAACTTCCTTTCTCTCATTCTCTCTATGTATCTGCCTTTACAATAATAATAAAAATAAAGAAATATACCATCCAGACCTTGGAATGTATTTGCTGCTTATATGTATATACGTACTTGGCATAAAAGAAAACATTCAGTACACTTGTACATTACAGCATAACTCAGCAGCTTTAGGAGTCTGTGGAAGGGTAAGTCTTCCTATCACCCAGCTGTGCTGCATAGTCTGACACATGCAGATCAGTCTCTGATCCCCACAGAGAGTTAGACATTGTGGTGTCCTATGGGAAGTGTTAAGTAGATTGCAAACCAATGCAAGCTTCCTGCTTTTGAGAGCTACAGAATGAACATCCCTGAGACCTGAGACTTGCATTGGCCCTAACTTTGTTTTATGCTTGTGATGGAGTTGCTTGCAGTAGCAAACGAAAGATCTTTTTCCTCTTGACCACCTCACCTCAGCTCCTAATGTTGGCTGCAGCTGAAGTGAGAACATTTGTGCTTCAAAAATAACTTTGTTTTGGTGGATTTCCAAATTAAAAAGAAAAAAATTTAATACTGGAGGATTAGATGCAACCAGGGAACAAAATAATGAAAAGCCTTGTTTGAGAAGAAATAAGTCTTTGGAATAAGAGGTTACCATATGTCAATATGTCACATAGAGGGAAAGTGAGCTTTTGATTACTAAGAGGTAAGGTTGCCAGAGGGTTTCTGATTTAAATTTCTGAGGCTTGATCAGAGCATCAAGGGGTTTGTTGAAAATCCTCATAACTTGTGAACTCGACTTTTATTCCTTTGAAAAATTATACAAAATATTTTTTGCCCGCATTTATATTCCATGTGGTACATTTCTCCTTGTAGCTTTGCAGTCATCCCTGTGTGAGCTTTATACTTGTTGGAACATCAGTGACTGATTTGAGCAGTTCTAGAAGAAGCAGTAAGTTTTGGATAAGGAAAAGTGACCCCAAAAGTCACTTCCAAAATATGTTAAGCTTAAAAATGGACAAAAAGAACTTAAAGGGATATGAACAGGAACCATTTGAATAAATCATAGTACATCTTTTAAATAAACTTCATCAGTTTGAATATCCTCAAAATGTTTAAAAGCTGGATCGCCATTCAATAATGTAAAAATAGCTATAAACAAGTTAAGAAACTATTGTTTTGAAATGAAAAACTGAATTTCTAGTAAACTTGGAAGTTAATTAAAATATCTTTCACTCTATCAGAATAATTATTTGAAGGTGAAAGCACGTGGATAAAGTAAGTGATTAATATACTGTTGGTCATAGTTCATGTATATATGACTAAATTCATAGTTGAGTTTGCCTGCTGTTCATTTCTTAAACTTAATGGTATATTTTTTTCAGATAACTCTTTGAAAGATTCATTCATTTTTATTGGAAAAGCAGTGTTACAGAGAGAACAAGAGAAAGAGACAAAGATTTTCCCATTGCTGGTTCACTCCAGCAAGACCTTTAGGCGGCCACAATGGCTAGAACTGATCCGATCCAAAGACAGGAGCCTGGAGCTTCTTCCATGTCACCCATGCATGTACAGAGTCCCAAGACTTTGGAGCTGGTTGGGAAGTGTAGCAGCTGCAATGCAAATCAGCACCCATATGGGGTCTTGGTGCATGCAAGATGAAAATTTAGTGACTAGGCTATTGCGCCGGGCCCTAGATAACTTTTTTAAACTTGTATTATAGTCAAAGAAAAAATAAAAAGCTGCACTGCAGCAGGACAACAACCGGGGCTACAATAAAAACAAAACAAAAAGGGCTAACCCTAACTCTAACCTAAAAACAAAAAGGGCAACAACAAAAGGTTAACAAAGGCTGTCTGTTTGAAAGTCTCACTTTATATAAAGACAAATTAATCAATATGAGAATTAGTATTATCTACCCATTGTTATCTTATAAACTACTGGTAAAATGGGTCAAACGTAAATTATTTGGATTATTTCTTCTAAAAATACTAATTTATCTTTATTATAAAGGGCATTCATAGAGAGAAGAGACAGAGAATGTTATCCTGTTTACAAGTTCACTCCCCAAGTGACCACAGCAGTTGGAGCTGAGCCTTTCCAAAGCTGGGAGCCAGGAGCCAGGAGCCAGGAGCTTCTTCCGGTTTTCCCACACAGGTACAGGTCCCAAGGCTTTGGGCCATTCTCTGCTGCTTTCCCATGCTACAGCAGAGAGCTGGATGGGAAGGGAAGCAGCCGGCTCACCAACTGGGCCCACATGGGATCCTGGTAAATGCATAGCAAGGACTCAGCCATTAGGCCATTGTGCTATACCCTGGATTATTTCTGTTTACCTTATGTTGACTGTAACTTTGGAAACTCAATGATTCTGAAAAGTTGAGATGTGTTGACAATTCAGCTCCCTGCCCTAACCCCATTATTTCATGTGAACTGTCATATAATATCTTCACATCTGCTGTTCCATATAAACCAGGACTGCTGTTTAAGAAATAATAGGTCCTTTTATTCTCTAATAAAGACATTGCCATTATGTCAGATTTTGTTAGAGCTTTGAATTCTTCCACCTGCATTTCTGCATTCAGATGTTTTTATGGAGCCAAGGATCCCTCATTTCAGTAATGATGCATATTGTTGTTTTTGCGTTTCCTTTCTACATCTCTTCTCCCTGCCTCATTTCCTTTCCTGCTGGCTCAAGGTGTTCTCTTTCTTCACATCTCTGTCTCTCTCTCAGTCCCTTTCTCTCTCTTGCCGGTCCTTCACAGGTCCCCTGAATCAGGGGAAGACTGTGGCGAGGACAGCGAGACCTTTAGTTAAGTGGAATATGCTGGGGAGTGCATTTCATGCTGGAGAATTTAGCTGTCACTTTGGAGCCATATAGAACTAGTGTGCAATCCACGTACCCCAAGTCCTGAAAGGGAAACTGCAGCTGGTGTCAGCGCAGCTCACTGATAAGATTTTATCTCTTCTCCTGCTGATACTGATAGAGCCATAGCCAGGTGGGCAGTAAATAAAGAAGATTGATTGTGGGCTGCAATTGTTAGCTAGCAGTTCTTTCCTAGAAGAAAAAGAAATGTGTGTGTGTGTGTGTGTGTGTGTGTGTGTGTGTGTGTGTGTGTACTACTTAGAAGTGTTCATCTTTCACACCCATAGAGCTCAATAAAGAATCACATAATGGGGGAAGGGCAACTTTAGGAATTTATCCATGAAACGCCTTTGAAACGGTGAACAGCCTGTACACAATCAACCTAGTCTGAATAGATGACTAAAAATCCAGTGGTTGACAAATTACCATCATGGCACCTGCATCTTACGCTTCAAGAACCTTAAGCAAACCCAAAGCTGTACTTGTGGATTAATTGAGCATGCATAATTTACCACTGCAGTTTACATAAGTGTAAGTATTTTTCTCATTCGGGTAAATAGGCATTTCCAGCTTCAGGAGAAAAAAAAAATCAGAATATTGTTGCACAATGAAATGAACCATCAGCCTATTTGGCTATTATAGGGAAAAATATATATATCTGCTCTTACTACCATTGTTAAGTTTTTAAATTGAAATGATTTTTTAAGTCTAATTTGCTGTTCACCACTTATATGTACCTTTTTGTTCACATTCATTGTGTTGATTTTTACAGTTGCTTGTAATCAATACTGTTTTCTTCCTCTAATTTGATGCTACTGTATTTGAATGATTTTGAGAATATCAATCTAAGAAAATACTTTCATTGCAGTTGTTTTAGGCCAGCAAGGAAAAGCAGAAAATGAGTAGGGTGTTAGGGAATAATAGTCTCAGAAACACATCAGGGTCTGAATAGATTATCACATGCCGTTTCCCATTTGCTTTGGGGTAAACTAGCTCTTAATATTAAGTCACTTTTTTTTCTCTCCTGTAAAATGGAAATAACAATACCACTTCCACAAGTGGTTGTGTTCTCATACATGTATAAAAGCCAATTTTGGAACTAGGCACCTGCTAGATGTTTCATAAATGACATGCATTTTCTAATTTTCTTATTAAAATAAATTTCACTTCTCATGACTCAACAATAAATTTTAGTTGTGTTAGGATAGCTTAGCACTTAGCACACCAACCGAGCAGCTATGCCCCTTATCAGAGTATTTGAATTTGATAGTCCACCTTGACTCCTGACTCCAGCTTCCTCTAATGTTGACCCTGGGAGATAGTGGGTTCTTGTGATGGCTCGGGTGAGTGGATCCCTACCGAGACATGGGAGGCCCAGCTTGAATTTTCAGTTCCTAGCTTCTCCCATTTAATCTTGGCCTTTTCAGCTGTTTGAGAAATGAACAAGCAAAAGGGAATGATATCTCTTACGAGCATGCCGCCTTTCTCTTCTCTTTCGCATGAACTCAGATAAAAAAATATGTATACGTTCTAGTATAAGAATATATTTGATTTTTACAGTAGGCTATAAAGTATTCAGATACTGTTTGTGAATGTTTAGTTGTCTACCGATTTATGGCACATTGATGCAAGATTTAATACGTAAGCAGATACCTAAGGACAGTGCTGTTGTTGTTCCGATTGAGCATATTATAAAGCCTGAAACACAGCTTTATTCTCGTTGTTTAAGCCCCCTAGAAAGCCTTTGTGAGAATTTAAAGCTTAAATGAAATTGTTCATAAAGGGATATTGTTATGAATTTGTTAATCCCCATTTTGCGATGGGGAAGTGCATCTAAAGTTTAGTTCATGTAGTAGGCATGATCCTGAGTGATTGAGTGGAAAAACAATTTTTCTCAACCACTCCATTTCTTGTAAAACATACATTGTAGTTCTTTAAAAAATTTATTTATGTTAAAATTTTTATTGCGACAGTTACTAGTACTGAAATCTTCAAATTGATCTTACTGTTACTACTGTATAATATTATATAAAACTTAAACATAATAAATAAGTGATTTAAAGGAATTTTCAATGAATTCAATAAAATTTGAGATCCTCTACAAAAGAGGTCTATATGTATTGGAATAGCTCAGTTGAATTTTTTCATGTTACTCAACATCTACATGTGAATTGTAAAATCCACTGTGCGCTTCTTTCCTTGGTGAGAATTACAGCTTTCAGCCACTGGGTTGTTCCTCGAAAGGCATGTCACATTTTCCACCACTTCTCTGTGGCTTTATTGATGTGGCTGTCACCCTGGAAACCCAGGGAATTCGGAAATGAGGCTGCCTTTCTTCTTGATTTTTCACTAAGGCACATTTCAGGAGACCACTGTGAGGCTCTGGTGGAAGAAGCCGAAAGGGCAATTCTCCATAAGTGTAATCTTATACTTCGGAGACTTTCCATCTGCACACAAGGCCTGGTTGTTTCCTGAATGCTAAATGGGAATTGCCGTGCTATTTGTCACACCAGAATACCACCCTCACAGCTACCTAGGGAAAGAAAATCATTACTTAATTAGCTGGTCTTTTCTTGGATTTTTTTTTTTTCTGTTTCTTTCAGTCTGTGATTAAAAAATGAGTTCTCAGAGTTCTGCAGGAGGTAAAGAGTCAAGTGAAGAGGACTGTGTGGTGGTGAGTGCACAACTTGGAATCAGTTTGCCAGTCATAAACTACGTGACTTTGGCAATAGTATAGCAGAAAGACTCAGTTTCTTCTTATGTAAATGGCAACTGGAATGAATAAATGAGAAAAAATGTGTATTGAAGGGCACAGTATCCTTCCATTCATATTAGTGACTTTTACACAGATTTGCATCAATACTGTGGAAAAATGGGCCTTCTTTGCTAATGTCTGCCAAGATTTTGTGGATGGTCCACAGTGAGATGGTGACTGAATATAGAAATTCTCACCAACAACATGAATTTATTTAGGTCAGGTTTATAGCTCAGGCAGAACTAAGCATTGTCAGTCAAAATCATCCCTTGTCACTGTCATGGACACTCATCCTTTTTAATATCCTACTACTAATGCACCATTCTATTTAAAGGGGAAATCACATTATACATAGTATTATTGGAATAGTACCTTGTCTCCAAGTAAGAAATTCAAAAAAGAGAAGTGACACTTAGCAGCCAGACGCAGTCCTGTGGCCTTGGCTCGGTGATCAGATGCTTTTGCTTGGGGCCTTGACTCCAGGATGAGAATGGCAAGAATTTATTTATGATCATCACTTCAGTGATGGACAGTGTTTATGGTACATACTTACTGAGAAGTTGGCTCACATAATACTAGATCTGCTCCAGTTGCTGGAGAAGGGTAACAAGTATGGAAACCAGAAATGAGCCTAACAAAGTCTACGAATCCACAAACATGAAAGTTTTTTTCCCCCATTTTTTGGTATCTTTTTTCTTTCCTTAATATTCAATAATTTTCATTGTAGAGATCTCCTTGCAGTCTCAGTTAAATTTATTGCAAGATATTTAATGTTTTTGCAGCTTTTGTGACTGGGACTCAACTTGTAAGTTCTTTATCAGCAATGGGATTACTTGTGTTTACAATAGCTATTGACTTCCATGTGTTTATTTTATAACCTGCAGCCTTATCAAACTTTTCTGTATGAAAGTTCTCATCATCGCTTAGCAGAGTCTATTCGTTCCCCTCCATGTCATCCACAAATAAAGATAGCTTGACTTCCTGCTTCCCAGAATTTTGTATCCCTTTGATTTATCTTCCTTGTCTCATGGCTCTGGCTAAATCTTCCAGGACTAAATTAAGTAACCATAGTGAAAATGGATATCCTTGTCTAGCTACATGTCTTAGTAGAAGTGTTTCCAACTTTTCTTCATTCAGTATGATGTTGGCTATGGTTTGTGATATAATGCCTTCATTGTGCTAAGGAGTGCTTCCTCTACATCTGTTGAGATTATCATACGACTTTTATCCTTTAACTTGTTAATGTGATGCATCATCTTTACTGATTTGCATCTAAGCCATCCTTGCATACCAGGAAAAGATCTCACTTAGTTGGGGTGAATGATTTTTCTGATGTGTTGTTGTATTCGATTAGTTAGTATTTTCTTGAGGCTTTTTGTGTCTGTGTTCAACAGGAATATTGGTTTATTCTCTGTTACGTTTTTCTGGTTTGGGAATTTATGTGGTGCTGGCCTGATAGGGAGAGTTTGGGAGGATTGCCTGCCACTCAATTGTTTTGAATAGTTTGAGGAAATTGGGAATTAGTTCTTGAAAAGTTTGATAGAGTTCACAAATGAAGACAGCCAGTCTTATCTTTCTTAGGAGAATCTTTATTACTGAGTCAATGTCTGTCTTCGTTGTTGGTTCGTTTAGGTTTCCTAAGTCATCATGATTCAACTTAGGTGGATTGTTTATGTTCAGAAATCTACCTATTTCTCCTATATTTCTCAATTCATTGGTGTGTAACTGTAGTAATTCCTGATAATTCTTTATATGTCACTGGTGCTCATTGATATATATCTATTTTTATCTTTTATTCTTTGTCTCTCATTTTTGGGGAGGTTTAGTTAGGTCAAAAAATATCTTTTTGATTATTTGTTTTCCAAAAGCCAACTCTTGAATTCATTAATTTTATAAAATGTTAATAATGATCCTGGTATACACCTCAAGAAATTTAAAAATAAAATTGGTTAAAATTTGAAAATTAGGGGCCCGGCGCGGTGCCGCAACTGGTTAAGGTCCTCACCTTGCAAGCCCAGGATCCCATATGGGCACCGGTTCTAATCCCGGCAGCCCCGCTTCCCTTCCAGCTCCCTGCCTGTGGCCCGGGAAAGCAGGACGGCCCAAAGCTTTGGGACCCTGCACCCGCGTGGGAGACCTGGAAGAGGCTCCTGGCTTCGGATCGGCATAGTATCGGCCCGTTTCGCTCACTTGGGGAGTGAATCATCGGGCAGAAGATCTTCCTCTCTGTCTCTCCTCTCTGTATATCTGCCTTTCCAATGAAAAAATAATAATAAAAATAAATCTTTTAAAAAAATTTGAAAATTAGGGGAGCTAGGTACATATTTGGACATTATTTTTTAAGATATGGCTGCATTATTTTCTGAAATAGACATTCTAAGTGTGTCGCTTTGATGAGATCACTCTGAAAGGTTTTGCGTTCAAAGGAATTCAGAAAGAATTACACAAAATAGCTCCCTCTTGAAAAATCTGTGGTATTAGTACATTAAAGTGTTTCATATTTTCTTGAAAAATATGAGCTTATTTTAGAATCTGACCATAGTTTTAGAACTTTATTTACTTAATAAGACCTTTCCTCTCATAAAAATTGCACATCTTCTGAGCCAAGAGGACCAATGACACTCTAGAAAATGCTGCCATGTGCAGTTCTATATTGTACTTTTTATTTTCTGTTTTAAAAGACCTATTTATTTATTCATTTATTTATTATTGGTAAGTGAGATAGAGAGGAAGAAAGACAGAAAGGAAGATCTTCTGTCCCATGATTCACTCCCCAAGCGGCTGCAATGGCTGGAGCTGAGCCAATCCGAGGCCAGGAGCCAGGAGCTTCTTTCAGGTCTCCCACACGGGGCCTCAAGGCTTCAGGCAGGCTTTGGCTGCCCTCCAGGCGACAAGTAGGGAGCTGGATGGGAAGTGGGGCTGCCGGGATTAGAACCGGTGCCCATATGAGATCCTGGCATTTTCAAGGCTAAGATTTTAGCTACTAGGCCACTGCACCAGGCCCGACTTTTTATTTTCAGCAATGAGCACACTGGGTGGAATGGGAGAAGAGAAGGTACTTAAAGATATTTATGTTTTAGTTCATTCCAAAGGTGTTCCTAAGGGTGAGAGTTTCTGAGGTGAGGGCATGTGAAGTGGTTTTCTTGTTATATGTAAGCTTCAGAAACCTACTTCTGCACCTAAATTTATTATAACCTTTGATGCAGTATCTATTGATACAATGGCCAATGGTTCAGATTGTTACTCTCTTCAAATTTAATTACGAGTATTTTAATTACAGAAATCTCCAACTTAATAAAAACATGAAAAAGATGGCTGGTTTTAAAAATATTGTAGGAAATGGAAGCTTCTTATAATAAAAAAAAAATAGTAGAGAAAAAATGGTGTTTGGTTCATTGGTTAATATGAGGCTTGGACCCTTTCATTGCATATTGATCATTGTGTCTCAACTCTGCTTCCAATTCTAGCTTCCAGTTAGCATGCATCCTGAGAGGCAGCAAATGATGGCTAATGACTTGAGTTTTGGGGTCCAGGAACTGTGGCCATTTTCTGCTGCTTTCCCAGGTGAATTACTTGTGAACTGGTTTGGAACTCGAGCAGCTAAGACAAACCAGCTTCTCATGTGGAATGCTGAGAGTAGATGATAGTTTAACCCACTATGCCATAGTGCAGGCCTCATGCCAAAACCTTTCAAAGTGTTTTGTTAAATGTGAATTTTGCTGAAATTTTCATTAGAAAAAAATCAGGGTGTGCCTCATAGATAAGTAAATACTCTTATTGATGTGGGCTCTCAAATATTCATGTACTTTGTGGAACTCAGTTTGTCCCTCCTTCCTCCTACTTTCATTTTCCATTTGTGCTATAGTCTAATTTACTCCAATTTTAGATTTTTAGGCTGTTCTACTGGAATTACCTTTTTCAAAGACTCTCAGGCTTGTACTGTTAGAATAAACTTAATTTTCTGGCCCAACCCTTCACCATAGCATCCAGCTAACAAATGAGTTAACAAATCCATGAATTTTTCACCTTCACTGTATCAAGGCCCTAAGAACTCTAAATTGACTAGTACATTGATAAATGTAAATTTTAGTATCCCCAGTTGAACCAATCTCTGTTAGGCCAGTTTTGTATAATTCAACTAATATCAGCTAACTGTGTTGCTTGAAATTGTCAGTTTCCAGACCCAGCCTGGTGCTAAGATTCCTTTATTCTCACTGACCAAAGTAATTGATTTGTCATTTGTAATTTGATAATAAAGATTTTTCAAATGGGAAAATGCCAAATCATCATTTTCCCTGTTCTAATTGAATAAGTATTTATCATATTGAAAATTATAGAAACCAATTTATGTGAATATGGAACTAATTAAATAGGTCCAAGGGGAAATCCCATCAACATCTAGAAACAGGAATTGTGGGCAACTGGGCCATATACTAGATTGAGACTTCTTTTTTAAGTTTTAAACCATTTCATACTTCTGGGCCCTTATGCAGTTCTCTAATGAGACCAACTTTCTTTCTTTCTTTTTTTTTTTTTAAGATTTATTTTTACTATTTTTTCATTGGAAAGGCAGATATACAGAGAGGAGAGACAGAGAGGAAGATCTTCCGTCCAATGATTCACTCCTCAAGTGAGCGAAACGGCCGATGCTATGCCGATCCAAAGCCAGGAGCCTCTTCTGGGTCTCCCACGTGGGTGCAGGGTCCCAAAGCTTTGGGCCATCCTCGACTGCTTTCCCGGGCCACAGGCAGGGAGCTGGAAGGGAAGCGGGGCTGCCGGGATTAGAACCGGTGCCCATATGGGATCCTGGGCTTGCAAGGCGAGGACCTTAACCAGTTGCGGCACCGGGCCGGGCCCGAGACCAACTTTCTTTGTTGAGTTTTGCTGTTCTTCACGTACTTTTTATACATGGTGATTTAGCTTTTGCTAAAGCAATAATTCCTTGATGGATAACACTTGGCTTTGTATCACATATTCACACAACTAGTAAACTTTGTGTCTCAGGGTCTTAATTCTCTTGATATCTCAATATCTAGGAACTGGTATCTTTACTATTACCACCCTATGGATTTGTTCCCTGGTTTTGTGTATGTACACTCCTGTATTATCTATAGCCAAAGCCATTTGTGGTCAGCCATAGCCAGATCTATGGCTCTCTCTGCTACAAACATGAACTTCCAGAATAGACTTCTATGACACCAATGAGGGCAAAAAATATCACCAATATAGAGATGGGCACAAGTCCAGTGATATCACCATCTTAGAAAACAGAAGATATACCTTAGTTTTCCTTCCAGAATGCTTCTTGTCTTGACTCAATTTTCTCACCCACAAATAATTAAAGGATGCCTTAGACAAATTTGTGTAACCAAGAATCCAAACCTATAATCTTAATTTTAGGGCTATTTGTCTGAACAGGACAAAATGTATAGGTAGTTTCTTTCAGCAACTGTAGGCTGAAATCAATTTTGAGAAGCACTTGTTACTCAGTGGGATCTGACCTAAATTGAGCTTGAATACCCCTGCAAGTCACACTGCCGAGCCACAGTTCAGTTATATATATGCAATCTGGTAACTCCTTTTACTCCTGGCCGCAGTCATCCTGCATTGAGGGCTTAATCTTCATGACATGAAATGAAGTTTCATATTAAGAGTGGGCTGATGGCATTTGCAAGTGTTGAATTTCAGGTCCAAAAGGGAAACAATCAGTCAGGAATGATATTTTCTTTTGTATTTTACACTTGATCTTAGCCAGGAAGTCAAGAAGCGATATTTCATTTGTATTTTAAGTTATCAGAATGACCTCGCTGATCACCCATTTTCCCACTGGAAATCTCATCAGTCATTTTCCCAATTTGTGTTTCAAGGGTCATAGAGGAAGTTACTCTTTTGACTCTTTTTTTCCATTTCATTTTTCAGTAATAGGGACATGTATAATTAAGTTTACCTGCTCTCTTCCCAGAAGGCCATTGATCCTTTTCACATGATCACTATGTCAGGTCTTTGATGACTTGCTGAGACAGGGAGTGCTGCCCTTGTTTCCTCTTTTATTGTAAAGCATTTGTCCTTTTAGTTTTCCTCTGACATTGATATGTGTTATTCTTCTCCGCAAACAAAGGAATGAACATCCCACACTGCATAAACATTTGTGTCACACTTTCCTCTTGAAATTAGTATTCTTTTGAGCTGGTTAACACGTTTGTACTGTTTCTGACACCTTTAACTATGACAACTATGAAGTAAAATAGTGTACAGTGAACAAACACATCGCTCAGAGCCAATTAGATTAATTACTATTTGGGGCAGTGCTTAGATTAATTATTTTGTTTGTGTAGAGTGTTCGTTAAGTGGTTGCCTGATTGCTCCTCAGAAGATTGATTACTTGTTACATTCACCTTGTGGTTTCTGTAGGGAAAACATCTTTTAGGATTCATCACTTGAAAAAGCCCAAGGGGCTTAGTTGACATGAGAATGCTCTGGCAAGGCTATAAAACAGTGAACAGGCTGTGGAAAAACGTGTTGTTTAAACAAACACCTACAGTGGTGACTGGAGTAGCCATGAGATTTTTAAATTTTGAGAGCAGCTATCAATGACAAAATTGAGTTAATACAAACTATCACAAGCCCGCTGTGGTAGCTTACTGGTTAAAGTCCTCATCTTAAACACACCGGGACCCCATATGGGTGCTGGTTCGTATCCTGACTATTCCATTTCCCATCCAGCTCCCTGATTGTGGCCTGGGAAAATAATAGAGGACAGCTCAAAGCCTTGGAACCCTGCACCAGCACAGGAGACCTGGAAGAAGTTCCTTTGGGTCAGCTCAACTCTGGCTGTTGGGGTCACTTGAAAAGTGAACCAGCAGATGGAAGATCTTTCTCTTTGTTTCTCCTACTCTCTGTAAATCTGACTTTCCAATAAAAATACATACATACATACATACATACATACAAACTGTACCACATGAAAACTCAGCAAACCAGTTGGATTTTAAGACTGAGGGAAATCCACACTTTCTATGTCTTTCTGGCTATCTAGCAAACTAAAATAATCTCTCAGTGACTTCACGTCATTTTACTTCCTGGTTGTTCTGTATACTACTTTATTCCCTGTGGCTGTAGCTGCCACAGCTGAGTGCATCTGACCTCTCAGCCGTGCTCAAGTACTTCCCAGCATCCCTTTGCAGATCTCCAGTCTCTGCCCTGGAGGTGGCTGCCTGCGATGGGGAGCTGCAGGGGCTCATAGCGGTATCAGCTGCATTCAGTGGTGACTGTCAAGACCACAAGAAGAAATTGTGATAGGAATTATAACAAATTTAAGAAGGGTGCTTTTAAAAGAGATAAATCAATCAAGATAAAAAAGATTGAATGGAAAAGGAATGGCTTTTGTTTATGCAAGGCAGAACAAACTTCTCCATCTGGGAACACAGACACACACAAATGTGCTGCTTCAACCTGATGGTGTGTATACTTATAGGTGACTTTGGATGCTTGGAACTGTTTTATAGGAAAAACTGCATAACTCAAAAAAGATTCAGATATACTCAATAAAAATATCATACTTTGGTGTAGAAAAGCTATTCCAAGGAATATTTTGTTTCCGAGCCTTTGATCTGATTATTGAAGTCTATTAATCGTAGTCATAAACATCTACAACAGCAACAGCACAATGAATACTTACAAAGAGGTCACTGAAGGTACTTAGAACTTCTAATAGTAAAGATTCAAATAAAGCAAGCATTGAACTTCCATACATCCCAACAGAAGACAATAAATAACATAATGAAGTAGAACTTCTCATTTGCATCATAGTCTTCCTTTGAGAGCTTGAGGTTTAGATCATTTAAATATCAAACTCAAATATCATTTAATATCAAACTCAAATTTAAGATTATTAAACAATATAAACATCATGACAAAGGGGGTTTTGCTGCATAACACCTAGTCAGTGCCCAGGACAGAGGTAGCTCAAAGCCTGAGAATTGCAGCCCTGGGGCAAGGAGGTGGTGAGAGATGGGACTGTTTTTGAGTTTGTTGACTTTTCTACTTTATTGCAAAGAATAGAAATAAAAGGTAATGCTTTAAATCAGCTGAAAATATGTTTAGGAACTTTCTGACTAAATCTATCGTTTCCTATGTGATTTGAAAACTGGAACTAGAAAGGAGTTAATTCCTTCAACATCCTCCTTTCTCATGAACTTTTCGAAGGTAGCTGTGTTAAGTTCAAGTCCAATTGGAAATTTCAATATTTCGTTTGTCATCAGTAGAGGCACACTTTTCATGTCTGAACATGATTGTTCTTGGGAGGTGTTTTTGGAAATGATTAGGAGAATTAAGTTACCTTTAAACCAAGATTTATGTGGTTTGAAAACTCAAGTTCAGTGCATTGAAAAATAATCTGAAATTCTGATAAATGAGCTCTGTTCAATTCAGCGTCTCTGATACCTCTGATTTAAATATTCAACAACTAAAATATATGGTTTATAATTATTTTTAAACTCTTAAAATGTAACTGTGTTTTGAGAAAATGAAAAAAAAAATGCTTTGGAAACTTCAGTGAATGCTTATAAGCCATAGTCTCAATGACCTTACACACAGCTTCTAAATATATCTGTCACAGTCTGATGTTTTGAGTTAATGAAGCTGGTCTTTCATGGGTTGTCTAACGAAATCATATTCTTTTATGATCCCAATTCCCTTTAACTATTTGAAAACATTGGGATGTATGCTGTTACTCCTAACCCACAGTTTGGTATAATTGGACAATGAGTTGTACAATGGTTTCCCATAAAATTTCTAATATAACCACAGATATTTCTCCAAAAACAATAGCCAAGGTGAAAGTACTTTTAATGCTCCTTGAAACTGCCAGTGGCTAAATAGATTTTCTCCCTTATTCAAGGACTAAACATGTTTATTCCATGCATTGGAAATTTACCAGATCCCAGATCCTGCGCATTTATTTTCCATATAAAAGAAAGGCATATTCTCTGACCTTAAGCAATATAGGGTTTTGTGTGGGAAGTTGCAAAGAAGCAATAACTAACAAAGAATGTGTAAATCTAGCCTAACTGAGCCCATAAAAGTTACAGACCCCGTTCCAAGGGGAGACAGGGTAAGCTTTTCATAAAGGAAGGATTGAGCAAAGCATGTCCAGAAACAGGTAGTTGTGCTCACAGGCACTTACAGAGGAAACACTGTGCAAGTATGTTAGTACTGTTTGAGGAGAAACAGGGAGAGGAAGATGAGGAGAAGAAAAGGAAGGGTAAAAGGCTGAGGAAGACAGCAGAGCAAGGAAGCCACGGGATAGAGCCTTGGAAGCCACTCATTTGGCTTTTACCCTACAGAAACTGGAGAACAGGTGAAGGATTTAATCCAGGGAATGGCTCTGTCCAATTAGTATCACATTCTAGCAGAATTAACCAGCCTCACTTTATACCTTTTCTATGCCTGTCAAAGTGTCCAAACTAAACTCTGTGGTGTGTGTGTGTGTGTGTGTGTGTGTGTGTGTGTGTGTGTGTGTGTGTGTTCTCCAAGCTGAGCTGACTTCCCTTTCTGACAGATTTGATTTTGAAATGTTTTTGCTTATCTGAAAGATATGGAGATTTTTCTTTCTAGTCTGAATTTGTAACTCCTTCTTCCATTTCCAGCTACCTGCTGAAGAACCTTAACTACACTAAATTAGAAAGGAGAATCTGCTCCAAAAACACTTATCATGTCCGACCTTATTAAAGATTATATATGATTTCTTTGATATTAACTGCCTGCTTTTATAAGTTGTTTGGTATTGAATGAACTAGTTTGTAAATTAGTTTAAAGTATAATTCTTAGAAATAGAGAAATCTTTGGATATTCCCATAGGCAAATCTCTGAAATCTGTTTTTGTTAAAATTTATCCCAACATGAGAAATACTAGATCTAGAAAATATTTGGAAAAGTCAGTCTCATGATGTTTGTTCATCCAAGATAATATTTTGTAGTTTAAGTGTAGAAAGGGATTTTTCCTCTTTATATGTTACACAATGAAAGAGTCAAACCTTTCAATACAGTCATTTTGGACATCTTCATGAATAAATTGAATTGCTACATAGTTCTTCTAGCCATCGGATCTGACATTGATCATGATTGCGTCCAACAATACCATCTTGACTGTGAACAGCCAATTCGTTCCCTGCATGTAGGCATAATCTGTGGTTGGGCCCCATATAGGGAGAATGAGGGCCCCTTTTATATGGAACCTGGCTGAGAGACCCCTCCCATGTTACCCACGGTGATGGCATGGCAGATGGGGAAGGCAGTGTTGTGCAGAAGCAGTATAAAAGACAAAATGGTAGATGTGACTGATTAGAGTTCCCCCAAACCAAAATGTTTTATCAAAATGATCTCAGCAGTGAGAAAGTATTCTACATTTTAATAATCCAGTATCCCTTCTCTTACTCCCAATTTTGTTTCAGTAGCCTCAGATCTAAATAGAACAGACTGCCTGCTTTCTCCAAGATTATTTTATTATTTAGGATATCAACTACGACAATAGGATCTTTCCCCCCATTTTTTGATGTCCGTGTCTATTTATTTATTTTTGATCAATAAATATTTTTATTGTCAGTATTGTTGTCCATTTGGTCACCCTTCTTACTCCGGGGCTGTTGCAGAGGGCGTAGACTCTGTGTCCCTAGCCAAGGAGAGGGGCTTTCGGGTGGGGCAGAGCTGCCACGCCTCGTTGAAGTACTTGGGAAGCAGCAAGCCATTGGCATTGCCCGGCGTCAGGATCACACCATTGGCGGAGCGAAAGAATTAGATCCCCTCTGCCAGAGCTCGGGGCCCGTCAACAAACACAGCCACTTCATAGTTGAGCCGCATGCCACTGACAACACCGGGATCCCCAGCAATCCTGAGGCCAGGTGGATGTGCGTCCTTTCCTGGCAGGACAGCCCTTGCAGCAGGATGGATGGCCAATGCTTCCGGAAAGTTCCATGGACCAGCACCTGGGACAGGGTCTGTGGTGTTTAACTCTAACTCTGGTACCTGCAGTGAGTGGCCCTGATTGGCCCGGAAGAGAGGACCACTCTTGGGGTCCCCCGGCTGCAGGGCGAAGCGCTGCTTCCCATTGGTATCTACCACGCGCTGCACATCTTCAACCAAGAAGCCACGGAACTGCGGTAGCTGCAGGAGGGTGCCCAGGGACACAAAGCCATCAGGCCCCATGAGAAGCCCCAGCTTCAAGGCCCCATGGCGCAGGGGATAGGACAAAGCCTTAGACAGTTGCACATCCCGGTCCTGTTCCCGGGGTCTGGGAGCCCTTCTACCTCGGGGTTCTGGAGCTTTCCGCTTCCTTCCTCCAGAGGAGTTCATGGCCAACAGCTGTGGGTAGCAGGGAGGCATGGGGGCTGCTCTAAGGACCCTCCAGCCTCCTCACGGGCCTCGGGAGCTCAGCACTGCGCTCCTCGCCACCCGCAGTAACTGAGAGGGAAGCCAGCCTTGCCGGAGGTCGCACTAGCAGTCGTGAAGGCTCCAGGCTCGCAGGTGGGCCCACAAAGCAGGCCTGGAGCCGTGTCTCTTTTTTTAAAGATATTTTTTTTCCTTTTATTTGAGAACCTGGGTTTCAAGGAGGGAGGGAAGGAAAGAATGTGAATGAGGGATGGGAGAGAGACAAAGAATAAGCTGGAATTGGGCCAGACTGAAGCCATGTTACTAATATAGATGTAGAGTTCCAAGGATTTCGTTCATAATATGCTGCTTTCCTGGGTATATTAGCAGGTAGCGATATCAAAAGAAGAGCAGCTAGGAATAGAACTGGCTTCCAGATGGGATGCCAGCATCACAGGAAGCAGCTTAACCTGTTCTGCCACAACACTAGCCCAAAATATCTATTTCCTCCTACTTAAAAAGCAGAGAGGGAAAAAGAGAGAGATTGAACTCCTACCTCCTGGTTCATTCCCTAATGCCACAACTGCTAGGTGCTGAACCAGGTTGAAGCAAGGAGCCTGGAATTCCAGCGGGGTTAGTGGCACAGTAACACTTGAAGTAACTACTGCCTCTTGGAATGAATCAACAGGAAGCTGGGATCAAAAGCAGAGCAGCCAGAACTCCAGGAGGCACTTCAACATGAGACTCAGACATCCTGAGTAGTGGCTTAACCTGCTGCATCATAATGCTTTAGAAAGAGTGGGATTAAAACATTACAAGAAAGACAGTCACAGGTTAATTTTAACCCTACAGTAGCTGTGACAGTCTTGCCTTGTGTAGAAAGTAGGATCATCTAAGTTTGATTTTATGAAATGAACTTAAGTTGAATACTTTTGAAGAATTATGTTATTTGCTTTACTGCATTCTTCAAAATCATGCTTATTATTTTACTAGCTGTATAATTTTAAATTTTAATAATGATTGAAGGAAGACATCTACATGACATTGCTACAAAAATTGTCACTGTCAAATTTATTTCTGAATTAAGGCAATTTTGTCACTCATTCAGAAAAAATGTCCAAGAAAAACAGAAAGAGGAATGATAAAATAAAAAAAACAAAGACATGATTATCTATATACGAGACTATCTATGTCATATTTCATTGCAAATATTTTTAAATGGAATATAAATCTAATTCATATTTAGGAGAATACATGATACACAGTTTAGAGTAATCTCAAACACAGACTCTTGTGACCATTTTAGTGTGTCAAGTACTCTTCTGCCTACTTATAGAAATTGGCGACTATTCTGCGTTCATTTTCCAAAAGAAAAAAAAAACAGATAGTAAATTAGTTCACTTGAATTCACAAGCAAGTGGCTCATCTCTAGGGTCCATTCCCACAGAGTAAAAAATGCCTCCTGACCACATGTAGAGAGAGTTCATAGCTGAATATAGTTTGGCAAACCTAACCTGTTGGGGGCACTGACCATTTCCTGCCCTGTGATTGGCCCTTTGCCCTGATTGGTGTGCCTTGGTTCTCTTTAAGTTGATTGGTCAAGTTTGACAGTTAAGCGGGGGGCTTGGCGGGGGAGGGGCTGGAGCGTAACGGATATAACGGTGATAACGGTCAACGCATAACGGTCACGACGGGACGGAGGAGCAGAATAAAAGCGCCTTGGAGACTCTCTCAAGTGTCGGGTGATTTCTTCCGCGGGACGGGAGGACCCCCGATACTAACCCAAAGAAGATTTTAACTTTATAGTGTAAAACAGTCTTCAAAGACTATAAAGCCATTTTGCCTTTTAAGTTGTTATTATTATTTGTTTCAAACATTGAGGGTGACAAAAATGGAGATTCTAGAGAATACAACTTGTTTCCTTTAAGCAAAAAGAGAAAAGTAGAAAATAGGCAATTCTTGAAAAGATTTGTAAAAAGTAAGCAGCAGCAATGGTGGCAATCAAAATGTGATTGATATAAGGGGTAGCAATGATCCCCTATGGGAACATAGGTACAAAAACTGTAGTATCAGAAACAATGGGTTTAAAAATCAATCACCAAGATCATAAGAAACAGTTCCTAAGGATGCTGATAATTTTTGTTTTCATTTTCTTATTTTCTATTTGCTTTTTTTCCCCTTTCTGTCCTTCTTGCCATATCTTCCTGGTGCATTTTTATTCAAAGAACTGTAATTCACACTAAAATGTTTACTAGATCCAGGCAGCAAGTATGCTTATTTGGAAAAGTTCAGTGTTATAAATAGTAGGAAGAGAATAGCAGCATTCCCCAACAGGACCATCGATATTAGAAAGTGTTACTGTGTAAAGCATATTGTAATTTCTTTGGCCATATATTCATAAAAATTAGACACAAAAAATAACTTTCAAGTCATTTCATTTAACTCTGAACTTGTTTAGGATAATTTTCATAGATGCAGAACCTATTAGAACTCATTTCTAGATTGTTTCCCTCAAGGTCTATTCTATTTTTTCTTCCTAAAATATTATTCTGCTAGTAATGAATAATTTACACTTGGTACTTCAGTTTTATCCTCATTATATGGTTTCTGCCACAAGCTAAAACCAACCTCTTGCTATTTATTTCACTCCAATCAACCACTTCTGTCTGGTGGGAGAGATCTGTGCAATGGTTATCATTGGCAACTTATTTCTTCATCAGGTTTCTATTTTTCCTCTTTAAGTGATTCTTAACATCTTTTTACTTGTACTTATATGTTGAGTCAGAAATACATTTCAGCATCCTGTTATTTTAATTATAATCCTGTTAATTCCATCTCCAGAGTAAAGGCATTGGCTACTAAGGTCAGACAATTGCTCTAAATCTTGAGCTAGGTGAGAGAGATTCCACAGGATATTATTGTGGAAATGTTTCATTCTTTTATCTTGAATGCAGACTATGGGTTATCTAAAAAAAAAGAACTCCAGTACATAGGAGAAGACACACACTGAAAACTAAAATTTTGGCCAAGTCATTATGAGAGTAAATAGTAATTGAAAATTGAAAACATGTATTTGATCCTATCAAAATAGCAATCTTCTTTGATAAGCTAACACCATATACCCATTGAAGTGCTTGCCGCTGGCTTTTGACTAAGGCATTCTGAAGCAGTCACTGCTATTATACCATCTATTTCTGGAGTATGTTGCCTCTGAGAACGTATCCTGTTCTGGGATTCTCCCATGTGACTTTTATAGGCTCTGGAAAAGCAACATCCCCACTGTTGCTACCAGGCAATCCTGGAGGAATATGATGTTTACAGACCCAAGAAAGCAATTAGAGCAGTACTCCTTTCCACACCACACAATAGAGCTCTAGTTTCTTCTTTTGCCAATTCTCCTGCTCCTGTTGACCGACAAACCTAATAGAAGGAAACCACTGATTAAAAATCAATGTTTTGCATGGGAAAACTGAATCCCAGCTAGGACTACTTACCTAGGTAATTCATGGGGAAGGGAAGAGCAATAGAAAGGATACAGAGATTTCCACTTGACCTTCGCTTTGGAAAAGTGCATCTGAAGAACAATGTGCTTACAAAACTGAGAGCCCAAAGAAGTGAGAGTGCCAGAGATTGTAGTTACTCTGTAATTCATTAACTTCCAGAAATGCATACCATCCTTGTGTTGGATTTATGAAAATTAACAAGGTAAAGCATAGTTCCTGTCCTGATGGAATGAGCAATCTTTTAAATTGACTGTTTAATCACATATGTGATAAATTCTACATAGGCAACTATTTTTTTTTATCTTTACCTGATGGAGTGTTAAATCTGTGAATGCAAATGAGATGAAAACATGCTATCGTAAAAACTAGAAAAATGAAGAAATACAGAAGCAGGAGGGTGAATGGAGAACGTGGGCAGGATGGGGAGTAGAATGGGAAGTCCCAGTAAGCTGCTAATCTGTATTATGAAATTTGTGAAATCTTTCCACTTTATGTTAATAATAAAAAAAGAACAAAAAATACAAAATGACTTCCAATAATCAATTGATAATTGATTTGTTAATATCAGAAAATGCTGGCAGTTGAAGTTTTTATTTACGTATGTCCCAAAATTTAAAAAAAAAAAGATTCCATAATGAACTCGACAAAATTAAATAAAGATAAATTCAACATTTCGAGTAAGGGGCAGATATTAGATGCAGCAGTTAAAGCACCGTTTGAGATGCCTACATCCCATGTTGGAGTGTGTAGGTTTGAGTCCTAGCTCTACTTGCAAAGGGAGTTTCCTGCTGATGTACACCCTGGGAGGCATGTGCAGTCATTACATCTCTGACAGCCATGTGGGAGACCTAGACTGAGCTCTAGGCTTGTGGATTTGACCTGGCACAGCCACAGTGGTTGCAGGAATTTGGAGAGTGAGTGAGAGATCACAGATTTGCCCATTTTTCTGTGTCTCTGTTTTTGTTGTGTGCACGTACGTAATATCTTTACCATTCAAATAGGTAAATTTTGAAAGTTTAATTCAAATAAGCATAACTAGCACTTTATTTCCAAATCTGTTGATTTTGGATGAAAGTTGTATAACTTAAAATGACAGCCATATTGAGGTATTTCATTTTTGAGTTCAACATTCATATATGTAAGTTAAACTCAAGGTTTTTATAATTTGCTCTGCCTGAGCACAGTGAGAGATGCATAAATTGCATTGTAAAAATCTACCCTTGTGGGAGAGAAATGCAATACATATTGAAATAAATACAAAACAAGAATATGTTATAAGGTCTGTGGGAGTTAAGTACCTAGGTGCTATTTATGTTTTTTGAACTGAAAATTACAACTCCAGGATTGATAAAGACTTCTTTTCTGATTTGTAGGTTTACATAAAAGATTTTATAAAGGTGTTTTTTAAAACTGTGTTACATGTAGTAATACAATTAGTAAATTACATGCACTGTAAGTCATTCTGGAGAGTTAGAGGTTATATGAGTAGAGACCAAAAAGGCTAAGTTGACATATCAGGGAAGCCCAGATGGAGCAGTTATGTAACAGACAGGAGTGATTCAAAGGGCGTTATTTGGGGGAGGAAAGGGGAAAACAGAAATTTTTTTGTCATACATGATCAAAGCATGCATGGGAGGCAAGTAGCAGATCAGGTATCAAAAACAGGGCTTATTTTATTGCTAAAGTAAAGATTATAATTTGGGTTGGAGACTCTGTGATGGGCTGAATGCACAATTAAAGAATTACTTTTGCCTGACACTTCTTGCCATGGGAAGTTTTGGAGCAAAGCAAAATGTTATGCCCAAAGAAGAAAAGTCAGTCTAGTTGCTACCCATGGAAGGTGACATAAATTGTAATTTACTGGCTGTAGCATCTGGGAATTAAGAGACAAATACATGAATGAAAGTATCTTTAAGATTACTTATATAGGGGCCCAGCGCGATAGTGTAGTGGTCCTCGCCTTGCATGCACCGGGATCCCATATGGGCACCAGTTCTAATCCCGGTGGCCCCACTTCCTATCCAGCTCCCTGCTTGTGGCCTGGGAAAGCAGTCGAGGATAGCCTAAAGCCTTGGGACCCTGCACCCATGTGGGAGACCTGGGAGAGCTCCTATCTCCTGGCTTTGGATTGGCTCAGCTCCAGCCATTGCAGCCCCTTGGATATTGAACCATTGGACAGATCTTCCTCTCTGTCTCTCATCCTCTCTGTATATCTGACTTTCCAATAAAAATAAGTAAATCTTTATAAAAATTACTTATATAGACTTGCAGTAACAGTGTTCATAATTCCCAATAGCAGATCTGTTTGTTGCTTAGATTATGTATATACACACGAACATATATATATGTACATACAAGTTCGAATAGTCTCACACTTCACTGTAAAAAGGTGAAGAGACAAACAAAGGGTTGTTAATTAGGCTGTTGTTTTCTATGTGTTAGTAGTGGATACAACTGAATATCCCTTTCTCTGGTGCATGGTTATTCATGTCTATAAATATTTGTAACTACAGGAAATGCTTTAGTGATGACTAATTGAGAAGTTAAACAGCTTGAAGACGTTGTGGCAAAGGCATGGGAATTGTTATGTGCAAGGCTGATCATTTACTGATGTATCAGTTACTATTGAAACATGTATGATAAGGGATGGGAGATTCAGGGAATTCGTATCATCTCTACTATACAGGGGAGTGGAGTTGCACATTCCACAGTGCTTTGCAATGTGGCAAATCCAATATGGGAACTTCAAGAGAGGGCTATATTGCCACAATTTTTGGAAAAAAATGTATGCACAGGAATTACTGGATGTGGATGGAAAACTGATAACAGGTTGGTTCTTACTTCTAAACTTTCCTGAAGCCTTTAAGATAGGCAATCTTACACCTCTGAGGTCTATGCTAATTTTTGAGACACATTCTATACTCTTTCCATTTAGGCACTAATCAGGAAGTTAGTCTTTTCGAAGTGTGAATCATGAATAGTGAATATGAAACCTTTTAAGAATGTAGTGGGGAAGATATTAGCACTTTGGGGACAGCTGCTTAGTGGAGTGAAAGAACTAATGAATACTCTAAGTTATCCAGCTCTTTTCATCTATGGTAATTAGCCTTAACAAGGCAAGTTAAAAAAATCCTTCCATGTCTTGTACAGTGTAACTCCCCACTTAGCATTTCTTGTCTCCTTATAAGCCTTATAACCTGAGGCAATCCCAGATTGTCCCTACGGGAAAATGTATTTGAGAGTTGTGCTCACGGCACCTGCCTTTAATAATTTTATAAAAAAATTACATTTTAACATTCATTTTTATGTTTGAGTAGTTCAGAACTTGAACTTTAAATTCAAGTATTATTTGGGGGATTTTGAAGATAATATATAAATAAAAATAATATATAATACATCATGATGCAAACACATTTTAATGAAGTCTTTTGTAATTCCAAATCTCTTTCTTAAATGTGTGTAATGTTTCTCCTATGGTCCTGTTAACATAATTTGTTGTAACACTCAAGGAATTAGATACTAAGTCGTCTTATTAATGACAGAAAATTGCAGTGCTAGCTTTCACTTAGTTTGTGAAACAGAAGTCACTGTCTCTTCCTTTGTTTTATGTACAACACACAGACACCCTTGTGTGTCTCATAGTTCCTAACTGCTTACCACTCCCACCCTCCATCACCAACACTTCCATTTTCCCTCTACACATCTCTGTAGCTGGACACTCCTTAAAGTGACAATAAGAGACTTCTCATTGATCATCTTACCTCCCACACAATGCATTATAGGTTGACACTCTTCCTAACGTGTGTGTGTGTGTGTGTAGATTGAAGGGGTCATTTATGATAGAGATGGCTTCATTAAAGAAGTGAACCCAAAGTTTAGTGGATTCTGTCATTTAACTACAGGGCCAAATCCTCACAGTCTTATGACAATGAATGCTTCTTTCTTTGTTCCAAAGAATGGTTGAAGACATGTATAGATTTCCTTTCATTTTTTATATGTGCTCCTTAGATTTTTATTTCACCCTATACTATCTGAAGTTAAATCCCCAATATAATTTTAAGCTCTCGTTTATTTATATATTGGCAATTTTAAAAATAGAAATCACTCTGCATCTATGCACCAGATCTCAGTATTTTCTGGGTTTATATTAGATCAAGATAAGGTGTCTTTGAGTCATTCCCTTTTCACTTCTTTCCTGTATTGCTTGTACCTGTGACAAGCAAGGTAAAGGTGCACCCAGCCTTCAGTCATTGTGCACAGCTGTGAGCATTCTTTGAGAAAACAAACATTCACATAAGGCTTCTTTGCACTGAAATAAGGGTTTTGGTGGATTATGTGGGCAGCACTTTTCCTAGGACCTCATCCCATGAGACACCTTGCTGGTTTGCCTCTGTCGCTGACATTGGGTCTGCATCTCCAGTCACCTTCCTATTCTCTGGTACTTTTGCAGCAGGCATCAACAAATATTTGTGAAATGAATGAATGCTGAACAAAGGGCTAATTCTGGTGCAGTGACTGTATCTTACTTTCTCGTGTTCCAATATTCTGTCTTAGTGTCTTTCGCATTTTGAAAGAATTACAGGAAAAGAGAAGCTGCTAGAAAAGTGTACAAAATCAGTAGTGCGATAGAGGCAGGAGCTTATATGACTCTGCTATTAAAACACACCCCTGCAGGTTGTGCTAAATGCTTTTCCAGAAAATTATAATATTTTCATTAATGCAAATTTGAATATAGCATTTCTTCCTTGATCTTATCAAGTTGGCAGTGATTCAAATGGTAAGAGCCTGGAAGTGGGAGGACTTGTTGAAAAGGAATCAGCTATCATTAACTATGCTAGCGGGACAATCGTAGGCACTGAAAATTCTCTCACATGAGTTGAGATTGAAGGCTACAAGAGAGTGAGATAAGTGTCACTGTGGATTTCTGAAAAGCAATGAGTTTTGTTCTGTTAGCTTTTGGTTGTGTTGACCTCTAGTTATTACACATACTACAAATCTGTTCATTTTTAATTTTAAATGAATCATTATAAACCTTAACGATATTTCTCATTTGTTAAAATTGTTAATAAGTTATTTATTTAATAAGCATACAAAAATAAAACAGAGTCTGTGGATGTATGCCAAAAACTGGAGTACTTTCTGTGATGTTTTAATTGGTCTCCTAGTTTACGCTTCTCTTTGTTGCGATGTCAAGTCTTCATCAAATTTATTTAAGAATAGGCCCACCATGATGGCTCAGTGGCTAAATACTCGTCTTGCACACACTCACAGATACCATATGTCCTCTAGCTTATGTCCTGCCTGCTCCATTTCCCATCCAGCTCTCTGCCTGTGACCTAGAAAAGCAGCGGAGGATGGCCCAATCCCTTGGGATCCTGCACCCATAGAAGAAATTCAGAAGACACTCCTGGCTCCTGCTTTGAATCAGCTCGGCTCTGGCTGTTGCAGCCACTTTGGGGAGTGAACCAGTGGACAGAAGCTCTTTTTTTGTCTCTCCTCTCTATATATCTGCCTTTCCAGTGAAAATAAATAATTCTTTAAAAAGAAACAAGAAAGTATTTAAGTGGTGAATCATTGACTTAATGGACAAACTACAGCTTCTTCTGTCCCTCTACTTGTTGGCACAAACAAAATTCGTTATTCCAAACTCTGCATTCTGTGTATGTTCTATGTAATTCTAATTGCATGCTGATTATGTTTTGCAGTACTTTTAAATTTTACTTGATCAGAAGAAAGAAATACAAGAGCCAGAGAGTATTCCATGCTCTCAATTGTTTATCGAATCTCAAATACCTACAATATTCAGGATTTGGCCAATCAAAGCCAGGAGCCAGGAACTCAGTCCAGGTTTCCCATGTGGATGACAGAAACTCAACTACCTGAGCTATCACCAACTGACCCCCAGGATATATAGTGCATGTTGGAGTCATAAGCAGAGCCTTATATTAAACTGCTCTTCCATATGAAACATGAGTATCTTAACTGATTTCTCAACCAGCAGGCTCAATAAATGCTGCTGCAGTAATATTTACATTGCCCATCTTCCTCCTTCTACTAGAATATGAAATCTTGTGTTTCATGTGCCTTTTTTTCTTTAACAAGTATTCAATATATTTTAGCTAAAATAGAGACTGCTGAGAAGCACTGCTTTAGTAATCCCATGTGAGGCAAATCAGGAAAATATGCTAGATATTCTTTTTTTCCAGAGTTTAGACCTAATGTTAGAATTGAGTGACCCTGGGGGCCCAGCGTGTGGTCTAGTGGCTAAAGTCCTCGCCTTGAACGCTCGGGATCCCATATGGACACCAGTTCTAATCCCAGTGGCCCTGCTCACCATCCAGCTCCCTGCTTGTGGGCTGGGAAAGCAGTTGAGGATGTCCCAAAGCTTGGGACCCTGCACCGCGTGGGAGACCTGGAGGAAGTTCCTGGTTCCTGGCTTGCTGTCACTTGGGGAGTGAATCATCGGATGGAAGATCTTCCTCTCTGTCTCTCCTCCTCTCTGTATATATCACTTAGCAATAAAAATAAAATAAATCTTAAAAAAAGAACTGAGTGACCCTGATAAGTCTTTTAGCCCTTCCATTTTCAATTTTGTATTTATAAAATGAGAAGAATCACAAAGGAAGGTGATATGTGGACTTCTTTCGGTATTGCAAGGTATTACTAAATTAATGTTAGCTTTTAAACATTTTAAACAATTGGAGTGTATTTTGGCTCTTCCTTTATCCCCTTAAACATGTTCACTGAAAGTTATGAAAATTTTAAAATTTTAAGTTACAGATATCCTCTAAAGATCTCTTTTTGGTTCAGTCAATATTAATTTGTTTCCCTCTGTTTGATGTTGTAAATGGTTAAGGAGTTAAAGGGTTGTTGGTTGTCCGTTCTGAATCCATTGTCTCATTACAGTTATGCCATGTTATGCTACAATGTACAAACAGGTGTAGAGAAAAGAAGTTCAGAAATTCTGGTGCAGCAAATCAATCCACTCCTTGGGATGCCCACATCCCATGTTGAAGTGTCTAAACTGAATCTTGGTTTACTGTGCACTTCTAGTCCAGCTCCTGCTAATATACCTGACCCACAAGGCACTACTGGCTCCTAGTCTTTTTCTTATCCAACCCTGGGCTGTAAAACAACAAACAGAAGATCTCTCTCTCTCTCTCTCTCTCTCTCTCTCTCTCTGTGTTTGTGTGTGTGATCCTGTCTTTCAAATCACTAGCCAAATAAATCTTAAAAAAAAAAAAGGAAACCACTCCTCCACTTCTTTTATTCTGTCAATACACGAATAGAAGACATGTGAAAATGCCCACGCTGAACCTTCTTTGTACTAATCTGTAAAGGAGTAACAAAACCTACCTTTTATTTTCCATTGTTACTAGGATTAATGAGATAATGCATTTTAAATACTTCATGCAATGCCTGACTGTCAGAAGATTTCCAATGAGTAATAACAGTTTTGATCATTATTCAAGGAAGTCAGAGATCAGTATAGGCTGGAAGAGTACCAGAAGGCATGAAGGCATGAGAGGGAGACGGAGTGTGTGTTTGATTTGAAGACAGAAGTTTAACTCACTCAGAGATAACATGTGAATAAAAGGGCAGGAGGGACTGAGCTAATACAGACACAACATACACATGGTTGTTCAAACTAGAGACCTGGCTATCAACGGTAGCTTGTCTCCTCCCCTCATATTCATCTTTACTAGTCAATCTACTCCTAAATTATTTCTATTGTGGTTTTCAAATTCCCAAACTTGCAGAGCCCTCTAAATGCTCACTGCCTTTCTCCATCCCTAGCACCACTTTGCTGCCATGACCCAGCAGATACTTGTAGTGCCTGTTCCTCACAAGCCGCCTGATAGCTCCACAGAGAGTTTGGCTCGGCCACACTCCTTCCTCACAGTGCACTCACGAGGCACACACTGACCCTTAGTTCATACCCTGCAGTAATTCTTCAACATAGCATTGCATCCCACATTTCTCTGCCTTTCACTAGAATATAAGCGCACAAGACAGTTCTCTAGCCACAAATTAAGAGCACAATTTCTGCCACTTTCTAGAACATACTCAACAGTCTTCCTTGATCTAGCTTTCAAACTGTGCTGTTATTTTCTTTATTAAACTATTCTCCATTTTATCTCAGAGTAACCTCTTTGTGCACCAGATTCTATCCCTTGTCTGCAAAACAAAAGTGTTTCTGCAGATGTTTCCCTCTTAAATTATCCCTGCTCTTAGTATAGAGTTAATGTAATACATTAAAATATATCCCATCTTAGGAAAACAAAAAACTTTTGACTTCACATGTTTGTTTGGCTATCAGCCTACATCTCTGCTTCCATTTCTATATCAGACTCCATAAAATATCTGTCTTCATGGGCTGGCAGTACTTTCATTTTTCTCTACAACCATTATAAAAATGCTTCTATCTGCTCCATTTTAACAAAACAATCTGCTGATGAAACCGTCACGACAGTGCACATTAGCAAATCCATTGAGCGGGATCCCAGGCTTTGGCTTTCTTCATTTATTGGACCCATGGGATTTGGCTGATTTTCACCACTTTACTTCTTGTTTTGGGCTACTTTGTCTAGGTTTTCTTTCTCTATTTTTTTCTTTTGGTGGCTTCTCCTATCCCTCAACACCTTAAGATACATTGTTTCCTATTCCATATACTTTCCACAATCTATCTCATAGCTTCTAATGTGGACAACAACTTCGTAGATCCCAAGTAGCTAATTCTCATACTTGCTACACCTCCAGTGTTCCGTCACCTGCCTTCCTCACAGCCCGACCATTGGCATCGTGTCTTTAACATGTCCATTTCCTCGACAAATTGATTTAAAACACAACCATTTAAGTCACTATCATCTCTCAAGTGGATAACCACAATAACCCCTAGCCAGTTCACCATTTCTGCACCTGCCTCCTCTAGTCTCTTATCAAGGTGGCATTCTATTGAAACATAAGACATGTCAAGCATAATTCCTCTGTTAAAACACTTTCCAGTGAGTTAGTATCTTTGAAAAATAGAGACAAACTCTTTCAGTACCCTCACTGCTTCACTGTACATTTCTCTAGCATCTCCATACTTAGTTTGCCAATACAATAGGGTCTTTTTCTTTTTTTCTGGACTTCTGCCACCTGCTCAATATACCCTCACATTTGCACTCATTTTTCTTACAGTCTGGTAGTTTCTTTTCCCCAGATCTACATGCTTCAAGATTGTTTCCCTGAGTTCTCCACTCACAGTTGTTCCCCTGGTGAAGTTTCATCACCTAGGAAAAACACTATCCCATCACCAGCCTTGAAACTTCCAGTGCTTTTTGTTTTACCCCCACAGTGCTGACTGCCCACACATGTTGTACATGTTTCTTCGCTTTTTTTTATTGACTGTCATTACCCAAATGACAGGATGTCCTCCCTCCATTTGTCTTTATCTACAGCATCTAGAAGAAAAATGTGCCACATGAGATATGCGTAGGGAAGGGTTTGTTGGTTTAATGACTACTCCCCTTAGTTGACCATGGGAGACTAGGATGGCAATCATTCCTTCTGACTGTGTATGTCAACCACACTAGCAAGTAGTAAGACTCTTGCAATGGAAAACTTGTGATAGTGTCTTTATGCGTCTTAGCAATTTCCCTAACTGGAGTGCTTTAAAGATTTCTTTCTATTCATATTCAGAGGTTCGTCTTTAAATATCATAAACTCAACACATAGACATCAGCAGCTTTAAAGCAGTTCTGTACTATTGTCCTCAGAATGGCAGCCTAAGCAATTGTTTTGCTTTTAGATAGCTGGCTCAGTAATTTCTATTTATGTTCCAAATGCCATTGAAAAGCCACTGAATATTACACAAAGTATGCCAGTATGAAAAATACCATCAACTGCCATTTTATTTCAAGCTGAGCTCTGCACAGCAAATTGTTCCAAATTTGGTAAAAACTAAATGAAATCACCTTAAGCAGACAGATCTAAAACAGTAAGAACAACTTTTTAAAGATTTATTTTTTTATTATTATTTTGTTATTGGAAAGGCAGATATACAGAGAGGAGAGACAGAAAGAAGATCTTCCGTCGGATGATTCACTCCCCAAGTGAGCACAACAGCCGATGCTATGCCGAGCCAAAGCCAGGAGCCTCTTCCGGGTCTCCCACGCGGGTGCAGGGGCCCAAAGCTTTGGGCTGTCCTCGACTGCTTTCCCGGGCCACAGGCAGGGAGCTGGAAGGGAAGCAGGGCTGCCGGGATTAGAACCGGCGCCCATATGGGATCCCGGGCGTGCAGGGTGAGGACCTTAACCACTTGTGCCACCACGCCAGGCCCAAGAACAACATTTTAAAGCAGAAAACAAATTCAATGTGCTCACACAATTAGAGACATAAATCATGTTTTCCTGACCTGCAGTTTGTGTTGAATTTATCTTGGGATAAATTATTTTATCATCTTGGACATGTGACTGTTTATGAAGGACTATACTACACCAGTAATATGGGGAATGTCAGGGTGGGGAGAGGATTTAGGGTGCGGGGAGGGGAAACCCCAGAACCTATGGAATCTCATTGTATAATAATAATAATAATAGAGTAAAATTATTTTATTTTTTTCCAAGAATTTTATAAGTTATAGAAATCCCATTGTGTCATTGTGGATCATCACGGTCAATGTATGTCTTTATTTAGCATTAGCAATGGTAGCTTTGTAAATACCTGAACGTTTATAGTCCAACGGGTTTCTATATGAATCCAAACTCTTGGAATCTCAGTAACCTCAGACAATTCACTTAATGTCTCCTAAAATTCAGTTTTCTTATTTATGGAATGGGAATAAGGATGGGTGACATAAAATTAACAGATCATAAAACAGAACTCCAATGTGATTGTTACTATTTTTATTGGTTTTAATGTTTATCTAAAAGTTTGTTTTCAAAAAATATGTTTATATTTTAATTTATTTATAGTGTGATACTTATTTTTTTTAGTAAGTAGTTATTTAAATTGAAAATGCATATTATAGAGAAGAGAGACAGAGAGAAAGGTCTTTCATCAGCTGGTTTACTTCCCAAATGGTTGCAACAGCCAGAGCTGAGCTGATTCGAAACCAGGTGTCAAGAGCCTCTTTAGGGTCTTACATGTGGATGCAGGGGCCCAAGGACTTGGACCATCCTCCACAGCCTCCCCAGGTTATAAGGACGTAAGTTGGATCAGAAGTGGAGCAGGCAGGGCACAAACGGGCACCTGTATGGGATGCTGGAGTTTGCAGGTAGAGGATTAGCCTGTTGAGCTAAGGGACTAACTCTGGCCCCTTAATTGGTTCTGTTATATAACAGGAAGAGTTTATATAATAAAAATCATACTCTGGAGAAGGATTTGTTCTTGAAAATGAACTTTTGTTTGTTTTCTAAACAAAACCCACATTTTCCTCCATGAAGTATGCTCTTTGTTCCTCTCTTCTAATCAAGGTCTGATATTTCTTTGGGTTTAAAAACTGAGGCTTTCCATGATAATGCCTGTCCTAAAAAGCCCTTTATCATGATACAGATGTTGTTTTGTTTGTGTAATGTGCTTGTCTTAAGAGAAGACACCCATCTTGCTACAGAACCATTTATCTTACCAATATTAACTTGAGAATGATTTTTTTTTTTTTGAAAAAGGAATTGCTTCTTTATTTTAAAGTTATTGGCCAAGAGCCAAGAACTTCATTTCATCTGAGCCTCCTGCATGAGTGAAGACTCAAGTACTTTGGTCATTTCCTGCTGCTTTTCTCAGGGCATTAACAGGAAGAAGGATGGACAGTGGAGCAGCCAACACACAAATCAGTGAAAATATGGGATGTGACAATACTCCATCACACTGCCCCAAGAATGATTCTGATGGTTAGGAAACAAGTGAGCTCATGTCAACAACTGAAGATTTTGTTAAATAGGTGCAAGTATTCTACGTATTTAACTAGCAAGATCTGAAAGGTAGATAGCGTATCACCAAATTGGGCAACAACATTTAAACATGAATCTAAGAACTAAGAAACATTAATAGTTACTATAACTTTGTGTGTAAACATTGCAGTTTTGGACTCCAGGAACTATAAATCAATTCAAAATATATTTTACTGGAGGTTGTACCCACTTGGACGTCAACAAGTCTAACCTCAATAAATTTGTCCCTGTTAGGATTTATGATGATGATGGTGATGGTGATGACTATTTTCCTTTTCTGTTTTGTTTCGGATTCAGCCTCTGAGTGAATAACAGTACATACTCAAAAGCTATACTTAAAATAATAACAGTAAAAATACATAGTAACTGGCAGGCCTCAGGCACTTTAATAAACACAACCTGAAGATGAACAAGGATGCCATAATAATAATAACTAAGTAGAAGTAGCAAAATGATGTATTTCAATATAACAATGTGTTTGGTATAGAGTAATTTTAAAAAGATAAAACCACACATATAAACATACAACACAAAGAAACATAGTTCAAGAAGCTCTTTCAAGTCTGGTTAATAGACATTTCCCTATGTTAGGTAAAAAAAAATTCTACTAATGTGAGACGTGAATATGATAAGGTAGAGGGCTTTGCAGAATAACACTCCAGTCATGTTTGCCTCATGAATATATATTAGTGACTTTAGAATCTAGGGCATGTACTGTCTTTTAAATGCATTGGGAAAAAAAAAGATGATGTTAATGAAAAGGGGGAATTATGGGGAGGTAAGACCTTGTTCTGTCAAGTTTAGTACCTGTTCTAAAAACAATGATTCAGAGTTTTAAGGTAAAACTGTCTCTTCTAGTTAAAATTCCCTTCTGACCAAATAGTGATGTGGAGAACTTTTAAAAGTCAAATGGAAATCAGCCTCAGTATAATATCCTTGGTGGTTTGAGGACTTTCCACAAATACCTATTGAGTCCCTCCTTGTGTTGCTGCTCTGTCTTTACAAGTGACCCAATTATCAATGACAATATCATTAATATTACTATTACTAATATTCTTAAAGGGACTACACGATTCTTTTTTCACATGTAATTTTCTCCCATGTGGCAAATTGTAACCTTTCCTGAAGGTTCTTTTCAGAACACAGAAATTGTCATTGTTCTTTTCCTTTGTTCATATTATAAAGTAATGATTCCTGCATTTGCTGCCTGACTTATAGCTCGCTGCTGGGCTGTTGTAAACTTCAGAATCTTTGGTGGTTAATAAATGAACATTTTGGAAAGAATCCTGCTGGGACAATGATATTCACATCAGCCTTCCAGGGCTTTTTGTTCCAGTGAATTCTCACAGGTACATGGAACAAGATGAGGAATAAGTTTCTGTTGGAATGTCCCTTGGGACGGTTATTTATGTGCTTAAATCTGGCTGTTGCGAACACAAGAAAACCCTCTGAGGCAGCTATTGCTCCAGGAAGGAACCATTTCCCCATACATTGAGTTGAGTAGGTGAAAGCGAATCTGTACTTAAACAAAAGTTGCTGAGAGGTGAAGCTGAGGTTTGAAGTGCTCACCAAGTCACTCGAGAAACATCTGTCTTCAAAGGTGGAATGTGCTGCATAAATCGGCTTTTGGTGGTGTCAGGTTAAAAGAGCAGGTGTCAATATGGGGTAGCCATTAACTATAAATGTTCATACCGTTTAAAGCACTGACATCGGAAGCACTTAAAAAACTCAGCCACAATTGTCTATAATATAAACTAATCTAAAATTTATAAATACTTAAAAGACTGCTTAGCGTATTCCATACTATCATTGTTTTTCAAGCATTTTGCTTTTGGCAAGCATAAATCAATCCTTAATAAAGGAATTAAAGTGTGTGTGTTTTTTTTAAGTAGTATCAGGCTTTGTTAAATGGTGTAGGTAACATAGAAACAGGTAGGTATTGAGGTAGGTATGCTAAGGTGTGGCTGAACATTGATAGAAATAGAAGTAGATAACTGAGAAGTGTTCAAACCGTCTAGACCTTAAAAGCAAGAAATTGGAGTCAGACATTAGGGTGTTGGAATCCTGGTGGGAGAATTTATTGTCTTGTGATTCAGGGGAAATTACTATAAACTATCTGAAGTTATTAAAAATTCATGTCAGATTGCTAAGGGAATTTCATTACACAGGACTGGAAATATGAGATATGAAACTATACAGGTTTTTTTTTAATTGTGATATTCTACGGGAAAGGGGATATTTGACTTGTTTTTTAAATACAAGGAACAGGGAACTGGAACAGCAGCCATACCTGCCCTCTGTCTTTGCTCCATTCCAAGTCTCCTGAGGAATTGCCTCATACAGACATGCCTTACAAATGCTGAATGAGTATTTGGGGAATGTGGCAGGCATTCAATACCTTAGTTACAATATCTCTTGGACCACATTCCACATAGCAGTGCTTGCTTCAAGTCCCAGCTCCATCCCCAATTCCAACTTCCTACTAATGGCACATACAAGGAAGCAACCAGTGATGATTCAAATATTTTCATTTCCTGCCACCCATGTGGCAGGGCTGAATTGAGTTCCTGGCTCACAGCAACAGCCTGGATCAGTACCAGCTACTGAGGTTGTTTGGGCAGTGAAACAGCAAATAAATCTTTATCTCTTGATGATTTAAAAAATTGTAGGGATGCATGGCTTTTTTTTCTCTCAATTTCTGAATATTGCAATATGAATTGCATTACTGTTTATATGCTTTACTTACATATATATGTGTATATACATAATATATATGTAATTTGTGAGCCTTAAGTATGTATTAGTTGGGTTGAATACATGTAGTATAAATATCCATTGAGTTTTTCCTACTTTCATTTTTTTTGATAGTAATAAATGGCTGATTTTATTAAAAGTTCACAATCAGTAAAATTCATAATTGTTATGCGTATTGTTCTTATCAAGGAGGTATCCATACGGTAATGTCTTCCTTGGTGCCCTGGTCTTTTGCCTTTTGGTGTGATACTGTGAAATTCAGGACAGACCATATGATATGGCAGGATTATGCTGGTTACTTTCATTTTTTTAACTAATATTTCTTTTCTTCTTTTTTGGGTATTCACAGCAATTTACCATTGTTGTTCAGTAACTGAACTAAGTGCTAAGAGTGAATTCAGGCAAAGCTCCATGCCAAGGGAGTTTGTAATTTGTTAAAGTCAACCATTTAACAAGTTGTTACTTAAGTGTCAGACAGTCCCGCATCCCATTGTCTAGACATGTTCAGCAATTTCATTGGGAGTCCATCTTTAATTTGGTAGTGGGGATACATATTGCATTGTATCTTCAGATCTGGATATGGTAGTCTCTATTGCTCCATCACTATCCATTCCCCTGGGAGAGAAGCCACAAAATAAGATTGACAACAGACATAAAATTAAAAAAAGGAAAAAACAGAAAAAGAGAAAGAAATACCTCATTTTAGTGTTAAAAAAAACATACCACTGAATAGCCAATGCATAGGTGACTAAAAGAAAACACAAAAGCCTAATTTGCATGATGGTTTGCTTATATTAAAAGAGAATATATGGTATTTTTCCTTTTGAGTTTGACTTACTTTGCTGAGGATGATGGTCTCTAGTTGTAGTTGCAAATGGTATAATTTCATTCTTTTTAATGAATGAATAATATTCCATGTAGTAGATGTACCATAGTTTCTTTAGCCACTCCCCCTTTGATGGGCATCTGGATTGTTTCCATGTCTTTGTTAGTGTAGATTGCGCTGCTATGAATATAGGATTACAAATTCCTTTCTCATACGCAGTTTTTATTTCCTGTGGGTATATTTGTAGGAGTAGGAGAGCTGGATCATACGGCATGTTTATTTGCGATTCTCTAAGTACTTTCCATTCTGATTTCCACAGTGATTGTATTAACCTACACTCCCAACAGCAGTGAAGGAGGGTGCCTTTCTCCCCACATCCATGTCAGAGTGTGTTGTTAGTAGAGTTCTGAATGTAGGCCAATCTTGCTGGAGTTAGGAGGTACCTCAGTGTGGTTGTCATTTGTATCTCCCTGATGGCTAGGAAGCATAAGCATCTTATCATATGTCTGCCAGCCATTTGGATCTCTTTTGAAAAATGTCTGTTCGTTTCCTTCGCCCATTTTTTCACAGATTGTTTTGTTGTTGTTGTTGTCCCTGAGTTTCAGAAGCTCTTTGTAAATTCTGGCTATTAGTCCCCTATCAGTTGTGTAGTGTGCAAAAATTTTCTCCCATGCTGTTGGTTGCTTCTTCACTTTGTAAATTGCTTCCTTCGCTGCACAGAAGCTTTTTAGTTTGATGTAGTCCCATTTGTTAATTTTGTCTTTGACTGCCTGTGCTATTGGCGTCTTTTCTAAAAAGCCTTTCCCTGTTCCTATTTCTTGGAGAGTGCTTCCTATATTTTCCTTTAATAATTTGATGGTTTCTGGATATAGAGTTAGGTCCTTGAACCATTTAGAACTGATTTTTATATAATGTAACTGATGGAATTATAACTTGTCATGAAGGACTATACCATTGTAACAATATGGGGAAAAATCAGTCGGGAGTGTGAATTTCTGGGAGGTATCCTAGGCCCTACATAATTGTACCATGAAATTCAAAATAAAAAATAATAAAATAAAATACATTTAAAAACAAGTTATTACTTTGTATTAGATTTAAAGTGGAGTTTATAACAAACTCAGGTAGCTATTGTCATTATCCACAATTTACAAATAAGAGAATTAGAAATTGAAGAGCCACTTTCCCAAGTCCACAAAGAAGTAGCACTGGTATTCCAACCCAGGCAGACTGAGTGTCTGCAAGGACCATTCTGGGAAAACAAGGGACATGGCAGATGCCATGGACTAAGTATTCACAAGTGTAAAATGTACTGGCAGATTTCTGGGAAATGGAAAATGAAATGTCTATAGAGGTAAGTTGTTTGGCAAGACTTGGCGGAATAGGTGAACCAAACTTGGACTGCTAAGTAAGAACAAATTTAACAACTTTGCTATGTACTAAAGCCAGTTTGTTTATAATTTATTCATATCTGCCTCACAATAACGCAGTGAATTGTACACTATTATCCCTTCATGTTCCAATGAGCAAATTAAAACACAGGCAGTTAGATAATTTTCTCCAGGTCACCTTGCCACTGAGAAAAAAGTTTAGAGGAGCAGCAGAAAGTGAGGACTCATTGTCCATATGAGGAGAATAACGTACCTAGGGTGTTTGGAAAGAGTCAAACATATTCTGTTAGGGGGATTTTTTCTGGGCTATGACAAGAAAGGCACTTGAGGCAAATTATCTCCCATTTTTGAACGATGGTACAAGGCTTCAGATATGTTGGCCAAGGAATTTACATTTTGTGCTATGTGAATTTTGGAGTACTGATAAAATGATTTTAGTATTGTGATGAATTTGATCATCTATAAAGGTTCCTGCACTAAGCCTCAGTTCAAATGCTTCCTCTAGAAATCCCCCTTTATCATCAACTCCAGTTCTGAAATAAACACCCTTCTGTGTTTGCAGAGATCCCAGACATCCTCCTTCGTGTTGCTCTTACTTCTTTGTGCTTTCTTTCTGTTTTAACCTTCCCCAGGAGGGAACAAAAGCAATAGGGTATGTGTCTGTGTGTGTGTGAAAATGATTTACTATAAGGAAATGGCTTATGCAGTCATGGAAATAGAAAAATTCTGAATTTTGCAGTCAGCAAGTTAAAGACCCAAGAGAGTCACTGTGTATCTGTACTTGGAAGGTCAGTGGTCAGTCATTTGGTTTATTTGTTCATTTATACATTAAGGTAATTGGATGGGGTCCATCTACATGAAGCGGGGAAATTTACTTTACTCCATGTATTGATTCCAATGTTTATCCCATCCAATACTACTCTTGTAATAACAGGCATGCTGGAATAACTTGACCAAATGTCTGAATATCCTGTGTCCGTATCAAGTCGACAATACAAAATTAACTATGGGTTTTCATCATTTCTCCAAAAACAAGAGGTCTGATAGGAGATGGGGAGATTTTTTTTTTCTTGTTTTCTCTGAACCCTGTTACCTCCAAGCATTTCCTAGAAATCTCAGAACACAGAAGTTGCTAACTTATATTAACTACCTGAAGTATTTTCTAGATATAATAGGATTTAAATCCATTTTCACTGTTGCTTTATGCATTGCTACTTGGAATGCATTTATTCCATGCCTGTCCATCCTGCACAGCTAATCACAGAGGTCATGCCTTTTCCTTTGAGTCTCTCACAATTTCTGCTCTAAACATGACTCCATACCAGGGAATTTCTATACATACTTGCTGACTACCTCCTTCCTTGTGTGGAGAGGAAAACAGTACTGGATATTCACACATTTATGTAATATACTACAACAGAGCTATCAACTGCTGTCTCTGCAAAACCTCCCTTTTTTTCCGGTCTTACCATCCTCCCCAAAGCCACTGCTAAGATCTTTACCTGCCTTTCACAGTTCCTTCTCACATTCCACGCCCTTGCCTTTCTTTTTCCCCTGCCTTTGCTTATGCTGTCCTCTTGCTTTCTCACTATGGTGAATGGCTACTCAAATGTCAAGGCTCAGATTACTGAAACCCTGTCTTCTAATCTTTCTCTTGTAAAAGCATCAGTTAGGTCTTCAATTAGGTTTTCATAACACTGGGTGTCTACTTCCATTATAGCATATTTATGAAATCTTACCTCTCTTGCCATCAATGAAATGCTAGGAGCTGAAGACGACTAGGTCATATCTAATCTCTGCATTCCAGGCATCTAGAGCACTACCTGACATTGTCAAATAAGCAAGGTAATTGTTGAGTACATAAGCGAGTGTGTATAATAAGCTTGTTAATAATGATACTTATTGCCCAACAATCTCTCACCTTCCCTAGGTCACTTAAATTTCCATTTTCATATTACTTAAGAGATGGGAAAAACAGCCATGGTTAACATTTGTTTTTACCTTTATGAAGTAAATGATGTTCGCATGTTTCACACGACAGATTTAGGAGTACAGTGAGGCTTCCTATCGCAGCCTTCCTCCTGCTCACACTCCCCACCCATCATGCTCCTTCCTTGCTTATTTTCCTTCACCTAATTTTTATTATAGCATGTTTTCATTTCATTTAACAATCACAGGCTTAACACTCAGCTAGGTAAAGATAGCAGCACATAGCAAGCAAACAAACAAACAAAACCAAACAAAAACAAAACCCTACACTTCACCAAAAGTACCAAGATTATAAACAGTAATCAAATCCCAAGATGTCACATTCACTCATATAGATCACATTTTTTTATATTCTGTTTATTATTTATCACAGATCAGGGAAAATTTATTATCATTTAGTTGCAAAAGACAAGATTTCATTCTTTTTTATGGCCAAACACTACTCCATAGTGTATACGCACCACATTTTCTTCATCCAGTCTGTTGATGAGCATCTCAGCTGATTCCATATCTTGGTCACTGTGAATTTAGCTGTTATAAATGTGGGAGTACAGATAGCTCTCTTACATGTTGATTGTATTTTGTTTGTAAAAATTCCCAGGAGTGGATGACAGGATCAATAAAGATCTGATTTTTATTGGTGTATCAGTTAAGGATCCTCCCACAAGCAAATGTTAGGCCTCTATTAAATGTGCATGAGATTATTGAAGAGAACTCCTATAAGGAATATAAAAGCAAAGGAAGTGTGTGGAGGCAAGAAAAATTGTCAGATCACCATGCATGCTTAATCATCGTGGAGGAGAGAAAGAATCAGGTTGGTTATGAAAAGCTTCAGACCACAGTACAATTCTCAGTTTTAACTAAGCTCATGATGGATCTTTAGGCCTAAAATCAAGGGTGAGAGGTCTTTTTAACTCCTTGGAACCAGATGCCTTCAGTGATTGCTACACTCAGTGTGGCCCAGGACAGCGCTTGGAAGCTATGGTCTTTTTGGTCAAGATTAGAGATGGATTTAGAACCTGAAAGTTAAGACATTTCATCAGTCACAAGTCCTGCAGTTGGAAGCCAATGTTCTCATGGAGGTCACAATAGTTTGAAACCTTTGAAGCAGTAGAGACAGTCCTGTGTTACCTCTTTAGGGCCACAATAAATGTATTTTACAAATGAAACACACTTTAAATGATAGAATAATATTGCATGGTTTTAATACTTTTAAATAATATTTAAAGTTAGTTAGGGTCACAGGCATACTTCATTTTTCATCTAATGCTGATACTCTAGAGGAAAAAAAAACTCAACTAAATAAAATTAAAACACTACAAGAAATTTGAGCACAAATATGTTTCAGAGATAAATCAAAGGTGCTTTTACATGCAATTTCTAATGAGCAGGCATTTGAATGTCATAGTTTCTTTAGATCTCAGAGGTTAAATTCAAATGACTTCCTCGGAAGGATCACAAATTGTTAACAAATTGTTGATGCCACATATCTTATGAGAAAGAGCATGTGAAAGTTTGTTGTATAGAATAGGGCATATCTAATTTATAGGGATTTTAAATGACAAGCTTTTCTAAATTCCAAAAGGCTTTTTAAATTTGCATTGTTATAAATAATCCAGTGTCTCTTAGAAGCAACCTTAAGTCTAATAAATAAATGAAAGCCAGCCATTATTTCATTGAATATTTTTCATGCCAGAAAAAGAATGATTCAAGATAAAATATGGTATAACTTTTTGAAGGCAGGACTATTAAAAGCTGCATGGTGCAATTTCTCTGTTCAAAATGCACTTTACTTATTTCCCACTGCACTTGACCACATGTTCACTGCTTCTTATGTCTGGATACTGTTCTTTAAGTTTCATCTTTCTGAAATAGGATTTTTTCCATTTCTTCACTAGCCCTATGAACCCATTACTTCCCTGAGTGCCCCTTGAGCTGGTAAAGCAAGCTGCCTTCCAGACAGTCTTTCCTAAGGAATTATTCTCCCAGTTTTCTCTTTTAGGCTGGAAAAATCAGAGGAAGTACCATTCCTTTAGCCCCTTTATCAGCACATTTTACACTATATTCAGTCCTTGCTTAACATTGCTTTCTTCTTGAGTTGTTTCAGGTCTTGCCTTATATATTAGGTAAAAAAAAATTTAGGTAAATTAAGATTACTATTTCAGGGTGGGCATAATGGCATACAGGGTAATCCTTCGCCTACAGCACTGGTATCCCATGTGAGCACCAGTTTGAGTCTCAGTGCTCCACTTTTGATCCAGTTCCCTGCTTATGATTGGGAAAGCAGTGGAAAATGACCCAAGTCCCCGGGACCCTGCACCTGCACGGAGACCTAGAAGAAGCTCCTGGCTCCTAGCTTCGGAACAGTTCAGCTTCAGCAACTGTAGCCACTTGGAGAGTGAACCAGATGAAAGATGGCTCTCTCCATTGCTCCTTCTCTCTCTGCAAATCTGGTTTTCAAATAATATAAATACATACAAATGTATGTGTATAAATCTTTATGAAATCTTTTAATACATGATTAAAGCAGATTGTTACAATATTTTTGTTTTGTGCTTACTTCGTTACTTTTCTAAATAAGAGTATGTGATTAAGATAAGAAATCATAAAATTTAGGGCCTTATTCATTCCATTTCACCTTACAAAATGATCATTTTTCATTTTTGTTTTTTCTTAATATGTGTTCACCTCCCTTTCTTCATTAGAAGTTTTAGACAATATCTGCAGATTCTCTATTATAAACTACAAAATCTAATAATAATATAACACTACTTTTCCAAATGCTCACTTATTTTTCCCTTTGTTTGAAAATTATTGTATTGGGCCCGGCCCCGTGGTCTAGTGGCTAAAGTACTGCCTTGAACGTGCCGGGATCCCATATGGGTGCCGGTTCTAATCCTGGCAGCTCCACTTCCCATCCAGCTCCCTGCTTGTGGCCTGGGAAAGCAGTCGAGGACAGCCCAGATTCTTGGGTTCCTGCACCCACGTGGAAGACCCAGAAGAGCTTCCTGACTCCTGGCTTTGGATCGGCACAGCACTGACCGTTGCGGTCACTTGGGGAGTGAATCATTGGACAGAAGGTCTTCCTCTCTGTCTCTCCTCCTCTCTCTATATCTGACTTTGTAATAAAAATAAATAAATCTTTTAAGAAAAGAAAATCATTGTATTAATTTAGATCTTATATTGACTGTTTTTATAATTTTACATTTGTATTTATTTTTTCCTCAACTTCAGTAAACCTCTGGATTTCTACTGTTGGACAATTTTAATTATTCTGAACTTTTTTGTACTTTCATTTCTCCCATTCTATTGATCATCTTCTTACTCTTATTTTTATATTATTGGTATTCTCAGTACTCCCATTATATACCATAACCATAACCAAGATTATTATGCTCAACCCATCAGTAGTTTAAAAATTAAAAGCAAGTGTTATGGGTTAATATGAATGTGTTGATGTTGATCATGGGTTAACTTAGTACAAGGATTACATTTTCTCTCAGTAGTACTAATGTCATATCTTTTCATTACTTGAAATATTTTTAGCATTATTTCTAGAGACCTATAATTACTTAAAATTGCTTTGAATCGTTTTTGGCTCATTTCTACTTGCTATCAGTCATAATGCCTTTTTATCCAAATTTTTTCTTTTACTTATTTATTTTCTTATTTATTTTTATTTTATTAGAAAAGTTGAGAGAGAACCAAAAAGAGATCATTCCTCAAGTGTTTCAGTGCCCAAATGCCTACAAGTAGCAGAACTGGACCTGGCTGAAGTCAGGCACCTAGAACCTAATCCAGGTCTCCCACATGAACGACCTGCTTGACTCACCTGCTGCTTCCTTGGATCCCCAGCAGCAGAAGGATGGAGAAGAAACAGTGGAGTCAGAACTTAAATGAGGCTCTGTGAAATGAGATGCAGCAGTCCCAACTGCTGCAGCAAACGCCTACCACTGCACAGCTTTTACTCTTTTCTCTTGTTTTCCTTTTGACATTACACACATGGTCATCGTAATCTAAAGTTTTCGTCTTCTCAGTTTTAAAATCTATTACATAATAACACTATTTTCCTGTGGATTTTCCTTTTTATATCAAATCATAACTGGAACTAGCATAACATTATCACTGCCCAATCAGGGCAGAAATCATTCACAAAGATTTATTTCTTTTCAATTGGAAAGTCAGATTTACACAGAGAAGAAGACACTGGTTTCTACCCATTGGTTCACTCCCCAAGTGGCCACAAGGGCCATAGCCGAGCTGATTTGAAGCCAGGAACTAGGAGCTTCTTCCAGGTCTCCCAGGTGGGTGCAGGTTCCCAACACACTGGGTCATCCTCTACTGCTTTCCAAGGACACAAGCAGGGAGCTGGAAGGGAAGCGGGGATTAGAACTATTGCTGGAAGGTAAATGGAGCAGCAAGGATAAAAACCAGTGCCCTTATGGGATCCCTATGCATGCAAGAGGACTTTAGCCAATAGGCTACTGAGTCTGGCTGGAGGCATTGCTGTTTGTACAGACTCGCAGCCCTGCTGAGCATTCTCAGCATGCTGAGAACTGTAAGCCAGAAACACAGCTGGAGCACCAGGGCTCCTCCTTTATGTTTTGAGCTGGTTTGCTTCTTGGCTCTCCTGACTTGTATTTTCTCTTATGTTTTTCTAGAATACCATTTTCAAAAGTAACATTATAGAAGTAATAAGCCTTTATTTTATCTTAATGATAGATTGACAGTTTGGTTGAGAATGGATTGCTCAATTGAAAACCATATTTCCTTATGCCATTTTTAAAGACTTGTTCTGTTGGCTTTTGGGCTCTATTGTTGCTGTTAAACGAAGTCTGATACTTTCGGGATTCCTGCTCTTTTATAGGGATGTCTGTATGTGTGTGTTACTTTCTGTAGATATGTTAATTACAACTTTAATACTGTTCTTAATTTTCTGAATCATTTCTGTTTTTGTCAAAGTCCATTTTCCTTTATTTTTCTCCTTCAAGTTGTAACCCCTTTCTTCCACTATCTGGTGATATTTGCTATCCTTTCTAACATAAGAATCAAGCTTTAGAAAGTCAACTTGGCTTTCCTTGTCCACCATGTATGTATATTGATCTGTAGCTTCCTCAGTGATTAAGAAACTCAATTTGTTTCTATTTAGCCATTTGTTGTTATCCAGATAATCTGAATTGGGAAACTTCCTTTCAAATTGAGTTGAAGCAAAGCCAGAAATTAGGATCCAGGATGAAATCCACAGGACTATGAATGCTAACATAAGAAGATTAACTCTAAAAAAATTTTTTTTATGATATAGTTCCTTAAGCTCAGAGATTTCTCCTTCCATCCTCCCCTCCCCCCTTTTCTTCCACTGCTTTCCCCTATATTATTACAGTAGTATACTTGTTCAACAACAGCCACAGTTACCATTCTGCTATTTAAGGGTATCATTACATTATAATTATAGATAATGGTAGAAAGTCCAGCATCCTATTGTTTAACAGTTTCATTGGGAGCCCATCTTTTACTCAGAAGAGATGTGTGCTGCAATGTATCTCCATTTCATAGTATATTTACCTGCATTATATGGTTCCTCTAGATAAATATATGCATATATATGTCTTGATGCTAGCATTCATAACAAACACAGGCTAGCCACAGACAGTCTGTGCAATGTATTTCAGTAATAGTCTTCATTTTACTTTATTTTGGTTAGGAACAAATGCCAGGATGCCAATCTGTGAGTAATGAAGGTGATATGACTCGTTCTGTACAAAATGTCCACTTCATCTTCCTCTTTCAAGGAACATCACTCAGTATTACTCCCATCTGATCCTATCGTGCAGAACCTGGGTCCACTCGGATTTCTATCTCATTTTTGCTAAAGTTCTCTTCCAGCACATTTTGGCCTGTTGCTTTTTTCTTTAACTGTATTTTTTCCATCAACTTTATGGCTTATTTTCTTCAATAACTGTGCTGAAATACTATCTTTATTGTTAAACAGCTATTCATTGTTTATATTTGCATATAATTATATTCATGCATGACAGTATTATGTCAGCAGGACTGAGGCATGAGTGGCCAACTGCAGTTTACTGTCTTGTCCCCCAAGCCCTTTCAACATTTTGCAATTTATATTGGGCAGAGTTGTTTTTTTTTCTGAGAAAAAAAAGTATGTCTTGTCTCCTCCAAAACAAAATAAATAAATGTGTTGTTGTTGCTGTTGTTGTTGTTGTTTGTCTTAGAGTTACATTCAAGAGTTTTCAAAGTAATTGAGGATTTTGAGGCACCTTAAAATATGTCAAGAGTAGTTGAATGGACAGTTTGCCATATTTTTTTTATGCACAATGCTGAAGAAGTGAACCAATCCTAATTTAAATATCTTCTTTATCCCACATTTTCCTCTATAAGATTCTTTGACTTGTGTACTTAGTTGAATCATATAACGTATCTAAATCATTTTTATCCTAAGTGTGGTTTGTGATGCCAATGAGATATTTGTTAATTGCTCATAATCCAAAAACTTTAGCTGCTAGGCCACTCCGCAGGGCCCATAATCAAGAAACTTACACCAGAACATAAAGAAAGTATGTTATTACCCATTGATTTTAAGGTAGATGGCTTCTTTGATGAGAGACCATCCCAGTGAAGAAAAATGTTGCATTGATTAACATTTTGCCAAAGTTACCTATCCTGTCACACACCTGTTTTTCATCAGTAGTGACCCCCTTCAGTCCCACCCCTTAACACCGCTGTTGAGTTTCAAAAGGGTGTCTATCTCTACCTGCTGATGAAGATAAAGCATTTTTGTAAGGCTAACTACAGGATTGCCTTCTATATACTATGACATAATTGGGCAATGATTAACCCCTTTCTGTAGGTACTCAGTGTTCCTTGATTATCCTCCTGAGTGCTTTGCCTAAGAAGAAGGGTCACCCAAGTACTATCTCCAAGTTTGCTGTAAATTGACTATAGGTTCCAGCCATTATCCAATTCTGAAGTTCATATTCAGCCACTAACCTTTAGTCTCATTTCACCCAAATTCTAAGAATGCTTCAATTTCTTTTTTTTTAAGATTTATTTTTATTATTTTTTTATTGGAAAGGCAGATATACAGAGAGGAGAGACAGAGAGCAAGATCTTCCATCTGATGATTCACTCCCCAAGTGAGTGCAACTTCGATACTCTGCCGATCCGAAGCCAGGAGCCTCCTCCGGGTCTCCCACGCGGGTGCAGGATCCCAAAGCTTTGGGCTGTCCTCGATTGCTTTCCCAGGCCACAGGCAGGGAGCTGGAAGGGAAGCCGGGCTGCCGGGATAGAACTGGCGCCCATACGGGATCCTGGGTGTGCAAGGTGAGGACCTTAACCACTGCGCCACCGCGCCGAGCCCAGAATGGTTCAATTTCTAAATAGGGATTATACGAGTCCATTTTTATTGCTGCAACAAAATACCATAAATAAACTGGACTTATAAATAACACATTTATCTCTCACAGTTCTGGAATCTAGAGAATCCAAGCTCAAAGAACCAGATCTGAGAGCCCCTTTCCTGGTTTATAGACAATACCTTTCCACTATAATCTCCAAAGTGGAAGAAGCAAAGCCACTCTCTGGGGCGTCTTTTATAAGGCAACAATCCTAATCATCTTTCAACACCCTTCCCCACCAAGCGTGGTTATACTGAGGCTATGCTTCAGCTTATGAATTTGTGGAGCGTGGGGCACACACACCATGACCATAGTAGAGCTCTTACCAAGTTTGAACTCCACTCAGAATAGCATCCTGTTTGTCCCTAAACAAATAGTCTTCCCTCTGACTTCCACCAACCAGTTTACTTAGTGCTAAAAAGGCTATTGTTTACCTAATCCATCTTGATTTGATGTGAACTTCCTCAAGCATCACGACTCTATCCAGTTTTATGAGTAACCTGCTGTATTTTCCCCGTATTCTCTATTGATGCAGGGCATTGTTTGGAATGCTTATCGTGGATACAAAACAAAACAAAAGCAAAAAATGCTTCTCTTTGCCACCTCCACACTGTTCAATCCCAGGACATGAGCACTAATCACACATAGCGTATGTCAGTGCAAATAACTTTGTTAGGTTTGTGCCTGATTCAGTTTTAGTTTTTCAACTATCAATAGCATCGATATATATATATATAAAATCACCTGGGAATGAGCAAGTCAATTCAATTGCTGTGTTGTTATTTCCAATGCCCTAACCTTGTTGCAGTTCAACAGCAGTAGATCTGGCACAGATATTTTGCTTCTTTCTCACTGCCATATTAAGTTTTTCAGACTGCTGCAGGAGTTCTCACATCCATATCAAAGAACGTACAATGACTACCTATTACAGAACAAAGTCCAAGAACTGCTGCCTGATGATGAATTCATTAACTCAGCCACTAACTCCTATATTCTAAGCTTCCTTGCAGCAATACAGTCATATGTCCATAATTGTTGCCTATAACTTGTTCTTATTGTCAAACCTGTCTTCTTGTTCCCACTAATTCGATTATTTATGCATCCTCTAAAACTGAGTTCAAATGTTGCCACACCTTTATTATCTGAGCCAATGTGATTAATGTTTGAGTTTGTACTGCATTTACACTCATTTCCATTAATGTATGAGTACATAAACATACTTCCAAAAGATTGTAAAAAGTGGAATTGAATAATGTTTGTTTTGCTGAAAAAAATGAACTTCTCTGCATATAAAGGGTCATCAAAACATTCATGAAATGTATATTATGAAAAAAAAACGGTGCTTAGATTTTGCAGTGTTTGCAGCAAAATAAGCATCTTTGAATTCTGTGGGTTTTTTTTTTCTGCCACAAACCTTTGTAAATAGCCTTTTCTCCTTCTTTTAGTATTAGCTACTTGAGGGCAGGTGTGGCTCCTTCATATGTCAGCACTGACTTCCAATGACTAGCAAGGATTTTCTTGATTGTGGTGTACTAAAGGAAGGCCAGAGATGAAACTTTTATAGTGGTCACTTTTTGAAGCCTATTTGTGTAAGTTTGAAGATCAGGAAAAGATGGAGTCATACTTAATGCATAAAATCTAATGCATAGGACATTTAACAAAGGCTTGAATATACTCACATGCAGTAATTTATCCTAGATTATTAGTCAATTTATAGATACCTCCAGAACACTTCAATATATATATATGTATATATATATATATATGCAAATAATGGTATTTATACAAAGAGATAAATCTGTAGTTAAAAAAATTGGCCTAAAGATTCATTGACTTCATGGACAATTGTGTAGCCATTCCAGCTAAAATTCACAATTAACAATAAAATGAAAACTATTTTATAAGTGAAAAGCAGATAAAAGTTATATACAGTTTAATTTCAATATATTTTTAAATATCTGATGATAAAAAATTTGAGGGATAGATAAGCACACCATCAGCTTCAAAAAATTACTATAATGTTGTGTTGACACAACTGTGAGTCCTTTTTTTCTGTTATAGGATTATGAATATTTTCAGCTTTTCTTAATGAACATGGTAGGCCTATATTAAAAAGGAATGGATTAAAGCAATAATGAACTAATGGGAGCAACACTATTTCACTGATGGGTGTAATAGGTTGATTACCTTGGTTATTTGAAATATTCAACAATAGGTGGTACGCCTTAGGATGGAGCACAGCTTTATGCATAAAATGTAATCTTAATGCAGTTAGTCTTGGATGCTTATCAATGAGTAATTTATATGTCATTGATGGCAATCACATATAAAAATATTTGATACAGATTGTTTTGTGGGTTGTCTGGGAAACAGTGGTTTTCCTCAAAATTGAATTTGTAGGAAAATAAGGCTTGAACTTCAGACACAATTTTTCATAACTATTCAGAATAATATGAAGTAGAGTAAATATGCAACATTATGCCTTTCCAGGAAATTATTCTTTTTAACTTTGTAACATAAGGAACCCTACCTCTAACCCCTATTAAAGATATATGCTTTACTCTCCTGTAGTCCAGCTTTCACAGCTTTGGTGTTTTTTGACTGTTGTTGATGAATCACGTAAAAAATGAAAAACTAAACTGCCTAAACTGCCTAATATGTCCTTTTTTTAAAAAAAATAAAAGTGAAAGGTAATTAGATTCCATTTACAATTGCCATTTTTATGTTTGTTAATTTTGTCCTTTTTGAAAAAAGGTTTTCGTGAAAGGGTTACTTAGAGCTAAAAAGTGCATGAAAGAATGATTAAATACAACAGAAGTGAGTGCTGAATTTTATGGTTAGAATAAAGCAGTTTTTTCAATATATTAGACTGGTATTTCTGCATGTGATCAGCAATTCTAATTGTGGTGCTTGACATTCAGTGCTAATCCACCAACTCTAAAGCTTATTAAAAATGGCAGCAGACACACTGGCAGCATAAACGTAGTTCAAAAATTGTTGAAAAAAAAATGGGAGCTTTGTGACCAACCATGAAATTGTGATTGTTTGTAAATCTGAATTTTGTGTGGAATCCACAGGTGAAGAATCAACAGCCCATGAGTAATCACTTTCAATTGCAGACAATCCCAATGGTGCAGTTTAAAGATCCCAAGAGCCTCCATTTGTTTTTTTTGTTGTTGTTATTGTTGTTGTTTATTTGTTTGTTTGATCTTTGTTCTCTTTCTCATCTGACAGTATAGTGTTCCTCACCTTTACTCCATGGGATTAATGACAGAATTAACAACAAAGAATAAATGTCAGTCTACTCTCCTAAAAATAGACACATCAAAGACTGTGAAGTAACAACAGGAGACCTGCAGTAGCTTTGTCACTTACCAGGGTGTTTGCATGATGCCTTAACACCGAGTTGAGGAAACGGGAACCATTCAAGGAAGGATTAGTAAACTTAAACTGACACTGTTTTGTCACAAGCACCCATTAATGAACACTATGAAGAACTGCATGTTCCCAATGCACTGTTATATCTAATTTCCTTACAGACTATGCGGTAACAAATACTTTATGAATACTTCTTGTAGAAACACATTTTGGAAATTAAATAGGATCATGTATGTGTGGATGGAAGTAGGATGGATGGATAATTAATTGCCTTGTAAATAGCTCTTATCTCCTGCTGGTGGTGGGTTCTCTTCTTTTTTTTTTTAAAGATTGATTTTTATTATTTTTTTATTGGAAAGGTGGATATACAGAGAGGAGAGACAGAGAGGAAGATCTTCCATCTGATGATTCACTCCCCAAGTGAGCGCAACAGCCGATGCTATGCCAATCCGAAGCCAGGAGCCTCTTCCGGGTCTCCCACGCGGGTGCAGGGTCCCAAAGCTTTTGACTCCCACGCGGGTGCAGGGTCCCAAAGCACTCGACTGCTTTCCCAGGCCACAGGCAGGGAGCTGGAAGGGAAGCGGGGCTGCTGGGATTAGAACCGGCGTCCATATGGGATCCTGGGAGTGCAAGGCGAGGACCTTAACCACTGCGCCACCGCGCCGGGCCTGGGTTCTCTTCTTATAGAAGAGTTTACAGTTCACAATTAAGTCTCAATTTTAGAGATTTTTTTGTAGAAAGAAAATATTTATTTATTTTTATTTATTTGAAAGAGCAAAAGTGAGAGAACAGAGAAAGATATTTCAACTGCTGGTTCAGTCCCTTAACACCTGCAACTGTCAGAGCTAGAGCAGGCCAAATGCTGGAGCCTCTGTCTCCATCTTGTTCTAAGTAGTTCAGCCATATTCTGCTTCTTCCAAAAATCCACATCCACAGGGAGCTGGCATTGGCACTGGAGGCAGGACACTGAAGATGCAGGTGTCCCAAGTGGTGCCAAATAATGACCCCAATTCCTGGTTACTGTTGGGATTCCATTTTTCAAATTCTGTATTTCTTTGAAATAAATCATTTCTTTGAAAGATAGTTTGGGAGAGGAGTTTGAAGAAAGACATGCATAAATAGAGATCTTCCATGTGGTAATTGACTCAACAAGTGGCCACAGGGTTGGGTCAGGTCAAAACCAGGAGCCAGGAATTCCATCTTGGTCTCTTTTAGGTGAGTTGCAGGGGCCCAGGAAACTAACCCACAATTCATCACCTTCCAAAGTGCACTTGAGCCAGCACTCTGATTTGGGATGTGAATGTCATAAGCAACTTACCCCTATGTGCCACAGTGCTGGCCAAAATGTGATTCTTTTTAATAACCATAATCTGCTCTAATCCAATCCAAAGATTTTGCTATGAAACATATAAGTTTAATCATTTGTACTTGTGAAAATGTTAATATACTTTTTTTTTTTTTAAGATTTATTTTTATTATTTTTTCATTGGAAAGGCGGATATACAGAGAGGAGAGACAGAGAGGAAGATCTTCCGTCCGATGATTCACTCCCCAAGTGAGCGCAACGGGCCGATACTCTGCCGGTCCGAAGCCAGGAGCCTCTTCCGGGTCTCCCACGCGGGTGCAGGTTCCCAAAGCTTTGGGCTGTCCTCGACTGCTTTCCCAGGCCACAGGCAGGGAGCTGGAAGGGAAGCGGGGCTGCCGGGATTAGAACCTGCGCCCATATGGGATCCCGGGCGTGCAAGGCGAGGACCTTTAACCACTTGCGCCACCGCGCCGGGCCCGAAAATGTTAATATACTTTTAAGCCCAATCATGATTTAACATGTCCTTCATACCTGGCATAATAATATACATTCATAAAATTTGTAAAATTGTGTGCAAAGTTCTTTAGATAATTCCAGCTACATCTGATTTCCTGAGGATTTTTTGAGGATCCCTTTCTCTTTACAAAGAGAATATTTATTTATGAAAAGGAAATAATAAATGTATTTACCCATTTAAGAATACGTTATACCAGATGAAAGTCAATAAATTGGACATCTTCTAACATGACTTTAGAGAAAGCATGACAAATAAATTATTTATCATCTTTTAAAGTATCTTTTTCCCAACCAAAACAGGTCAGAAATAATATATTATTAAAAAAAATTTGTCCTAAAGTGTAAGCAGTTCATCACTACTTCGTTGGTCAAGTTCACACAGAATAGGAGAAACATATGACCCTTTGTTAACTATTGCACACTCTTTGAGGCATTATCACCTCAAAGCTTTCACTGCTTTGAATGCCTGCAAGCAATATAGTACACCTTGTTTAAGATGGAAGAAGACGAAAAATGTAGGTTTGCAATATACCTTGAAGAACATGAAAGTGAAGCCAAGGATTTAGAGCTTTATTGTCCAGTAGAAAGGTAATGGTTAGAAGCAGAGATTTACAGCTAACTAGATATTTGCTTGAATTCCAACTGCATCATGCGTTGATGAACTTTGAAGCTGTTAGTTGTAGCTGTGATGGTAATTCCTCTCTCAAAATGATGATAAGGAGTAAAAATGAAAAAAAAATTATTATCCTCTTAAATTATAAGGTAATAGAAGCAAGAATCATTCACTCATTCCCATATGCATGCAACTTCATCTTGATTTCTTCATGTCAGTGGTACAATAGGCTCATGTTTCATCTAAATTTGTAAAGCCCTTCCTCACTTCTTGACTTCTTCCAACTCCTTCTCTAAAGGACCTGGTGTGAATCACAATGCTCCATACAATGTTATCAGTCTTTAACACATAGAGCCTCTCCTTGCCACTACAAATTTCTCTGGCTGGAGTGTTCCTTCCCATCTCAAACTCTGCACTTCAACACAAACCTTTTGAGATTCCACTTCTTTTGAGTCACTTTTCTTCAACCCTTTCCCTATTCTATTTAGCCCACTGTGTTTCCAGTCTTGTCTTAGCTTTGTTTTCTAACAATAAGAAATAGAGGAATAATGACTGTTTCTTTTAAAAAAAATTTATTGATTCTTATTGGAAAGTCAAATTCACAGAGAGAAGGAGAGACACAGAGAAAGATCTTCTTCCATCTGCTGGGTCACTCCCCAAGGGACCACATGGCCAGAGCTGAGCTGATCCAAAGCAGGAACCACAAGACTTTTCCGGGTCTCCCATGTGGATCCAAGGTCCCAAAGCTTTGAGTCGACCTCTACTGCTTTCCCAGGTGACAAGCAGAGAACTGGATGGGAAGTGGAACATCCAGGACATGAACTAGTGCCCATATGAGATCCCGAGCCATGCAAGGCAAGGACTTTAGCCACTAGGCTACCGAACCGGGTCCAATAATGTCTATTTCACTCTTAAATTATGAATATTACATACCACTTATCATAAAGTAATCCCTCCGAAATTTTTTGCTGAGTGTTTTTTGCAGATTCTCATTTATATTGTCTATACAAAAGGGGTCTTCAAAAAGTTAATGCAAAATGCATACTTTGGAAAAAGCTATGCATATATTTCAATTTTTTGTTCCAGAATAAATGTATCTTTCAGTTCTATTCTCTATGAACTCTTTCAAGTGTCCTCGTATATTATAATGTAATTTACCAATAGATTTTATGCTCAATCGATTGTTACAGTAATTGATTTGTATACATTAGTTTAGCAATAAAGATGAGGAATGTTTTTGTATGCAGTCATATTTTCCTACTTAGAGTAATTACAATTTCAAATGTTTCCATGGAAAAAGTATTGACCTTAACATATAACAAAACACTCACTAACATTTCTGCATTGACTTCAGCAGGCATTATCTCTTTGCCATGTTTATAATTCTGCCATTTGTATATTTAGTTCTTCTACACCAATAATAACTTAATTAACCAGGCACAAAATACATATATGTCTGTAATACAGGATTATACAATGAAATTATTTCATAATCCTTTGTCCATTACACCGTGATTTGAGAACTCGCTTACTGTGGCTTGACAGATTAAAATATTGTGCCTCAGTGCCATGTGGTCAGCAGAGCAAGACAGCTAGAGGAGTGGAATGAAGTGCCAGGGGGAAAAATGTGATGATAAGGTTGGATGATGAAGCAGTATGAAAGAAAGTGACAGATAAAACAGTTTAGCCCATTGGGGCAAGGATTTGGCACAGCTAACTGGTGCACAGTTTGTGATGCTTACAGTCCATATTGGACTATCTGTTTTAAGTCCTAGCTCCTCTGTTTCCCATCTAGCTTCCAGATAATGCATCCTGGGAGGCAGCAGATGAGAGTGGCTCAAGTGCATGGGTCCTTCTAACCTATGTTGGAGACCTGAATAGCCTTCAGGGCTTCTTGCTTTGAAAAGAGCTAGTTCCAGCCATTGCAGCCTTTTGGTGTATGAATGAGAAATTTCATGCTCTCTCTCACTCTGTCTCCTCCTCCTCTCTATCTCTGTGATTATTTTTAAAAGATCTATTTTATTTTCATTGGAACGTCAGATTTACAGAGGGAAGGAGAGACACAGAGAAAGATCTTTTTCCATCTGCTGGGTCACTCCCCAAGGGGCCACAGGGTCAGAGCTGAGCCAACCCAAAGCAGGAGCCAGGAGCTTCTCCCAACTCTCCCGTGTGAGTGCAGGGTCCTAAGACTTTGGGCCATCCTACTGTTCTCCCAGGCCACAAACAGGGAGCTGAGTGGGAAGGAAACTATAGCAAACAGGATACAGACTGGTGTCCATTTGGGATCCTGCATTATGTAAGGTGAGGGCTTTAGCCACTAGGCTACTGTGTTGGGCCCCAAATCAATAAATCTTTAGAAGATAAAAATAAATAAGCAGTTTTACTTTAAAATTGAAAGTTCTGTTCTCTCATGCTAGAGCAGTTACTAATTAACTTTGTGGCCTTGGCTATGTCATTTATTCTCTTTTGGTCTGATTCAGTTGTGAAATCAATCCATAAATTGTTCATACTTAACTTTTCAAAGGATAAATTTGCCTGAAAAGTACATTGTGTTAAACGCTGCAGGGTGTACTGACAAGCACAGTCTTTGTACACAGGTGACTTATTTTTTCATAGGAACACAAACCAAAAAGTTATAAAATTCAATTAAAACATGCTGTTGAATTTGTATGGTATGTGCCTAAAGACCAGCAGAGACCATATACACTACAGAGTTGAAGGCAAAGTAGCATTTCTCATTAAATAATAGGACCTCTTCCTTGTCGAAACAGCAATAATAAAATTGAGAAAAAAGACTTAATTATATCCTGTATGTAGAGCCTACTCATAAATATGCAGTAAATAAATTAATGACAGACTAGATAGATCAATCATTGAGTTATATTATGTAAGTACTGATTATATGTGCAGAAGCATTTTAAATTATTCCACATATACATGTACATATACAAATATGTTTATGCATGCACAATAGTATCCTCATTTCTGTGTGTCTCTACATACAACAAACGTGTGTATGTGTATCTCCTTTCATACTTGTGTAAACATGGCATATTACATGGGAGAAGTTAAATTTTTCAAGAAATATTACCATTAGTTGCATGAAATATCATAGATATATATGCTTTATGGTTAAATAAATTAAATATTAAGTAACACCATCTATAAACTTAAGAAGAAATATAATGAGTACATTTAGTGGGTTAAGAAAAAATTTTTTTAATTCTATCCAAAGCCAAAGGTAGAAGCCAGAAAGCAAAACTACCTATAGACATGATTGAATGAAAATGTAAACTCTATTACATCAAAAGCATTTCCAAGAAATTTACAAATGAAAAATAAGATTTTATGAACTGTATGTTTTATGAACAGAATATGGAAAGTCCTTTCAAATTATAAACTAATAAGAAGCCTTTAGTCAAGAGATTCTTTTAAATGAAGGAAAACTTTAACTATGATATATCACAAGAAAGAAAATAGGGCCTGGGGCGATAGCGTAGCGGTTCTAGTCCTCGCCTTGAAAGTGCCTGGATCCCATATGGGCACTGGTTCTAATCCCAGTGGCCCTGCTTCTCATCCAGCTCCCTGCTTGTGGCCTGGGAACGCAGTCGAGGACGGCCCAAAGCCTTGGGACCCTGCACCTGCATGGGAGACCAGGAAGAACCTCCTGGCTCCAGGCTTCGGATTGACTCAGCTCCAGCCATTGCAGTCACTTGGGGAGTGAACCATTAGAAAAAAGATCTTCCTCTCTGTTTCTCCTCTTCTCTGTATATCTGCCTTTCCAATAAAAATAAATAAATCTTTTTTAAAAAAGAAAAAAATAAAGGAACTAGATCAATAAACATAAAAATCTGTTATATTCCATTCGTTTTTTCAAAGACACAAAGAGAAACAAGATATTTTTTGTTGACTAGGGTGTGAAGAAATGGTCGTTCACATTCCTAGCTGGTGGGAGTATAAATGTGACCTTGCCAGCAGACAATTTAGAAATATCATAATGATTAACAGCTTCTAAAGAAATGTGTATCCATGAATTCAGTCATTTCACCTTTAGTAACTTAATCAAATATTCAAAACTGTAACCAAGATAAATGTTTAATCTTTTGTAAACAACACCTTGGAAGTACACATCAAGAACTATTTTTTTTAACTGTTTATACTCTTCCAAATGTTGATCCATTTTCTAAGAATTCATCCTAAAGAAGTTCACTGGAGACACGAACATAAGCTTATAAAAATACCCACTGAAGCATTACAGCAATTTTAATTATATCAATAAGCATTAAATAAGCAAGTGACAAAGTCCTAAAATAGAGGGGGTACATGACTTTTTAAAATACTACTTATGGAATATTTTTAATATCTTAGAAACATGGGTCTACTGAACATTTGAATGCGAAAAGAAACAGTTCCTGGGTTCAAAGCTGCACTTTGCCATTACTGAATGAGCTTTTATAACTCTGTTTCTTTCAAAGTGGGTATACAATTGTGCATTCCTTATAAGATTGCTGTGATGTTGTGAAAATTAAAATAAGATCAGGTACTGGCAGAAGCACATTGCACTGAATAAAACAGAGCATACTTTCGTTCTGTTTTGTTTTGTGTTTTCTCTTTCAATTTTTTATTTTAACAGATTCAATATATTTTGCAAACACATTTTTAAGAACATAAGTATACCCTTTTATTCCCTCTGTCTCTCTCTTTTTTAAGATAGTATTTTGGAATTTACATTACAATTAAAGGTTTAATTCTGCATCAAATCGGAAACTTGACAAGTTTAGTGGGAATACAGACAAAGATGATAAACAACAATTGAAAGTGACCAATTCCACCCATATGCCCTTGCCATGTTATGTTGGTTGACAGAAGGGTTCTATCTTTGGCAGGGACGATGTTGCTCAGTCGCTGACACTACAAAGGATGCTGCTGGGTGACAAATTCTGAGTTCTGTGTTGTATTCCCTATTATTCATCTGGGTCTAGCAGACAACACTGTCTCGTGATATGCTGTGGAATGCCAATGACAGTCTATTGAGGAGAGAGAAAGTCTGGGCAACAGTGTAGAGCCTCTGTCAGAGGACACCATATGCTAGGAAGCAAGTCATCAGAGTTCTGGCATTGCAGGCATGTCCTGGTTCTGCCATTGTGGTGTGTATCCCAATCCACAGGGGCATCTGAAAACAGAAGGGGTCCTGGGGGTCAGCCTCCAGAGACTTTTATTCAGTCGGCCTGAGGTGGGATCCAAGCAATTCTTTTTTTTTTTTTTTTGATAATGATTTTATCTGTGATTCTAACTCACCCCCAAACTGTAGAACCCCTGGACTAGAGTGTGGTTGGAATACAGTCAAAGTTCCATGTTGCAGCCACAAGGGACTTTTATAGGTAGCTGTTGGTGTGCCTGCAGGTTGGATGCCTCTTCATAGCCATATATCTCACCAAGCAGGGCTAAGTTCAGAGCTTAGAAGGAAAGACACAAATTATCTGCCTCCTTTTTTTTTTTCTTAACCTCCTCCACCAGCCCTACTAAATCAAAAACCCAAAACATAAACTCTGGCTATAGTGAACCAGGAATTGCACCTTTACATGTCAGTAACGGGACCTTGGGTGCCAAGGTGGCAAATGAAAATCAAATGAAGCAATTGATCTCAGAAAGTGACAGTTTTGTGGAATTCATATGTAGGAGAGCAGGACAATTTTGCCTTTCTAGTAGGCACTTGCAGAAATGAGGGTTCAGTTACTTTGTCATACTGGCTACTATTTGATTACCCATCTTTTTGTAGTATTACCTTAAAACACACTGTGCTATGTGTATGAGTTTATCTGAAGGGGAAGGTTTGCAACATATAAAATGAGCTGATCCTCTGGTGATCAGCAGTGTTTTCATCCAAAAAAGCCTCAAAACTCAATAAGTGAAATCTCACCACTCAACATCCAGTTCCAGCATGCAAAAAAAATTGTGTAAATTTCAACCATGTTTGATTTGGATACTAACTGAGTCATGATCACCTCAAGGATATTACCCTGTGTTCAGTTTTCAGTGTCAGAAAGTGATCTTGTAATTGCACCAGGATTGTAGGGATGTGCAGAAGAACAATGTGTACCCTTGTTTGTGTAAAATAAAGTCTAGTGGAGTAAGTTGTATCACTGTTTTCCTATAGCAAACACAAAAATCTTGTGATTCTCTTTTAATCTAATTATTTAAACTCCCTTACCTATAATTTTGGACCAGCCATTGTACTTATTCATTGTGGATATATATATATCCTCTGGTTTCTGTGATGGATTAAATAATCCAGTATTTTTTTCCATAGGCTGGAAACATCAGATAACTCTCTCTTGTTAGTTGTTCTGTGCCATAAGGAAGCTGCATTTGATGACATTTGGCTCATGCAATTGAAACCTGAATAGAGCAATGGGTTTATGGCATAAGTGTGAGGAAAACAGGTGTTAATATCTGCCAACTTAGCTTCAGTTTCCTTTTCTTTGAATTACAGTAACAGGAACACTTTGTGAATGCAGCAAGTATTTAATAAAGCATAGCTGCTACTATGAATGCAAGTATAAGAACTATATAAATGATACAAAACTAATGTAAGAGATGACAGAATTGAGATTTAAAATAGTTTAAACTACTATTTTATATGTAATACATTTTTATTTGGTTTATAGGTGTGTGCTTCTAGTCGCCTAATTCAGTAGATATTATTGCAACTTTATTTCACTCTCCTGTAGTGCAATGTTTGTCCCTGTTGAACACTGTTCTCTTTTGAGATTTCCTACCCTTTGATCCAGTTTTTATTTTCTTCTTACCTCATTTGCCTCTCTAATATACTTTGCTCTGGATTAATCTATGTGTTTACTACTGTGGTTTTGGATTGACAAGTATTGGTTGTACATGCTTCTAGAGTACAATGTACTATATCAGTGCATGTAGAGGTCCACAGTGAAGTGGGATGACTACATTTCACAATAACATGATATATATTCTAGAAGAGAGGAGCACAAACACTCTGAACTATGGAATATTGTAAAGAAAGGTAAGCGGTTGATTTGATTAAAACATTATATACATGTACATAGATGCTGTGGACATTCCAAGTGTCAGCTCAACCACTGCAATGTTATGCCTGCTCATTTTGTAATTATTAGTAATACCACCTTTTCCTCCTAAGGGAGTTAATAGTATCTGGTTACCCTACCTGTTCCAGGTCAACTAAGCATCTCCTACTTTCTATTTCTATGGTTGTCTACTCTTCCACTGTTTCACTTGTTTTGCTTGCTTTGAGAATTCTCACTGCTTTTTCTTTTCCACTGGACCATTGGTTCCTGTAGAGTATGACTTCATCTATTTTCTTTTGGTATCAATCATTCCTAACATTCCTGGGCAGCACAACTTGTTGTTTGTTAATTATGCAGTCTGTCTTTCTGATTCCACTGTAGTAATCTATGAAATATCAAATGAGAAAATATACTCCAATGCAAAAATTACTGAGTATTAAGCTGTGTCTCCAATTTGTTCTGCAGAATTCTCTTCATTGTGTGTATCATCCTCTCAGCCCTTGCCTTTGTACTGTTAAACCAGTCTCCCTCTTTTCCATTGAACTCTCTTGCATTTGCTCTCTGTCAACTACCAGAAAATTCTGCATTACATCACAAAACACAGATGATACCAGTTAGTCCTTCTTTTTGTTTTCAGTCACTGACCAGGTTTCTGAATGTCAAGCTGTCTGTCACTGAGTAATTATAATAACAGTTAGCATTTATCATGATCTTATGCCAATTCTAACTAAACATTTTTAGATATCATCTTATTCAATTGTATGAGGGATAAAATATTCTTGAAACTTTTGACTCATTCTGAACTGAGGGTTTCCTATTTAATAAGCCCTGGATTTTGTTTTGTATCTCATATCTTTAATAGATTTATGTTCATTTCCATAGGTGCATAGGAAACCATAATTGTCTTCCTGTGTTGTGATAAAAAAATTTCACTATGGAAGAAATCATATACCAACATCTCATCCAGGACCTAAGGACAGTTTTTGTTTTATTAATAAGATTTATTAATTTTCACTTTAAGTGTAGATCTTAAGGAGAGAAGAGAGATAGAAACTCTTCCATCTGTTGTTTCACTCCCCAAATGGCTGCATTGGCCAGAGCTGAGCTGATACAAAGCTTGGAACAAGGGTGCAGGCACCCAAGAACTTGGGCCATCCTTCACTGGATTCCCAGAACATAAACAGAGAGCCTGGAAATGGAGCAACCAGGACATAAATCAGTGCCCTTATGGGATGTCAGAACCATAAGGTGGAGGATTAATGTTCTATGCTATCATGCTGGCACCCAAAGGGGAAGTTTTAACAGCAGCTGCTCCAAAATAAGGATTATATAGGACCTGATTCAATGACATAGTGTAAAAGTATATTTTAATCTTTGTGAGAAATAGGATGATGCATTGTGGGATAGTAGCAGTTTCATTTGTTAGATGTGACAGTATCATTGTGATTTTATGAAAACAAAAAGTCCTATTTGTTTTGTTTTTGCTTTGTTTTGTTTTGTTTTGGAAAGGCAGATTTACAGAAAGAAAGATCTTCCATTCACTGGTTTGCGCCCCCAAATGGCCACCATGGCTGGAGCTGAGCTGATCCAAAACCAGGAGCCTCTTCTCCACATGAGTGCAGGATCCCAAGGTTGTGGGCCATCCTCCATTACCATCCCAAACCATAAACAAAGAGCTGATAGGAAGTGGAACAGCTAGGACATGAGCCAGTATCCATATGGGATGCTGGCGATTAAAGGTGAAAGATTATTCTGTAGAGCCATTGTACCAGCATCCAAAACATTTCATTCGTTGGAGTTCATTTTGGAGAGTGAAGGGCAGATATTGTGATGCAATGGCCAATAAAATGCCCATTGGGAAGCCCATATCGCTTACCAATGATCCTAAAATCAAATCCTCTCTTCACTTCTAATCCAGGTTTAGCTAATGTGCCTGGGAGGCAGCAGATGATAGCCCAAGCAACTGAATTTTTACCACCCATATTGGGAACCCAGATGGAGTTCTTGTCTCATGACTTAGTCTGGCCCAGCCCTGGCAGTGGCAGGCATTTGAGAACTGAACTGGTGTATGGATAAAACTTTTCTTGCTTTCATTCTTCACTGTTTTTCTCATTCTCTCTCACTCTATCTTTTGAGTATAAATAAATAAATAAATAAATAAATAAATAAATAAATAAATAAATAAATAAAACATAAAAATGAGTGAGTAACTTGACTTGGAAGATAGGTTTTAATATATTCTAGCAAAAATAAAAGTTTTTAAGCAGTAGAAACATGAGGAATGCTGATAGAAGAGACAAGACAAGCAAAATATTAATACTTGCCTTAGATGCAGGCAGCACGGTTTAACATATTATTCCACTTCTGCATATACTTGAGATTTTCATCTATACAGACATGTAATGATAATGTTATAATGGGAGTGGAGCACCAAATCTACATTCTTAAAAGCTTCAGGTGTGTTTCTTGTTCTAATTTTTAAAATCTGTTTATTTGGGCCCGGCGCGGTGGCGCAAGTGGTTAAAGGTCCTCGCCTTGCACGCCCGGGATCCCATATGGGCGCTCCTGGCTTCAGATCGGCATAGTATCAGCCCGTTGCGCTCACTTGGGGAGTGAATCATCGGACGGAAGATCTTCCTCTCTGTCTCTCCTCTCTGTATATCCGCCTTTCCAATGAAAAAATAATAAAAATAAATCTTTAAAAAAATAAAAAAATAAAATCTGTTTATTTGTTAGAAAGAGAAAACCATTACACTGCTTCATTCTTCAAATGCCCACAGCAACCAGAGCTACCCCAGGAGAAAGTGGGAGCCAAGAACATATTTGAGGTCTCCCACATGAGTGACAGGCCCCTGCCAGATAATTTGCCATCTTCCAGCCTGAATTAGGAGTAGTCCAACACTAGAATGGAAGCCCTCTGATATGGGACATGAGTGTGTTGACCCCTGGATCATATTTTCTTTCCTGGTTATTCTTATGCACTCTGAACTTTGAGAATCAGTTGTGCATATGTGACATGACAGGTTATTTTTCTGATATACCTGTCTTTCCCGTAAGCAATTGCTGTTCGTCTAGATGTCCAAGAAAAATTGTAACTTCCAGTCTGCACATATCAACCCATCAGTCTCAAAGTTGCAAAACAGTAGCAGAAATGCAGACACACAACAGAAGCAAGTGCTTAGGAATAAGTCTGAACTATTTCATGTCATAAATAACTTGTTTTTAGAAATTATCTTCTTTTGATTCCTAACAAAATAAAAGAAGCCATTGTCTCTTTGAGCAAGAACAGACCTAGAGAAGAAGAGCATGCTACATAATGAAAATGATGATAACTGAAATATCTGATTTGAAAGTAGTAAAAAGCAGGCCTGCCTGACATCGCAGATAATCAAATCAGCCATATTCAGAATACTAAGAAAATGAAATCATGAATTTAAAAAAAGATTCAAAATATAATGGACATAGAGGTCAGTTGTCATGAAGATGAAACCTATGAACTCAACAAATGAATTAAAATTAATCAACAAAGATACTATAAAGCATATTTCATATTTCAAGGGCTAAAAGATCCAAAAATAGCAGTTAAGTTTTTCATGTCCCGGGGATCCTTAGTAATTAGGGTAATGACAAAAACTATATTTTGTTATAATTTTTAATTCATTAAAAATTGCAATGATGAATTCCATTCATTTCAGAGTATAAAATCAGGTCACATTAACACAAGGAAAAATTGACTTTTTGCTAGGTCTCATCTGCACCATTGTAGGTGCAAGGACAATGGAGAGACTATTGTATTTCTGGGGACAATCATGGTTTATCAATAAAGGAGACATCCTCAGATCTGAACTACAGTGGAAGAAGTCACCCAAGAACCTGTTTGGTAATGTTGTTCATAAACAAATTTATTGATGGAGAAATCAAGAAAATAGATTTATATCTTCTGGGTCATATTTTATTATGTTTCTATTGAATTGGCCCTAAATTACACTTTCTCTTTTCATTTTCACATCATTGAATTCAGAATGCACTTTCCAATCAGTGATGCCCTACAAGTATTGTTTAGCAAGAGGTAATAGTGACATAGTTCTTGTTTTTCACACTTGCATAACCCTGTCAGGGGTTCCTGTGTGCTTGACAAAGCTAAGGGAAGCCCCTTGATGTTTCCAGAAAGAAGCAATATAAGGGCAATTGGAAAAGGAATATGTAAGTCTTCATTTTCACCTGAAAGCCTTGTACTGATATTTTCTAGTAAGATCAGGAAATTGTGAACCTTAAAATTGGCAAAATTATATCAGCAACTGGAGAAAAAACATTGCAGATGGTAAAACACATTTTGCTGAAGAGTGTTGCCTTGGATTTTTTGTTACACATGAGTAGTGTTGTATTGGGTTATGGATACATTACACTATTCCTTCTACTGCAAGGAATCTTGAAAAATTGTAGAAATGGAAAGTCTTTTTAAAAAATTGGAAGAAAAATTAGTAGCAGAAAAAAAGGAAAAGTACATGATTTATTCCCAGTGCTCTTGATTGCCAAGATGATATCAGGTAAAAAAAAAAAAAAAACCACTGATACAGATAATTCAAAACTATAAAGTAATTCACCAAGTCAAGCTAAACAATTAAATATATCTGAAAATCACGTGAGTGGTGGTGTCTGATACAAATCTGCACCCAATTCTGGCCTTTTTTTTTTTTTTCACTATAAAACGAAAGCTCTGCTAGCCAATAGTTATGTCACAACTCAGTTTGAAGCATTTGTTTACTTGCTTGGTGGTAAATTTAGAATTTCTTACAATCAACGACAAATTAAATTCTAGGAACCATAGAAACAGCTATCATTTATTAGTCCCTTGATATATTTTGACCATGGTTTAAACACTTTAAATGTCTCACTGATTTCTTTAAAGGACTCTGTATGGTAAGTGCTCTTATCCCACCAGTTTTCAGGTGGGAAACTGAAACATGTAACCACATTATTTATTAGCGCCTAGAAAGAACTTTGCTTACCTATAGGTGACGAGCAGAAGAAAGCTAACTAGCTTGACAAAAAACATGTGCTATTTTAATGGTGTGGGAGGATCTGAGTTACTCTATGTTGTTTCCACTTCCTATCTGGTCTCCAGAAAGAAACAAAACAAAAGCTTCAAAAGCAACGTGCCCATTCATACCCTTACACACACACACATGCACAAAGGACACAATGAAGCACACACCCATTTCCCTGTTTTGCCCCCCTGTGGAAGCAGAACTGAAAGCAAATGCAGCAAATTCTAGAGAGTACCTATGATGTTTGTTATTTAGTCCTCATAACAGTGCTTCAAGGTCATGGTAATTTTCTCCTGTGTAGTAGCTGAAAAAATGAATGCTTGGGGATGAAAGGTAGCTTGTATCGAGTAACAGGACTTCACTGAAGCAAAATATGGATTCCAACAGTGGCTTCTCCGTCTCCAAGATCAGTCTTTGCTTATCCAAAGAAAACTAAACACAATTCCAGTCCACTAACAGAAAGTACACGGCTACAGCACAGGCTGAACAAAAGCAGCTTGCAGCTTCACCTATCCTTTATCACATGTTTGCTGACCATAAATTTGTCTGAATTTATAAATTGGACAGTTCTCCTAAAATTTGGCTTTTCTTTAAAAATGAGAGAATTCAGTAATGCTGTATCTTAATTTTGACATGGTGGTCATTGCCCTGAACCACACAGCACTTGTTTTCCTGATGCTGCGCAGGCCCAGGTGCTCAGCTCATCAGACAACAGCACTTGATTCTTCTTATATACACATTGATGCTTCGAGTTCATGATCTCCATGCTCAGTGATTGTTGTAACAAGACATTTACCTTCTCAAGAAACAAGACACTGTGACAGCTCCAGACAATTTCAAGAATTTTAGATGCAGGAGGAGCAATTCGGTCTGCTTTCTCGTGGTTACTCTTAAACAGGGTTTTCCAATCAAGATAGCACCTCACCTCTTATTTTTAAAATTTGGGAAACGATTTGTGTCTCAAAAACTAGCATTTTAAGATCCTACACTCATACTCAATGTTAAAATTTTAGGACTTAGTCACTAACTACGATTGGATATATAAAGGTTGGTAATATTCTTCCGCACCCATATTTTATTTTTAAAACCTACGTCAACAAACATATTTAGAGAAAATTTTAAAGGTTTCAGGCAAAAGGGATTTATTTTATAAGTCCAAACAACTGCATGGGTAAATATATTTTCTCTTCTTGTCCCTTTTTTTTCTGTCTAAAAGCTGAAAAATTTTTGAGAAATAATTTTTTAAATTTGTTGTGCATATAAAAATTTTAAACTCTGAATTGCTATTAAAGAAAAATATTTTCTTATTTCTGTATATGGACCTGTTTTAGAACAAATTACTAATGTAATTATTTTTTACTGATTAAAATTCATTAAAATGTTATTTAATATTTGCATTTACTTTATATTTACTGTGCAAGGGTATTTGTATTATCGTTGAAAGTCTTTGAATTCCATTGATCATGCTGATATTGGCACTTACCATTAATGGCTTCAGTAGCTAAACATAGTTTCATAGGAGGTTAAACATTCAGCCTGGAAAATCGCCAAAAGAAATAAAAATACAGGAAAAAGGAGGCGCAACCTCCATGTCTGTGTCTGTTAGGGTTGCACTGTGATGAGGAAAGTCCCCTCAAAGTGGTTTTCATCCTTTTCCAGTTGTCTGCCAACCTATTTGATGTCCATTTAATGCAAATATGATCTATATAAAAATTGAATAAACGGGATTGATGTTCAACAAAGTGGGTTAAGATGCCTCTTGGGGCATGTTCCTCCCATATTTAAATCTTTAATTCTTGGCCAGCTTCCTGCTAATGTGCTCCCTGAGATAGCCAATGATGGTTCAAGTACTTAGATTCCTGCTACTCACAGAGGAAATCAAAACTGAGTTCCAGGATCCCATGTTTGACCTGGCGAACCCCAATTGTTGCAAACATTTGGGAAATTAATCACAGATGTGAACTTTCTGCCCCTTTCTGCCTCTCAAATAAAAACTAATTTTAATGAAACAAATGTCCTACAACACTATTACATTTTGTACATCACAAAACATGTCAAAGTAGGATAATTTAAAGAATGAACTAACTAATTCAAAAATAGGTGTCCCAATATTATCATAAACTCCCTTTTTGGAGTACTTCATTCCATCTTCATTGTGTCTATCCCAGTTGTTCCCTAAAACCAATTCTGTGAAATGCCAGTTCAATGTTATCTTAATACATTCTAAAAGTTTGTGGGAAAATTTAATTTAGAGTATAAGTTCATTTTGCTGAGGTGGATATTGTGCTGCAGTGGGGTAAGCCACCATGTGTTTCACCAACATCCTTTAATAGCCTGTCAGACTGTCTAGGATCAAGTTCTGCCTCTCATTCTGAAACCAGTTCCTATTCATGTTCCTGCAATTAGCAGGTGATGCATCACATACATGGAACCTGCCATCCATGTGGAGACTCAGATGCAGTGTCAAACAAGACACCAACCAGAATGCAAGATAACCAGATACAGGAGTGGATTCTGTGGCAGGGATATGTAGACCCTATCCTATGAAACTACAAGTGTTGCTGGTTAGCATGAAAGTTGGGATGGTGATGGGCTGAGCTAAGTGTGTTCATGGAACTCACCGATGTTCACTGGTACTGGGGCTGGGAACAAGTGGGGTAGGTCCAGACTATTACACTCACACAAGCACCCTAAAACAGGGTGTGAGGCAGACTGGGCCACACCAACTCATACAAAGGCTGAGACAGATGGGGCAGGCCATGTTGGGCAAGGGCCAAGCACCTGCTGGCATGCATGAGATCTGGGTCTGGAAGTGGCCCGAGGGGCTGGAACATGGGAAACTCCTCTAGTAGATGATTGCTCCCACTAATGAGCATATGGCCCAGGCCTGGATGTTAAGCAAGCTGGGCAGGGTAGCTCCAACTGCCAGCAGATGTATGAATTGGTTTTAGAAGGGGGCTGACCAAAGAGAGCCAAGAAAACCATTGCCTACTGGCAAGTGCAAAAACCAGGAGTAAGTGCAGATCATGCTTGGCTAGGAAGCCACACCTACTGGTTTGTATGAGTCAGGGATGAGAGCAGACTGAGCAGGGCCAGGTTACAGCACCTGCCAATGAGAGTTGGGACTAGGGACCAGCTAGGCCAGGTCAGGATGCAGCATCTAAAGGCAAAGAACAAGACAGGGGAGGGGCTATGCCAAGTTGGGTCAGAACAACCACTGGCACTCACGAGCTCTGTGGCTGGGATCAGGCCTAATTAGGGAACTAAGAGGGTGCCCTGGCAGGGTTGTGGGTCCCACTGGTGAGTTTGGGGGCCAGAGTTGGGACTGAGGTCTGGTCTGGATATGCGGCAGTCTCCCTTGGCACAAGTGTGGACTGGTTCTGGGGAGTGAAAGACTGGGTTAACTCCAGCACCCACTGGAGCTCATGAGAACCAAGATGGATATAGGATGGGCTAGGCTAGGTCTCTGTCCCTGCTGTGCCATGTGTGAGCTGTGCCTGGGTATGGACCAGGCTTGGCTGGGCTGTAGTATCCACCAGTAAGAACTAGAACGAGTGCAGGCTGGTCAGCAAAGGCCACTGTTCCAGCTAGGACAGGATGTGGACTAAGTAGGGTTGGCACATGTACCTATGGAAGAGGTTCTGATGGGGGGCTTGGCAACTGCTCTTTGGGACACAGTCCCTGCAGGTCAGTGCAAGAACCAAGAAAGGGAGCAACCCAGACCAGGCAAGGGAATGGTACTTTTTGGTTCTGGTCTGGGGCAAGTCAGGCTGGGCCAGTTCATATCACCCGCTGACAATTCTGAGAGCCAGAGTGGTGTGTGGGTCATGCCAGGTTGGGCTGCAACACCAGCCAGCTCATATTAGGGCCGGGACTGGTGGCCGGCTGGGCTACCAGGCTGTAGTCCTCACCAGCATGAGTTACAACTGGAGGTTGGCTGTGCCTGGCCAGGCTGCAGCACCCACTGGCAAATGCCAAGGTAAGACAGGCCATACCAGACTGGTATGCTATAGCACACAACCAGTACATGTGAAACCCTGGGGAAAGTAGGCGAACTCGGTAGGGTAGCTGCAGGGAGCTTCACTGCTGGGCCACTATTTTTATTGGTAAGCATGAGAGCTGGGACTGGGGGCAGACTAGGCACTTCCTGCTTGGGTTGCCACTCCCACTGGTGAGCATGAGAAACAGGACTGGGACAGGCATGGTTAGACAGAAAGTGGCACCTGCCAGCACAGGTGTAGATGGCCGGCTAGTTGGATGAACTAGTCATCAATGCCAATTGACATGTAAGAGAGCTGAATGGGATGTGTGACGGACTGGACAAGTCTGCTACACATACTGGCAACTATGGGAACCAGAACAGAGTGTGTGCCTGGTGGGAGTTATTGCAGGTCGCTCCAACTAGGCCGTAGCTCCCATTGGTTTCAGTGAGGGCCAAGTGTGGCATGAGCAGGATCTGGCTGGACTTCAACACTCATTATTTGTGAATAAGACTGAACTGGAGACAACTGACCTAGCAATTGCATCTAACAGTATGCGCATAGGCCAATTTGGGCAACGGACTGTGCCAGACCCTGTGTTGGCATGCACACACAAGAATAAGGTCTGGGATCACCTCAGATGAAGTTTCTTTGGGAATCCCCCCAACTGAACTGCTGGACTCAGAAGTCATACCATACTGGAAACTGTAACTTCTATGGTTTGACCATGGAATGCATGTGTCAGAGCTAGGCCTCCTCAGTGGCTTAGATGGAGCAGCGGACAGCATATCCAGATGCACATGGAGAATTTGGTAGCACACTCAAACCTGCAGAGGACACCTGGTACCATAACAGAGCACAGAGGACAGAAAAAAATCAATCAACTACCCCAGAAAAGAGTTGGCAGTGAATACCTGAGCAAACAGAGACTCTAATGTGGACTATGTCAGTCAGTGGAGTCTGGAGAAATTTCATTGCAATTAGAGTAGCAAGATCGGCAGCAATATAGAACTGTTGAACAAGATCACTTGAGCAGGACCCTTGGAGCATGCCCCTCATTGGGACCCTGGGATGATTGGGAGGCTGGGTGTGACTTCTCTTCTTATCTCTTCCCCCACCCCCCCAGATACAGGAAGGAAAAAAGAGAATGTCAAAACAAAAATAAAGTAATAGAAAACATAAATTGATTCTGCTGTAAATATTTTTCATATTGTAGTATGCAGAAAATGTATCTTTTCTAAGATTGCATTGATTTTGCAAAAAAAAAAAAAAAAATTGCACCAAAAAACTCATACTTTTAACTCCACTTTCCCGCACCTTTGTTTTTCAGATAGGCCTCTATATGACTTTTTATTTTTAATAGGAGACTCCATTGTAAACCCTTTTGGAAAGAACACTCAAACAGCTAATATCACCCTGGTATCCCTTTCCAAAATCCTGGTCTTTTCAAGGTTTTTGAGCTTTACTTTAGCTTGCTGCTTGTCAGCCCCTTCCAGAGTTCTCCCTGGCTTAGAACTTATGTCCTTCTGTTTACATTAGAATGTAAGATGTTTTTGAACAAGCCTTACTGTAGGGCTTAGCCTTTCTTCCCCTTTTTGGCAGGAACTGTCATGTCTTGGCTTTTGACAAAATGTGTTAGTCTAGCTTCCACTTTTCTAGGATGAATTCTGGTCTTATTTAAAAAGAATGTAAGACAGATCTATACTATAATTTGGAAATCACTATAAAGTCACCTGTTGTTCTTGATCTTCATCACATATGGGAACATTTGCTCTAACATTCTTATTCCTATGAACCAGTCATCACTTCATATTGATGATGATAACCAGGTTACTGTTAATCAGACCATCTCAAGAACATTTTAAATTCTTGCTTTGTGGAAAACATAATCATCAGGGCTCAAGTGAAACAAAGTATCATTTGGATTTTGCTCCATGCTTACTCTCTGTATCAACATTGGTCACTAATAAAAAACTACTGTATTTTTTTACACACAAAAACAAAACCAAATTAGAAGAAAGAATTTCAAATGCTCTAAACATAAAAAAATAGTGTTTGGAGAGATAGGTATCTTTAAACTAATTTAATATGTGAGTGTATTGAAACATCACTTCTTACCCCATAAAAAATGTACTGTATTGGGCCCGGTGCGGTGGCGCAAGTGGCGCAAGTGGTTAAGGTCCTCACCTTGCACACCTGGGATCCCATATGGGTGCTAGTTCTAATCCCGGCAGCCCTGCTTCCCTTCCAGCTCCCTGCCTGTGGCCTGGGAAAGCAGTGGAGGACAGCCCAAAGCTTTGGGACCCTGCACCCGCGTGGGAGACCCGGAAGAGGCTCCTGGCTTCAGATCGGCATAGCATCGGCCGTTGCGCTCTCTTGGGGAGTGAATCATCGGAGGGAAGATCTTCCTCTCTGTCTCTCCTCTCTGTATATCCGCCTTTCCAATAAAAACATAATAAAACATATTTTAAAAAATGTACTATATCACTTTCTTTTTAAAATATAAACAAGAACTTCAGAAAAATTCATGGAAATGGAACAGATAAAACACAGTGTCAATTAACTTTTTGAAGACTCCTCGGATCTGAAAATCATTCTGCTAAAAATAATTTTGACTCACTTTGGTCACACAATTGTGACTACTCATAATTATCTTTCCCATTTGTCCTGTGTATACCAACCCTCACGGCATCAACACACGAGGCTGCCGAGGTACTCTTCCTTGGAGAAATGCTTCTCTTTGAAAAACCCTTGGTTGGTTCACAAACACATTCTAAAGATTAGCTTGATGTTTCATTCTGTTTTATTTCATATTTTCTTACTACAATAGTAAGATATGATTTGGCCACCAGACGTTAATAAATGACTGTGTTTAAAGTTTGCCAACATTTGTTTTGAAGCTTGGGCTGTCCACCATTCAATAAATAGAGTAAATATTTTCCCTTGTGCTGTAGGCTCATGAGCCATCAAATACTGTACTAAAACAATACTGATTCTGCAGCAGGATAAAAAAAGAAAGCCGGCAATAAGAACAATGTGATTTTATGCTTTAATATCTAATATTAGAGCCAAAGTCCAATATAAAATAATCTAATATTTAAAACTCAATATCTTCTGACTTCCCAGTTCTGAAATCACTTGAGTAGACCAGTGCAATCCATTCAGAACAAGTAGATTTTCCACTGAGATGGTCCTGAACTAATACTGAGGAAGATTTAAAATTGCCTAAAATCAATCCTTATATTGGTTCTTGTTAGTGAAAGTTAACCACAGCAGATTAATGAGATTACAAAGTGAGGAATAAGGGAGACATTTATTCAATCAACTTAACAGTGGAGCATCCTGCTACTGACTAAAAATATATAACCATTATATGAGGAAGTTTTCTGTATTAGGAGTCTGTTATGTGTTTCTAAGTTACCATGTTGATACTAGCAATTTAGGCTTATACTAACTTCTTTCATGAATATGTTTAGTGTTTACTTTTCTGTATATTTCTTTGCACTCTGTTATCAAACCTTTGACAGCCTTACAAGTGTTTAATCCTTTTCCCTATTTAAACTACTATCTCATTTTTTCCTGCCTCCAGTTTTAGACTTCCCTAATGAGTGTTTTGAATGTCTTTCTCTTTTAAAAAATCATTGTACTATTCTCTAGGAAAATGGTTTTGCCTCAACATCTATTACAGCAAATATTTCCAAGGTCAGTGACAACCACTTTCAAGGCAAATCAAAAGATTTTTCTAACTCCTTATCATCTCTCAAATATCTGGAACTATTGATCATATACTTCCCCCCCCCCGCATTTTCAAAGAATTGTTTTTACTGTATTCTCTGGGATATGAATTGCCTTTTCATTTTCTTGGGTAGCAGATTAAATTTTTATTTCTCTCCTTGTACACACATTCAACTATCTAGAGTGGCCTAAATTAGATATATTATCTCAAATATGGGTTTGAGGTACTATATATAAAATCAGCTTTAAGCACATTTTGTGTTCTAGCATTTATGACCTAGTTCATAGAGTCTTCTCCCATCTAGAGGAGTCGATGAGCTCTCTGTATGATGGCACATGGGAGCATCTCCAGAAAAATGAACTCTTGCACTCGACTCCTAAATTCTAATATAATGTATTGACCAATATTGACTCAATTAATATTAAATTTAAAGAATTTCTAATTACTTTCTTGGGATCACCTTGATCCTATTGCAGTTTGATTATTGACTATAGAATTAACATCATTTTTCATGCAATTTGTGAAGAAATTTTTTGTTGTTTTTACATCTGATCTTTGTCTTTTTAAACCATGAAAAACACAAGAATCATACAATTCTGACAAGACTCTTCATCACTCTGTTTCTCGAGGTAAGCTTTGTCTTTGCTAACTGGTTAGACTGCGTGTGTGTTGCATGTCTTCATGTATGAGTTTACAAGAAGCTGAGAAACACCTCAGAAAAGTAGCTCCATGTTCCAATTCATTATAGAAGAGGTGACACCAGGTATTCATTCCAACTGTGCAACCATGAAAATGACGATTCCATTTTAGTCCAACACTAATACTCTCACACAACACTAATTTCCAGCTCACAAGTTTTTATGGCTTCTTCCTAATCTACTCCTATATTTATTGGTTTCTGTCTTCCAGTACTTATCCCGGTCCAAGATTCTACTCATATTATCTCCATTAGTCCTTTGTGCTTGACTTTCACTCTTGTGACTACTTTCACGATGTTAACATAGCTTGTTACTTTCTCAGGTTGCAATTTGCAGCTCTATTCCCTTGTCAAAAATATCTCCATAGGAACATTCATGCTTCTTCTACTGTTCCTGTGAGTTTTGCTTTGTCCTCTGCACTCTTGGGTCTTTGTTTCATGAACTAGTGTCCTGTGTAAGAAAGATATTTGAAGAATCCAAAGGGATATACTGGATTTGTAATAAAATAAGCACATAGTAGCTAAAAGAAGATAATAAAGAAGGGGAAGAAACCAAGAGAGATAAGGGAGCTTATGCATGCTATGCTCAAAATTCAGTTAATGGGAACTTAAGTGAGGTTGGAAAGACTTGTGAGTTAGTAACTATGCGTGCAGGAAATGTATAGAGAAATAAGAATGAGACCTTCAAAATACTGTGTATTTTAAATTGAGTCTCTAAGGTCTTTTACTTCCCACCACCCTCACTTTCAGTTGCTGGTTTCAAAACTACTGTTTCTCAAGCGGAAATGCTAATATCAAGTTAGTATTAAATAGAAACCTTATTATCATCACTTCCACTGTCTTCCAGGCAAAACATCTTGATGTCCTTATTGATTCTTGCATGCCTGTGTTCTATGGTACCAATCAATTCTATTCCTACTGGATCTCCCATCACTTTTATGTTCAAATTAATCCAACTCCTTATTCCATGGCTAGACAATTGAAACTGATTCCTACATGGTTCACCCCCCCACTCAGATTTATCCCCCTTTAATTCTACCCGGTATCTGAGTTACCATGAAAGTCCACTGTTTCTGAGGATACCTCCGTACCTGCCATAGAGGTCCATGGAATTGGAGTTACAGTTACAACCAGTTCCAGATGTTTCCTGAACCCACATGAGTTGTGTTTGTTTGCAAATAACGAACACAAAGTTTTTATCACAATAAACTAGTATTTGAGATTTGGATAGTATCTAAGCCAAAAAAGTCAATGATTATACTCTATTTTTAACTTAATAATCTGGTATCAATTCCTGCAGGAGAAACACAGTTGAATTAGAAGGCATATCATGTCTCCACTTTTGGAGAATTATCATAGTTTCATGTAAAAAAGCTAGTTATCAAAGTTCTAATTTTACATCCTTTTGCATGCCCATCATGTATTGGTTATTCAACCATATGCTAGAAATATTACTGAATGTAAAGATGAATAAAATGCCTAGGATTGTTTGCATTCCCACTCCTAGGTTTTAATGGCATCTTGATTTTGTTTCTTCATGATTTAAATGAGATGACACATAATTGTGGATTTAACGTAAACATTTTGGTTTTCTGTGGAAAAGAATTCGGAAAACTAATGAAGATGATTAACCATATGTCATGGTTTAGAATATAAGCTGAGCATCCTCAAAGGCCCAGGTGTTAGTCTAGCTCCCAAGACATCAACTATGGAATAAGGGTGAAAACATCATTGAATTTTGGAGTCTGAAGATAAGACCTTAGTAACTGGCTAGATTGGATTAGGCTGTTGAAGTGCATCCAGTGATGGCATCAGTATGGCTCCATAATGAATCACAAGCACATGAAGGAAAGATGTGCTTCCCTCTTTCCAACTCTCTCTGCATCTCACTTGTGCTGTGATTACAGTTCTTTCTTCAGCTTCAGCACATGCCAAAAATCAATGGAGTCACCCAAACATGGACTGTGAACCTCCAAAACAGTGAGCAGAAGTAAACTTTCTTTCTTTCTAAATAGCTTCTTTCTATTATATTAGTTGAAGCAATGAAATGACAATACTCCTCTACTACAAAAACCATAATTTCCTCTTTTCCTATTAGCCAAATCTGAGCATTTCTATCCAGGTTTACGCATTCTCTAAAATTAAATTATCATTGTATGCTTAAACATGTTTCCCATCGCTTCATAATCCACCCCTGCTTTCCTAAACATTAGGTTTATTTTCTCCTTACAAGCAGGCTTAAACCATTTACATTGATAAGACCCCTTGATATTTTGAAACTCTGTATCTTCTATTAGAATAGTAGGTGCTTCCTGGGGAATTGTAAAGAACAAATGAAATGGCAAATAAAAAGCCTCTTTCAAATTCTCAGTCATAAACATTGGTCAGTAGTCCTAGATCCTTCTATATTTCTGAAAGATAATGTCTTATTCACCTAGGCAAACCTAAGACATTTTTCAAAACTAACTTTCCACCTCCTCTAAATGTACCCTAATGACGTACTTTTATACCTCTCTCTAACCATAGATTTTCTTATACTTACTGTCAGTGAATTAGATGATTTTAACTGCTTATCTCATTTCTATAGAGCCTACCCAAAGTAGCCCTCTAAAACACATTTTTTAAACAATTTTTCGATGCAATACATTTTTATCTTTTCTTGCTATTGCATTACAGTGATGAGGCAGAATTAATTTTATTTTGAACTAATCTATAACATAGAGTGTAATGCTTAGCTTAGGATAGACACTAATTCTGGTATTTAATTTGCTCTAGCCCATGATAGTGGCTGCAGTAGATTAAAGTTACTCCCGTCATACAAATAAGTGAAGAATATATTTGTTGTTGGTTATACAACAAGAGAATTATGAAAGTGTTGATCTAAATAAAATTCATTGCACTTTACTTAAATGTTGTACTAATGTATATAGTAAACTATGACACTAGGTGTGAACTTGAACAAGTACAATTTTAAAAACTGGATTCAAAGAAACTGCATTTTTAGGCTGGAAATGCTGGAAATAGAACACGTTGTGGAGAAATAAATGAATGGAATCAACTAAAAAGAAGGAAAGAATGAGGAAGAGTGATTTTAGTTGAGATGGACATGAAATACATCTGTATCCAAGACAGTGAAAAGATCAGGTTCATAAAACCAATAGAGTTCATGGAACATTCATTTCTTTCTTTCTTTTTTTAACATTTATTTAGTTTCATACACTTGAAAAGCAGAGTGAAAGCAAGAATGAGAGAGAGAGAGAGCTTCTATCTGGTGTTTCACTCCCCAAGTGCCATAAGAGTCAGGGTGGGTGCATCAGGCTGAAGCAATCAACCTGGCGGAATCTACCTAGAACTCTCAGTCTGGGTGGCAGGGTGCCTCACAGGATGCACCAGCAGAAGGCTGGATGGGAAACGCAGGTGCACGATTCAAACCAACAACTCTGATATGTGATGCAGTAATCCCAACCTTCAACTCAACCAATTGCTCCACAACTCTTGTCCTCAGAGATTGTCATTTAAAGAGAGGTTCAATAAGCAGCTTGTGTAACTGAGTGACCCTGAGGGATAAGCTTGATTAGCCTATGAGTCAACTCTGGACTCAGATTTCAGATTCTCCACGGAAGCATGTTCCTCTTTACAAAAGAACATGTCTGGTTCCCTGTTCTACAGTCATTTCTACATCATCTCTTGCATCATTTTTCAAATATTTTCCCAACTGAAGATGCTTTTTGCCCAGGCCTTATAAAGGTATGAGCAGCCCATTCTCTGGTTCCCCTCCCTTGTAGTTTCATTTAGTTCTTCATACTTGCTAAGAACAAATCAAGTTTTTTGGTGTTTAGCTCCTCCCCAAAAGGATGGTACATGTTGCACTAGTGCAGCAAAATAAGACTAGGAACACAGACATTCCCTACTGAAGTTACTAAGAGAAATGTTGTTTTGACTGGTAGAGAAGATGAGGACAGAATGAATACTTGGAAAAGACTCCTAAGAGAGCAAGGACATGTATGTCCTTTGTCTTCCTCCTTACACTAACTGTGTCAGTCACCCACAAATCACGAACACTTGCAGTTAGATTGTTGCTTTTGTAATTGTTGCATTATATATTACATCGTAACAATTCTTTCTACACCTAAAGACATGATTAGTTCTAAGTCTTGGCTGGCTGATTCCTAGTCACCAATCAATTTATGGGCATATTCTCTCAATCTTAACATAGTAATTCTTACATCTTTAATTTATGTTGTCCTCTTCCTGGCTTTCTATAGTTATGCCATTCTTGTTTTCTTTAAGTCAGAAAATTTTTGTTACATGTGTACTATTTGACAATTATTGATCTCCCAAAACTAATGTACTCAATATGATGAGTTCTGGTGATGGTACAGGTGATAGTATATTCAGACAGTACAAGGGATAGTACAGTATTTACATGACAGTACAAGTGATTTACTGTATTATACATATGTACATGATAATGTGAACAAAGTGAGTGAAACATTTTAAAGCATATTGAGGCTGGCAAAGGTGATATCTTGAACAATCCTACACGCTGTGCTAAGAAATTTGAATTGTATTTTTAAGAATAATGAACAATCCAGTGAATAACTTAAAGAAGAGACATGACTGCAGTAGGATTGGATTTCTGAAAGATTGGTTTAGTAACTATACAGAGAACAGATTATAAATTAGCAATACAACATGGAGGAAGAGAACTTTGAGGCTATTAACAATTCAGGAGAAAAACACAGTTTTTAATAAAACTGAGAAGGTAATGGCAATTTGAGTGAAACCGTGTTGTTAAGTTTGTAAACAAATTAAGGAGGCATCAGGAATATGACTCCCAAGTTTCTTCTTTGGGAGATGGAAGAAATTGGTATCATCCTTACAGTCGAGAAACACAGGTAGAGAAGCATACTTGATACTAACCAGTAGTTATCGAACACTTACTGCATACTAAGGAGATGGCAAGTACTTACAGGCAAGCACATATTTTTTTCCCAAGACTAAAATCATGTGGTGCATAGGATTATTCTAATGAATTTTAAAAAGATATCAAGGCCCAAAAGGTGAAAATGCTATTAAAATAGAATTTGTGATAGGTAAAGTCCACCTGTGGTGTACCCATATGTAAATCTTTATTATGCACCTTATAGCTTACATACCACTAGATTATATATTACTTTATGATGGAAGGGTGACAGAAAATTCACATTTATTTAGTACGGGCGTTTTATTCCCTTTTATTTTGCATCATTTTTATTTTTGACTAACATGTAAAGATAGTGTGTTTTTTTATCTCTCCATCACAGAAGAGCCACACATGAATTTATAAACAGCTTCTTTCTCCAAAGGTGTTTGCATGAAACTTACCAACCTGATATCTTGTAACTGCAACCACTCAGATATCTTTTACAAATAAACACATTTTCTAAAATAAATATAACTTGACAAAGTAAAAAAAGTTAATATAGATACTTCTTTCCTACATAACTGCTAGATTCCATTCTAGTTTCACTGGTAATTCCAGCAATGTTTATTATGGCAAACCAATCAACTCTGGCAGCATTACTTGGTTTTACTCTGCTTCAGTCTGTTTCTCCATCTTTTCATGATACATTTTGATATTACAGGGCCTTCATTTTGTATAATATTCTTCAGTGAAGATTCATCTTGTATTTTGCCATGATTAGATTCAGGTTATGTATGTTTTGGCAGGAATTTCACAAAAATCATTCCTACCTTGTTCAATATATTGAGCTGGGTTCTTACGAATCATTGTAAGGACATCTTACAAGAAGTTGAATAAAAACACACATGTGAAATTTGAGCTGAAGACAGAATTTTAGAGCCATCAAGGTATGAGTAGCAGTTGAAGTTGTAAATGTGAATTAATTCAATGAGGTAATTCATGTAGAATTAGAAAGAAAATGGTCAAATAACAAGACCATGGGTGAACTTTGGCTTAAAGGATCTGAAATAAAGAGACTAGACAAGAAGGGACTGTGAAGAGGAGCAGATGATGGAAAAGGCAGAAACTACAGAACAGAATTAGAAAAACAATGGGTATGAAAATTCCTGAAGTTTTTGTTGATCTTTATCTTGAGCTGTCCTTCCATTTGCTTATCTTTATAGTAATTGGGATGTCAATGCTAACGGATTTTTAAAAAATATTTTAAAGTGAAGTCTGCTGCTGCTGTTATAGCTTTAGATGCTCTCATTAATGCACAGTTATTACCTTGCAATATTATATAAAGACTAAATGTGTTCAAAAAGGTAAAGCATTTAGAAGAGTGTTGGATCCCTAAGTAATACCTAAGCTTGAGTCAATTGTGTGTCTCAAAAGAATGTCAAATTCAAGCATTAACATAAAAGGCAGAGAGAATTCAGAAAATCTGTCATATCATGTCCATCCCCTTCCCTGAAAATGCATCCAGCTGTGTCCATTTCCCTCCTCCCTTTAAGAGTAACACAACATCCTTTGTGGCCTTGGACATGTATGTGGACTCTCTGCCTATTCTCCTCACTTGCCCATCCTCTCTGCCTCTAGCTTGTAACAGCCCAGCAAAAACTGCTATGTGTCAGCTCCTATAAAACTCCAAGTTCTGTAGCCGTGTGTAGTCTAGCAAGTGTAACTCCCTTTGCTTAGCATGATCACCAATTTTGCCTTTAGTCCTAACATTTATTCCTTCTTACATTTTGTGTGTTAATTTAGTCCCCTTCTGAGAAAAAAATCTTTCTCACTTGCCTACGTTAAGCCTCCTCATCACTATTTGCAAATGATATAGAAATATGTTTTTCCTCCATTGTACCTAATCTTCGTTTCTAATTAGACAATGTTTTACTTTTCAAAGGCTGCCTCTCCAAGTAAGCTGTCAGCTTAGTGTAGATAGGGACCATGTTTCATTTGTTTACCACACTGCACACTATAATCTCTGATAAGAACAAATGTCTGAAAACTGGTTAGAGAATAAGCCTTCTTGGAAACTGGAGGTCAACCTCTTTTTCAGGAAAGGCATCAAAACAAAGATGTTGTTAATGTGCAGGTGTTTCTCTAATGCCCCAGTTACAAGTACTTGTTTTCAAATTGTAGTTCCTGTGTTTACGTTTAAAGCCAAAGAATTAGAATTTCCACTGCTGGGAATCTAGGAATCAATATGTAAACATGCCCTAGGTGACTCAGGTGCACGCACACCAGATCCACACTTCTGAACATGTCATTAGTGTCGAGGGGCTGGGAGTGACTCAATGGAGGATACCACCTAGCTCGTCATACGTGGAGTGCAGCAAACATCCCCTGATTAGGAATTTGAGATGGGAGTGGTTAACCTCTCAGTCTTTTTAAGACTTGTAACTCCACGATTGTGCCAATCAATGTAGGATAAGATGAAGAACCCTGGTGGAAAAGAATGAATTGTTACTGATTCTCCCAACACAACCCCCCCAAACACACACACACTTATAATCCCATACAGCCAATTTTGACAACATATCCCCAAATCCACCCCAGACATTAAATATCTTTATGCAATTTTCCTAAAGATGCTTGCAAAACATTTTTCCATTTTACTTGATGAATGTCTTTATTACACAAAATTATGTTTAATTACACACATGTGAAATGGACATTCCACAAAGTTGCACTGTGTTAGTCATGAATCTTTATTCTCAAGCATATATAATACCCTACTTGGAACACAAGTAATTCATTGGAGAAATACACAATTGTCGGCTATAGAACCTCTGACCTCCACACCAAATTCCTAACATTTTGTTGTTGTACTTCTGTGTTCTTTGCAATGTTCTTATCATTGATGTTTATGGACATACAATACATACCAAATGAATTTGGAAAAGAATTTGAAAGCAATAAAAAGGAAGAAAAATCTGTTCGATCAGCAACCATTCATTGTGGCTGCCTCACATTAGGAAATTTTGTTCCTGCTCCTTGCGGTCAAGGAATCACTTCAGAATAGTAGGCTTCGGGTCCTCCCATGCTCTCTCCAAATCAGTGACCTTTCATAAATGGATTTCAAGTGGATCTTGGGCTTTCTTTCTCATGCTTGAGAAGAAGAAACCAATTTTTTAGCATTAGGTTGGAGGCTTTAAAATTCAAACACTCAGACTGACTCATGATGATGTCAGGACCCAGAACATTCGCACATTCGTATTTTAACTAGTCTCGTTTCTCTCAAGTTGCTTTAACTTAATGCTGAAAGCCCGGCAGTTTGCTGTTATTAACATTTTAGCATCTGTGTTCTGATCTAGTTTGAGAATATCTAAGAGGGAAAATCAAGTATTAAACACTTGTAACAGTTTTTTTTTAAGTTTTTCTTTTAAGCAACTTTTGCAAAGAAATTTCCCTGATGCTTACAGTAATATCAGAAGAGATTGGGCACGTGCAGGGTGGTATGGCCATAGACTCTTAAAGTAATACCAGTGATATTACCTCATCTAGGGGGTTTTCTGAAGACATTTGTGGCCAACTTCACTTGACTGTGGTAGGCTTTATTTTTTTCCATGCCTGAGGAGTGCTTCAGATTTCTATATAGGAATCATGAACGCTGGGGATGTATTTGGCTCTTTAAGAGCTTGGTTTTCTTGACCTCTTCGGCCTTCACTAGTTTGAAAATCCTCATGGTCGTCCTCTGTGGGGATTAACTCAGGTGTCTGTTATGACCCATCATCGGTGACATGGATTCTAGGATTCTCCTTGCAGAAAGGTTAAGCTTTACTGTCTTTATTTTTGAGTAAAAAAGTCCACAAGGTGTTAGTATTGTCAGGTAGTAGATTGAAGTGAGCTACAACTTCAATCAGGCCTTAAGCCCAAGTCTATGTGTGGGAACAAACTCTGTGATGAACAAAACGTTCCATGAGAAAAGTGAGAGTTCATTTTTAAACTCCCAAGACACAAAAACAAAACCCTTCATCTTCCACTATTAGAGTAACCCTACATATTTTGCAAACTGAAATTTTGCACTCTGTGTACTCATGTCACAATAATTTCAGATTATCCAGTGACCCAACAGTACTAGCATTCAGGCTAAATCGTTACCCCACCATGGGAACCTGAATACCAACGTATGTGGGAAGGTTATAATGAGACTACATTGCCATTGTGGGTATCCTGACCTTTATGACCTGAGACTCAGGGACCTGTCGGAAATGAGCTGTTTTATGGAACTTTCTTCTCTAAGAATGTAGTCTGTCTCTGCAGCTGTGATTACCAGAACCCTCATGCCTGTCAGTCTCAGTGGTACTGCTATTTATTTTTCAGGTTTGTTACTTGTACTTTCCTTAGCCTGGACTTGCCTCTGATTCTGTTTTCTGCTTCTGCCCAGTGCTGTAAGACCTGTAACAAAACTGTAAGACCTGCTGAACACATCTCTGCATGGCCTCCAAAAGTCAGTTTCCAGGCTTATAATAATCTGGATATCTCCAGGAAAACCATAGAAGGGGAACCTTCCCATGCTATGGTTACACAAGTAACCATAGGGGAACTTTGGATCAGAAAGAATGGTTGGGAAGTTCCAAAAAGTACTGGGAATGGGACTCCATTCTGCTCAAATGTGCAGCTCCCAGAAACTGGCTTATACATCTGGCTCCTGGGAAGATGGAGTAAAGCAAGCCATCTGCCCAGGATGATGCTTGAGCCCAAGAGTTTAAAGGCAGTGCACGCAATCTCTCTAAGGAGTGAATTGGTCTCTACATGCATTGCTGCATGCTTTAAAGGTTTTGTATTGGCAAAGCCATAATGCGGCCTCTTACAGACCTGCAGCAGGAACAAATTGGGAGTGTCTAAGTGCAGCATGCTGCCTTTGTGTCCTTTTTTGATGGTCACTTAACAAAACAAGTAAGCATGGGCCAGATGCAAACGAGTGTAAGGCAGCTTCACAATTGGTTTAAGAGCTAACTTGAATTCTTCTTAGGAACACTTGTTAGCACATGCCTGTTTGGCTTGTAACTTCAGTAATGAATCTCCTGTGAGAACCTCCTTTATTTTACAGTTTTCATTGTCAATAGTTTCCTAGTAGGTATAGTTTGGAAGGGTAAGGTCAAAATGATTGCAAATACATGTTGCACTTTAACAGTTTATGTGGGGTCTGTTTTGATTTTTAACTCTGAAGGAAGTAGTAGGACTGAGATCAAAGAATATTCATTTCAAAGTGTTACTTGCCAGATCAATGGCAACTTCTGTCAACAGAACTGTGAAAGCAATTCCCAAATTTTAGATACCCCTCTAAATTCTGAAAGCACAGTAAGAAAGAATGACAACATTACAACTTGGCTACAAAGTGTTAATTAATAACTAGTATTTGTTCTCCCAGAGGAAAATTATTAACATTATAGAATGAAATTAAATATCATAATCTTCTTCTAATCGTTATGAAAAAATTTAGCATCAATGCCTGTTTAATTATTTGGGGATCTTTAGCTGCTATAAATATTATTTGCATAGTCATAAATATTTTCTGCTTTGTCCATAGACAATCAGCTAAGGATCTGTTGCTTGTCAGACTTAAATTAAAATCTACTTAAGGCTGCCTGCTGGCCATAAAATAATTACTTAGACTCGCTGAAGCCTGAATCTGTTAGATTTAGCAGTTAGAAGTGTTCTTTGCTTTCACAAGTAGGGGAAAGTTGCTTTTTCTTATATAAATTTCATTACTGATACTGTTAAAGAGGATTAGGGCGGAGTTGAAGTAGTTGAAAATTTAATTAATTTAATCCCTTTAACAGGAATTGTTTTCGTATTGATAATTCTTTGTAACAACAGTATTACAGATCACACCAATGAGAAATATTTGCACTAAATATTTTAGCATATAATCTGTCCTCTAGCTTTCTCTTTGGGGAAAGGTAAGATTTTCACTTCCTTCCACTTGTTTTTTTTTTTTTTTCCTTTGAAGCTTAAAAGAAAAGGACCAAAATAAAATCTTTTTTTAAAAATCATTCCCTCTGCTAATTTTCTCTCAATGTCATTATCTCTCAGTAAATTACGTCAATGGCCATCAAATCATTAACCTCATAAGAGAGCGTGAGTGTAAAGAAATAAGAACAATCCAATTGATTTTTTTTTTTGTATCTACAGTCATTTGGTGTAGATTCTCATTTGAAATGATTTGTTTATCCACTGATTTCAATACATTGTTATGCTGCTGTAAATATCACTCAGAGTAGAGTCAGATGAAGGACGAAACTGCTATTCTTGCCCACCCCCTCTGATCACCTGCAGTGTGGATTGGGAATTGTTCTTAATCTACTCAAATGACACATTATCAGAGAGACCTTCTCTGACCTCCCCATATGAAATTACAACCACGATTCTCCTCCAAAGCCATTTCCCCTGAAAATTGGATTTATTTTTCTCCCTAATAATTACCATCATGTAACGTTATAAAGGCATGTTTTTGTTTAGTGTTTCTCCCCTGAGATGGAAAGCATCAAGGAAACCAAGGACTTGGATTTGTTTCCTGTTATATCCTGAGAAGCAGATGACTGCATTGGATGTATTAGAAGCAATAAATGTTGAATGCATGAAACTTTTCTCTGCTTGTTCAAGTGCCTAGAGCATCGCATCTGTGTGCAGCTACAAAACTGAATATAGACATAGACACTTATTCTGAGCTGGCTGTTCTGCTGAGTCCCATGAAAAGGAATGGATTGGAACAAAAGCAGAGATCAAGTGCTTTGTGTGGTTACGTCTTCATTGAACTAAAATTGAGTTGTGCTTCTACTCATTTATAGTTTTAAGAGGTACACGATGCAGAAAAGCTCAAAAGATTCCCTCCATGGACTACATCTGCAGACTAGTTAGGGGGATAACAAAGTAGTGAGTTCTAAACAGAAAAAAAAAGCCTCATGGTCAAACATGTTTTTGAAACTCGGCATTGCACAAAGTTTTTTTTTTTTTTAAGGCATTTTAGATGTGATTGTGTTCATTAGGATCTGAGAAAAGAAAATCTTAAATTTGATTGGCACAGAAGGAACCCCGTTGGCAAGGGAGGTGAACACCAAGGCAACATGAAGGGAGAATTCCCGGCCACAACTCTTTCTTATGTGACCTTGGGCATAATACATAGCAGCATTCTGTTCCTCTTTTTCCCTTCTATAAAATAGTAAGCAGAAGGATTGCCCAGGATAATACATACAAAATGTCCAATGTGTAAGAGCTAACTAAATGCTATATATTACCAATACCTTTTCTGGGATGTAGAAATAGACATCTTTCACAAGGATTAATTCAAACATTCTTTCTTAACCAGATTGTTAGTATTAGCCCATTCCACAGTGAGTCTGATATGTCTCCTCTGACATTTCTGGTGACCTTGACTCATCTGAAAAGATCTGTGCGAAGAAATGCTATTTTCACCACAACTGAAAGTAAATGTCTGATTCCCGTGTGCCCTGCCATGTTGATCCCCCTTGATCCCATGCCCTGACCTCAGATAAAGACACTCTTGTCAGGATGAAGGTGGCAGCACCCTAGTTCTTGGTTGTGCAGATTCCTAACCTGTGGACAGATTTTCAATTGGCCATATTTTTTCCAGTAAATTTCAGACGCAGATATTATTTGTGTAAATCTGACCCTTTCCAGTAAAATCCACATTTACATAGATTCTGAATTTATAAATCCTGACAGATTTCACAATATTTATAGCCCTTCGTAAAATGCTTTTCCAGGTTGCAGAGCTTTGCATTGGGTTCCCTGGTATGCTCAAGAGAGTTTAAATAATAACAAATTTGCTGATTTATTCCACCTGGAGCAGAAACTTATCCTTCTCCTACCTCAGGCCCGCTCCCTGGGTTCTTTGTGAAGGGGGCACCTATAAATAGTGCACAGACGCTGGGATCAGAAATAGGGAATTGAAACTGGAGAGAGAAGTACAGAAACATTTCCATTATCACTGATTTCTGCAGTATATTTTGTGATAGAAAGACTACATTCGCATGATTCTTACTTCATGTATTATAATTCCTCTATTCTACTGTTATTTTGTGCATCATTTACTGTGCCTAGTTTATAATTGACATCTTGTCACAGATATATGTTTAGAATAAAACATACATATGACTCAGTATTGTCCTCGGACTTGGGTATCCACTGAGGCTCTTATAATGTTCCTGCTAAGGAAAAAGAGGAACTGCTATTCCTGCACAGTTGACGCAGTTTGATTTCTTAAAATGAAAATAAAAATCTGAGAGCAGGCTGTTCACCATATAATGTAAGCTGAGAGTAGCCATTCAGTGTAGCACAGTGGTATAGCAACTTCCATCTGGCTTCTTGTTAGACTAGGTTGTGAGGGAAGAGGCTTTGTTAGCAGAACAATAATAACTAATGTCCCTGGAGAGGTGCTGTTGGGCCTGCAGGGAGAAACAAGCACATCAAGTGCCCACGAGCTGATATGTACCCTCTTACTTGAGTACCGTCCAAACTCTGCATCTACAGGCTCTGCATCTGAAGATTCAACTAATCAATCAAGAGAAATGCCCTCCCCACTCAAAAAAGAGAAAGCAAACCTGAATTTTCCCTGTGCTGAACACCGTGCTGAAACCACAGGAAGGAAGCTACATAAAACCTCTGACAATTCACATTTTCTTAGTCTCTCTCCAACACCCATGTGAGCGTTGTTTATCTCTTGTTGTTCAAGTAATATGTTGTTAGACCTCTTCATACTGAACACATACAGATTTTTTTATTATTTCTGTTCCCTAGACAATATGGTTTAACAGCTATTTACATGGTATGGATATTATAGGTAAGCTGGAAAATGACTTATATACACAAGAGGGTGCATATAGGATGCATGCAAGCACTATGCTGCATTTTATATAAAAAAAAATTGAATATCCAAAGACTTTTGCATCCCTAGGGAGTTCTGGAACTGATTTCCCATGGATGCACAGGGACAACTGTAGTGAGTTTTGTTGTCCTGATAACTTGGACCACAGTCCCAGCTCCAAGAATCTCCTGAGCAATCCTCTTATCTTCTACTAATAGGATGGCAGATGTTTGGCCCAGGCCCAGAGCCTGTCATGTACCACATTTTAATGATTTGTGGTGAACAAAGTAAATGTTTTAAAACCAGGCTTTATGAAGCAGGGACCCAGTTAAGTATGATGGATTTGAGGCAATGCCAAGAGAAGCTGAATCTTGTATGGGGACATTGTTTTCTAAACAGGACATGGGTATATACGGTTCATTGCTAATTCTAAATCTTTCCTTGAAAAATGACTTTGGAAAACACTGTGCTGCTGGGAGTGTCCTTGAGACAGGCAGGAACTTTCTGTGCTTTGCTATAGCATCATTTTAAGAAGAAGCAGGGAGCTGACCTGTTCAACAGTTGTTTGGTGTCTTTGTGTTTCTCTGACTGCGTTATGGATCTAACACATTTGAGACAAATAAGTGGTCGCATTTGGCAAAGTCCATGGAATGAAGTAAAAAGGGAAAATTACCATACTGCTTTAAAAAAATTATTTTTATTGGTAAGTCATATTTACAGAGAGAAGGAAATAGAGAATGAGAGGGATTTTCTATCCACTGGTTCACTCCCCAGTTACTTCAATGGCTGGAGCCGAGTTGATTCAAAGCCAGGAACCAGGAGACCCTACTGGGTCTCCCCTTTGGGTGCAGTGTCCCAAAGATTTGGGCAGTCCTCAACTGCTTATCCAGGCTACAAGCAGGGAGCTGGATGGGAGCAGGGACATGAAGCAGCACTTGTACGGGATCCCAATCCCTATGAATGCAAGACAAACACTTAGCAAGTAGGCTACCTTGACAGGCCCTGCTTTTATTATGTATGTATGTATTTATTTATTTATTTTCAAAAAGAAATTTCACAGAGGAGCGATAAAGAAAAATCATCCATATACTGGTTCACTCTTCAAATGATCACAATGGCCAGAGCCAACCCAATCCAAAGACTGGAGCCAGGAGCCCTAGGACTTGGCATCTTCTGCTACTTTCCCAGGCTGTGAGTGGATTGGAAGTGGAGTAGGCAGGACACAAACCAGCACTCAATGAGCCTTCTCAACAGCCCCAGAATACTGCTTTTAATGAAAGCTGTTAAAGAGGAAAATCCAGTCAGGGCAAATAAAAAATTATTACTGAAAATGAATTTTTTTTTCTCTCTTCAGGGTTTCTTGCTCAACAACAACAATATGGCAACATGTGTCGACCCGTGTTTTGACACCTTCTCTTTTATTCTTCTTCCACAGGGTAACCCCTACATGTGCAATAATGAATGTGATGCAAGCACCCCAGAGCTGGCACACCCCCCTGAGCTGATGTTTGATTTTGAAGGAAGACATCCCTCCACCTTTTGGCAGTCTGCTACTTGGAAGGAGTATCCCAAGCCTCTCCAGGTGAACATTACTCTGTCTTGGAGCAAAACCATTGAGCTCACAGACAACATAGTGATTACCTTTGAATCAGGTCGTCCAGACCAGATGATCCTGGAGAAATCCCTGGATTATGGACGAACATGGCAGCCCTATCAGTACTACGCTACAGACTGTTTGGATGCATTTCACATGGATCCCAAATCCGTGAAGGATTTGTCACAGCACACGGTCTTAGAAATCATTTGTACAGAAGAGTACTCCACGGGGTATTCCACAAATAGCAAAATAATCCACTTTGAAATCAAAGACAGGTTCGCATTTTTTGCTGGACCTCGGCTACGCAATATGGCTTCCCTCTATGGACAGCTGGATACAACCAAGAAACTCAGAGATTTCTTTACAGTCACAGACCTGAGAATAAGACTGTTGAGACCAGCCGTTGGCGAAATATTTGTGGATGAGCTCCACTTGGCACGCTACTTCTACGCAATCTCAGACATAAAGGTGCGCGGAAGGTAAGAGAACATCTGTCAACCTTGAATGGGAATAGGTAGATCTAAAGAAAACTTCAGTATGTTGGTCCACAGCTGGAAAGGAACATTTGTCAATTTCTGCTGCAGTATTTTCTCGGGAACACCAGTGTAGAAGTAGTTTCTGAAGGCATTTGAAACCTTTTGTACTCAGCAGTAATTTGTAATCCCAGGCTTGCTGTCATTGAACCTGGCAGGATTCTTTAGAATCTAAACAAAAGCCAAAAAGAAAAAAAAGTCTCATTTCAGACAAAAGAACTCCCTAGGTCAGGAGATGGTATAAGTCTTTAAGGTAATAAGCCAAGGGAGTAAAGCCAGTTGCTCTGCAAGGCTTTGAAAATATAATATACACCTTGCCTTTTTTTTTTAATGAAAGAAAGGGTCTCAATTTTTAACTACAGTATGTTTATATTTTGTTATGTTGCACACAGAACCTAGCAGAAGTAAGAAATTCTGATTCTTCAAATGTATTAAATAAAAAAAAGCAAAGCTTGCTGATAGGAAATGGATGAATTTCTTAAAGAAGGACATGTTCTACTTGTTAAATTTCTGGATATAGCTGTACTAAAGAGACATAACTTTTGCTATCTTCCTATTATGGATCAGTTACTGATGATGCAGTATGGTGACATTAATAATCACAGAGATATATTTGGTTTTGATTATATATCTAAAACAAGCCCAAATGAGCAAAGTTCAAGACTTCCGCAGGTGTATAATTGAAAAACTCTAATGAAGAGAGACAGGGTTGCCAACTTAGAGGTTTTTAAACAAATTGTTAAGTGTGGCATGGCATCAAAATAGCCAACCAAAGGCAGTAGCAGGAAAACTGAAGATAAAAGCAGAAAACTGGGTGAATGGGGAGGGGAGGAGGAAATGAAAAACAAATCAATGATTATACATTCCATGGGAGATTTAAATCAACATTGAAGAAGACAAAATATCTCATAGGTTTAATTAAGTAATCTCATTCAGAGAGCTAGCTCTAGATTCCCCAAATACAGCCTAGATCTTGGGAACTGGAAAAATAAACTGACTCTGCTTCTCAGAAGGTTGCTGGGGGCAGGTTTGGAGGGGTTTTAGCTGCTTCTTTCTTTGTCTTGCTCTCTGCCTCTCAAATTAAGTAAATAAATCTAAAAGTATTTGTGAACCTTCCACACTAGGGTAGGACCCACTGTTTTCTATAGCTGGCTTGTTGCAAATGTAGGATCCCTCCAGATTGACTTTTCTTTTATCCCTCATCGTGATTCTGTTCTCCAACTGCACTGCAGCTGTTCTGTGGAGTTTGGAGGAAGCTTCCTCCCTGCTCCCGGACTCACCTCCACTGTCTTTCTCTGATCACCAGTCAAGTACAAGCAGGTGAGAAGCAGCTGGGCTTAGCAAAAGGTCCAGTAGAGGTGAGCCCCTTCCATCATGTTCCACTCTGTCACCTCTACACTCCATCCAACTTCCTTAGGGCAAAACTGGCACTGGCATGTACTGCACTAAGCACCAGATGGCCGGAATATTTTTAGTCTTAGGGGAGGGACTAAAGAAGCAAGGCCTGATGGCTTGGGCATGTCTCCAGCTTTTAAGTTATATAAGGGAGATCTGCTCATCATGGAGGCACTGAAGGGAAATGTTGAGCTATTGCCTGGTTTGTGAGCTCTCTCAGCCTAGGCACTGGAATAATTATCTTATTCTTGAGAATTTTGCTACAAGTCATTGTCTAGATTATATTTCTCTTATCCAACAAACATCTACAGAAAGATCAGATGTTAATTGATGATCTTTATGAGACAGTTCTAAGTGTTCCTTTTTCAAGACTTACAGTCTTGAGTATAAATTTTCCAAATACAACTGAGGTCTTTGTTTCCTGCAGTGTTAACCCCTCCATTCTCTCCATCTTTCCATGCAGTGAATGCATCATTTTGCATGCCTTTACATGTTTATCTCTGATTGTGATAATGATGTCTTTCTACCTCCCCTTCCTCCCCGCACACACACAATCATGTGGGAATTGATGTGAGTTATTTTGGAAAAGTGAAATGGAGACTAGATGTAAATATCCAGAAATCAGTTACAGAAAATTTTTCACCTTAAAGATTAAAATATTGAAAATAGTAAAAATATTAAGTTGTGTAACAACAGTTGAATATCTTTGCTTAAATTGTCTAACAGTTAGTTTCTATTCTCTATTTCTTTATGCACATGTACATTTTCTATAGACCAGTGCTGTTTGGCATAAAAATGATTATCATCAGACTAGTGCAGCTTCTTTTTGGCATGTTATACATCTGATGGCTATTTTACTGGTGAGAAACTACAAAATCACCATGAAAAATGTGTTTCTTTTCTGCAACATACTTACTTTGCTTCCATTTATTCACCTCATTTTGTATTTGTTAAGATAATGGAGGGGGAAAAAAGGAAACACCGCTGTTGGCAATCTCAGCGACTCTGTAGTACTTACATTGTTCAATAGACCTAATAATCTTCTTGGACTAATTCTGACTTATGGATGTCCTGCTTCAGTAAATCAGGGTGATTTTCTCTTGTGAATAATAGGCGAGTGCGGTGTGCCAGTACCTTAATTAAAGAGCCGCTCTCTTAGTCTTGATCTCATTTTAATTTACAGGGTAATACTACAATAATATCACTAATGGAAGGTACATTAAAGGGCATCAAGTAGCATTAACTGTATTAAATTATGGTACTTGTGTTAATTAACTGCTGAAACAAGATGGTCCTAATGGCCAAAAAGGTCGTCTAATGCATAAATAAAATCTACCCAGATGAGAGGTGAGAGGAGAAATGAAGAGTAGATGTTTGTCCTGAACAGCTTTCTGTGCAGACAGGGGGGTAATTCAAAAGCTGTTAAATATAGATAATTTGCAAAATGTTTTCTGAGTTACACAGTTGGAATTTCTGATTTGGAAGTATTTTGCTTCTTTCTAAGCTTTCATAATTAAGCTAAGTGAAGAGTTGAACATGGGATTTGTCAGAGTCATAGATTTTACAGACTATAAACTCGATATTTCTTTGACATGCCCCTTTTCAACAATATAATGGGGTTTATTGTGACAAATTTTAAAACTGCATAGCAAGCGAATATTTGCTCATTTGCACATTTAATTTTAAGATATTTTGTCAGTAACATATCAAGTGACTGGTTTTGTGTATGAAATAACAGAAATTTCTTTCAATAGGAACTTTAAGACAGAATGATAACAATTTATCCCAATGGCCTAGAAACTCTAATTGCCCTTTCCATTACTTATGTTTTTAGGAAGGATCCCTAAAGCTAATCCTCAGTAATTTTCCATCCATAAAATGTGTTAGTTTCTTACTCTGTGTCACATTTCCTCAGGATTCTTCTCAGGTAGACGATGGTCCAAATATGAGTGTAGTTTCCCTGTATCCGCAGTTTTGCTTTTTGCAGTTTCACTCACCAATATTTGATTGTAGTTCAAAAAATATTAAATGGAAAAGCTCAAAGATCAGCAATTTATAAGTTTTAAATTGCTTTTCTTATAGGGCATTGTTATAACTGCTTTATTCGTGTCTAGTACTGTTGTTAATCATTTACTGTGTCTTATTTACAAATTAAAGTTTTACATAAGTATTTATGCAATGTATATAACAGAAAAAAAAATACCTTACTGTGGATTTCCATACTGTCCAAGAGTTTAACACATGTCCCTGAAATGTAGTGCTGTGTCCCCCATGGATGGAAAAGTAGGCATAAGAACAACTGGAGTATTTTCGCTTCTTCCACCTCTGGTGTTCACCTCTAAGAAAGAATTCCAGTAATTGTACCACAGAAGCTCCACTTCCACGGAGTTCCCAGTGCTCTCCTCACCTCTCTATTGCCCTAGCTAAGAACCACAGCCTCTCTGCCTGACTAATCACAGCATCCAGAAAGGGACAGGGACAGAGCCAAAGCCTTCTTTCCCCTCCAATCCTTCCTGAGTGAAAGGAATGAGAATGCCTGGAGTCCATCTCATTCCCGGAAGGAGCCAAGATTAAATGTGTGCACCTTTCCCCCTCACATGTTGCTGTCTTGGTATTTGTGTAATCTGAGCAAGGTGAAGGCAGCATTCGCTCTGGAAGCAAAACTTTCAAATAGCGAGCCCCATAATGCATTGTGTCAAGTAAGTAAAAGCATTTGAGGAAGTATAAAAGCATAGGCATTTTGTATATAGTTTTGCAAAATCACATAACATAGAAGTGATTTTTTCTAATTACAAAAGGTTTCTTATTTATTCTGCAAGTTCTATGAGTTTCCTAGTCACAACTCAAATGAGCTCACAAGACAATTTCAGCATGCTGACCCTAACCATGATCTGTTCTTCCCCAGTTAGTCCTTACTATCCGGGTCAGGCTTTTCTACTACATAACAGATTTGGCTTTTCTAACACCTGCTTTCTGTCTGTCAGCAGCGTGTGCTTGCCCTCTGCCCTAGGAAGTGGTCATCAGAGATGTGTAGGCAATCTTCTTTCCTTTCCTTTCCTTTCCTTTCCTTTCCTTTCCTTTCCTTTCCTTTCCTTTCCTTTCCTTTCCTTTCCTTTCCTTTCCTTTCCTTTCCTTTCCTTTCCTTTCCTTTCCTTTCCTTTCCTTTCCTTTCCTTTCCTTTCCTTTCCTTTCCTTTCCTTTCCTTTCCTTTCCTTTCCTTTCCTTTCCTTTCCTTTCCTTTCCTTTCCTTTCCTTTCCTTTCCTTTCCTTTCCTTTCCTTTCCTTTCCTTTCCTTTCCTTTCCTTTCCTTTCCTTTCCTTTCCTTTCTCCTTTCCTTTCCTTTCCTTTCCTTTCCTTTCCTTTCCTTTCCTTTCCTTTCCTTTCCTTTCCTTTCCTTTCCTTTCCTTTCCTTTCCTTTCCTTTCCTTTCCTCTCCTCTCCTCTCCTCTCCTCTCCTCTCCTCTCCTCTCCTCTCCTCTCCTCTCCTCTCCTCTCCTCTCCTCTCCTCTCCTTTCCTTTCCTTTCTTTTCCTTTCCTTTCCTTTTGATTTTGATACAATTTGGTTAGCAGTAGGTTCTGCCTTCCCTTCTCTCTCCCCTCTCTTCTGTTCTCCCCTCTAGGTTCATAATGTGTGTCCACCGTGAATTTTCCCAAGTCCATCATGCTTCTCCCAGCCATGTAGGAGAATAACTTTTCATTGCAGGTTAATTTTTGTATTCTGGGGCCCTAATGTAGGTACAATGAGGAATAGGCCTTTGTTGTTTATGGGTTGTACCAATAACTGTTATATGTGGACACTGACTATCTCAGGAGGCTATAAACAATCCACCTTTTATGGATGGCTAATTAATGAATTACATCACAAGTTCTTGTTACCTTAGCTACAAGGAACTACGAAGTAACATTGATTAACATAAAGTAAGATTCACACATGATACCTCTAGATTTGACATTGTATTATATTACATTAGAGCAAACTTGATATCTAGCCTTTTAGGATTGGTTCATTTCCCTTAGCATTATGGTCTCTAGTTTGGCCCATTTGGCCACAGTGTAATGCATTTCATTTTTTTTTTTCAATCGTCAAGTAGTATTCCATAGTGTAGATGAACCGCAGTTTCTTTATTCAGTCCTCTGTTGATGGGCATTTAGATTGCTTCCAAGTTTTTGCAATTGCCAATTGTGCTGCAATAAACATTGGAGTGCATGTTGCTTTGTCATATAACAGTCTTTCGGATATATTCATGGAAGTGGTATTGCTTGGTCATACGGTTGGTGAATTTTTAGTGTTCTCCATACTCACTTTCATAGTGGCTGCACTAGCCTGCATTCCCACCAGCAGTGGAGTAGGATTCTGTTTTCTCCACAACCTCATCAGCAGGTGTTTTTGGTATTTTTCTGGATATGGGCAATTCTTTCAAGCATTAGATGGAACCTCAGCATTGTCTTCACTTTCATTTCCCTTATTGCCAGAGAGCTTGAGCATTTTTTCATGTATTTGTTAGCCGTTCGAATTTGCTCCTTCAGGAGGGATCACAATCCCAGATCTCCACACATACTATAGGGCAATGGTGATTAAAACAGCCTGGTACAGTACAGAAACAAGGAGGTACATCAATACAGTAAAACAGAAAATCCAGAAGGGAACCCACGCATGCACAACTACTTAATCTTTGACAAGAAAACAGAAAACAATCCTGGAAAAAAAGAAGGTGTCTTCAATAGATATTGTTGGACAACTGGCTAATAGCATGTAGAACTCAGAAGCAAGACCCACACCTTTCACCATCCATTAATCTAAATGGATTAAAGATCTAAACTTACACCCAGAGATCATCAAACTTTTAGAAGAAAAAGTTGGACATAGTCTGCAAGACATAGGAGTGGGCAAAAACTTCCTAGAAAAAAACACCAAAAGCAAAAGAAGTCAAGAACAAAATAAACAAATGGGACTACATTAAGCTTAGAAGTTTCTGCACAGCAAAGAAAACAATCAACAAAATAAATAAGAAACCAATAGAATGAGAGAAGATCTTTGCACACTACACGGAAGACAAACGGCTAATTTCCAGAATATACAGAGAGCTCCAGAGCAACAATAACATCAAAACAAACAAACCAGTCAAGAAACGGGCACAGGAAACGGGCAGATTTTCTACAAGTTGAGAACAAAGAGGCGCATAGGCTCACACAGAAAAATAAAATGATGACAATATGGGCTAAGTGCTTTTTCTAGGTGAATGTTTATAGCATCATTGCCACAGAGAAAAGATGACCAGTTTAATCTGAGAAGAACAGAGAATGCTCTAATCAAAGTGTGACAAATACATGGTATCTTGCAAGATGAGCTTTTGTGTGCCGAGCAGCCAGGACAGAATGAATTAATTAAGCAGATAAGTTGCACACACAATAACATAGTGATCTGAGAGCTCTGAGCAATCAGGAATCAGTGAGATGGACAGTCCTGGGTATGCCCTCTCAAGTTTGCCCTACTGATGTCCAGAACCTCTGAGAAGCAGTAGGGGTTTCCTTCTTCTTGCTCTCAGTGTCTCCCTTGTCCGCATCCAAAGCACGGATTCTCATGTATCAACAAGTGCAGATGAGAAATATATTAAAGTGGTGGCAATCCTGGCTGTTCCGGTGTGGCTGCGAAGACTGGAAAGCTTAATTGTGCAGCAGACACTCAAACAGTAATCCCAAGACCTGATACACAGAGCCAGAAGACAGAATCAGATAATGTGCTGAGACTTCCTCACCAGGTCAATAGAACTTGGAGACCAATCAGATGCTGAGGAAAAACTGAAAAAAATTCTCAATCATCTGAAATGGACAATGGATCCACAAACTAATAGAACAAATAATTCCTGAAACAGAGACTTAGTCAATTCATTGTTTCATTTTGTTTTTTATTGTTTGACCACTTTAAGTAGCAGGAATCTAAATGAAATCTCTAGTAAAGTATTATAAGTATGATGTTTATTGCAGAGAAAATGATTTAAGTTAATTATACAAGTTTGAAAATTATTACTTTACACCTGCTAGTTGAAATTTGGGGGATTGATGACATTAATAAAGCATGGTGCTTTTCTCCGAATTGTTAAAAATGATTGTAGAATGTTTATAAAGCCTATGGAACAGTGCTATTTAAAGGGCAGTTCATATAGAAACAGAAAAAACATTTAAAGGAACAGGAAAACTGAAGAGAGCGAAATAATTTAACATAATTCTAATAATCTCTGTTAATATGTAAATAACAAATCTTTACATTTGCATAGCACTAAACATAAATTTGTTAGGTATTTTGTTTCCTTTAATTTGTACAGGACACTTGTGAGGCAGGTGGTCTTTAAACCCATTTTATAGTTGTAAAAACTGAGGACCTTAGAATGTCACATAGTAAAATAATAAATGTGCTACTGATGATTTCTCCAAATGTTGTACTTTCACAGCCACATCCCCATAAAGTGAGCTCAGAACATGCAGGACACTCAAACTATTCTTACAGGAGCCATGTTTGAATAGTACCAACAGATAAGTTCATCCCCCTGCTCTGCCCTACCTGAACAGTTCTGAAAGTTGCAACCTCCTAACTTCTGGTTCAGTATTTTATTAGGTTATATATTTGTCTGAACTCTACCTTTTTTATTTTTCTTATCTTTAAGCATGTTATAGCATTAGTTAATCATTTTTATATTAAAAACTAGGAGCTTTATTGCTGAAATAGGATTATAATGATTTTCAATTTTGGAGAAAAAGTAATAATCAGCTGAATTTTCTCAACATTTGTCTTTCTACTGCAATTCCACTTAAGTTTTAATATCTGCAATGGCTTTTAATTAATTAAGGAGAATTGTCAGAAATTCATTGATAACTCATGGACAGACTTGGAACTGACCAATTACCTCAGTTTATGTTAAGAAAATTGATTCTTCAAGTGAGGACGATCAGTTTTTCCTTTTATTTTGCTAATTGTTTTTATTGCAGAAACAGAAACTAAGCTCCCGTTTACTCATTGATTCTCCAGATGCCCTGTGACCAGACCCAGGAGCCAGAAATTTAGTCTAGGTCTTCCATGAGGGTATAGAAAAGCAGTACTGAGATGATGACCCTGCACCTGCAAGGGAGACATGGAAGAAGCTCCTGACTTCTGACTTTGGACCAGTTCAGCTCTGACCATTTTGGGACTAAATCAGCAGATAGAAGATGTTTCCCTCTCTGTCTCTCCTTCACTCTGTAAATCTGCCTTTCAAATAAAAAGAAACAAAATCTTTTTTTTTTGAAGATTCCAGTATTTAATCATGACCTACTGCCTCCCAAGATGCACATTAGCAGTAAGCTGAAATTAGAAGTGCGGCAGAAACTTTAACCCCAGTTAACTTTAACTTTAACTCCAATGTGGGGTGAAGATGTCTTAAGCACTGCATCAAACACTTGCCCCTGATTTCGCCTTTAGCTCCCACATATCACTCTAATTTTCTCTTCTGAAATTGTAGTAAATAAGTACAATGCCTCTTTCAAACAATAAAATTTCATAAATTTAGTCAATGATCTTATGCTCCAAATTTTTTTCTTCCAAGTCAAATGGATACTTAACAATTCTACCATCAAAAATTTAATTTGCTCTTCTTAAAAGAAGACCAACTCCAATAAGTAGAAATATTCAAATGAAAAACTTAGTAACCACATTTTAAAAAAGGAGAGAGAACACAAAGAATTGCTACTTAGTTGCAGTGGAAATACTTAGAATGAAGATTTATGGTGTGCTCCTATGTTAAGTAGGCAACTGAGTGCCACTCTGATTTGGAACACATTTTTCAAGTCCTTGAGAATTTCTTGAATTACAAACAGAATATATGTATAAAAGACCATTTTATTATGAGATTCATATCATTATAGAGAATGCATCTAATAATTCCTCTGCTTATCTTACAAATTCCATTAGCATTTGGAGATTACCCAATGTCCATTTATCCCTAATTTCCCAGGGCCATCAATATTATTTAACTAGCTGGTCAAGGAAAGATGTCTTCTTGTTAAGAAACATAAGGATATTTATACAAAATGTCACATAATTAAGAAGTACAGTAATTTCCTCTTTCTATTAAGTTAGCATTTACATAAGATGCAAGATACGAAATATATCTTCATGCCCCAATAATAGCATATGTTCAGGTTTTGTTTTTTCTACAACTGGAGGCATATGATTGGATGTTAGAAGATGGTAGCAATGGGTTTATTATTAGTATGGGAGGTTCTGAGGATCTGTGCTGTCAATTATTCAGTGGACTGTTTTCACTCACTGTCCATATATAAGAAAAATACATCTTGAGATCCATGCAAAGCTTTCTTCACAATCAACATTTGCTGTGGAGATTTTTGAGACTCATAATTTGCATGAATTTTGAAGAATTTTATTCTACATTTCCATGAAATTTTGAACTGCCATCGGCTGATATTTTAACTCAATAGTTCACTTTTAGAACTAAGTTTGTTGTTATAACTTGAAATCTCTGCACTTCTTTCAGAGTCGTGATTTCTGCTTGTGTCATCCTTGAATAGTTTGAGGAAAGCTCTCCTAAACAAGCTTAAACAACCAGTGTCAAAGTGGAAGAGGAAAATTTTTGAATTATTTATGTTGGCATATAAATTTGTTTCCAAATTCTACCAGAAAAACACTGAATGTCTGCGCGGACAGACTTGAAATATATAACATAGGTGCCTCACATGCGCATTTGTCTGAAGACCCCAATCAAAAATACTGTACAGTTACTACAGCTACTGTGTTGGCTCTACTTTGTGTGGGGTGCCCAAAATATTGTTCTAGAAAAATAAAAAGTACAAGAAGACAAACCGTTAGTTTCAAATCATTTCCTGTCTTACTTTAAAGGGAAACAACTGATTAGGGGTCAAAAGGAGTGGGTTCAGGTGGTAACTATGCTGACAACTCCCTGTGAGTTTAGAGAATGTCAATGTAGGCAATCTCCTCATCCACAAAACAGGAGTAGTATGCTACATTAATACTTTTGGAATTGCCCTTCATATAAACATCAATGATCAAATAATTTGGATGCTCACAGCATTCCTTCTAGGAGATTTCCAGGCATGTGAGTATCATAAAAGCTCTAGGTTACCCTAAAGTAAGGATATTTTTCCATTTAACTTAAGCCAGAGATTTCAATATTAACTTAAATTTCAATACCCCCTAAAAGAACCAATGACTTGTGAGTAGTGAGATTCCTTTAAGTTTCAGCATCATTGGATTCTTAATATAGTATATGGAAATAAATGAAAAGTGTGTGTGTGTGTGTGTGTGTGTGTGTGTTTAAACTATCTGTAGTGCTAAAAACAGATTGATTTTTCCACAAGGTGTAATTTTAACTGTCAAACTTCCTATATTGTTGCTGTCCTGAATGAAAAACAATGAGTAGAGTAAAGCTAACCTCGATAGAGAATATCTTTTTTAAATTGTTGCTCTTATTTTTTGAACCATGGGGAGTTCTGTCTATATACCTTTGTGAACTATAGAAAATTAAGTATTTATTGGAATAATTGTTTTGTTTTATTTTTAAGCTAGAGAAATTATGATGACAGAGTCAGCAAAGATGTGAAAAATGAGGTGCCATGTGGTACAATCTGGTGCATTTTAGAGATAGCAATGCTAAAGAATTTCTACTCCCCTTGTGTTTAAACTTCTCAAATCCCAATCACAGTAACAAACTAAAACCATAAAGATAAATAATAATAGTATTAACTAGTATACAGTTTTTTTTTTATTTGTTCTGGAGGATATCCTTGAAACCACAGTCCAATTTTAGAGTTCATTACACTTTGCTTTGCTTTTGACCCTTAAGACTTTTAATAAAAAACAAATTTGGATGTGGTGAAGTGAACCATTATATCAGCTGAGGGATATCACACTGTCTAGGAAAGGCATATTGCTGAGTTGACCACTTTTGTTCATTTGGTGCCAACAAAATATCTGTGAGGCAAAGCATTTGCAACATATTGGTGACATCCATGTTTAATAATACATCCTCCTGGTTTGCTGGGAACAGAGAACAGATGGGGGTTGTTTAGCCAAGAAACGATAGAATTGGATGGCTCTAAGAGGTCAGAAATTTAGCATACTTGGAGGAATCCACATCATGAACTCCTGCATTGTATCTGTATATGCAGTGTGCATGCCAAATAGAGTTGCTGTATTGCAAAATCATTTTTTTCAGAACCAAAAAAATCATAAGGAAAATAATTTCATCCATTTCCTTTTATGATGCAAAACAAGATTGCTAAATAAATTAGCTAAGTATATTACTCTTGCATAACTAGAATTTAGAATTGATAAATTTTTATTCACTGGTCTATCCCTAGTACCTGGAGCTGGGCCAGACATGGCCATGGAGCTCAATAAATGCCAAAGGAGTGAGTGAATGGTTATAGAATGCCATTCTGAGAATAATGTCAGACTCTGTTCTAATATCTATACTCTTCAGAAGTAACTTGTGGCCATCCTTGCATAGTTTTCATTCATGCCTTCCAGGGAACTGGAGCTAAGTTCATTGTTTATGGTTATGTTGCTTCATCAAACATAGCAGAATTTCAAAGCTTAAGGCTTCAATCAATTGTGCAAAGTTAAACAATAAATTTTATCAGGTCCAAATATGAGTAACATATGAAAACTGGAACAGTAAAAACCTCTGTTTCAAACCACATATATTTTCATTTGTTTTATGGGTTCTCCCAAGAGTAGAAATTATGATCCTTAATTCTTTTCCTGAGTGAGCAGATGTCTATGAAAAACTTACCTCTTCCACTTGCCATTACAGAATAATTACTAAAATCCCAATTATCATCATGGGTCCCGAAGTTGACTTCACATGAATCAATCAAGAAATTATAGTTTCTCAGTGACACATTTAAATGTTGATGGAGTCAGAATTGGAATTGAAAAGAGTTTGAGGTAAGAAGACATGGAAACAGGCAATTGTCACAGCCAGCTACAATGATTAGCCGACTCAGTCTTTTAGAAAATACAACTTTACATAAATAATTCAAGTTTATTATGTACTGTAAATCAGCAAAATAGGATTTTTAAATATTAGTACTATGAGATTCAGAAGGAGAGAGAGAAAAACCACATTGGATTAGTTCACAATGCTAAAATTGATGAAAGAAGTAAGCTTAACCAATGAATCAAAAATCTTATATATTAAAATCTACAAAACAGTAACACAAAGCACAAACAAACTGAAAAGTGTACTGTGGTTAGTTATTGGGAGGCTTACATTGCTAAAATGTCAATACTACCCAAAATGGCCTATAAAATCATGCAAGCTTTACCAAAATCTTAATGGTGTCTTTCAGAAAGAAAAAGAAAAACATTTCTTGAAAAATTTATATATCATTTTAAGGGAGTTCCAAGCAGCCATAATAATATTGAAGAAGAGTAAAATTAAAGGTCTAATTTTAAAATTTGAAACCTAATACAAAGCTACATAATCAAAGCAGTGTAGTCCTGGCTTAAAGTGAAGCATGTGAATCAAATGAATAGAATTAACTAAAGGAATAGAAGTAACTCCACCTGTGTATAATAAAATGGTTTTCAACAAAAATCCCAAGGACAGCCTTTCCAACAAATGGTTTGGTGAAAATGAGATATCGACATATAGGAAGAAAAAGAAACACATTTCATTTTTCCTTATACTATTTTTAAGAACTGGCTAAAATGAATCTAAGACTTAGTTGCAAGACCTAAAATTATGAAACTTTTACAATAAAACATAGGGGTAATTTTCATGATTTTGAATTTGGCAATAGTTTCTTGTATATGCAGTGTTGACAAAAGGAAAAAGAGGTGGTCTGAACTTTAACAGCATTAAAAAAGGTTTTATGCATCAAAGATAATTATCAATAAACTGAAAAAGCAACCTATGGAATAGGATAAACTATTTACAAATCATATATTTGCTAAGGAATTATTACCCAGAATATGCAAAGAACTCTTACAGCCCAGCAAAGGGCTTAAACACACATTTCTCCCTTCCAATAGTTAATAAACATATGAAAGGATGCTCAATATGATTAGTCATTAGAGACATAAAGACTAACACCTCAATATAATACCACTTTATACTAATTAGGGGAGAGAGGAAGAGAGAGTGAGAGAAGATAAAATATTGTTTGAGCTAGTTTGTAAAGAATTTGAAGCACTTGTGCCTTGTGCTAAGAAAAGGCACAGCTGCAATAAAAATAAGTGTGATGGTGTGGTGATAAATCCCCAAATTAGACATACACTTACTGTATAATTTGCCAATTCCATTTGTGGATGTACACACAAAGTAAATGAAACCAGAGACTTGAGCAGACGTTTTCACATCTGGTTCATAGTGACATGTTTCATAACAGTCAAAAAGAGAAAGCCAGCCATTATTCATTGATTGATGAGTGGAAAAAGCATGACATATACATAAAATGGAATTTTATAAATAAAACCATAGAAAGGTATTACACTAAGTGAAATAATCAAATTACAAAGGGTAAAAACTATTGGATTCCATTTTTGTGAGGCTCCTAATGTAGTCAATTTCACTGTGAAAGCAGAAAGCAGAATGGTAGTTGTAAGAGGCTGAGCAAGAGTTGTGTAATTGGTGCCCAGTTTTAGGAGGCAAAGAAGAAAAACTCATGAAATGTGTGTTGAAGATGGCTGTGGAACATTGTGCATGTGCTTAATGCCACAAAACTACACTTAGACACAATTAAAATAGCAAACTCTTCATTTGTGTATTTTAACAAAATTAAAAATAAATTAGCAGCATAAATATACTCTATTAATATTTAATGAGTACAGCATGGAAATTCAAAATGTACCAATGCATCTTTCCTCTACATGCTCATTTAGCATCACTCCACATGGTACACTTATTATGTTCACACCTTTATTATAGAGGCTATCATCAAGCAGGTTTCTGAGTTTGTAAGGTTCTTCAGATAAAGGATCTGGTTGGAAGAAAGAGGATTTTGAGAGACCATGAGGAATCAGATCCTAAATTGCATAGAAAGAAGTTGAGAAGCAGATTAACATAGAAGGGATTCTCATTTTAGAGGAGAGAAAATCCACATAGAGAAGGGAGCTTAAGATACAGATAACATCATAGGAGTGGAGGATCTTTATTATCAGTCTCAGTTTTGATTTCACACTGAGTTTTAATTTCATAAGCAGAGAATCCTCTGTAGGTATTTGTAAAGTGTTCTGTGTCAGGGAACACTGTGATTTTTCAAAATCTCTTAAAAGCTTGTGCTGCTACCTGTGTGTAAAGCAGCTTGGAAGAGGCACCTTACTGAGTTTTACAATAGCCTTCGTGAAACATAATGGCCATGGATGCAGAAAGCAAGAAGCAAATCTGAAAAACAGGCTTTAATGATGTAAGAATATAGGTTTGCTCTTAATATTTGCAAGGTTAGAGAAGGTATATAAGGAAAGGCATACACACAATATGAATTTTTTATAAATTGTAAATTGAACTGCATTGCTGACTGACTCATATCCCTAACCCAGATTCCTATATCAAACTTTCCAAAGTAAAGTAAAATGACCCATCATCTACCTTAGCCAGTCCTGCTGTGTGCCAGCCTAACTGTCCCACAGTACTGCCAGAGGGTGGTGGAAGCTCTTTGTCTCAGTTTCATAAGTAATGACTGGATCTGCCAGAACTTGAAATGACAAAGCAGAAAAGCCCTCAACTTCAACTCACTTATCCTTTAGATATTTCTAAACTCCTGCCAAATATACACATTTTTTTTTCTTAAAATGGTCAAGCATTCATATCATACTAACTTCCATGCACACAACAACTGTGAGCCCTGAGCCTGAGTTCAAAAATAATTACTTCATGACTCCAATAGTGATGAGGAGAAGACACTTGAAAGTGTCAAAACTTGAAAGTAAGGGGAGGGAAGAGTTCTACCTTTCTCTAGGACAGACTGAAGTACATGCTGCATATCCTGGGGAAAAGAGGCTACAGTGAGCGAATGAAAAATCTTCTTGCCTACTGCATTCAACAACCAGAGAATAGAGTTGGAACAATTATAGCAACTGAAATGCAGAGGGAAATATAGAAAGAAGAGAGCCAAAAAGGGAGGAACTCAGGCTGCTCTGTGTAATCCCTACTGAAGCTGCCGAATCATCAACACATGAAAATCTCCAGAACAAAGTTGAGAATTCAGCTGAAATTGTAGTGGCAGAGAGGGTAACTTGAATTTAGCTATGTTCCCAGCCAAAATCAGTGTTCTTCAAAATATAGAATCCAGTCTCTAAAAAGTACCATTTATAATGTACAGATACAATTTAAAATTAATCAATGTTTATAGAAAATAGGAAGATGGCCCACACTCTAGAAAAAGCAACAAATTCCATACTCCACACAATCCGTGTGTGGTAATCAAAACAGAAGAATTTTAAAGACGGTATTATAATTGTGCTGACAGGTGTAAGAAGATATTATTTTAATAAATGAAGATATGAAATATCTGTAGAGAAGCAGAACCTGTAAAGAATGAAGTGAATGAAATTTCTAATCTTGGGGCAAATGTATCTGAGTTCTCTCATATATTTCTACCAGATAAAATTAAGAGTAAATTGGGCCTGACAAGAGTCAGCAAATTTGAAGATAAGCAGGTGGAAAATATCTGCTATGGAGAACAGTGAGAAAGAAGGCAGAAAAAATGAACTAAACCTCAAAAATTGGGCTCATTATAACAAGAGGTCTAATAAATGTGCAACTAGAGTCCCAGAATAGGAAAACGGGCGGGGGGGCAACAAAAATATTTGACAGTGTTTATTCAAAGACATAAAAATGCATGAACTGAACCTAACCCATGGGAATATTACACATAATTTAATGAAATCTATAATGATGAGAAAATGTTGAAAGACACAGGAGAAAAACGACATGGTACATATATTTAAAAATTGTTCGAATGACCACTGAATTCTCAGCAGTAACAATTGAGATCAGATAGTGGAAAAGTATCAATTCAGAATTCCATGTCCAGTGGAAAAAAAAATTTATAAGTGAAGCCTTATTAAAGACTTTTTTAGACCAAAAAGAAATAAGAAACTCATTCCCACCGGACTGGGTTACCTAAAGAAACTATGATACATCTGTTATGTGGAATACTACTCAGCCATTAAAAAAAATGAAATTCTACCATTTGCAACAAAATGGTCTCAACTAGAGGCCATTATGCTCAGTGAAATAAGCCAATCCCTAAAGGCCAGATATTATATGTTTTCTATGATATATGGCAACTTTCATGCAAAATGCAAGCACAGTAGAGGTAAACATGCATGTACATGTAGTCATCTAGAGGAACTGTAATAACAATCATCATGTCAAAAAGTACAGATACATTGAAGTGGGCGTGTTTTCTCCCAAATGAAAGATGGGACTCCCAATGAAACTGTTAAATATATCTTGACAATAGGATGCTGGACTTTCTCCATTGTCTATACCAACAATATCATGACACACTTAAATAGTACAATGATGGACTTACGACCGTTTTTGAAGGACTATTTTCTGTGAAAATCTAGGGGAAATCAGTGGGAGGAGGGGAATTTGAGGGGGGCAGTCAGACAATCCCTAATCTATGACACTATATCATAAAATAATTTTTAAAAATAAGAAAGTTGGGGGCATAAATAAGGAATTATATCAAACTGAAATTTTTGAATTTCAAAAAGTGATGAAAAACACTAGGAAGTGAACATGCATGGGAAATTTAAAAGATTATTTTTACTTTTTCTTTCTTTAAAATATATATCACTATTAAAACATTAAATCACTTGTGACTACTCATGAAAGACATCCATTGCAAAACTAGAGGGGAAATCAATGAGGTTGGGGAGGGAACTTGGGGAAGGGCACAGGCAAACCCATAGTCTATGGAACTATATCATAAAAATTAAGTATTTTTAAATGTAAAAAATTAATATATTGTGATACTAGTTTAATAATATGACAGATACCACAAAAGGCATGAGAAGAGAGAGTTCATAGAGCTTATTTAAAGTCCCAGGTTCTTTTATTAAATATTTATTGAACAGAAATAGAGAAGAAACAGAGAAAAGGGGCCACATCTTCCATCTGTTGGCTCGCTCTCCAAATACTTGCAAAAGTCAAGCAGAGCTGGACCTGTCCCAGGCTGAGAGCTAGAGTTTCCTTTGGATCTCCCACTAGAATACAGGGGTTCAACCAAGCATGTGTGCATCCTCTGCTGCTCTCCCAGGCTTTTGTAGTGATCTGGATCGGAAAGAAAGCAGCCAGAATAGGAACCAGCACCCATGTGGAAGGCCAGTGTCACAGAGGGAGGTAGGAGTGGAGGATTAGCATGCTATGCCATTAGCTGGCACTGGTCTCAAATTCTTACACTCACCATAAATGGCACAAATACACATATAAAATATAAAAGATATTTTAAAAATACATAAAAATGTATTAAAACATATAAAATCCCTTGAAAGCTAACTCTCTTTCACACATGCACATACATTAAAAGCCAATATAAAAATCAATATGGGAATCTTATAAATTATATCATCATCCCTAAGCTATACCACTCACATGACTGCAGCCCATGGAAGGGAGAAAATACAGTTATCTAAAGGACCTACTCCTGAGATATCTTGTGGTGATTTAAGATGGCCAATATGTTTTTTTTAAATGCAAAACAAATAGAAAGCAGAGGTTTAATTTTCTTTCTCCCTCTTAAGCTCTCTGCCCTGCCCACCCTGGAGAGATTTGGAAGAGTGTGGGTATCCAGGGTTTGAGGTTTAGTTTCTCTCTCAAGTTTCCCCACACCATCGTTCAAACTGTGGCCAAAATTACAAAGCAATTTTCTTTTAGAGAACATAAAGGAAGGCCCCAAAAAAACCTGTTTGAATGTTTTTGATGTATGGGACCTCTAAATCAGGTTGAACCGGTTACGGAGGCACAAGGATAGCAGTGGTGAAGGATAAAAGAGACAGATGTGAGTGTCCAAAAATTTAGACAATTTTTCATTCTAAGATATCACAGGAGTGTTGTATTAGACATAATGATAGAAATAGGGAGAGGTAACCATACGAGACTATAATGAGTTCATATTTTTTCTAAAATGCAGATGGGTGATTTAGAGAGTTTTAGAGAGGAAGAAAGGAAGAAAGGAGGGAGGGAGGCAGAAAAAAGGAGGAAGAAAAAGAAGGTGTAGAGAAAGTGAGAGAAGAAAGGCAGGAATGGGAGAAAGAAATCAAGAGAGGGAAAAATGATAGGATAGAAGGAGGGAAGAACAGAGGCAGGAAGAGAGAGAGGGAAGGAAAAAGGGAGGAAAGTAGGAGAAATGTGGAAGTAGCCTACTTAATTCAAAGCACATGACCTCCAGCTCCACAGGGCATCTCCAGTGGCTTTTTGTTCTTCCAGTTCTGTTCACTTCTCCAGGCACTTGAATTTGGCAAGTGGACAGGTCATAGCTTATTATGTAATGGCTTTTCTATATTTTGGGGTGACTCATTCAGAAGTAAAGAAGCATGTTAAAAAGTATGTGGTGTTACTATAAAGAAAACAATACTAATAACTTGTTTTAAAGTATTTATTTATTTTTATTGGAAAGTCAGATATACAGAGAGTAGGAGAGACAGAGAGGAAGATCTTCCATCCACTGACTCACTCCCCCAGTGGCCATGCCACCAGAGCTGAGCTGACCCCAATCCAGAAGCCCAGAGCCTCTTCTGGGTCTCCCATGCGGGTACAGGGTCCCAAGGCTTTGGGCTATCCTCTACTGCTTTTCCAGGCCACAAGTAGGGAGCTGGATGGGAAGCAGGGCTGCTGGGTTCAGAGTTGGTGCCCACATGGGATGCTGGCACTTGCAAGGCGATGGCTTTAGCTGCTAGGCCACAACGCCAGGCTCAATAATAATTTTATTACATGCACTCAAGTGTAAAACACAAAAGATCCCATAATGTGTAACAAACAGGAAAAACTGGGGTCAGAAAACTGAGGACTATGCTGTAAATTAAAAAGGACAGAGGTCCATTTTAGAAACAACAGTTTATTTTATTAAACTTAATATTATGCCCATATTTTTGCCATTTTAGGAATTATTTATGATCAGGAATTAAGGAATGAAAGAAGAAATGATTCCATGTAGTTAACTTCAAACTATCTTAATTTTGCAAGAACGTGACAATTGGCAGGACTACAAAGGAGAAGAAAATGTTTAACTGAAAACCAGATCAATGATTCTAATCACAAAATTCTAACAATAGAAGAAATAATATACACCTACTTCACTTTAAGAATTCTGAAAAATGGAAAAAACACAATGAAACAAATGCAAACACTTCAGTGTTTAGTGCCTAGTAGTCTCTGGCAGTGTGCCAGTGTCTGAAGATACAACATGAAAAACCACCGTCCCTGTCCTCAAGTTGCTACCATCTGGATGCGTTGACAGACACTCGGATAAAAAATGATAAAGCAACGTGGTCTGTGCCACGATGAGGATTTGTAAGGTTGCTGTGGCAACAACAGGGAGGAGAAAGAGCAGCAGTCAGGCCTTTGGAATGTGAGAAGCTTTCTGGAGGACATACTAATTTTTCTCATTTTCATCAAGGTTATCTCTAAGCAGTTCTTACCATCTGGTAGGGCCATATGAAATCGTTGTTATTAATCGTTTGAAATGGTAGAATATTATCTAATGGTGGGAAGTAATGCATCATTTTAGTACCAGATCTATACATGCACTTAGACACGTTTCCAGTATCCTTTCCCTAACAATGGTATATACAGAGAATAGATTCACAGTGGAATTGGTTTCAGACACATACAAATAATGAGTAAAGCGTGGATTTGCCAGACTGCATGTTGTTTAATCAGGCTGAATGACAGGCTCAATTTTCAATACAAAGTTAATCCTGTTTTCATTAAATATAAATGTTATTTATGGAAAACAAGAGTTCTGCAGAAGCAAGGAATATGTCAGGGTTATACATTTTGTATTTGTTTAGCATTGATGAGTTTAAACTAAGAGGCTTCTTCACAATTTGATTATTTGATCCTTTCCTTGATATTGATTATTCTATTAGATTTTTGCCATTAACAGCAGCATATGTAAAGATCCCAGTATTATTTTACTATGAAAACAAGGAGCCAGTGGAAATTACATGCCATAGCTGAATTTTTTATATATACTGAAATAAATAAGTAGTAATTTGCCACATATATTTCTTAACCAACCCTAATTCACATGGAGAATCAGCCTACAGTAGATTTAAGTCAATATGTGCATTCAAATCCCGAAAAACAGGAATGGTAGCAGCAATTGAATAGTATGACTTTGACAGAAGCTTTGATTTCCTTTTGATATTTTTTTTATGAATCTCACAACAAAATGGCCTAATCAACCTATATGATATTTTCCCTTTACTAACTCCAGTTTCCTAAACTGATGGACTGAATTTATATTTATACTAATATATAATTCATGCCCTATTTTACCTTCTATAATGGCACTTAACTGTCTTCATTGTTTCCTTCCCCCTTTAAAGACCTCGGCAAGCTAAATTTATCATTACCATATTTCTAGAAAATTTACATTGGTGTAGATTCTCATGAAAATTAAAACTGGGAATTAAACAAGGAAGAGCAAGCACAGTGTTTTGGGGTTGGCTCCCGACCCCTGGGTACATGCAGCTCTATTATAGCCCATCTCCTCTGGGTCGCAGATGTGCATTTATTCTTACTGAGGATAGATGGCCTACTTTGACATTTTGCGTGGACAGGTCTCAAGAATGAAAATCAGACTTATAAAAGATTCATTGGTTCATCTACAGTCCTGGCATTGTCACCTTGACACACAGTGACAGTACCGTAATGTCTGTTGACCCTGTTGGTCCGTACAAAAGAGAAAATATCTCAGGATCATCTAAAAGTGAAAAGAGTTGGAACTTCTTTTCCTAACAATGCAGTAACTAATGCAATTTTTAGTTCTGTGTCTTTTTGGCTTCAGGAAAGCTGTCTTTCAAAGGCAGCAGAACCCCAGCGTCCTAAGCTGTTTGGAGGTCACCACCTGAGAAGGCTCTTACAGTTTAGAACTAAATCCATGAGTTAAAAAGGAATTGTATTGAGGTTTACAGAGATGAAAAAAAATATACAATGTGAGCATGTTAAAACGGACAATTTACTGAGGGAGAAATGATGAAACAGGAGTTAGGCATTAATAAAAATGACATTAAAAACCCAATTAAAATTAGCCATTCTTTGTAAATCACTCTTTGATTAGAAGTCTTATTTCATATCCAATTTTTATTGATTATGTTCTATCCAAAAAGTAAAATGAACTTCTTAAAGTAAATATTTTGGAAAGTTTGTTAGTAATTTATAGCACTTAATTTAATAATAAAAGGTGGCTGATCTAGCATTGTTCAGGGAAATTCTTTCATATAAATGGCAACATCTTCAATAAAAAAAAAATACAGGACAACTGAAGCATTAATAGAACCATAATTATAGAGACATTACCATAATCAAAAGAGGAATGCCATAGTTCAGATTTAACTGCTTTGCACAAATAAAGCAGTAAACTATAAAAATATAGAGAAGGGCTTTGTACATTGAGATATGTGTCTTTACACCCAACTAATTAGTTGTTACTGAATGTTTTTGCTTTGCTCAGTGGCATGTGGTATATAAATCATTGCAATATGTTAAATGCAAATGGTTGTTAATAGAGGAACCATCTGCTCTATGCTGGAGAGTTTGTTAAAATGAATGTGGTGAACCTACTTTGAATAATGTTGAAAAACTCAAATATCAAATTTCTAAAATGAGCTGCCTCTGTTAACCCCAACATTACTAATACTCCCCTGGCTTTTAAAAGTCTCCAAATTGTTTTTTGCTGAAATGCTTCTAATATAATCTGTGCTGTTTAAAGCCACTCCATCGGTCATTGCTAAAAGTACGCTAACCTACAGCAGTATTGTACTGCACAGAAACCTGCAAATGTCTTAAAATTGCATGCAGAAATTTGGAATAACTAATAAAAAATCCAAGGGTTCTCTCTCGAACATCTTTGCTAAAGAGTGAGACTTTTCTCCCCTGTTTCTTCTGAAAGTTATTCCGTTGTAGCTGTAGATCACTGGCAAGCAGCTGGCTTATGATGAACTGCCGAGGGTGTCATCAGTGTTTGCACCCTTCACCTCCTGTAATCTATAATACTGTATTTCTTCAAAAGATCATCAGAGCAAAGGGGAGCCGTGATTTCTCTCTCAACATACTTTATTAGATACTGTCACGTAGCTTCCTAATAATGTCTGCCGGACTCACTGGTGCCAGGGTAAAACATGGGGAAATTAGTACCAAGGCAGGAATCAGAGCCTTCAGGTTTCCAAGGTCATGCTCTAGTTTCCAGCAGAAAGAGAATACTCCTTTATCCTGCCCTTTCTAATCAGCTCCTGGTCAAGGTTGCTATCAGTATACATAAGAGCAAGCTGCCATGATGATCTATTGCATTAATATCCATTGAAGGTGTGTTCAACTGATGGCACTACTCAAAACAGAATCTTGCCATGAAAGAACAAGTTTAGAATCAACTGTGCAGATACGTCTTTTCAAGTACACAACTTCACTGACGTGAGATGCAAAGTATGATTATTGACCTACTGCTAACTTGGCTTTCTTGACCCGCCTTTTATTCTTTCCTGTCTTGCCCCTCCTCCAAACCCCTTTTTGACTTTTACAGTATCTGATTTAAGACTGTGCTTTTGGGGATTCACAAGCAGAAGAGACTGCGGGAGAGCTCATTAGCCCAGCAGACACTCTATCCCTGGATGAATTGCACAATGAAAAGCTGGCTTCTGAGGGCCACCAAAAAGAGCCAGGGCTTTGTGGAGGTGTGCAGCCCTGCCGGGCAATACAAGCTTTTTATTTGTTAAAAAGAGATTTTGTACTAAAAACATTTCCCTTTGTTTGTTCTCATAAAAAGAGGAGCCTCCTGAAGGCTGCATGTATTTGATGACTCCATTTCAAAACGAACACTTGTCAGTTTCCAAACCTGGCTGCTGCTCTTGAAAGTTACACAAAACCATTTGGAAATGGAAAGACTGGTGTGATAATCAGACAAGCAATACCTTAAAGGCAGAGTGCACTGGCTGTGAATTTGAGAAGCTGGAATATTGAATTGGATTCTAACAATGATCCCAAGCCTTTGCAAAACTCATGTTTTAGACTCGGAGCTTAGAAGAAAAAAAATCTTACACTGTCTAATTACGTTAGTTTATTGAGCTGCAGTTCCATTTTGGTTCCCAGAACACCACTTTAATTTAATTTAGATTTTGTTGCTTCTTCCCCTACAAAAGAAAAACTTCACCATCGAGCCGTATTTATTGTTTTTAATGCTTATGTTTGGAAACATTTACTAATTCATTTTCCCATGTAATTACTGGAAACAGGCTTGATTCTTTAAACCTGTAGATGGCATTTACCAAAGTTTAAGTGGAAACATAAATGAAAAGTTCCTTTTTATCTAAAATTATGATCTGGTATTTTCTAGATTTTGGGGGAGAGGACAGGGCACGAGGGAGCTATGAAGGGACAACAAAAGCCAGCTGCACTCATCAACCTTGAGTCTTTTGTATGGGGAAGTGCACGTGGGTCGCTGCCTTCTTGGCAGATTCCTGTGGGGCCTCGCTGACTCACACTGCTGATATTCAGTGACACACACACCACCAGGGAGGGGAGTCACACATTCCATCTGTTGGTCTTGGCCTTTTATTTATATATTTTTCTAATCTACTGCATGAAGTATTTGCCATGAAGCTTGCCCTTGTGTTTTTGAGATTGGGGGTCACTGACTTGGACCCCACAAAATCAAAAAGATGTAAAGCAAGATTTATTCACCCTCCCTCTTAACGTTTTTTTTTTTTCCTGCTGTTTGTGTCATTAATTACAAAACACCTTATTTTGTTCACAAACTCATCTGTGTCATAAAGTTCAAGATGTTTAGTTGGGTGAAGGGAAGCATCTCAAACATAAAAAATGATGTTTTTAAGTGTAGCTTCCTCTCCTGCACAATGTGAGACTCTGTTTTAAAATACAAAAAAAGTATAGATTTGTGAATAAAATGTTGAGTTTCCCCCTTAAAGCACTACTTTCTTATATTATCAGAGGAAACCATTCCACATCAAATGTTGTTATTTCTAGAGCACATCCAAGATGTCACTTGCAATATTTTTGTCTTTTTAAGAAAGATAGGTTCAATAATTCTAAAGAGAACAGGAATCAGTTTCTGTTGTTGATATGATCATGGAAATCTCTCCAAATATTTGGGTTAGTGTCATTTTTTTTTTACCTGAAAATTGAAACCCAGTGTTCTTGAATTACATGGAAAGCAAAGTAGTAGCACGTATCTCTACACTGCTTGATGCCAGAATTAGTAAATAAAATGGGGGGGGGGGGGAGGGAATCAGGGTCGTGGCACAGTGTGTCAATCCTCTGCCTGCAGCACTGGCATCCCACATGAGCACTGGTTCAAGTCCTTGTTGTTCCACTTCTGATACAGCTCCATGCTAAGGAACATAGAAAAGCAGCTGAAGATGGCCAAAGTGCTTGGGTCTTCATCACCCACATGAAAGACCCAAATGAATTCCTGGCTTCTGATTTGGTGTAACTCAACTATTGCCGTCATCTTAGAAGTAAACCAATGGATCAAAGGCTATCTCTCTCTCTCTCAACTCTGCTTTTCAAATAAATAAACAAATATTTTAAAAATTAGAGGGAGCTAGCCTGTTCATATTATGCATGAACTAGTCCTCAGCAAATTCTCAGAGTAATCAACCCTGTTGTTTTAATGTGAGTCTAAAGAACCCAGAGGATGCTTGTCAAAGTTCTGTGGATGTGCTGGAAGGCAGCATGCTCAGCAGGTCGCTAGACAGGTGTGCACTGCATTGGCACGGAAGTTGCAAACAAAGCAGCAAGGGGAATAGGCTACTATGGCTTTCTCCCTTGAAATGGCATTATGCCTAGACAATGGCATCTCCTGTTATTCCAGGCAGCTGGAATAACTCCACTCAGAACTGCTGTGGTAAAGGATTCACCTGCAGACTGACAGCTGCCCTTATCCCAATTTGAATGTCACCCACTGTATCTTATGTGCAGCATTTGTAGCACTTTGGAGATTCTTTTCCTTCAAATAATCCCCATATGAAAGCGTATATCCTGTTTTAAATGTTTGCTGTTTTTTTTTTAAACGTGTTTCTAATTTGAGATATATCCATTCCTGGGTTACATAACTGACACAATGGGAAATACCCTTTACTCATTTCTAGAACTGAATATGTTGATTAATTCACCTGACACCTGTTGATAACCTCAGGATCAGCTTTCTGAGCCAGAGCTTCCTGAGGCTTCTGAGGCCCTAATTTACCAGTGAAATCATGCTTTTACCAATGAAAAACAAACAGAAAAGGTTCACCTGCAATGCTTCCTTTGAACTGGGATCCGGTATTTCCAGCCTGTGTTGCAGAAACATTGCAGTCTGACTTGCTCACGCATTGCCATTTCCATAGCAGAAAAAAATAAAATAAAAAGAAGCGCATGACACTAAGCATGATCCAGAGCCAATCCAAACTGACTGAAGGTTTTCTCTGTCAGTAACACAACTCTGGAAGGGGGAGGCTCCATGTACACTCTGCTCTATAAGGAAACTTCATGTCTTTGGCTCTTGAGTATAAATAGTACAGTCAACTGGCTAGGGATAAAAATGGTGCTTTGATACTCCTTGGGTTGCAGGCAAAGAGAAAAGATGTGCAATTGGAAGAAACCATTGCCTGTGGGGGAGTTTATCCAAGAAGAAGATCCCATGCAGAGCACAGACCTGACCTGCAGCCCCTTGCTGTAGTGGTAGTGTGAATTCATGGACTCTGATGGCTGTTCAGATATAGAATGCATTTCGCTCAAGGTACACTCACACTCTGTCATATATTTAGATTTTTTGGCAAGTTTTTTTAAAAACTCTTCAGATATGTCAAAACAAGTGAAAAATTTATATCCAAGATAAAATGTTCAGTAACTAGTTTAAAAAGAAGCTTTGATCAGGCTTAAAGTACTAGAATAGATTTGAGAGGTTGATTGCAAGGAACCCCTTATTTTACACATTCTTTCCGGATAGTCTATAGGTGTGTTTAATCTTGGCCCCCTGACAGTCAGGGCTTTCTTCCTTATACATGCATTTATAAATAATCTGCACAGAGTAGGAACTTTAAAAAAGCAGAAATTCTTGGTCTACCTATACCTGCCATCATCTCTTCTCTATCTTAGGCTAAAAAAGAAAAAAGTTTTTCTCTAAGGGCGCATTCACCCTGGAAATAATGGCTGCAGAAGCAGCTGTAACATGTGTTAGAGATGGGGAAATAGAAAGGCAAAAAAAAAAAGTTAAAAAAAAATAAAACAGAACAATGTGCAAGCAGGAAGAGCAAGCTTGTAGAATGAGAATGGATTCAAATCCATCTCTCCATCTTCATCACCTCAGTAAAATGCAAATAATAGCTTGTCTCACAGAATCATGGGGAAAGTTGATGCATAACATCACATACTGCATATGGTGCCTAGCACATCCTTGATAAAGAATTGCTATTTGTTATCACTCTGTTGCAGTCCTGTCATATTGGCCCTCTGACTCCCCATCATCTTCCATCCTTGTATTGATGCCCTTGCTAATTACTGTATTAAACATCCATTTTCTCATATTTCATGAAAGGCTATTTTATAGTGGTCATTCCTGAACTTCATTGCTTTCTATTTTTTTAAAATAAACATTATTATTAAAAGGCCAGGTTTCATGTATTTCATAGACACAATTCAGGAAGTATTGCCTTGCCCCTGAAACTATATTATAAAACACATGACATACATTCAACTTATGAAAATAAAATTACAAGAGAATAGCCATACTTACCTTCCTCCCACTCTCAATCCCCCCTTTTCTATTATTTTCCCCTTTAACCATAGCAATAATATGCTTTCAATTACTTCATAATCAGAGGCTTAATGTACTACATGATGATCAACAAATAAAAATTTGATGATCACTGTTCCATACGAATATAGACAAATGTCCTAAGCAATAATCAAATCATGAGAGAGAGAGGAGGAGAGTCAGAGAGGAAGATCTTCCATCCACTGACTCACTCCCCAAGTGGCTGCACCAGCCAGAGCTGAGCTGATCCCAAGCCAGGAGCCAGGACCTTCTTCTGGGTCTCCCATGCGGGTACAGGGTCCCAAGGCTTTGGGCCGTCCTCTACTGCTTTCCCAGGCCACAAGCAGGGAGCTGGATGGGAAGTGGAACTGCCAGGATTAAAACCTACACACATATGGGATTCTGGCTCATTCAAGACGAGGACTTCAGCCTCTAGGGCATGGCGCCAGGCCCAAATATATACAATTTCTATGTTGACTATTTCTTAGTAAATTCAGGGGAAAAATCATCTTTTACTAATTCATAAATATATTTTTCTTCTAAATATTCTGGAAATTAGTCAAGCACATTAAAGTCCAAAAACTAGTTGACAATGAACTTTGCATGTGATTTGAACCATTAAACACAGACTTGTGAATGGAAACCCTACACCCAGCTCAACTATATCCATCAGCAAAATTCCTTAGATTGTAAACTTCATTGGGATCATCAAACTCCAAGTGCATTCATTGCTTCTGCAGGTAAGTCACCTGCTGGAAACTTCCTCCAATCCTTTGGCGTTTGCCAAGATAATCTACCAAAAAAGCCTCATCCACCTCCAGCAACACCTTAATTCCCTCCAGCGGCCTGCCTGCCTTCTCAACCTCAGGACATTGTTAAATGAGTGGATTCCACCACTCCCCCAGGGAATATCTCATGCCTGAATGAGTAATAAACATTCCACTATTTAGGATACCATACTTCAATGCCGTGTGTTTTGACAGTGTGTACTTTAAAAAGGAAAGCACAGTGTACCCTGCAGTTGGCATCCTAAAAATAATCCATCCTTTCCTGTTGATAAGCCATGCTACTTCTGTCTTATATTGGGTTTCTCTACACATAAAGCTCTTACATTGATTTTTTGTTTCTTAAGCAAGTGTATCTTATTTCTAAAGCATGTATAGTCAGGCTTTTTATCTTCTAAAAAAACAGATATTTTGGGGCCCAGCATGGTAACTTAATGGCTAAAGTCCTTGTCTTGCACGCACCGGGATCCCATATAGGCACTGTTCTAATCCCAGTGGCCCCACTTCCCTTCTAGAGCCCTGCTTGTGGCCTGGGAAACCAGTAGAGGATGGGCCAAAGCCTTGGGACCCTGCGCTCACATGGGAGACCTGGAAGAGGTTCCAGGCTCCTGGCTTGGGATTGGCTTCACTTTGGCCATTGTGGCCACTTGGGGAATAAATCATTGGATGAAGTATCTTCCTCTCTGTTTCTCCTCCTCTCTGTATGTCTGACTTTGCAATTTAAAAAAATTAGATTATTTTTCAGTCATGTCTTTAATTTCTTCTCTATTTCTTAATGCTATCAAGTACAATTAGTTGGTATTTGATTTGATTATCCCTGCTTCAAACATCTTTGAAGGGCTGGTTCTTTTTACTTATTCATTTTCATTTATTTAATTTGTTAAAATGGCATGATTATTTTTACTTATTCCAGGGATTCGTATGGTTTCCAGGTAGCTTTATATGCTTTTTCTAAATTATTACAATTAGCTTACAACTGATAGTGTCAGTTCTCTAATAAAATTTTATCTGTGCCAGTTCTCTAATACCAATTCTTTAATTAAATCTGCACCAATTCTGTAATAAAATCGATGGATGTTTTCCCCTTTCTGGTACCTAACAGTAGCATAACCCAGGTCTATTTAAAGCTGAAATTCACATAAGATAGTTTCATGACCCTCTAATTAGGATATAGTCAAACTTCAGGGCCTAGGAGAATTGGAGGCAATCACAATTTGAGGGATTTGATTTTTGATTACTGCTCAGAATACGCCAAAATAAACAAATAGCTTTTCTTGCTGAATTTCTCAGAGTTCACAGAAGTGGGGATGTCTGTTGATAAGTGTGAATGTATATGTATATGCACTTTTTCTTGATATCTTAATCGTTCCTTGGTGACTCCTCAAAGGTGTTATTCCAGTACGCATCCTAGCAACACTAGCCTCAAACTCGGGTCCACAGAATTCCACTAATACAGTGGCCTCCATGTTTGCTTGATTCTCTGGTTTTATGTTTTCTTCCTTACTTCATTGGGTTTTCTGCATTGCTTTTCACACTCAAATGTATTTATCAAGAATTATGGTGAAAGTATAACTGCTAAGTGCCACCCGGTCACCGGCATCCTCTATCAAAATTCCTGGCTTCAAGTTCCTGGCTCTGTTCCTGAAAAGGATCATCCTAGTACCAAGTAGGTGATGCCTCAAGTAGTTGTGTCCCTGACAACCAAATGGGAGACTTGAATTAAATTCTTGTCTCCTGGCTTTGGCCTGGCCTGGGCCAACCATTGTAGGCATATCAGAGAGTAAAATAGCAGATGGAAACTCCCTATTCCTACCTGATTCAGCTAAGTAAATAAAAAATTGCATTATGAAAAAGTTCCAGTGTGTTCTAGGGCAATGTACCTGCAGAAACAAAATTCTTTATAAGTGATTAGGTCCTTCCTTTGCTAAAATGTGAGTATGTTTGAGTAAGGAATTTTTAGCCCTACTTTTTTAACCTCAATGCCTGAGGCACGTTTCTCAATCCTGATTATGATTAAGACCATACTTAATAACTGTGCATGTGGCCTGGGACCTGACAAGCACTGTCTAAAAGCCTTTAAGGAATTTTAGTGAGGAGGTGGAATTGCAAAATATTGATCTGGCACATACTGGGAAGAGAACATATTCTCAAAAATATTTATTGGCTTCATTCATGATTCTTAAAAAAAAAAAAGCAGTTTTTAAAGAAGTATTTAGCTACTTGTTAAAAGGAGTCAAGTCATTGGAAGAAGTATACTGACCTTACGGGCATAGATATAAAAGGTCCACCTGGTGACAGGATGGGCTTCACCAAGCTTCTCTCCATCTGGAACTAATCAGCCATTTCTAACCAGAAAACACCTCACAAATTACCAAGTATAACTTATAGATGTGCTCGCTAGCATGCTCCACTGCAACCAGAATTGGATGAAATAATTGCACACACAGCCTGCAGGCCAATGTCCAGGCTGTGGTGAGTTAGTGTTATTTGAAAGATGTTCTTCTTTTTACCTGACTAGACCTATTATGATAGTTGACCTTATTGAACCATGATCTCATGTTTGAAATACCTAAATTTATACTTCAATGGGCGCAGGGGAAAAAAAGAGAACAGGCATGAAGAGAACAAGGCAGGGGTTGCTACCAGTGTTTCATTCAGGGTTATAATGTCATTTCTGGATACTTTGCTTCTAATATCTCTGCATTAAAACCTTGGACCCCAGAAGATCCACAGACATAGAAAAGCTCAAATACCTTTTAATTGGCTTTTTAAAAAATTATATAACACCATATCCTACTTTGTTATATAAGCCAAACTGTTTCTTCAAAATTCAAATGTATGATTAAGATTTTAAAACACATTAATTTTAAAAAGCAATGCATTTATTTACTTACTTAATTATTTAGAAAAGTAAAGAACCAGAGGTTTACCATACACTGGCTCACTCCTCACAAAGCAGTGTGGAAATCAAGCCAGGTTTCACAAATAGGTGGCAAAGTCAAGACCACATAAGCCTTTCTGTGTTCCTTCTCAGAGGATGCAAACGCACAAAGCTGGAACCAAGTGTGGAGCCAGGACTCAAATGCAGGTATTGAAACATGACAAGTGGACACCCCAGCTGATGATTTAGCTACTGGTTCAAGTGCAGATCCCTGAAATATCTTAAATTTAAAATAAATTTTTACAGCCACTATATTTGAAAAACCATGAAAAAACGTTTGCATGTTAAAAGAATTAAGTGCGGAGAAATTTTATAAACGATAATATTCAAAATCTATAGGTAAATACAATGGATATTTTTCACCCACAATTCCAAGGGGAAATGTGATTAGGAGAAAATATTACACGTTTAACAGAAATATTCAATGCCATGTTTAGGCTATTCTAGAGTTCACTTCCTCAAACCTTCTTAATGAAGATGACAACCTACAATTAAGCACTAGAAAACAGAAGGGTCTGGAGTTGTAGAATGTAATATAATTTTCTTGACATCTACGGCTCACCATTTCAACAAGCTAAAACCATTCATTTGCAAACTGGCCACTTGCACATAGGTTTTGCCACGAGTGAGGGTTTTCTATCCCATTTTCTGGATGGACACATCTAATGTAACATTTTCCTTTATTACCTATTCATTTTTAGTATTCTAGGATTGATCTGGCCTACTGAAAACTTGATTATTTTATGAACAAAATCTAAATTAGAATATCTACTTTGAAAGTAATGAATTCTAAAGAGCACCTTAAGATGATAATCAAATTATTCCAGGAAAAAAAAAAGCAGAGAGTTTAACAACTTCTACAAGCTGTTGTTGCTTCAAACCGTACTATTTGAACTGCAGTTTGAGCATATTTCTACCCTTTAGACATTTACAAACATGCCATAACACCCTGCTGTGAGGACAGCTTTGGTGCCCCAGAAATAAAGAGTTTAACTGTGATTAAAGGATTGAAGTCTGTGCCTTGTATTGACAGTTTAGTTTTCTCTAGACTTTTGCTGCTAACTCTAGGCTTCACAGTTTCATTGTAAATTAATCTAGGTTATGGCAAACTTCATAATTGCAGATCATGATCAATAAGGTTGATGATGGTACTGAAAAAGAAGCCAAAATTCTGTTTAAAAATGCTGATATCCCTATCGCAAAAATGTTATTTAAATTAGATAGAAATCGGAAAAGGCACTAAAAATAGGAAATTCTGATTCTTTAGATGATGCTGGGGCTATAGAGATGCAGACACACAAACTCAGCTGTGGGGATCATGTGTGTAACCTCTGTGAGCAATGAGTAAGCCTCTTCACTCGGCATCTGGAGTAGCTCATAACAAGGCAGGTATAGCCTGTCTGCCCAATCTTCTCATAACTAAAGTAGATAAATACAAACTGCAGTTTATGATTGTGAATCACAACCTGAAGCGCTGTGGCATGGCATTAGTTGTGCAGAAACATAAATAGCGAACAGCAATAGATTAACTGAATCTGAACCCTATCACAGACCATTTAGGGCATCTAAAGATCAGAGAATTGCCCAAGAGCTACCTCTACTTCCCAGGAAAAGGTCATGAATGCATAGTGGTCATGTCCTGTGGGGAAATAAAGGCTGTATAGTGTCTTTAGCCTCATTCTTGCTAATAGGACGATCATACCTCTTGGAATTACCTCCTCTGCACACATGAAAATATAACCAGAGGTGAGGCATGGCCTTGGCAACCTTCCCATGGCCCCCAAGTTTTTGTCAAGGGTTTTATGCTGTTTAGAACTTCCTGCTTCTGTGTTAGAAATGTAGTAGTGGGTTTTTATTTGCATTCCTTCTTCATATCACTAGGGAAATGAGCAAACTAGGACTCATACTCTGTGCTAATTCACCTTCAGATCTTCAGGGGAAATACCAAGTGTGATAAGACAAAAGAAAGGGAAGGAGAGAAGAAAGAATAAACATTGAAAACAATCTTTTCTCCAGAAATATTAGTAGATGATCACTACTGTCTGTAAGTGTATTATTTATGTAGTCCCAAAGCAATTGAGCTCATTTGGCCCTCAATGTATGTTATTTGATCAACACAGCATTTGATTTGAATATCTTTGTGTGCGACCTAATCTGTTCATAAGTTTGCAGCTACCGCTAACCTTTGCGATCCACTTACCTGCCTTCCAACTGAAGCTGAGTTTGAATCTCTTAGTCTGAATCAACTGGCAAACTGAGAGAGAAACACTGATTCTTTGAGAAAAACATTTACTGGGCATCGGTTATATGCCACATACTCACTCCACTTAACACAAACAAAACAGTAAGTATGACAATCACAAGCAGTAATACAGACCATGAAGACAAATGAGCTGAGTTGAGAGGAAAGGATTAAGTCAGCCCGTTTAGAAGGAGTGGTCTGAGGGGGTTTCTCTGATGACTGGGAATCAGAGCAAAAATCACACAATACAAGGGAGTGAGTCCTATCGGCATCTGGAGAGCAGGCCCAACAGGAGAAAAGGAGTGAAACCCCTGAAGAAGAAAGCAAGCACAGTGTGGGGTCAGAAGAGCACTGATGATGGAAAGGCATAGTATGTTACTGCACAAATCTTAGGGGTGCACTTGCAAGCAATGGGAAGCCACTGGAGATTTTGAGCAACAACATCTAATTACTTGATTTGTGTGTTAATAAAAATAATCTCTTTGTAAACGCTTTATTTAATTATTTTATTTTATTTGAAAGACAGATATACAGAGAGAAGCAGAGACAGAAAGATCTCTTGTCTACTGATTCACTCCTCACATGGCCACAATGGCTGGACTTGAGCCAATCCGAAACCAGGAGCCAGGAGCTTCTTCCAGTCTCCCACATGGATGCATGGCACCAGCGCCTTAGGCCATTCTCGACTGATTTCCCAGGCCACGAGCAGAGAGCTGGATGGGAAGTGGAGCAGCTGGGATTCAAACCAGCGCCCATATTGGGATTACGGCAGATGCAAGGCAAGGATTTAGCCATGAGGCTATAATGACAGACCCTGAAAAGAATTTTTAATTCACAAATAGTACATGGTTTACTTAAAATCTTAGAAGTATGTGCAAAATTAAATAATTTTCCTGAAAGTTTATCTGCAGTATCAGTCTGCATGACAAATTAGTATACATCAGATAGCATTTGTTGAACAACTACTGTATGCAAAACTTCATTGCTAATTCTATTTAGTGTTACCCATCAACTAATACATAATTTCGCTCAAAAATTTTAGGCATTTCCTTGTAACATCCAGTCACCAATCAAATACATGTTACATGTTTCTTCATGTTGCATTTTAGACTTAAGAGTCCTAGTTAATGTGCAATAGACAGTGTCATCTAAATCTGCTGCTAGTGGAACTCCTATGACACTTCTTTAAGTATTTTTATTGCAATATGGATATTCACAACTCGAGGGAAAAAGGCAAAGATCATCAAAATGAGTTGGGAAAGACAAACCTTTTCTTTGCTGCTAGCACCTCCAGATCCTTGTGAAAGTGGATGTCATATTTTGACATTCAGGAAATGATTTCTATATGGAAAAAAATGATAAATCAGCCTGCATCCTCAGGCAATAAACTGATGAAGGAATGTTTGCTCTTTCAATTCTTAATATTCCCTCATAATCATAGAGTCATATCAGATTAGCATCTTAGCTTCAGTTACTAGTGTGTAGAATCTTAGTGTGTGACTGCCAAGGTGGATAAAACACTTTACAAATGCAATCTGGCTTAAGTATGGTAGAGTCAGTGACAGGAACCTTCAGCATAGTCATAGAGAGAGTAGATTTCACCTCAAGTCCACCCCTCGCTCATCTACTGCTCTTGCACAGCCATCAAAGATTCATTGGGCACTCCACAAAGCACCTGTCCTCCAAACCCGCCCATCAGAATTATCCTGACTTCTACCCATTTTCTTATAGCTCTCCATCTCATAAATGTCACCAAGTCTGAGGGCTGTGATATTTCCATTGTAATAATGTACTAATGCTGTTGAAGTATCCAAAAAATAACTTGAATGTTAGAAATCAAGATGCACTAGCAGATAGTTTGGGAGAGTAATGGAGAAAAGACCATTTAATCCCATGCAATATTGCCACTTAATGGTTAGCATAGGGTAGACCAGAATTATGCATGCAGTTTGGAGCAAGTTTCTGACTTGAATCCTGGTTACTTACGATAAGCACGACTCCGATGTCCTGCCGCTTTCTTTAATGGAAGGCTGGATGCTCACTGGTCGAACCTCATTTCAGCGACATTGTAGAGTGGCAGGATCTAAGTAGGAAAATGAATTAGTCAGTATGTTATCTGACACACAGGAAATCAAAGTGACCTATCCACAGTGTTCTTTGGAAATAATGAGCCTTACAATCTGAACATCTAGGTGTAGGTTCAGTTTCCACTGCTTGGAGTTGAGGAGAGATAGATGTGAACAGACACCCCCCCCCCGCTCCAGCCTCTGAGACTATTAACACATCTGTAAAATTCCATGGTTATTATGAAACTTACACACAGGATATATGTTAAAATACTTTGTAAACTGTAAAGCACACGGAAAATGATGTTATTTTGATTTAAAGTCAAAATAGAATAAAGGCAGACGCCAATTTCTAGACCTTTAGAGGTTCGATTCTTTTTTAAGTTTCTGTACATTTTTAACAATCTGTTTCTATTTTGGCTGGTACTTGCAGATGAGCTCAGACAATGCTCTGATGACCTGTCTGTGTTTGGTCTTAGTGTCACCTCCTTCTGCAGGTGGCATCTCAGGACTTTCTCCTGTTACACCCAGAGTTGGCTGCTTATGTTCCCAAGGAGCTATTGTGTAATTAGGCAAATTAACTGTCTGGGTTTCAGGTCACTGTGTCTCAAATGATTCAATCAGTGAATCAGGGTTAGGCATTCTTGCTTTGTTTGATAAATATGACATAGGCTAATCAAATGTTTTGAAGTAACACATCATCTTACTTGAATTAAATCAAAGTATGATAAAGACAAAGCTTATCTTTTATCTGTTTTCTGGAATACAAAAGTTCCATTGCAAATACAATGGAATAAAATCTGCTGCACTTCTATGAAGGGACTGATGAATTCCCTACACCCCAGGCTCTTACTTTAGCTTTCTTGCCATTAAAACAGATTTGCCCATCTTTCCTAACTCAAGTCAGTCAGTCTGTTGGGAGTCAGATTCTTTTCATTGCTCATCATCTTCCTTCTTAGCTGAATTCAGTTCTTGGTAGTGTTCAATATTCCACTCATTTATAGGTATGTTTTCTAAGATGTTTCATACAAAGCTATTGTCACCGAAGCTATAATAAAACAACTGCTACATATCCTACATTGTTTACTCTTGTCTTGATCAATTTTTTGTTGCTGAATCAGTTAAACTTTAGGTACCAAAGGACTGTGGTGTTCCGCTTTCTTTTGGAATGCTCCACTCTGTCTGGTAAAGGAAAACACATAGATGCGATTCCCCATATTTTTGGTTGATTGAATAATATAGATGTATAAATATTTCTAGAGGGCCTGGCACAGTAACTTAGTGGCCAAAGTTCTCACCTTGTAGGTGCCGGAATCCCATACAAGTGCCGTTTCTAATCCTGGCAGCCCCACTTTCCATCCAGGCCCCTGCTAGTGGCCTGAGAAAGCAGTAAAGGATGGCCCAAGGCCTTGGGACCCTGCATCCAAATGGGAGACCCGGAAGAGGCTCCGGGCTCCTGGCTTCAGACTGGCACAGCTATGGCAGTTGTGGCTGCTTGGGGAGTGAATCAACAGACAGATTTTCCTCTCTATATCTCATCCTCTCCGTATATCTTACTTCCTAATAGAAATGTTAAAAATAAATTTAAAATATTTCTGGAAGAAATTGGTCATATTTTCCCAATATTTGTAATAATAATGACAGATAATTTAAGTCACTTCACCCTAACGCAGCTCATTCTGTCTTTGCAGATTACCTTTTCAACATTTTTTGACATCCACATAAACATAATTGTTCCAGAGCATATTTGTCATTTCATGTTCTGATTTTTTCATTTCTATTGCCATAATTACTTAAGTAATTTCACATAATCTTCCTGATTAAACCTGCTAACTCTATAATGACATAATATTCCTCTACATGGGTACATTATAGTTCTAGCAAACTATTCGTTTATTATTAAACTATTGACTTTTTCCCATTTATTTCTTTCTAGTAAGGAGCACTACAATGAGAACTTTAATAAAATTTTTTTTATTATTTCACTTGAATTTTTTCATGCACATATATTCAAAAACTGGGTCAACTTGGCTAAAGTAAACACTTATTTGCTATTTTTAGGATACAGTTGGAATGTTTTAATTTTAATCAAAAGACAGAGAGACAGACAGAAACAAATAGAGAGGCATCTGTCATCCTATGATTAACTCTCCAGATGTCCACAGCAGCCAGGAATGGCTAGATTGAAGCCAGGAACCCAATCCAGATCTCCAATGTGAACAACAGAGAATCAACTACTTGGATGGTCACGCAGTGCCCCCCAGGGAACACAGTAGCAAGGAGCTGGAAGTGAGGGTTAAGGTGCTCTGCAAGCATCCTGAGCCATGTCTTAACTATTTTCCAAATGCCTTCCCAGTATGTTTCTTTTCTCATAAAGTTTCATAAATAGTTTTTCAAGGGACTTATACAATCATTCACAACATATCCTGCAGATTATAGTATTTCTTCCAATGAGTTCTTAATGAAATGAACAAAACCATAATTGATTTCACAATAAAGTATCACCATAATCTTATTCCTCAAATCACTTATGAACAGTTGCTCTGTGCCTAATGTTATACCATATACTTTATCAGCTAATCTAATTTGAAGCAAGTATCATTACCCTCCTTTCACAGATATTTTGGTTCTAAATTCTGTTTACCTATAGAATCAATCATTTATTCAAATGAAAAACCAGTAGTCCCAAATCACATCATTCTGAAACCAATCCAATTTGTCTCTACTTCTTGTCTCTCAAGCACATCCTACTATTCAAGAATGTATTTCTTCTGGGGCCAGTGTTGTGGTGTAATGAGTAAAGTCACAACGCAAGGTTGACACCCCATATGAGCACTGATTCAAGTCCTGGCTTTTCCATTTCCAATCCAGCTCACTGCTACTCACCTAGAAAAGCAGCAGCAGATGCCCCCAAGTGTTTGGCCCCAGACACCCAAGAAGCTCTTGGCTTCCTCCTGGCTTAGCGTTGGCTGTTGGTATCCACCGGGGAGTGAACCAGTGAGTGAAAGATCTATCTCTCTATCTCTACTTATCTCTGTAACTCAAGCTTGCAAATAAATAAATCTTAAAAAAAAAATTCACCTGATATAACATCTAAAGTATTGACAAGAAGTAAAAAAAAAAATTCATCCTGTTTGCAGCTATATATTAATTTTGAAGGCTATCAGAAAAAAATATTAAATATTAAATATTAAATATTTAAATAATTGTACATATATTATCACTGTGTTGGTAATCATAAAATGTCAAAACATTTCAGCTTATATGTGGCTCATATTTGTGGCTCACATTGATTTTCTATTATAAAATGCTGAATTAAGACAGTTAAACTTTAATATACTGACTAGAACTTTGAATATCTTCTTTAGGAAGAGTTCATCAAAATGGTAAAACCCTCTCTTGTCTTCATTGACAACATGACTCCATTATGCCAACCTATGAAAGAAACTGTTCCACCCTTCCCCCAAATTAGTTATGCCTATGAAGAAAAGCTAAGCAAAAGACTAGCAATGTGGTGAACAATTTATCAGTGATAACAGCAAGACCACTTTGTACTCTGGGGCCCCCAAGTAGCAGTTAGAGTCTAGTGTTGGTTTTAAGAAGTTACACGATAATAAAAGAAAATATACACATGAATATATTTATTTACTTGCAGATAGGTAAGCCAATATAATTTTATATGCATATTTATAGTCATTTACCATATGTGATGTAATGATGTCTATAAATATAAAAATTCAAATTCAGCTATAATATAGAATAGAGAGAATCTTCAATGAAACATAATCATATTTTTGCATATTTTTCTGTATGCCACTTGGCACACAAGATACGATTTGTAACAACTATTTAACATAATCCCTTAGAATGTGAATTCGTAAGAATTTTAAATCTATTTTAAAAATTGAAAACAATTTTGAGCTTGCTTTGCTTGCGGGAGGGCAGGTCTTCAGCATACCACTATTATGCTCAAGCATTATTGTATTTTGCAGTCTTTCAACGCTATACTAAACAGTATGAAATTAACCTCTCATGTTTCTCCAGAAGCAGTAAACAATTCAACAGAAACTCAATTTTCTTTCAGTTCACAAATGTACTATATTCCCCACTGTGTCAAAGTGCCTTCTCTAGTTTACCTCTGCAGTAAGCTGATGACAGATAAAGAGTTGGCCACCAGCGGCTGTTCCAAGCAACAATAGCAGTGACACAGATCTGTAGCAACTCACCTGGTGGCTCTGGAAGGGTGGGGGAAATAACGTAGCCATGACTGAAGTCATATTTTTGAATGTCCACTCAAATGGCAGTTTAGTCTCCAGAATCTGAGGCCTCCCACACAACAAATTGTTCCTTTTCGGTGGCACAGTAGGGAGAAAAGTGAGGGATACCAGCTGGCAGTTGCCGCTATGGGAAACCACCTGCAAATGCAGATCTGAAGTGGTGGGTCATTACTTGCATCTCAGAAATACTTCTTTAGGATGCGTCTGAGCAGATGTAAGGGCACTTCTAATTAAATATAGATTCCAAAATCTGTTTCAAAGTTTATGGTGATACATTCTCTTCAAAGACTTGGAAATTCATAACTAAAATAAACTTTTTAACAAAAGGGTTTAGAATCAGGGATGGTATTCCAAAAGGCCTGACATGCCAGCATGATAAGGTTACAGATCTGTAGATAAATGTTTTTTTTATATAAATCTTGTGTGTGTGTCTGTGTGTGTGAAAGGATAAAGTCAGACTTCAAATCTTACCCAAATGTTTAACCAATACATTACTGTGACCCAATGAACTCTTCCACATTTTCTATCTAGATTGAAAAAATTCAGCATTAGTTCATTTTGTCTGTTAGAATTCAAGGTGCCCTCTGATTTTTAAATCTTTTTTTTCTGAGAAATTATGAAATACCCATTTTAGGTGTTTTAGTTCATTTTGTCCACAAAAACAGCAGCCGTTTATATTTTTAGTCATTTAGAATCCTATTTTAGTATTCCCAGAAGCAAAGGTGTCTGTCAAAATTACTGTATAAAACCTTGATTGAATATTTATGAATTTCGTAAAATGTATATTGGTTGCTTGATCTACTGAATAAGCATACATTCATTACTCCTTTTTTACACATGGCTGCTAAGTAGAAACGATGTCTTCTATCTGTTTTCCATGTGTCTAAGCACACCATGGGTGCTTAATAAATGTTTAATGACATCAAGACATGCAAAAAAAAAAAAACTCTTCTGTATTACAGATACAATGGAAAAATGAACTGAATCCTGAATGGAGATGTGGATATTTCAAACTGGCAGTTTCCCCAAACAGGAAGAATCTGTCTTAATGTTGGCCATAGATTGGTTTTCGTTTTTCAGAGCCCTAAGGCATAGAGTTAGGATTGAGAGACCGGTGGATTTGAAACTGAGCAGTGCTCTGAATCTGCTGATTGTCTGGCACTGGTACACTTAGATCTTTACAGCCACCCAGTAAAGAGTTGTGGCAGGAGTGATTACTTTTGTGGACCAACCATCTTCATATGTAACTGACCAGAGAGACTCACAGGCAAATGTTTTCCTGGGTGGTTTAAAATCACAGAATTTGGACATGCAGACTCCCGGTACATCAAAACTAAGCCAGGAATATCGATGATACCCTTAAAGAGTCTCCATTGCCTTCCATTCGTGAAGCAGCAAATTTAGCATATACATACATACACATACATATACATACATATATTTCCATTACTTTCTCCCATAGAAAAATAAACATGTGGTACCAGCATAACTCTTAGGTGTGCAAGAACACCAACCATATTTATTTCTTTACATAGAAAAATAACTGATGGCAGATTCTTTAACACAAGTTGCTCATTTGGTCTGCTTTCATATCAATTCTTGGTGTGCTAATTACTGTTGCTATATTCATTTTAGCTTGGGAAACAGACATTGAGGAAAGGTAACTAACTTACTGGAAAAAAATCACCATGAGTACCCAAAGCAAACTTAAGATGCCTAGTCTACTCCCACATCTGATTTTAAATCTACTACAACTCACTACTTTCTTTAAAGGTATCACGCTGTGATTTAAATTGGCAGTTTTCTAACAACGCATGGCACTGAAGGATCTTTCCTTCATTTATTTGCCATAAATCTCTCTTAGTAAAGTGTCAGATCAGATCAGATCTTTGGTACAATTTTCAAATCATAGATTAGGTTGGTTGCTTTCCTTTTATTGAGTTATATGTTACACGTACACATTCTTTATCAGATAGATGTTTTACAAATAATTCCTTATATTTCATGGATGTTCCAATCTGTCTTCTTCCCTCTCTGTTGCAATGTCTTAAAAGTAAACATTTTTAACTTTATCAGTTTTTCTTTAAGCTGCATGGTATTGGCGTCATAGCTAAGAAATTTTTTTCCTAATATCAGGCCACAAAGATATTCTGAATGCTTTTTTCATAAAAATTTATGATCTCATGCTTTATATTTATAACTATAATCAGTATTGAGTTAATTTTTCTGAAGGATGCCGATGTAGGACAAAAGATCATTTTTATATGGCTAATGGTTTCTTTTTTTCTTTCCTTCTTCCTTTCTTTCTTTCTTTTTTTCTCTTGAAACGAAGATTTACAAAGACAGGGAGAGATAGAGAGAAAGATGTTCCTTCCACTGGTTCAATTCCCAAGTGGTCACAACAGCCAGAGCCCTCTTATATTGGCTCTTGAAGAAGCAATCCTGACCCCAGCATGATGACTCAATGGCTAAATCTTAACCTTGCATGCGCCAGGATCCCATATGGGTGATGGCTGCTCGACTTCCCATCCAACTTAGGCCTGTGGCCTAGGAAAGCAGCAGAGGATGGCCCAAAGCTTTGGAATCCTGTACCCGCTAGTAGACAAGAAAAAAGCTCCTGGCTCTTGTCTTCAGATTGCCTCAGTTCCAGCCATTGTGGCCATTTATGGAGCAAATCAGCAGATGGAAGACCTTTCTCTCGGTCTCTCATTCTCTCCGTAAATATGATCTGCCTTTCTAATAGAAATAATTAATCATATATATATATATATAATCTTTTTAAAAAAGACAATCCTTTAAATACTGAACACCTTTATGGTTTTGTCAAAATCAGCTATCTATATGTGTCTATCTTGGATTGTCTGTTCTGTTCTCATTAATTGTTATACCATTTTTTTGAATTATTATATCTTGAAATCATCTAATTTAATCATCCAGCACTTTTCTTTTTCAAAATTCGTTTGGTTTTTCTAGGTTCTGTAGCTTTCCATGTGAATGTTGGAATAAGGTCATGAATCTTTAAAAAGAGAAATAGAAGCCTGCTGAGCTTTTCACTGAATAGGTGGAAGGAATTAATTTGAATTATATTGAATCCCCTGTTAAGTTTGGGGAGAACTGACATTTTAACAATTTTGGATCTTCTGCCCTATGTACAATGTGCATTTCTCTTTAAACATTGGTCTTCTTTCTCTCAGTAATGTTGTGTCTATTTGTATAAGGATCTTACACATAGTTTATTATACTTAACACTAAATGTTTCCTATAAATTATATTGGGTTTTTGGCTCAATTTTTAATTGATGGCTCTCAGTCTTCAAAAATTTTTGAAAATTGACCATTTATCCTACAAACCTTACTAAATTTCTCATTAAATCTTGGAGCTTAGATCACTTTAGAATTTTTACACAAACAAGAAATTAGGAGTAATGAAATGAGTATGGGTGTATGGCAATGACAGCCTGGCAGAAATTGTTTCCAGCATACCTGCAACTCAGCCCAAGTATCCCAAAAGCATTTGGGCCAGACTGCTGGACTGATCCAATGCTGGAAAAGGCACCCATATTGGCTGAAAACTTCTGTATTTGCCATTTACATGCTAAGGGTCATGGTAATTTTGCGGCTCAAAGCTGGTTATAACTGTGGATACTGGGGAACTGATGAATGATGAATAGTTACAGAGTTCATGGGAAGGTTCGGGTATCCCTTCAGGCAAGAAAAGCTTTGGACCAGTACTGTAACATACTGATTAATCCAGTGACTATATGGTCAAGTCTTGGCTACTCCACTTCTTGTCCATGTACCGGTTAATGTGCCGGGAAGAGCAGAAGAAAATGGCCCCAGTGCTTTGATTCCTGCACTCACATGGAAGACTCCAAAGAAGCTCCTAGCACACGGCTTCGTCTAGCCCAGCCCTGGCCAGTGCAGCCATGTGGAGAGTGAATCAATGATTGGAAGAATTTCTCTCTCTCTCTCTGTAACTCTGCCTTTTAAATAAGAAATAAAGAGAAAGAAAAGAACAACAAATAAAAGAAAAAAAAAGAAAAGAATGAAGGCTATTTTCTTCTAGATGGTTTGCTTCAGATTGTGAGGAAGGCAGAAGTGTTTGACGACCCTGGTAGATGGAGAAGAGAAAACAGAATTTTGATTCTATGATGGAATTCAGTATCCCAGATAGTCCGCTGACGGGTAGAATGACAGGAAAGCTGATTCCCCAGACAAGTAATATCACTACCAAGAGAAGTTCCACACTCCAAAAGAATCCATAAAAGATGGCATCGTGTAAAGCCCTTGATCATTGATTAAATGATAGCAAAAGCCTTGAAAATCACCAAGAGGCCTCCTACACTCAGACCACCCCACATGTGGTGTACTGCAGGAAACCAATAATCCATGCTGCTATGGATCCATTCCAGACTCCTGATGTCATATTTACATGCAACCCAGCATCCTTCTCCAAAGCCACATCACAGTAACAGAATCCCAGGCGTACCTGTGTCTCTACTCATCAACTGCCACGGGATCCCTGAAGTTAAGTACTGGGGTAACAGGCAAGGATGGTCAGGGAAGGGATAGAGGAAGAGCTGGTGAGGAGCTTGAGTATTTAGAAGAAAAGCAATGTTCTTGTACTGAGGCATTTTCTTATACACACAGGATTTTTAAAAGTGTAACTAGAAGATTAATTTGAAAAACACTGGAGTCATTAGATCCAAATAGGAACAGGCAGTCTTTCAAAGAATTTGGTTTTACTTTACTTGAGTTGGTGATGATATTTGTCAAAGTACATGAACTAAGACCTCAGAATCAAATGGGTTGCCAGGCAAAAATAATAATAATAATAATAATAATAATAATAATAATAATCAGGAAATCAAACTATAACCCTGTCGGTCCCATAGCTTGGGACAGGAAACATTTTGAATATTGACCTTTTTCACATCATCAATCAGAAAGTCATCATGTCTGACGTAGTTCTGGTGGTTCATCCAAGCTGAAGGTGGTTCAGTGAATTAGGGTTGCTGAAGTCTTGGGGATATTGGACTCTGTCCCATCCTGTGACACCTGCTGATTTTACCAGTCTACCAGCTCTCCTGGCTAAGCTCTTACCAGTTATCTAAATACACTATAATGCTACACTCTTGCCTTCATCCATGGTGCATGAAGGGTCCCTCCACTATATCATCTAAAGATTATCCTTTCCATCCTCAATTCCAGTGACTGGAATCATTCAATAGCACTGTGATGAACCGTTCTCAATGGGGTGCCATTCTTAACTGACAAAATACTAACTTGTTGGACCCTTAAGTCGATAAATTACATGAAACATTTGAAAGTAAGAAAAGCAATAACAACAAACATTTTTAATCTTTTTTCTGATCATAAATGGCAAACATTCAGTCTTTCATCATAGATGAAATGTTAAATTAGTGTGCCATGTTAACATGTTAATAAAGTTCTAGTGCCAATATAGTTGTTATTATAATAATAGTTGTTATCAGAAATGGATGTTAGATTTCGACAAATATTTTATCCATGACTATTGAACTGATCAAATTTTTGTTTATTTGTTGAAGTGGTGAGTGTATTGATGTATTTTGTTCAATGGTAAAGCAACCCCACATTTCTGGGACACATATCGCTTAAAATGTATTATTCTCATTAAATATTTTTGAATTTGGCTTGCTGTTTTTTGTTCAAAATTTCTAAGTCTATGAAAGTGAGGATTGGTCTATCATTGTCTTACATTTTTTGGCTTGGTTTTGGAGTAGGTTGGGGCTCAAACAATGAGTTGGGAAGTATTCCCGCCTTTTCACTTTTATTCAGACTAGATACTTGTACTTGAGTAAATTTCAGTAATGTGTAGAAACTTACCTATTTCACCTAAGTTGTCATATTTATACACTAAAGTTGTCCACAATAATGTCCAGTTATCCTTCTACAGCCTAATCAATCGTGATGTCACCAGTTTCATTCCATACATAGGTAGTTCATGTCTTTACTGTTCTTTTCCCATATTAGTCTACTTATCAAAGTCAGAAGTGTGGAAAGCTGGATTTGATTCATTAATTGTGGAAAATAATGTGAGATATTTATTAATAGGGGAAATGCAATAGGGGGTATATGAAAACACTACAACTACCAAACACTACAAATACTTAGAATTCTTGCTTGGTAAATTTGAAATTAGTCTACAATAAAATATCAAAACAACCCACGTCTGTAAGAATTCAGGTTTGGCCTCATTTTTTCACCGTTGTATTCTGCTTCCTATTGCATTGACTACTGCTTTGATACTATCAAGTGTATTTTAAATTCAAGTAATTATGATTTTTCTGGTTTCTTAAAATAGAAGCTGGGGTCTTGACTTGAAGCATTTCTTCTTTTTAAATAATAGTCTTTAATATCGGAAATTCCTTCCTGTACCCAGTGCTATTTCAAAACTGTCCCACAAATTCTGACCTACTTTACCAGTTTAAAATACCCTCCAGTTTCCTTTTTATTTTTAATTTGCTTTATGATTTATTTAATTATATATATACATATTTGCTTTACCAAATATTTAGATATATTTCACATATCTTTATAGTGTTGATTTTAAATTCCATTTCATTTTGGTAAATTAACAAATGTGTACTTTAATAATTTTTATTTTATTATCACTTATTTTATGGTTCATAATGTGGTCTTTCTTAGTATTTATTCTGTGTATACCTGAAAAGGATATGTATTCTGAAGCTTTGGATAGAACCTTTTATGAATGCTAAAATCAAGTTGTTTGAGTCTCAAGTCTACAATTAGCTTACCAATTTGCTGTTCACTTGTTTTGTCAACTATTTATAATGGAAATTGCTACTCTTAGATGTTTACCACATAGCTACCATTTCCAGTTTTTCCTATGTGTAAATCCAGATTTCCATCTGTTAGCATCGTTCTGCTTTAGGACTTCCGTTTACATTTTTTGTAGTGCACGGCTACAGCTAATAAATTCTTTTAGCTTTTGTATGTCTAAAAATGTTTTTATTTTGGCTTTCATTTTTGGAAGGTAATTTTCTGAGTCTAGGATTCTAATCAATGGAATTTGTAATTCTTTCATAACTCTAAACAGTTTGCTCCACTTTCACTTCATTTGCATTGTTTCAAAAGAGAATTCTACATGTAATGTGCCCTTTAAGATACTCTGTGCCATTTGTCTGGAACATTTTGCTGATGTGTTTGGTATTATTTTCTTCAGATTTTTTGTAAGTAGAGTTCATTACACTTCTTGAACTTATATTTGTGAATTATTTCTTCAAGTATTTATTCTCCTCATCTCTCTGTCTTACCCATTGGCATTCCTAATTGTGTTTCTTAGATACTTTGAGTCTTTTTATATTTTTCAACCGTTGGTTACCTTTTGAACATATAAATACCAACACAATAGTTGTATGTAACTATATTTATATTCTGCTTTCTTATTCTATATACATACCAAGTTTCCGTTGATTTAGATTAACTGATTTTTGGTCTCATTTTTATTCTCCTTCTTCTCATTTTTTTTTCCTGGAATCCTTGATTGCATGTCAAATATTGTGAATTTTATGTTGGAGAGTACTGAGTATTTTTGTACTCTTATGAATAGTCTTGAGGTTTATTTGGGGATTTTTTAAGTTATTCTGGAAACATGTTAATCCATTTGGGTCTTGCTTTTGTGATTCATTAGGCTGTCTGGAGCAGTGTTTAGCCTATGGTAATTATTTAGCAATACTGAAGCAAGACTCTTCTAAGAATTCTATCCAGTGGCCTGTGGATTATGCGAGTTTCTTATTTGCTACTGAGAATAGACACTAATCCTAGTTTTGTGTGAGTGCTGGGCGTTTGTCTCTATTCTAGATGCTTTGCACTGGCCTCAGGCGGACGGAGTAGTTCAACGGTCTGTGTACTGGAGTCAGGGTTCTCACCTGTGGGGATCTCGTGTACACCATCTTGACTCTGTGGAAGAGGCAGCAGTGCTCAGTCTGGGTTCCTCCTTTCTGCACTATGAGCTAAGGTGTTTGTTGGATTCACCTTGTTTGTTTCCTGTCTCTCTGAGGTAATTGTCCATCCTTGCCTGGTGCCATACAAATACTGTATGTGTCACATTTCAGCTAGCTTTTTTTAAAAAATGGGGCAGGAAAAGGCACTGTTGTTGATTTGGCTGGGAGGATAAATGTAGACCCTATTGTTCCATCTTGGATTGAAATGCAAATTTTTTCAGAGTCCATGTTTTCCAGTAATGTCTGGAAAAATCTACGAAGTACTACTGAGCAGAAGTTTGTAACTAATAGATTCATTGGCTAAAATGCCTGTGTTGGGTATGAATTGTGCATATAATTATTGATTAGTTCAAATTGTTTACATATTTCTTAACTGACATAAAATCAGTCCTCTCCTCATAATGAAATCCACTTTAGTCCCCATATCTCCCTCTCACTGATGAATCATTTGACCAATAATTAGTAACAAACAAGATAGTTAGCTACCCTAATAAGGGGATAAATGTGAAATTGACATACTTTCATTATTTTAACCATTTGGCTTGTACTTTCAGTTCTTGTACTCAGTCCCTTCTCATTTATTTCTTCCTTCTTTTGAAGCAAGAAAGGTACATGCAGCTCTTCAGTACCTCTGATCATTAATTGTTTGGTCCTAGGACATATTTGTCTAGAAAGCAATAATAACAATAGCTAGTATCTATGGAGTACTTACATTGTGTTAAAACTCTTCTAAGTGCTTTATTCTATCTAACTCATTTAATAATTAAAACATCTATGTAATAATATTGCTATTTTCAGTATTTTTATTTTATAAATGCAAAACTTAGGCACTTAGGGAGATTTTTAAGGCTAAAATTCCAATCAGGAAATTCTGCCAAGAAGCCAAAGCTCTTATATGCCCTACTATGGTAACTAAGCTCTGCCCGTGCTCTCTTAACTTTGGAATTTACATCTTCCCTGAAATCTGTTTTATCCCTGAAGTTTTGACCTGTTCTATAACTCAGGGATTCCTAACCTGATTGCTTAAAGTGAACTTTGAGGATAATTTCTTGGCTTTCTTGATTCCACATCCTGTCTTCTCATGTTCTTCTCCAACTACTGGCCTTGGTAGTAAGTATCATTTCTATCCTACTCTTATGATCATGGCTGTGTTGATTCCAAACTGGGTGTTAGCTCTTCTTCATTTATAACAGTCCATTTGCTTGGTTTGGCAGAAAAATCTCTTATAAAATAGCACTGAGACAGGAGAAATGAGAGGACACAGCCCCATCAAGGGGCACCCAAGTGCCTTCAACCTGGCATATACATCTTCAATGATCCTCCTGCCTGTTTTCAAAAGGACTATCCAGGCTGCTTATCAAATTTCTGTCCATGGATCAAACAGTTTAAGGTATTTGAAAGGCAGAATGACAGAGAGAAAGGGAAAGAGGGAAATCATCTATTGGCTAGTTCACTCCCCAAATGCCATGACAGCTAAGCTTTGGCTGGGCTTAAACCAGAAGCCATGTACTTGCTTCATTCAAGTCTCCCCATGGGTACGTACTTAGGTCATGATCTGATTCACAGGTACATCGACAATAAGCTGGATAGAAAGTGAGCATGGAACTGAATCCCAGGAATTCCGATATGGGATGCAGACACCCAAGAACCTCATTCTGCCATGTCACAATTCTGACCGCCAAGGCAATTAAACTACTTGATTGTACAACACTGAAGGAAAAGTTCGAATCAGTAATCTAAGATGGCATGGTGAATGTCCAAGAAGGCATCATCATACAGCTGTGATGTGGTGACTGAGAGGGGAGAGGTTTCCTCATCATGCCAGTGCGAACCTCCAAACACCACCATACTTGAAAGTCCAGGCAGCTTACTCAGTGGATCCAGAGAGGAAAAAAAATCCCTCTTTCCAAAACCTGTCATAGTCTATGCCTCAGGATATCTGTTAGCGAATATTCCATTTCCTTCAGAGGAACTCTCCTACCCAGAGAAGGCAACCAGACCTCCTGGGCTACAGGAAACAACCAATGTCTTTTTGATGGTTTATTTCTTCACATGTATCTCACCCTGCACCATATATTTTTAAGGCACCCCAGAACACAGAGGCCTATGCGCACTGATTTTAGTCTGGGTCCCCTCCACAGTTTTCTCAAGGAGTGTAAGGAGTCAGACTGCTACACTGCTCCTTGTGTGTCTTCCAAGGGTAAGGGAACATTCTCAAGCATGGGCAGCATCATTATCTGGGGCTTCCTAAGGGCATCTGACAGAACTGCATCTGCAAAGGAGACAGTAAGTTTATGTATTAAGCTGAAGCTTCTTCATTTGGGTTATTCCACAGGATCACAGAATTCCCGTGAAGGGTAGTTGGACATTTGTATGTCATTGCATATCCAACATAAGCCACACAAATGCAATCTGTTGCTGATATTTCTGACAGAGTCTCCCAAGTGATGATTTTCTTGCTTTGATTATATTAAAATAGATTTCTTTTCCAAATCAATAATCCAGTTTAATGTATATTCTTTTATAAAAGAAAGCAGTAAAAAGTAGAATGGCTTAAAATATGTACAAAGTGTAAACTGAAGATCAGAGAAGTTAAACATCATGTCTAAAGTGGCATACCTTCAGTGGTGAGCAATACACTGCTGGTGCTTCCCCACCTGTAAAGTTGTCAGATTTTTAGATCCTGTGTCAGCAGCAAGAAGTATGCTGTGCCCCAGACCCAAAACACTGCCTGTGACTCTGGAGGATGATTCTGATAATGTGGAAAACTGCAAGCATAGCCAGAGAAGATAACAAATGCAGAGACATAAGCAGATGAATGCAAAAATCGGGGTCACACACTCCAAATCAAATCCTCAACAAATGCAGAAGCCAACACTGATGTCCAATAATCCTGGTTCAAAATAGAGATGCAAATGTAGGATACAAAGGGCAGGGGAGCAGCCTTAGAATTATAAATCAGAGCCACAGAAGTAGGGAACAAAGTTAAAAGTGATTCTTCAGTATAGTGGGGCTCAGCTGGATGCTGCACCCATGTGAAGACCATGAGAAGGATTCCTTGGAAGAGAAAGAGCCCAAGGGACAAGTCAGGAAAGACTCAAGACAGGGATGCTGGTCTGACCCACCTTGCTGTGTCTTGACAACCTTACATCCCTACAGCTGCTCACAGAAGCACCTGCTTTTACTGACTGACTGGGTGTAGGCCAGCCTGCTGACTTCCTGGCAGGGTCCTGACACCAATCAATGGTGACCACACTTCATTCCACACGTCGAACAGAGGGCATCCTGTCAAGCAGATTCACTGTCAGCCTCGTATCTTATTCTCTGTCATAAAGCTCTTGTGTTTACCAGTGCATTAAATATAACCCTGCAATAGAAAATCCTCATTTTCATGCTTGAAATACATTATCTTAACAGAATATCTATTTGACTTTTACTACATGCCTTTCATTCCTCTAAGTGAGGTAATTGACCTTTACTTTGCTACCCTGTGGATTAAAAGGCTGCACCACACTCTGCATGTGATATTTCCAGTCCTACAGGAGAGCTGATTTCCATTTGCTACTGTGGCTGGGCTGCTTTTCAGGTGGGTGCTCAAAGGTAGGGAACCTCAGGACCAGGGACTGCAGTGAGGCAGTTGTTGTTACCATCATGGCTTTTATTAGAAAAAATACAGGCCACTTTATCTCTGTGGACACCCCTATAGAAGCCTAAAGACTATGGGCCTATTAAACTTTCAGAACCTTCCTCCTTAGTTGGATGACATATTCTCTATTCCCTGAGAGTTTGAGATCAGCAGCATGCTGCAGAATTGGATTAAGTCATGATCAAACTAGACAATTTCTGAGAGAGAACAATATGGTTGCTATTGGGAATGCCCTAAGCTTTGTATCGACTGGAGATAGCTAGAAAGCTTATGTGTGTTGAGCACAAATGCTGTGCAGACCTCTGCAAGTCAGGAGCTTGGAAGCCTTGCCTTTTCTCAATGCCCCATTGACAAGAAGAGTAAAGATGAGGATGAAAATGAAGATAAGGATGACAAGGAGAAGATGTTGGCAATGATACCAAATACTTCTGCTTTTTAAAAAATTATTGTATTTTATTTGAAAGGCAGAGCTACAGAGAGAGAGAGAGAGAAACAGAGACAGAAAATCTTGCATCTGGAGATCCACTCCTCAAATGTCTGGCCAAGCTGCAGTTGGGAGATAAGAACTTCCTCTGGTCTCCCTCAGGGGGCAGGGGCCAAAGCAGTTGGGCTATCCACTAGGACCCTCCATTCCATCCCTGCCTCAGGCAAACATAAGCAGGGAGGTATATTGGAAATGAAATAACTGAAATACAAACCAGTGCCCATATAAGATGCCAGCACTGTAGATGGTGGCTTAATCCACTATGCTGCAACAACAGCACCAGCTCATATGTGCTGTTTCAAAGATATTTTGCTCCATGTCACAACTGTATGACATGAGTAATATGACATATGTCATATGATTCAATTTTACAGCTGAGGAAACTGAAGTATGTATTAGTCAGAACTAAGCTACTTATCCAATGTGACATTGCAAACAAATGTAGAGCCAAAATTTAAGTTGAAAAATTTTGGACTTAAGAGATAGAAGACCTGGATATATATTTCAATGCCAGTAAATCAAGACAAATTCCAATATGATTGAGGGCATTCCGTTATCTATCAGTGACCTTATGGAAGTCCATGGTTCCTTTTCCAACACTCCAGGAGGAACTGCGATACCCCTAGGAGAGGCAACAAGTCAGGGAAATCCCACCACATAACAAATTCCCTCCCACAGGTCCGTGAAAGATTGGCACCCATGGGCCTGGGCTTTGGAGGCATCACACTCCTGCAGAGACAAGAAAAGCACTCTGAGGAACCCGGTCAGGAAGAGAAGGCAAGAAACGTGCTGCTCTGCAGAACTGTCACCCTGAGAGGCAAGGAAGCAGGGTGGTGTCTTCAAGCATCCATCCCTTATTGCTTAAGGGCTCCCTCTGACATTGTCACCCAGAGCTTGCAAGTGAGAACCCAGGAAGCCCAGCGGGAGGACTCTCTCTACAGATTTTCAGAATGTTAAAAGCAGTGATGATTTACTACCAATTTTCATGAACAAAACCTCTTTTCTCTTTGCCATCCGTCATACAAGTGTGATAACTCATTGGATCACTACAGAGATTATTGGCAGCTAAAAGCACAGCTAAAGAGATCACAATTTTTAAACCTGTGAAGACACAAAAATGGCCTTAGTTTGTTTAAAGTATTACTACTGCAAATGTGTGTTATCAAGCAGCCTTCCATGCTAATGGTATTTGGGGAGGGTGTGTAGGAAGTTGGGTGGACAATAATTGAGTCATTGTTTAAGTTTTGAAACAAGTATAAATTCATCCTATATGTAACCTCCCTAGGGCTAAGATATTTTTGTGTTTAAATGGTAATAGTGATACCCACCTGAGTGACTCATACAAAGTTGCTGTATAAACGAAACAAAACACCACTAGGGAAGTCTGTTCTTATGAGTATGCATTTACACACAGTGTAAGCTCAATAATGCCAGCTAATTGACATTGTTATGGTCATTGTTGCTGATCCTGTGTTTCTATAATTCCACAGTGAGGGGGTGTCACTAGATAATCCTTCCATGAAACATTCATTAAAAGCCTACTGCATGCCAGGCACCATAAAGCCCTGTACAAGGAGATGTAGGCCTGCCCACCTTTGTCCTTGCCCCTGTGAAGTTCACATACCTGATCCCTTTCCTTCACGTTATAGTACCTAACAATGTGTCAGGATTTCTTTTTATACTGTTATTAAAAAGGAAACAAAATCAGAAAATCTGATGAATCTGTAGCTGTATAGAAACAATAGATCTTTTTTTTTTTATAAATCTTGTTTGATTAAAGGATTTGTTTTCTATGCTACCTTTTTTTTCTATGTTTATTAGTCATCTAGAGGCCAAATATAGGTAAATCTGAACCAGAGGTCTTATGTGTAGTGAGTGCTTAACTAATATTTTGCAAAGAAGGAGAATGAAAGCTAATCAAGAACTGAGATAGGAACAGTTCATACAGTGCTATCTCATTGAAATGTAACAGTAAACCCAAATTAATAGTTTCTTGTTATGTGGGCTGGATGAGGAACTAGACTTAGAAAAGAGACGTCACTAGCCTGGGGTCTGACAGTCAAAGGATGATCTAGAGTGGATTCAAATTCAATTTCTCTAACTTAAAATAAAGTGATTTTGACCTTAATTTTTACAAGTCAGTTAATCTTAATTTTAAAAAAAGTCATAGCATTAAAACTTCAATAGGCTTTGAAATTGGCTACTATAACAACCCACCATAAGGATAATGTTTCTTTAATTTCCAATGCTAAATCCTTGCCAGAAAAATCTGATTGTCCAAACTCATTTTTGCAAGCCAATTGATAAGTTTCAGGTTGTTGTCTAATTTCTAGAATAACTGCTTTGGGGACGTGCATCCCATCTAGTTTAATCAGTGTCATGAGGCTTGGGCTTCATGGAAAAGAAACATGTTATATTCTCTATTGTGGTTAGGTGTGTGTCAGGATCTTTTCAAACTAGTGTAAGCAAAATAGAACATTGCTCAGATAACTAAGATTCCAGGCCACAGCCAAATTCAAGAGGTTGGGTCACTGGCTCACGCAGTCATTATGTCTCTTGATAGAGCTCTCCTCCTGTCTTGGCTTTGTTCTAAGTTCATTTTCCTCATGTAATGGTAACCATGGCCATGAGCAGTTCCAGATTCACTTCCTAGCAGTTCAGCAATATTATCAGGAAAAGGACTCATTTCTCCCATAATTTCTTTAAAGGCCTCCAGGCGAATGTTCACAGAGAATGTTTCATTATCCAATATTTGAACCAGTCATTGTTCCCAGGAAGATAAAATTGGTTGTATTGACTGAGCCTGGCATCCCTGCTCACTCTCAATCTTGAAGTTAGACCACCTTATCTGAATCACTTGGCTTCAGAACAACAAAGGTTGATTCCAAGGAAGAAGGAATATAGCAAGCAACAACTACAGCATATGTACTTACTACAACTTAGATATTGCCAGAAGATAGAATCAGTCAACTAGTCAATATGGGACATTTTTCTTTCTTTTTTTCAAAGACTGAACTTTTCACAACCCCAGAAAATCAGCCTAACCCATCAAAAGTGAATGGGCTAGCTAGTGATTGAACTTGATTCCTTGATCACAAATTACTAGACCATAAATTATAAAGTGAACTCATATTAAATTATTTTTCATTGTTTGGGCTGGCATTGTGGTGCCATGGGCTAAACTGCTGCCTACAGTGCTGGCCTCCCATATTAGAGTATCAATTCAAGTCCCAACTGCTACACTTCCTATCCGCTCCCTTCTAATGCCCCTGGGAAGGCAGTTGGAGATAGCCCAAGTACTTGGGTCACTACTACCCATATGGGACAATCAGATGGAGCTCAGGGCTTTTGGCCTCAACCAGGTTGAGCTGGCCATTGTGGCCTTTTAGGGAATGAATCAGCAGATTGAAGATCTATGTCTCTCTCTATATATCACTCTGCCTTTAAAGTAAATAAATGAATATTTTAAAATATAATTTAACTTCTATTTTTTATTAAAAATCTGTTTTAATAATGTGGTGTATCCTTTACCTCTAAATATCTAACCATGGAAATACAACAGTTGTATCATTGATTGTGTTTCAGAAAGTATCAGTAAATCCCATAGGCACTATCTGGTTATTTTTCCCTTGGTCAGGTCCTATCTCTTGGATCACTTCAGAACTCATTGTTATTCATTTGTATTTAAGGGTTCTTTATATCTTTACTTCGAATCTTCATTTTTTTCCTTTTTTTCTATTTAACATTTTTATTGGAAAGGCAGATTTACAGAGAGAAGATACAAAGAAAAAGATTTTCTGTCCACTACTTCATTCCCTAAGTGGTCACAATGGCCAGAACTGATTCGAAGCCAGGAGCTTCTACCATGTCTCCCACGTGGGTGAAGGGTCCCAAGGCTTTAGACCATCCTTCACTGCTCTACCAGACGACAAGTAGGGCGCTGAATGGGAAATGAAACAGCTGGAACACAAACCAGTGCCCATATGGAATCCCAGGGCATGCATAGTAGGACCCAGTGCATGCATAGTAGGAATTTAGCCACTGAGCCATCATACCAGGCCCAAGTCCACATTTCTAATCTTAATGGCATAATTTGGAAGATTGACAATGACCAATAAGATCATGATTCTTTTGTTAGATGTGGAGCTTTTCATCTCTGCCTCAAATTTTTGAGTGTTTTTTGTCTTGTTTCCTATAAAGCTTCAACAGTTCCAACACCAGCTTAACTAAAGTAGGACACCAAATAAGGAAAAATAAAACAATGGCTTTGCTAAGCATACTTTTTCTATTGGATATTATTTCATTTCTCTGAATACGGAGAATTAGAAGAAAGCTATTTCCCCAAATTTTCCATACTACCCATGGAAATCTAATTTGATTTCCTATCACATTCTGAAGCGAAAACTTAAAGTGTAGAATAAGGTTGCTACAGTCAAATAGTTTTCTTTTATACATGTTTGGTTTCCAGAAATTCTTACTCATGAAACTATTTAATCAATCTTGCTCATTTTTAATCAGACTCTAATGGAAATATTTGTAGAAATAAGATCATTTTTAAGTGGACAGTCATGCATGCTTAAGATATACCAAGAATCTACCTGATGATCTAACCTGATAAAATAATACCATTGTGTCAGGTGGCTCTCAAGCTTCCAGCTATAACCAAACTGAATTCTGTGATTTTTTTCAAAACCAAAGAGAATCTGAGGTTTATTCATTTTCTAGTTTTATCTCAATTTTCCCTATGGAAAAATGGAAAATTGCACTGCTTAATCCAAGGAACTATATAAGATATTATCATGGTATAATTTACACTAAACTGGATGAAATTTATAAAATTTACAAAAAACCTGGATGAAAGAAATGTTTTACCTGTGTAATTCCACAAACAGAAAAAAGAAAGAAGGGAAATCTGATACAGCAGTTTGTCACCATACCACACAATAGATGATATAATTGCAAATAACTTGAAATTGCTAACTTGAAAATTCCATTTAATCATCATCCAAATCCAGTATTATAGATTTTTACCCAGACAGCGGCTGTTATATAGACAGTAGTCTCAGGTTGCAGGTGAGGAAACATACTGTTTGGGAGCACAGACATGTCTCTGGTAGAGCTGAGACTTGAAATTAGTCCCTCTTCTCATGAAGTCCAAGATTTTAATACAACGCTAAACCTCTTTCTCCTCTGAAACCTGGTGACTTAAATTCTGTTTTATTTCTGGGACTGAAGACCTTTACATTTCTCAAAAAAACTTAGGTTACAAAAGTTTACCATGCCATACTGAGTCATTGTAAACAAAACAAATAAACAAAAAAATAAGTAAACAGAAGTTTACCATATTATACTAAGTCACCGAGGTCTATCACTGGGCTTGGATCAGCTCAGTTTTAATTTAATAGGATAGGATTCTGCATTGCTGGCAGTATCTTTATAGATCTTTTACCCTTCAGTGCCTGTTATCCAAACAGATGCCTCATGAGTTTTGTAAACAGTTAGAATATCATCATGTCCCTGAGCCAACCTCACAAGGACAGTGCATTATCTCAAGTTTATGGACTCCTATTTTTATTTGATAATCATTGTGCCCTTGCCACTCTAGCTAGATTGGAAATGGACAAGGACTACTTTTAATATTATCTAAAGGAACAAGCAGTTTAGTGAATCACATGATCTGATATTTCACTAAAGGCAAGCTTAGGGTCTCAAGTAAGCTTTCAGTGGACCTTTTAGTGGATTTTCTTTTTAATTCTGGGATAACTAAATCATTCGTTCCTAAATGTGCAAGGCTTTCTAGTCTTTGTTCCATCTAGCTTAAAAGCAATCAAATTGGCTCATATGTATTTATTAAAAGAACATAGGATCACCATGTTCACTGAAGAACTGATCAAAATCTCTGTCTTACCATATGCTACCAGAGAAGATTATGCGGCAATCTATTTATCTGGGGTGATGAGGCAAAGACTATCAGTTTGTAAAAGGGATTCTCCCAAGGACAGAACTAAAGTGAGGAAACCTTCATCAATCAATAGGCCTCAATATATTTAGGAGATAAAAGATTAAGAACTTTATGGAAATTTACCATCTAAATTTGCAGAGAGATTCCTAGGATCCTAATGCCTTTTCTTACATGTGTGTGTTCCTGTAACACAGGAAATAGACAAGAGGCAAGTTGTCCAGACTCTCTGTTGGTCCCTTAGAGTGTATTGACTTAAAAAAAATTTACTTATAAGCATCTATTCCACATTGAACTGTACACATTGTAGTTTTGAAAATATATAGGAATGTTTCTATGTGCCAGTGATAGCTACTACCGGATTCCAGGATTTATCAATGAAGGAGAAGTAGCAAAATGCTGGAGATACTGGGGTCTTCTCTCCTTTTGGGGGGATCAGACTAAGGCTTGGTGGAGACCTCCACTCCACACACCCACTTTGCTCCACCTTCCTTGAATTGCAGTAGATGCAAGCCCAAGGTTCATTGTCCACATCTGGGTTTCTTTCTCAGTCCATGTACACTACGTTCCAATGCATATCTTTCCTGTGTTCATCTTTCATGAAGTAAATGAGAAATGGAAGAAAGTCCAAGCCACCAGCTCATTGAGACACAGAAAGTTTCACACTTTTTGCTAATATCTTGTTACTATTGTAATAATTTGGGGGAAATAGGAAGATATCATGCAAACAATAATAATAAAATAAAATAACAAAGGTTCTAAAACCAGGCAGCATTCCATACTGAAGGTAGTTCAGAATGCTGCATCCCACCACTTGCACGTTATGATAATTTGAAGAGAATTCAGTTCCAAAAAAGCTTATGCTCACATTTAAACTCCAAAGTATTATGCTAATTGTTAATGAATTAATATTATAGGTTGGCAGTGTAAGATGGAGGCTTGGTCTAATTATGGCAGCTGGGAGACAAGCCTGGGGAGAATTCTTTAGGTCATTATGGGCTACCCCTGGAAAGGGAGTTCTCTGAGGGGATTGGTTACAAAGTCCAGCAGGCGCTTGCTCACTCTCTCTCTCTCTCTCCCTCCCTCCTCTCAGCTAACTGTGTGAACCTTTCTTTGCATATATTATGCCTTCCACCATCTTCATCAGACCCCAGACTCATGAGACTACTCATGTCTGGCTTGTGAATATCAAAATGCTAAGCTAAAATAAGCTTTCCTTCTTAAATAGCCTCTTTAAGTAGCATTTAGATTTGAGCAGAGGTGTTAGCAGCATCTGTTAGTTTTACAATAAGAATTAAGAGCAGGAAGCTTTGGAAAATTCACAAACTGGCCAGAGAAAGGAAGAAGAAAAAATGTTGTTCGGTATAGGAACATGAGATAAAGAAACCACTTGCTAAAGACAGAGTGAATGTAAAAGAGAGCCATGTGTGCTAATGGACAAAGCAATAGGAAACAGATCCTGAAGACATTTCAGAGATATTCAGGACTGTTCCTTCTCATCACAGGCCAATCAAGGGTTTAGAAGTGAAATTTAATCTCACAGATTTAGGGAAGAACCCTTCCAGGAAAAGCTCCAGGATCTTCTGCTGCACTAGCCCGAGATTCTATTGCTATTAAAGTGATTCAAGGCTATTAATCCAGGATTCCAGGTGGACACAGATGAGGCTGTTGTTGACAGCCCACTTTGGGGTCATCCACATGATGCTGGTTTTGCAGAGTGTAAGAGTTAAGGAGTCATTGTGATTGTTATTAGGATTACAGAGAAGAGCCTGGAAAGTGAGGCAGAGCTATGCTACAGCATTGGAGCCCTTGTATGGAGTAATGCCTAGTGAAACTGGGAGCAAAGATGCAGCCAGAATGCCAGAATGGTAGAGATACCAATCACTAGACTTGTAGGTAGCATGTCTGGCAAACCTAGGAAAAACAGACATCAACATGCAGCCACAGAGAATAAACACATAAGCAAAGTCCAATAGAGCATCAAGGCATGAGGGCCTCCACTTACATTTCAAAGAACATTTTGAAAAAAGCTAGTGGTTCAGAGGTGAATCACAGTGACACAGCCACTGTAGATCATTCCTGGTAGGCCAGTACCAAGCAGATATTTGAGGTCAGAGCTGCTGCAGAGAGCCCCCAACACTGTAATCCTACTGGAGCTGCAGAGATGAGATTTCAGCCTGTTGGAACTGAAGCAGGAGCTGTAACCACAAAAACTAAAGGGTCTGGCTTTGTAAGCCTTTAGTAGTCCAGCTCCCATCACGGGGTGACCAGGATGTTGCACTTGAACATCTAGGATTTAGTGTTTGCTCTGCTTGGTTTTGGACTTGCTCTGACCTGATTAACCATTTTTATTTCATTGTCTCCATTTTTAGAATGGAAATGTCTATCCCGTTGCTGTCCTGCTACTGTGTCTTCGTACTTGGTTTTTAATTGTACAGCAATTCACAGTTAAGAGATTTTGCCTTGAGTCTCAATAACACTTTGATTTTGGTGGATTTTGAGGGGGAATTGAATGGCTGTATGGTGTGTATGCGTAGGTCATATACTTTGTGCAAGTAGGAGTAAAATGCTATAGTTTGAACAGGATTTGACTTCCTAAACTCATGCAGACATATAAACTCCAAAATCTCATGTTAGGGTTAATAGAGTAGTGTTAATGATCAATAGATTATGGATGCAGAGGTGATCTAATTATGGCATCTGAGAGATGTGTCTCATGGGAGGTTTTTGAGTCTTTGAGAACTTGACATTTTGGGGAGAGGTTTGCTTCTATCAGATGGGCATGCTTCCCATCCATCCCAGCCTCCTGGTTCTCTCTGTGATGTTTCCTCTGCATGGGCCTACCATTCACCATCCTTACCAGAGGTCAGCCTAATGGGCCACCTGCTTTTGGACTGTGACCTACAAGCTGCAACTTAAATAAACCTTCTTCCTTCCTTAGTAGCCTCATTCAGGAATTTTAGTTAAAGCAGCAAGAAGTTAACATATACTCGTTATATTTATAGCCAAAGAAAAGGAAGTAACATACAGAAACAACCTGCTGGCTGAAGTTGATATTTGCCTCATACTGGTATGCTCTTGTTTTATAAATTTTCAGCCTCTGCTTGGATGGAAGTTCAACTGCTGGTATGACTGAGTGAAACCAAGTGGCTTGATTACAAGGGTATAACTCCTAGGTTTAGTTTAAAATTTGTTAACACCTAAATTTATGGTATGATTCACTAAGTACAGAAATTGTTTCTGTTTGTTTGTTTGTTCTTTTTGTTTTGTTTTGTCAAACTTATCATTCAAATACAGAGGCTAGCTTGGGACAAATATATTTTCATTTAACCACTCCATTGGATAGGACAGAGTCACATGGCCAAAAGAAGTGCTGGGAAATGTAATATTTATTTTGACTATTCACTCATAATTGTATTGATTGAGGGGGGAAGGGAAGAACACTTCAATTACTAGACAGAATCATGATGTCATATAATTTAATTATCCCAATAATCGGGACAATAGTGATTTTATTACTCAAGTTTTACAGGGGAAGTAATTTCAGATTAAAGGGCTTTCTTCAGTTTGCTTCTGAAGCAGGAGTATTTGATCCCAAAACAAAATTCTTATCTATTGTTTATTATTCTGCTTTGGATAAATACCTTTTTTGTTGAAAATAATTTTTAAAATTTTTCTGAATGTGGAATTCACTAGTTCTTAGCAAACTCAAAAAGTTAACCAGCCATCAACAGTATATAACTTTAGAACATTTTCATCACACTGAAAAACAGCCTCTGAAACTGGCCTTGTGCCATGACCAATTAAGCTTTTCTTTAGGAAGCCGATAGTCTGTGTCACAGTACTTGTTTGAGTCTCTACTACTCCACTTGCAATCCAGCTTCTGATAATGTGCTCTGTAAAACAGCAGATGACCCAAGTACTTAAGTTCCTGCCACCCACCTGTGAGACAAAATGAAGTTCCAGGCTCCTCCTAGCTTCTCTTTCTTTGTCTCTTTCTCTCTATCACTTTGCCTGTCAAATAAATAAATCATTAAAACATTGAAAATTAAAGAATGTTCCTATTCTCTCCTTTCTCCAACTAATGGCAACCACTAATATGCTTTTTGTATCTTTGTTAATTGCTTATTTTAAATATTTAGTATAAAAGAAATCATATATTACACTGTCATTTGGATCTGTTTGCCATTGTTGAGTACAACATTCTCCAGGACATACATGGAGCATGCCTGTAGCAATGCATCAGAACTTCAGTTTTTGTTTTAATTTTATTTTTGAACAGGGATATGCATACATTCTCATAGATGAACTGTATAATGGAGACTAGAACAGCAGGCAGTGGAGATACATTGCAGTAGGGATCTCTACTCCTGAGTAAAAGGAGAGCTCCCAGTGAAAACTTAAATGTATCTCGACAGTATGATAGGAGAATTTCTACCTTTGTGTATGCCTGCAGTGCTATGATGCTCTTAAATGACAGATTGTTAAACCAGCAACTGTTACTAAAGGACTGTACTACTATAAGAACATGAGAGAAAATAGAGAGGGAAAAATGGAAGAGAATGAGGAGGGATCCCTGTACCTACAAAATTGTATCATGAAAAATTACAAAAATAATTTTTAAAAATTATTTTGAAAAAGATGTATTTTATTTATTTGAAAGAGTTGCAGAGAGTTTGTGTTCCATGAACTTTTCAAGACAGCTTCATTATGTTCTTTAGAAAATAGCTCATTTTGTAATTAGGTTATTTATCATTTTATTCTTGAGTTCTTAGATCTTATATATTCTAGAGGCAAAAGCCATTTTGACTAAAAAGTATGAGCCAAATCATTTGTTAATATAATTGGTTAATTCCTCTGGAAATATATTAATCTGTAGATCTAACAGGATTTATAATCAAAATGGTCAAGCTATTCTGTGAGGACAGCCAGACCCTTAATGCTAGCTCAGTTTGAACCAGAAATCTCCAAAGTCACTGATGGAAGGGAGGTAACATTAGCCTTGCTTTCATGGTTTACACTTGGTGTGCAACTAACTCTGACAGCCTGGTGCCTTTCTTACCTTCCTCTGCAGAGAAGTCGCCCAAGCATTTAATTGAGTTACAGATTATGAGTCAGTAAGTATAAAGACCTGAGGTTTCTCACAAGCCCTCATTTGATTCTGTAGCTGCAGGTCCATAGACTTCACTTGAGTAACGACTCCTGTTCAAGTGCCAATACGAATGCCAGATACATGAGTGTAATTCTTACATGAATCCGTTTGCTTTGTTTTGGCTATAGATGTCTTAGAGCTCACCCTTAACACTGACTCTTTTTCTTTTCTTTTCTTTCTCTTTTTTCTTTCCTTTTTTTTTGATAATCTTACATAATGATTAGGGTACAAAGGGTCAAGGGCTACAGGAAAATAGGTAAGACCATTGTTTACACACTCATATCATTTTTCCCCTCTATCTGGGGCCAGGAGAGGAACAAAGGGAAAAGCCCCACCCAGCCTCCCAGCCATCCCAGGTATGCTCCAAGGCTCCTGCTCAAGCAGTTTTGATAGTTCAATCGTTTGGAATTGCTGCAAACCTCGCCGTTCGAAGCTTGATGGAATCTCTTCAGAATTCACTGGCTGACATAGTCTCTTCATGGTTGGGGTTCTGAGACAAGCAGTTCAGTTGGAGGGATCTCTAAAAAAACTTCGTCTAAGATGATCCCAGACCTGATTCTGGTGTGTGCTTGCCTGTACAGGGTCTGGCATAGTCCGTCGCCAAATCAGCTTATGCACATGCTGGTCATTGCAATTGCTGGATCAGTTCTGTTCCAGCCCTGTCTTTCACGCAAACTGATGGGTGTTGCAGTCCAGCCCAATCCTGCCTACTTTGTATTCGGCGCTCACACAACCAGTGAGAGCTGCAGCCTAGTTGGGGCAACTCCCCATAACGCCACCAGCTTGCCCCCTATCTTGGTTCCCATGCTTGCCACTATGTACCGATGGCTTGTTCAGTCTGTCCCATATTCCATTTAGCTCTCATACATGTCAATGGGCATTGAAGCCTAGTTCAACCCAACCAGCGCTACTATTCAGCCCACGCACGTATTGGCAGGTACTTTTCTGTCTAGCCACCCCTGCCCCTGTCCTGGTTTTCATGCTCTCCAGTGGGACTGGTAACCCAAGAGGGAGGTGCCCACTGTTTCCCTATTAGACCACTCCAACTCCCTGATTATGCTCTTGTCAGGTGGTTCTGGAGTTCAATTTGACAGAATTAGCCCCAAGTGCCAGCCTCTGCCAGCTAATGCTGTGGCAAAGCCCAACCAACCCTCACACTCTAATTTTTGCTTGTACCAGTCGGAACAGTCAGCCCAACCTGCTTTTTCCTGATCTAGCTCACATGAGCCCCACAGGTGTTGTAGCCCTGCCTGGTCTGGTCTGCCCCCATCCCAACTCATGCTCTCCAGTGGGAGTGGCTGTCCAGCAGGGGAGCCCACATTTCCCCTACCAGCTTTACCCCCTCCCTCCCTGGTTCTCAAGTGTGTAGTTTGGGTGCTGCGGCCATATTTGGTATGTCTCACCTCCCCTTGGCATTCTCTAATGTGCACTAGTTTGTGTTGTGACCAAATCTGGCCTGACCATACACTATTCTATTGCTCGGATTCACCAGCGGACGATGTGAACTGGTTCAGTCTGGTTTGCCCAGGACCTATGCCAAATGTATGCTGGTGGGTATCTTTCTCTGGCCTGGTCTGGGCTGCTCCCTATTGTGGTTCTTGCGCTCACCTGCAAGGACTGTGTCCCAACAGAGGAGTTTACCAATTTCCTCCATCAGAACTTCTCCCTACATCTTGCACATACTGGTGGTCCATGAGCCAGCCCTACTTAGTCTACCTCCTGTCTTGGCAGGAGCAGTAGCCTTTCCTTGCTGCCCTTCAATCAATTCCAGTTCTTATTGTTGGATGTTTCAGCCCAGCCAAGGCCTGTCCATACCCAGACACAGCTCATACATATATACTCTCACAGCTCCCCAACCGAGCCTTTTCCCAGCCATAGATTGCACTCATGCCAGTGGTTGCTCTGACCCAGTTGGCTTAGCCCCTCACCTGTCTCAGCCTTTGCCTTCGATGCTGTGGTCTAATATCCCTGGCTCATGCAGAGCAGTCAGTGTAAGAACCTAGTTCGGCATGATCTGTGCTGCAGCCTGAGTTTTGTTCTTCCTTGTGAGTTGAGATTTGCTCAGCCCTGCCTGATCCACCCGCTTCCAGTTGCAGTTCGGCCCACCCCATATCCTATTTTAGGATGCACGTTTGGGTGCTGCTGCCTTGAACTGCCCACACTGTTGTCAGTTCCTTTACCCATAAATGATGGCAGGTTCCATGGTCACACCTAGTGCACCCGTCATCACCCCAGCTCACAAGCTATCCAGTGGGACTTGTATCTCTATAGGGTTCAACTCACACTTCCTCCACAGAATCTACCCCTGACCTGGTTCTCTCACGTGCTGGTTAGTGTCTTAACTCTGCCAAACGTGACCTGTCCCCTGTTCCATCACTCAGTCAGGTATTGGTACCTAGCCCTGCCAGACAGGCCCCCAGCCATAGCTTTCGTGTGGACTGGGATATGGCAGCCATTGATGCTTTATGCTAGCAACCCATCTCAGGATTCCCATGTGGGCTGGTGAATCAGTCTGGCCCAAACAGATCTATTGGACTCTCCCTTCCAAACCACCAGATCTCAGTCCTATGCTTGCCAGCAAGTTCCATGACCCCATTGCTGGAAATCATGCAGATTTCATCCCTCACCTACATTCATACTGGCCTTAACTTTGAATGTCCCAAAGCAGCAATTATCTATCCTAAAAACCTCAGAGCTCGCTGCTGGGTGGCCAGCAGGCAGAGCCTGGTAGCATTTAGTGAGCTGGCAGCTCAAAGCCTAGGACTTGGTCATCGCCTGGCATGACTTTGATATGAGTCCCCAGCATTGGGTCTAGTCTGGCTGGGGAACCTTCACAGCAGCCACAATGCAGGGGGCTCTTTTTGCCCCAACCCCATGGCCAAACACTGCCAAAACTCTTTCTGCTGCAAGATGATAGCAGCAGAGCGGAGCCATGGCCTTAATCCAGTTCCCAAATTTCCCTCATGGTGTACTTACACGGAGGGAAGAGATCTCTCAGGCCTGGAGAAAGCCTGGTTCTCACTCACCACCCAGCGGCAGCGACCCTGGCCTGAGTCCCCAGCACTGGGTTTGGCCTGGCTGGGGCACCCCCCACTAGCACTGACTCTTAGCTTTCTTTGAGCAAGCATTTGACTTTCTTAATATTCTTAATGTTATCATTCTTACTATTAATATATCTATATTATATTAATTATATAGTTAATTATATAAAAATATTAATATTCTTAGCATTCAATGCTTCAAATGTAATAATTAGTGCTCTGTTACACAACCTACATTCTAAATAATAGGCAATCATTCTCCCTCAAAGTGTAAATGAGAGGGAGGTGAAATGATATATGTAAAATGATTTTTACAGTTGCCATTGGTAACTATTGATGGCCTTTCTTCCTTGCCTTCAGTAGTAGAGGCTATGTCTCTGAAGGGTTGGTACAAAGACATCAGGCGTGATTACCAATGTAGAAGCAACTAAGTGCTGGAGCAGAGTGGTACTCATTAAGTTTTAAAAGGTTTATTAATATAAACAAATAAATAACAAACAGTATCTTTTTTTTGTACAAAATATACAAAAGCATGTGACCAGAGAACACATTGTTAGGGTTCTCCTAGCACCATGGAAGAGCCTTACATCTTAAATTTCACTTACTCTGTGGCAACTCCTCCCGTGGTACAAAAGAAGCCAAAACCCTAACCTGCTGAGCAGCAAGTCTGACCTCCCTTCCTCTTCAACTTTTCAAAGAGCAAGTTTCTAAATTTCTTGTCTTAGTGCCTCTATTTTAAACATTAGTAATAGACTGTAGGAAACTAACTTGCAGGAAATTCTGGCAGATAATGTTCTTCCCATAATAGATATATTAAGTTATAAAGAAAAATCAGACAGACTGTATGGGTTTTTCATACCTACTGGCAGGTGGCATAAAACTAAATGTTGCAGCCTTTTTATAAGCAAGATTAAATTGACTCATGACAGCTGGTCACTAAAATACAGGAAGTTCAGACCTGTATGAAAGGAAGAACACACTGGTGTTCATTAGTTTTCAACACAAGAAGACTACTCATTTTTTTTTCCTTCTAAACCTGTCTTAGTGATGCCCTTACGTGACAAGGTCTGCTGTTTGTCCCTTGCACATAAATGAACCTTCAAGGAGCATGAAAGTCCATTAGTTCTATCAGCAGTGTCTTCGAGTGAGTTCTGTGTATATAAACAGAATCAGTGAATTGGCTTAGCACTCAAGAACAAAACACATATTTCCCTGCTACTGAAGCCTCTTAGGTCTCCACTTGCACAGTCCCTCCCCCTCCTAATGTGACAATAGATGTGGTAGCTACATGGCCATGGAAATGGATAATGAATCTATCAGAGACAAGTGGATGTCACAGAAATCTGCCCTCCACCCATCACAAGGTTGGAGATCGCAACATCAGGAATTGAGAACAATCTACTAGCATTGTGAAATTCATTTTTTTCCTGTTGGAAGAATAGCTGCTCTGGCAGAGACTCTAAATATAGGATTTTAGTATCTGTTTAGAATGAGAGTGATGAGAATAAACTGAGAATAAACTGAGCTATAGAAAATGAAAGAGGACCATTTCCAAACACAATGCTGTGGTGCCTCAGAGTCCACTTTCAATGCTTCGTCTCAGCACAAAATTATCACAATTACTCAGGAAAGACAGTCCCAATGCTGAGATAGGTCACCAGATTTACTGATGATTAAGTTATGATTTTAACCAAAGCCCAAGCAATATTACTCTAAAGTTCAAGTGAAATGGATGATTATTCTTACACGAGTCATTAACACTAACAGATGCACCCCCCAGATTAATTAGGTTACACAAATGGATTTCTTTTCCTTTCCTTGAGTTGTGTTCTTTTCCTGTTTTTTTTTTTTTTCCAGGCATTGGTTTACTGTAGTTCTTATGTAAGGTTTCAGTTATCTGGTCAATTCCCTGGAAGTTAAATTAAATGAGATTTACAAGGTTTTATTGATTTTATAGAGAACTCTTCATCCAATATAAAGCTAATGATGAAACCGATGGTAAGGGCATATGGCAATTTTCTTATGCATCACAGTGCTTGATTTCATGAAATATGCACATGACGCTTCTGTTTTCAGGGTGTTTCTTTATCACATTCACTGGTTTAATCATCAGATATCTTTGGAGTACTTATTATATTCCAAGCAGCTTTACACATGTTAGCAATAAGAAGGGCAGACATAACTGCTGATTTAAAAAAACAAAAAAAACTTTTGCTCCAGGAAGAGTAACTGAATCATACAATGCAGCTTATGGCTATAGCAGATTTAGTGAACTTATTATGCAACCAGCTGGTCTAGATTTATAGGAACACATAGGAATAGTATTCTTGTGGGCCAGAGAAACAGTCAAATAATTGATCAGTAGATTTTTTTTTTTTTTTGAATGCCAGGTAGGAGCCAGGAACTAACCCTAGTTATCACCTGAAGGGAAGGATTATTCAAATAAAAAAGTAGGAATAGGAAAATTGAATACTGTAGTCACAAAAAAGAGTTCATAAGATTACCTAAAGCAAAATTCAAAGAACTAAGTGTATAGCTTGCAATGGTACAGATGAAGCTACAGAATGGATATAAGGTAAATCGCAAATCACGTTACAGAATTGAACTGTATCTTGCAAATGATAGGAAATTGGGCCCGGCACAGTGGCCTAGAGACTAAAGTTCTTGCCTTGAACATGCCAGGATCCCATATGGGCACCGGTTCTAATCCTGGCAGCTCCACTTGCCATCCAGCTCCCTGCTTGTGGCCTGGGAAAGCAGTCAAGAACGGCCCAAAACCTTGGGACTCTGCACCAAAGTGGGAGATGCGGAAGAGCTCCTGGCTCCTGGCTTCAGATTGGCACAGTACCCGCCGTTGCAGCCACTTGGGGAGTGAATCATCGGATGGAAGATCTTTCTCTCTGTTTCTCCCCCTCTCTGTATATCTGACTTTGCAATAATAAAAAAAAAACTTTAAAAAAAATGATAGGAAATCTTACAATGTTGCTGAGCCAGGAGTGGCTCAAATATATTGGTGTAGAAGATTGATTTGAATATTGTGCTGAGATTGAACTACAAAAATTCATAACTGGAGCATTCATTTCTGCATACAAACTGCCATAATTAATCATATCAAAGACAATGGTGACCTCAACTGAGAAAATGATCATTGCTGGAACTGCGTGGATTTGAGATATAGTCAAGCAAGATGAATCACAGGACTTGGTGAGAAACTGAGCATTGACAGGTTAGATGTGGTAGGAAAGGAAGAAGTAGAAGTCACTCTTGACCAATAACATGGAAGATAACACAACTGACTGAAAACATAGACGAGATGGGTTGGAACAGGGAGCCAAAGAATTCAGTTTGAAACACAATCAGTCTGATGCATCTGGGATGTGAATAAATCTGAAATGCAGAAGAGATACCTATGAGAGGAATATGATCCATGACTTACCAATACCTTGGAGAGATATACCTTATTTGGAGTAATGGAAGCATGGAGGTTCTGTGGCCCCCTGTGGCTAACAGAGAGTATCTGAAACTAATGAAATGCTTTCAAGTCTTTTGGGCTTATTTTATAGGTATTTCTTTAATAAAGGATAGGTCATTTAAATTTACTTTAGAAAGTGGACAATTCAACAGACAGACAGGAGAGGGAAACTGATGAGATAACTCAGATAAGCGTGCCCAGGGTGGTGTGGTGACTACTCTGGGGGGCACAATTCAAAGAATAACACAGAGAGAAAGCAAGTAGAAGTTTTTGAAAATAAACTTGCGTATTCAATGGAGAGAGTGTCAGGGCAAAGGGAGTGGTCTACGGAGCCAACGCCCAAAAGGGTCCAATGAGGCAAGGAAAAGTACACATTGCATTTTAAGTAAGGATATCATGGATGATTCTGGAAAGAGAAGTAATAATCAGAGTGTAGTCAATGATCTCCACTTGGGACACCCATATTTATACTTATAGGGCCTAGTATTCAGCCTCAGCCCTTCATCCAATTACAAATTCCTGTTAATGTGTACCCTGGGAATTGCTAACTCAAACACTCGGGTTCCTGTCACCCACCGAGATGACACAGATTGAATTCCAGGTTCCCAACTTTGCTCTGAAATGCTCTACAGTTGCAGACATTTAGGGAGTAAGCTAGCAGATAAAGGCTATCTTTTTAACATTTCACATAAAGAGATAATAAACACAGTTCCTCTAAAAAAGCAGTTGTGACAATCACAAAGAGTGAATAGAAGATGAAAAAATGAAGATGGTAGACTCAGCAACTCAACGAGAGTTAAGAAAGTAGTTGGAGCAAAAAGACTAGGTACAAGGTGGCTGTTTTCTCTCTTGAAAGTCAGAGAATTGCTCAATGAGCAAAATCTTGTAACAACAGCCAAACCAAGCACACACAAAGGCTACTCCTTTGGTAATGACTTCAAGCCTCTGCCACATCTAGAATCAGGAGAATCAGCTCAGAGCGTGTACCATGGATGAATCAGATTGCAGACAAGGGCTACGAATTGAGTGGAAGCTTCAGTGATTAATAAGCTTTGGAGCAGGTGAGAATGAGCCATTGATTGGGAGAAATCTGAGAAGAATAAGTCTAAAGATTCATCCATTCTCCTCTCTCCAGCCTTTGTTAGTCAAAAATTACTTTCTCAACTAGTGTAATGTCTTTAAAATAGAAATTGCTTGTAACTCGAAGAATGACTACAAATATGAAGGTACTGTTACAAGACATATAATCCAATTTACAATTACTACTTGCTTTCTTTGTCTTCACACATACACCCAGCATATTCTTTGAGGTCACACTGTTCACATCCTCATTTAGAATTTTTAACACAAGATAGAGTGTTAAATCAGTATAAGCTGGTGTTTCTATCACTTAGGTTTCAAACATCCTCTTTATATATAAACACAATTATAAATAAAGGTGCTAATGTTGGAAGGAGAATGTTCCTTTAATAAGTAGCGGGTACAAATAACTGCCTGAATAGAGGAGGATGTTGTAAGACCTAGCTTATAATTAAGCTCTACTTAATTGAATTATTTTTCCCTTAATTTTCAAAGTGTAAATTTTCAAAGGTGATACTTGTGTGTCTAAGTTTACCAGTATTGTTTCAATGGTAGCCTTTCAGACACCACAGTTCCTAGGTACATAGAGGCAGCTCACAGTACTACAGATTGCAGTAGCCCCTTAATGAGGCCGAGACAGGATCTTCCAAAATGGTTTGTGTGTGGTTATTGCAGTAGGCAATATACTCTTCAGTTACAAGACAGTGTGAAAGCTCTCAGTACTAGTTTTACCCATTCCTTTTCTTTTTAATGAGATCCAGACCATTGATGAACAAACCAGAAACTTCCCTTATACAGTCATAGAAACCAACATCCAGTATTGTCACAATCTAGTGCTCCTATCTGCTTCATGCCATCAACACGTAGTCTATTTTGTCCTAAGGAACTTGAGTCTATATTTGTGACTGAAGTTCAGGTCTATTTTCACACACACATGTGCATACTCAGCTGTGATTTTGATGACTCTCAGTGCTTCCTTCCTGCGCTAGGTGCTCAGGACTGCCTTCTCTCTATGTACTCTAACTTGTGGTCATGGGCATTGAATGAACTTAGATTTCACCGTGCCAGAGGATGTGGCCAATTCTTAGTGAGGAACAAGTTAGAACATGCTTCTGCAACAAACATCAAGCTGGCCTTTGCAGTTTTACAGTTGGAGAATTCAGATACAGAACTGTGTTTTTGTGAAAATCGAATATTCCATTGTTGCCCTTCATATTTCATCGCAGCTTTATCCACAGCCATCAAAGGCTTTCCCTTTGTTAATGACTTCAACCCTCCTACCACAAGTGGGTTTTCCTCTTTTCTAAACATCTTTTATCAGAGTCATGTGGCCTGTTTCTTGAAAATGTGTGTGAATACCATATTATCTGTGAGTGGGAATTCTTCCCTCACCTCGGGTAGAGGGTGCTTGCTGGAGAAGATCTTCCCAATTAAAAAAAAAATGTGATTTACAGCCCATAATCTGATAACACTGTCTGGGTTCTAGAACCCTGAACAGCATGTGGTTTTAAAGGTTACCTCCCTTTTGTAAATGAGTAGAATTATCCTGATGATTTGAAACCAAAAAGAAAGTTAACATTGTTCTTCAAAACCAGATGAAATGGACATAGTAGGCTAGATAAGCTCACAAGCAAGCTTCTCACTGGTGGCAATATTTTTTTAACCCTGTTGAGACCCTTGGTTTTGGAGCATAGTTGTCTAGCAGAGCTTCTGAACCCTGCTGATATTGGGCTTCCTTACGTGTGAGGAGTGACAGGCCCCACCCTATGGCACTTGTGGAAATGAGTCTCAGACCTACCGATATGCATTTTCACAGATGCCTCTGTGTAGGACTAAAGCACTGTAAAGTTGACTGGAGAACCACCACCCCAAGAGATAGATCACTAAAGCTTCAGTGGTCACCAACAGACCAATGTGACTGACAATGACTTCTCTGTCTCTCCTCTGCCTAGGTGCAAGTGTAATCTCCATGCCACTGTGTGTGTATATGACAACAGCAAACTGACATGTGAATGTGAGCACAACACAACAGGCCCAGACTGTGGGAAATGCAAGAAGAATTATCAGGGCCGGCCTTGGAGTCCAGGCTCATATCTCCCCATCCCCAAAGGCACTGCAAATACCTGTGAGTAGCTTTGCTTTGTAACACTGTCTTCTGTGCATCACGAGCTGAGAGTTCCTCTGAATTTCACTGGCAATTGTGACTCTACTCCTCTTACCAATTATCTGACTCTTAAAAGTATAGCTGAAGTTGTAGTCTGATTTTCCCACTTGTCAGCATGTTTTAACACTGTCATCATCTCAAATTCTAGCATCCACATTAAGTGGATCGACAAATGATTGTTGAAATCATAGCAGCAATTTTCTCTAAATGGGTGAAACAGGTGGGTGATCTTATTTCTCCCACAAATTAATTTCCTAACAAAATAACACAGGCCTTGAGAATTTTCAAGCCTAACTTGAAAATTAACTTATCCACAAACAACTTCCAGGAATGCTTTGAGTATTTTTAATTCACTTACCATACTGAATAATACTGGAAGTATCTAGTCTAAAACATATTTTCTTCTCCAAGGAAAAGACCTCTTTAGAGAGGTTTGCCCATTTCCAGTGAAATGAATGGATGCTTTTAAACTCCAGCCATTGAGATAAGCCCATCATGGGTTCTGGGAGCAAAATATGTCTATAGTGAAACAGTTGGTGGATATCACATTAAAAAAAGCGATTTTTGTTTCTCTGTGAAAGAATATGGTCATTTGCTGTTTGTAAAACAGCCTTATGAAATACCCATTGCTACACAGGTGTATGCTCCACTGAAATTCCTGAGTGTTCACAGGAAAGTAGACTCTGACACAATTTAAAGTGAAAGAGATTGTTTCTAGATATAGTGCCCAATTCCATTAGTAAATCAATTAGCCACCTATAAAAGCCCAACCTTATCCTTCTCTAAAAAGCAGAAAAAGGGTCAGAAAAGACCTTTCTTGGAGGAGTAACAGAAGACACAGCAGTGAACACAGGAGAATAAGAACTTGAAAAGCCACTAGCTCTTTGCAAAGCTAAGAATTTTATCTGGTCTTTCAAAGCAGCAGCTGTGAGAAACTAAATCTAAAAACTAATATCACAGGATCCAGGACCTTATCGAGTTGAACATAAGAGTAATGGACCAAGTAACAAGTCACAAAGTATGGGGGCATGAAATTATAACACTTCTATACACAGAAAAAAAACATTCCAAAGGGTTTTTTAATATATATATAATCTCTTTGTAAGGGTATTCAGCTCTTTCTGTGTTACAGAAAAATAAAAAACTGACTTCTCTCTCCTAAAATTAATACATTAAAGCTCTGTTGAACAAAATCGTCAATTTCTAAGGTGAATTTCTCAGACTTTCTTCAGTTGCTGAGAGCCAGGGACTCTCAAATTCAGGAGGTATTCTACAAAGTTATTTGTTGCGATATCCTGTGGCTGGCTACCTAATTACCCCTATCATCACAGTTGTCAAATTTAGTTTAAAGCTTTCTCACAATGAAAATGGCTCAGATTTCCTTTTAGTGCCTGCTGCCACTTTAGTGGGACAGCATGAGAGAACTGAAAGTTCACGAACATGTGCTAATACTCTTGCTCCTCTGCGGCGTAGGTCAAACTCCAAGGCCATCAGAGAGCCAAGGTTGAAGGCAAGGCATTGGTTTCTATTTTAATGGGGCCTGTTCTTCCAATACACATAACATACGCTTCAAAATCATTATTTTGAGGCATTTTCATTGAGAAGACCTTGTTTCAACCAAGCTTTCTTACTGAGACTGATCTCTTTTTACATACTCCATGGAAGTAACAGACGCTCATTTAGCCCTCTGCATATTGATGATCACCAAGTCATTCATTCCTGGACAATATAATGCAATGTCTTTTGGCTTTGCCTGTAGGTTTAATTGTCTAGCTGTCCCTTAGATCATATTAAACTTTCCCTGGGTTTTTGGAGTTTTCCGTATCTGTGTTAAAATAGGAACATAATGTATCCAATGACCATAAGGGTTCAATTCAATAATTTGAACCTCAGTATTGCGTAAATTTAATGAAATAGAGTAGAAATTATCTGACATGGTCCGGTCTTACAATAGACAAAAAAATCATGTAAATCTCTGACACATGAGACTGTACTTTAAAACAATCAACAGTTGAAGTTAACAATTTAGTATTGGTGCGTAAGTTCTGGAATCAAACCCAAGTCGCTCCCTGCACTAGCAGAGTAATCTTGGTATAGACCAAGCTAACTTTGCCAACATGGTTTTCCATCTGTAATGTGCAGATAATAATAGTTCTCAATTCATAGGCATTTTGAGGGGATTGAAAAAGCTAATGCATGTCATATGTTTATTTAGCATAACACCTGTCACAAAATAAGTATTCAAAAATAACTTACTTTTAGAATATTTCCCATACGGCAGTTTGTCCATTGTTGGATAGTTTTGTTATTAAAGTGATTTTTAAGAGCAAACTTGAGTGCTACCTAGTTTTTATTTTTCTTTTTATATAATGAAAGAGCTTTATTGACCCTTATTTAATTTATTCTCCAGTCTAATCATCAACAACTCCATTTTTCATGTGATATTTTCATGCCTTTTATCTGCTTACCTGCCTTGGGAGTCTTCTAATTCATTACTGGACTTCTAATACTCTGATCATTCTCAGTTCATACTGAACTTTTATTGCATACCCATGTACATTCGTGCTATCTATGCATTCACATGATTTACTGGTACGCTATCACACTGAGGATGTGTCTTACTTTAGAATGAAAACACAAACCTAAGAGGTCAAACAAGAAGCACTGCAATCACTGATTCTTCAGAATCCATCCCTCGATATCCTAGAGATGACACTCACACAGGACAACCTCCGGCTCTGGCCGAACCTCAGCCAGGATATTTTTTGAATTAACAGGATCAGTTTCTTTTTAGGCCTCCTTCATCTTACTCCAAAGGGTGGGAAAGGAACAACCTTGTCTTCATTAAAACGGGCAATTAACAATTTCCCTCCAAAGCCCCTCAACACATCACTCAGAGAAACACCATCTGCTGGAACTTTCTTAGGCATCATTGGACTTGAGAAGCACTTCACTCTAAAGCAACTTAAGCCAACTTTGGTATGGAGCAGGTTTAGCTAAGAAAGAAGGCTGTTGAACACTAGCACTCTGAAGGGCATCTACCTCAGTCAGTAGGACACACCCCTGTTCCCTAACGTTTTCTCTGTACCAGATTGGCAGGAGTAATAACGTTTGTGATAGTATTTTAACTCATCATGCATTTATTCAAGGCTGAGTTTTCTTGAGCTCTTAAGACATTGCATATGCCAATATTTTACTTTCCTACAAAGTTTATGTATGTAGAAAATACTTCTTGCTTCTTCTCCCTGTTGATCTTCTGTGTCTTTTTGATGAAATTCTACTCTAAATGCTTTCTGAATTTCATTTCTGTCTTCAAAGCAATAGCAAGACTGTCCAACATTGCACAGCACCATGATTTGATTACCATTGTCCAGCTCATGAATAAAAATATTAGGTAAAATTCTTTAAACTCATTTGGACTCACAGGTGGCATTTATATACATACACATATTAAAACCTTAGAAGCTGGACCTCCAAAAAAGATAGCATAACAACTACACATTTACATTTGAAACTATGACCCTTGAAAGAAGTTCATGTCCAAATTATTTAAGAAAATTCTGTGTAACATGCTGATCTCAGTTATCCATAACATGTTTTAAAACATTTGTGAGGTCCTACTCTCAAATAATCTATTTTTTCCAGTGTTTCCAAAACTTACTTGCTTCATGGAACACTTAAGAACTTTCTATGAGGGCCCGGAGGCAGTGTGGCCTAGCAGCTAAAGTCCTCGCCTTGAACGCACCGGGATCCCATATAGGCGCCGGTTCTAATCCTGGCAGCTCCACTTGCCATCCAGCTCCCTGCTTGTGGCCTGGGAAAGCAGTCACAGACAGCCCAAAGCCTTGGGACTCTGCACCCACATGGGAGACCCAGAAGAAGTTTCTGGATCCTGGCTTCGGATCAGCATAGCATCGGCCATTGCTCTCACTTGGGGAGTGAATCATCGGATGGAAGATCTTCCTCTCTGTCTCTCCTCCTCTCTGTATATCTGACTTTCCAATAAATAAATAAATCTTTTTTTTAAAAAAAGAACTTTCTATGAAACAATCTTCTGGGGACAAGCTAGACTAAATATTTTTTGCAGGCTTTTTATAGAAATGTCACGGAGATAGAAGCTCAATTAGTGTGTCTGTGTTCAATCTCTTACTTTTCTCATACCTACTTAGATTAATATTCTTCAAAGAAAGGAAATTAAATTGGTCTGACATTGATGTTATTATTTGTTCAGAAATCCAACTTGAACTGTTGCACAATATCTGGAGTTCCTTTGAGTGTTGGAAAGTAATTTGATGTTTCTTCTATTATTTTTCACTGGTATTAAATCTGCATTGACAAATTTATGTTTTTCCAGGTGTATATATGTGTATGCCATTATCCAGACAATTTCCTAAGTGCTTTATATCCATTAGTCCATTCTAAACTCACAACAATCTTAATAAGGTGAATGCTCTGATTTTTATTTTACGTACATAGAATTATGATTATCAAACTACAGAATCCTATTAAGATTTACACAGATAGCAAGGGTGAGAGGAAGTACTGCACATTGCTCTAATTTGTTCCTCAAGATAAATCTTGCTTTCTTTATCCTCCATTTTGACATCTGTTTGAAAATGTTCATCTTCTGTACATCAGCTTTCCTCCTAGAACTTGTTTCTCTGACTTCCACAACTCCTCTTTTTCCTTTAATCTGCCAATTCTGTGGGTGTTTTTCCTCAGCACTCCTGTTTATCCCCGTGGCTTTAGCTCTTGGTAGTAATCAACCAATTCTAGCTTTAATCTTTCTAATGAATTGAGGCCATATTTTCTATAAAGATTTAGAGTCATTTTGCTGGATACTAAATTCATCCCTTCCTCCCAAAGCACCTTTCTATTAACTCTTCATTGAAAATCTGCTCATTCTTCATGACTGCTCCTCAGATCGAGTTCCTCAAAAAATATTTACCTGGACTCTCCCAAGAAAATCAAATTAGTCCTCTTTCTCTCTCCTTACAAATTCTTGATCATATATAGAAAATCATAAAAATGGTTAGCTATCACCAAGCAAAATTCCATTAATAATAATACCTACTACTTATTTTCTATAGGGTTGTATAACTCATGAAGTACTTTTTGTGCTATGTCTCCTTAAATCCTCACAACAACCCCAATGAGGTGCCTACTATTATTATGCCTGTTCTACATATAAGGAAGCAGATAAGTAAATTGTCCCAAGGTGTCACAGCTAATACACGATAAAGTAAAATTTAAGCCCAGTTTTTTTTTTATGGTTATTGGAGCTAAAACATTAGCTATTGAAGAGTAGAACCTTGTCTTACTCTTGATCTTCACAAATATCTACCTATTACTGGCTTTTGGTCAGAACCAGCTGTTCTGGTAAGCAACCAATTGAAGCTAAACCCCTGAATATGCATGTGGTTATATTCACCTCCCATCGATTTTCTGTATATTCTGGAGTGTTTGCCCTTTGTAGTTCAGCAGCTTTAACACAAGAGCCTACATAGAAAAATGGTTAGCTATCCTCTATCCTCTACCTGAGGTCTTAGAGGATATCAATAGGAAAAATGCTCACTGGGGCTCATGGCCCATGCAACTCTCTTGATCTTAGAATGGCTAGCTGGTTTTCACAGGCATCTCCAAGTGACAGTCACTACTTGGATGACTTGCTCATTATCAGATTCTGACCATCATCCTCCCAAACTCAGAACCCTAAGAAGTTCTTCCTCATAAGAACTTAAATGTATACACCCAGCTTGTACAATCAACAGGTAAAACTAGAATACCAAGTTATTTGTTCACCTGGGACTAGGACTCATTTGGAATTACACAGTTTTAGGATTTTAGAATTGCAATACAGTGAATATAAAGAGGTAACAAAAACCCAAAGCAGATATCAATACCATGTAAACGTTTTTATATTACTGCAACAAGCTTACTACTTTCACAAAGAAGGATAAAACAGGAATTAATTGATACCTTCATACTGATCCCATTGCAGTTTTTTTCATCAAATAAATCCAGACATTATTAGGTTGTGCTACTGGTATATTTTAGTAGAGAACAAAATTTCTATTTTCCTGGTTTTTTTTTTTTTAAGTTGAGAGCTGAAAGTAAGAAATTGGGAGCTGTAGTAAGTGGAGACACAGCACAGAGTGAGGGTTAGGGACTCGGATTCTGGAACATGATTCTAGGTGCAAGCCTCAGTTTCAATCCCAGCTGACAGGATCCCTGGCAGATTACTTGAGGTGTACACACTTGAGTTTGCTTCCTGTGTGACATCAACATGTGTACTGCCTTCATCAGCTTGTCGCAACATGTAAGGGAATTACTATGCATAGAGCATTGAGACAAGGAAAGGTTCCTAGTGAGCAAAAAATGAAGCTAGTTGGTATCATTGTATTATTCTTGAGACCTAGATCATGATGAGTGAAGTTCCCCTTGGAGTCAGCAGGTTTATGGGGAGATAAATTGTGGTCAAATGCCTTTTCATCTATTCATAATATGAAATAATTGTTACTGTGTTTGGAATGTCCAAGTCCTTGTGAGTGCTGTAATGAAGTCTGTGTGCACAGGCAGAGGATAAGCTGCAGATTGCTTGGTGTGCATGGGGTCAGGAAATGCAAATGATCCCAACCTATTTATCCTACCCTATTGTCAATGGCAACAGGCCACTAAACGTCTGAAAATGTGCTAGCTATCATTTACTCTGACAGCATTAGGACAATACTGCTCCCATTTGTCTCTGGATGCTCCTTTTCCAGGCTTCCATCTTTTGACAAGCTTGTTTCTCTCCTCTTTAGATTTGCTGATACAGTAAATTGGTTTAAGGTTAATGTCATCTCTATTTGGATTATTTATATGAGAATTTCGCAACATTCATTGGGGAAAACACTCTTATTTCCCTCACTTTCCAATTCCTGAGAAACAACTCATCATATATCCTATCAACAGCAGTTTGGGCCAGCAACCAGGGATGAAAGACTTTGGAAATAATTCTTTCAGAATACAAACAAGTCTGATGCATGTTTTCTTACCCATCACCTCTCTCATCTTCAATTGGCATTTTTGGAGTTTACAGCTCCCAATGGCTTCAGTCTGGCTGTGTAAGAAGATCCTATCACCTACCTGATAGGGTTTTTTCAAGCCATTGATTACGACAATTGTAATTTCACCTCTCCTTCTTGAAGCATCCTGAAGTCTATCCCTTCTGCTTCCTTCCTGTTGAAAAGCTGTTGAACCTTCCATTGATTCTCCAAAGGAGTTATAGCTTTGAGCACTGCATTAATCGGCTTCTGATGACCAGGCTATTCATTTTTGATATCTCCATCGTTTTGACTCACTTAACCGTGTACTCTTTTGCGATTTACTTTGGAAAAGGGGTATACTAAAACTTTAAAATAGGAAATATCATATTATTATGTAATCTAATAGTCCTTTTATCTCTAATAACAACAGAACTCCTTTAAAGCAAACATTGAAATTAATGTTACAATAGGAAGGGCTGATGAAGGAGACACCAAGCATCTTATTCTGGCACATGGTGGTAGTATAATGCCCTGTGGCTCATACAATATGGCATATTTATCACATTTCAGTGACATTTCTGTCCTAGAAGAAGCATTAGCACTAAAGTCACATAGTGTACCACAGAAACCTTTGGGCAACTTCTGCACACTGTGCATCATTTCATCAGTGTGAGTTTATAAGATAGTCAGGGACTAGAAATTACATGCTCTGGTCCTGAGTAGAAAAAGGTCAGCTAGGACAAGGCACTCACATATCTTTATGTCTCCTCTGTGAAGTGGAAGAACAGGATAAAATGACTTTTAAAATCCTGTTCAGTGCTCAATTTTACATCACTTTTGTGAATTAGCTTATCTATTATCTTCTCTTATTTTCTTCTTTTTTCAAAAAAATAACTCTTATCTACTTATCTTGCCCAAGTGATTTTGAAGTTGTTCCAGAGGGCAAAGTGAACCAATGAAGCTTACACTTCAGGGCTCCCCACTGGACTCATTCTGAATTAAATGAAAATTCCAGTTTCATACCTATTTTTATATTTAGATTTTTTCTGAAATGTGGCTCTTTATATATGTTTTTATATTTGTATATATATCTATATCCATATAGACATATTAACCCTTAAAAAATCTTTACTTACCTTAAGGTAGCTTGGGGAAAAAAAGCAAATAGAGATAAGAAAATTAAACAGAAGTCTAAAATAAAGATCTGTGGATATCAACATTATGGCATAGTGGCTTAAGCCACTTCTTGTAATGCCAGCATCCTCACATCAGAGTACCAGTTGAGGTCTAAGCTGTTCAACTTCTGATCTGGTTTCCTTCTGGTACGCCTGGGAAATAGCAGAAGGTACCCCAAGACTTGGCTTCAGCCAGGTCATTGCAGCTGTCTAGAAAACAGAGAAAGGTCTTTGGATGTCTCTGTGTCTCTCTTTCTTCTTGTTCTTTTTCATCTTCCTCCCTTCTACTTTTTTTATCCTTCTCCTCCTCTTCTTTCTTCTTATGCCCATCGCTCACTTCTCTGTCACTCTGCATTTCAAATAAATAAGAGTAAATTAAATGAATAATTATTTTAAAAGAAAGGAATAAATATATTTTAAAAAAACCAGAAAGTATAGCCAAATCCTAAATGCACAGTTTTCCCAGCTGATCTTCAAGTTGAGCTCTGAATTTTGCGTTTCCGGAAAGAAAAGCAGTGAGGGAAATCTTTATAGTGTATTACTTTTTCTCTCAGGACAGAGGAAGTATTCTAAGACAACTAAAACATTCACTAATCTAGAACTCTGATAAGCAACTTTAGTGGAATATTTTATAAGGGTAAAACCATACTATATCATGCCCAAAATGATATTCTCATGATGCAAATCTTCATGGAAATCAGTAATACATTTTTGCTCAAATACTCATTAAAACAAGTGTTGTGTATTTGGCATTGTCCCAGGCAGACACTAAAGATATAGAAAAGAAGATTGGGGATTGTATTCCCTTGAGCCCTTAGGAGAGTATGCAAATAATTATAAAGCCTACTTGATAAGTCCTTCAGAGAGGCCTGCATCAAGCATTGTGGGATGAAAGCAGTTAACATCAGAAATGTGGAAAAGGAAAAGAAGAACATTATCTGACTCAGACTTCAAGGTAAAATACTGCAACAATTGTCACTTCATAGGAAATATAAAGAAAAATTGAACAGCCTTTGCCTAGACTGTCTCCCTGAGTACACTGTGACCCCAGTTCCTATGGCATATGGGCACAGTCAGTATGATACGACAGAACAACACTGATGGATTCATTCCCCACAGACACCAAAGACACCTTCCTCTTCATGAAATGAATCATTGCAACTCATTTCTAGGCCTTCCTGTCTTGTTTCCTTGAGTGTTTGAGTCATTTCTTATGGCTTCGTTATGGTGTAATGGATTTCTTAAGCTGTCTGAAAAGAACCTAAAACAAGTATTTGGATATTAACGTAAGATTAATTAGGACATATAGGGCATTTTAAAAATACAATGAACATTCATGGGTATTCAAAAATTTTCAGTTTCAAAGATCTTAAATGAGAAATTTAAAAATCTTTCCCAAGCAATTTACATTTCGCAATTGCAGAACAGAAAGTAACTCATCTGGCAGCCCTGTCAAAAAGGGTATAAGCCACAAGATGAGGAAGAACTTGAACTTTAAGCATCCAGTGCTAAGCAAGCCATCCTACAGAAAAAAATCTCATCAAAGCTTTGTTTGGCAAGGTTTGCGTAATTGGAATGAACACTGTTTTCCTGTACTGTATCCCCATGGAAATAGAAACATTTCTGCATTTTTCTCAAGTATTCAACTGCAGGAAGTACTGCATCATACAGTCTTGCTGGTTGCCCTCCACTGTGTCTGGCCAGAAGCGCTGGCATTATACACGGTTCCTTTATTCCAAATACATTTCCAGACATGTGAAAAGTCTTTTTTCACTAACTTACATTCACATTGATGGATTACAACAGGCAAGTAGTTCCTTGCACAGGAGTGGGGTTTTCAATCATGGGGAAATTGGAGCTCCTGCAATTGATACTAAAATTATGGTATTGTCATCATACCCCGCTCAACAGGGAATTTGCAAAGGAAAGAAAAAGTAAAAATTCAGTACCAATTCTCTGCCTTGCTGTGGCTAAAAAAATTAAATCAGATATTCAGTAGTCCTTTGCACAAATTGCATTCAGCTTGAAATTCAGCTCATAGAATAAGGTAAAAATATGGAAACAACTTCCATAAAAAACAAAAACTTTCAGTTTTGGTTGATTTGTGATGATAATTAAATGTTATCACTATAAACTCTGAACACTCAAAAGCAAAGATTTTTAAATGTATCTTATTGACATTTCATGGAATATTTACAAAAATTATAGTAATCTTTAGTTCCTCACCTTCCTTTTCCCATTATAGATTATGAAAATAGTTCTTCAATTTAAAAAATACAAAGCTAGAAATCACTGAATAAGTTATAATGATTGGCTAATATAAGCAGAGGGCAGTTGTTCAAATATAAAGACTAATATACAAGGTTTATTGACTCTTACAGTTACCACCTGTTAGTACACTCCAATGATGGAGAAAACAAGCCTGAACAACTCATTAGCAGCTACCATTTATTGACTAGCTACCATGTGTCAGACATTTTTATGGATTATCTCATTCAATCCTCAGAGCCACCTTAATTCAGTGGATATTTTTAGCACCTGTTCAAATAATGAAATAAATTGAGAAGTTCCCTAAAATTACCAAACTAGTTAGTAAAGAAGCACAAATTTCAGTGTATTAGTCTCATCCTATGCTTCTTGAATTTAGTGGTACAGATAAAAAAAAGCTTTGATTTTTAATTAGCATTTTGTATTTACTGGAAATGCTTGATGAACCAGCTAAAATAAAAACAATAACAGCCATCAAACAAAGATGGGTATGGCACCCAGTCCGTTTCATACAATGCTCCAAGTGCTTACATTTTTCAATTTATTTTGTCCTTGCAGCAACTCTGAGAAGTAGAGCACTGAGCCACTGCCACCAAGAAAATAACCAACTTGTCACAAGTGCACAGAAAAAATTTAGGATTCAGAGACAACTTTCAAAATCAGTCAGGCTCCCATGCCTCCGCTCTTGGCTGCAGCGCCATGTTATATCCTGAGAGTTTTAGTCTGGATAGAGACTAAAATCATATCTGCATTTTACCGAGTCCAGCCACACTCTGAAATGGTTCCACTACCTTAGCACCATTTGTGAATTAAAATGAAAGCTGAAAAATCAATGAAGCCCATGATCAATATGAATAGCCTAATGTATTCCTGAATTATTCTGCTCAATTAAGTTTCTATTACAGAGTTTAATCCAAGTATTTGATGGGTAAAAGAGTAATGAAAATGATGGCTATGTGAAATTAATCAAAGTGCCAACTGACTTTTAGCAGGTAGCATCCACATCACACACTTTCAAAGATCTATTGCATATGTGGTTATATTTGTATAGATCCGCTTAGTGTGCATTTGGTACTCTACGCTCAGAACATAGACATAGCTCAGTGTTTGTTTTGAACCACATACAAATGTTTATTAACCTTATGTGCAACCACAAAATGTATAAGCCAGTCACAAGAGTTCCTGACACCAGCTGTTTGAGCATTAACTTCCCAACTCTAAGGAGCTTCAGAGTTCCAGAATAAAACCAAAATGGTTTCAATGGCTGGACATATTTATTTAATTTTTTGCTGTGCTAATTTCTGGATGACTTGAATGTTTTCACATATGTAGTTGCTGAAGGCTTTGTACTAAGTTAAACTTGTATAATTCACAGCTAACTGCTTTCTTTATTGTTCTTTTTCTCTACAGGTATCCCCAGTATTTCCAGTATTGGTAGTAAGTAAAAAAAAAAAAAATCACCAAACCAAGTCTAGGCTAAGGTTGCTTTGTTGTTCATCTCCTCAGATCTATTTTCCCAGAGTCCATTTCTGATGTAATAGAGTGTTTTCTTTGTGAATTGCACTTGTATGTTGTTTTCCTTCACAGAAATGGTAAGTGCATAGATGAAAGTTATTTTTGTGTTAACTCTTCTGTGGACATGGTACCACAGCTTTCCTGCCTACTTTTGTTCCATAAAGACCACCTAAACAAAGGTACAATAACTTAGGTGAGAATACCTCATTTATTAAAAACATTGAATAGTCTGCTCATCCATACTTCATAAGCAACAAAGAACTTGAGCTCTCTCTCTAAGACTAGATGTGGATGTCTAATATAATTTAGAAAAGCAGAAAATGAATGCCAATGAATGTCTTCTACATATTCATGAGGATCAAAGGTAAAGGCCATGAAACCAGGGGGAGGGAGATCTGCGAATGCATTCAACTCTAGATTTGGGGAAGGCTTAAAAGAAGCAGGTTGTGATCTTGAGGCTCTTTGCAAGAATGGACGATAAAGATCGTCAGTATGTCCCTTTTTCTCTCCTGAAATATAGTGACCCATGTCTTCATGACCAGTTAGGTTTAAGTGTGATAGAGAAAAGATATAAAAATACCTACAAAATTTGAGTCAGAATACGAGAAATTTCTGCAAAAAATCTTTCATTAGAAATCCTAGTAATTAAAGCTACATCCCTTTTAGACCCTCTGTCTACCACTTTTCCAATATTACTGCAAAGAACAGTCTCCTATCTGTCATGAAAGAAACAAACTATAGCTCCTCTTCAACTCTAGATTTGGCCTACTGATATCAGCCCTGAAGTGCCCATTAAGAAATTGCCTAATCACTCTTTTGAGCAGAATTATACATATTTTTCACGTATTGGTCATTTATGCCTGATGTGTAAAACCTTGCAATAACTTTTGAATAACTGAAACAACATAAAGCATTGCAGAAGTGCAATAATGCATTCTAACACAAGAGAATTTTTACTGCAGTGCCACCCATCACAGTCTAGTATTATAGGTGCTATGCCAAGCTGGGTGACTGCGATGTAAATAGCAACAGTTGGAGAATGGCAATACCCAACACCATCTAACAATGAACACTTTGATACATCGGATGAAACAGTTTGATTTTTACATATGTGCCGTCAGGTGTTCCAAATTATAAATCAGCTGTTTATTTAAGATTGTGAATAGAGACAACCGCCAGTTTGCTAAGCACTAGATGTGTTAAATGCCATGAAAATCATCTACTTTGCCCTCAGAAGCAGTGTTCACATCCATTTAGATACCAACCTTTTGCTACTACATTCTCTGTAATATAACTGGAGAGGCATCAGTTCTACAAACTTGCAAATACAAACCTGTAGTTCAGATGGTCTAGTTTTTCTACTTGAGCCTTAAGTGTGTGAATACCCCACAACCTGCTCCTTTCAGGCTTTGACAATTGTCTTTACACAAGTCCCACAGAGCAAAAAGGAACTAAAAGGAAGTAAACCAAGACAGACTACATGATTTAGCCTGTCAAAAATTTCAGAAATGGATGGATGGAAAAGTAGTTCTTTGGCGTTGGGATGTGTTTCTGTTCAGAGTGTTGTGTGTTGCATGAACCCTCTTAATGTACTGCTCACTCCACATCTCATTCGGCCGCTTCCGCCACATCCCCCATCTCTGAGCATCAGCAGATGTTGACCTTTTACACACAGAATCGGGAAATTCCAGTTTTATTTTGCTTTATTTTACCTTTTTAAATCAGTGGTGACCTGAAAGGATGCTTTGTTGTGCCTTTGAAAAATGTGTTATCCTTTATTATCAGGGATCTTGAAAATTTAACTTCTAATGCCTCACAGAAACCCTCTAGTTCAAAGTGATAGTTTATATTCTGCCTCAACACACCTCTGGCTGTTTTGCTTGGAATGCAATGGCTGTTTTCTCAAATTTCCAGCAAACGGGATGTAGGCACTTCCAGGGGTCGCCCAATATCACACATGACTAGCTTGCCTATTGCCTGGCTTTTAAGGTAAAGAGATTTATGATAAAACCATCAAATATGATCTTCTGGGCTGCTTTACATTCACAAGTTCCTTCTTTGTGGGATGATGAGAAGTACTGGTGGATTTCTTTCCTCTCCAAAGGACAAGAATTCACACACAGATGATTCACAGTCTGTACCACAGAACATGGGAAGGGGATTTGCAGTGTGCCAACCAGAGAAGAGGGAACTGCTTGGATATTTATGGCTGGGTGTTTGACAGAGCTTTCCTCTTAACCCCAAAGAAGGAATCAATGAATATAATTGCACCAGCTGCACAGGAAGCTACCATTATGACAGAAGTAACACTCATGAGACCCACTCTGATCATCAAAACATTTCCCAAGGAAAATAAATGATGTATATTATTGATGTGAATTATTGATGTATGTAACAATAAGTTCACATGCATATACTGTATGCAAAATGGCTAAAGGTTCTGGAACCTCTAATAGATTCGAATATGGATCTCAAGTTGTCAGGTCTATATTAAGGTTCAAAAGCATGGACAGAGTGGTCATCCTTTCCGTTCATCTGCTACAAATATTCTGAAGCAAAGTTCCCATTAAGGTCATTTGTACCTGCTGTTGTCTATTAGGAAACAAGTTCTCAATCATTCCAAGGATACTTGATTTAAAATCCTGTCGTTTTAATGTGGTTTTGGCATGGCTGGACAAATACAAACTGGTGATATTGTCAGCAATTAATGAATCCCAAAATAGATCTAGAGACAGTTGAGCCTTATGATCCTTGTTTTTACTCTGGTGTGGTCGTTATTCATTCTAGTTTCCTTTTTAAAATGAAATGCATTCCTCATTTAAAAGTAACCATTCACAGTTTTATCCAAGTGAACATTTGCTAAAGCCAATGGTCCAAAGTTATTGTTGGCTTCTTGTGGGTGTTTTTGTCTAAATGATAAGTTAATCATTACTTCTTAACATATATTATCTAGTCCTTAGTCCTGTAGAATGAATTATTTTACTAATTAGATTAAACAATGTATCATAAAGACCATAATTAGAACAGCAAGAATTGGCCCAACAACAAACAGCCTTCAGTGAGTAACTACCACTTCTTATAAAAGCAGGTGAAAGAAGAGTCAGAGGCTGCAGGTAGACAATCCATGACATGAAGGATCCCATCTGAAAGATCATTTAAAATTTCTCATTTTAAAGTAAATAGCAATATTTCATATCAACAAATTAAAGCATGTTGTGAACCCAATTATAGGTTATTTTCTTAAATTATTTTCAAGTAACTGAAGAGATGGCATATAAACCATAGAACAATGTTGAAGGAGTTGGCAGTCCCTCCACCACTCCAAATTATTGAACTTGAAATGACAGTTCCCTTAAGGGCAATATTACATTTCATGTTTACTCATAGAATGCACATTGGATTCATCACAGAATTGAGAAATTTATCCCTAATTTTATTTAATTGGCATGACTGTTAAACAGGGAAGCACTACCTGCAGGGATCCATCAGCCTGTTGAGTAAGCCCAGAGATGTTTTCATACTAGAAAATATTTGATGCCAGTTGGAGACCTTGTACAATTTGTTTTCCATGCAGCATCCAAATATTTTTGTGCTGTACTGATTTATCGTATAAAGCTGGATTGTGCGGAAAATAACAAGGTTAATCTCTTTCCCACCCCGGGGTTATTAATAATCATGTTCATGCTATCCAGAGAGTCACAGTATATGTTTGTTTCTCTTTTTCCTTTGCCTTAATACTTCTAAATCTCCCAATAAAAGTTTCATTTGATTTGCCCTTTAACTAATTAGGTTTTACATAACAAAGAAACAAATATCAGGCTATTATAGCAATATGGCAAATTGCATGGTGTGCTACATTAATTTTGAACTGTTTGCTGATGTTCTAGAAAGCAATCTAATATCCCAGGTGATGTGCCTCTGGAACTGTTTTATCACGTACCCAGTATTCTCATCACAGATTCATTTCATAATTGTGTAACTAGCATTTCACATTCATTAAACACCTTTGTGGCTACCCTAAAATTGAATGAACATTAGCACATAGCTTCCTCTTTAATCCCAAAAGCAAACCAAATATTCATGTATAGGAGGGGGACTTTTCTATTTAAAAAAAAATTTACTAATGTTTCTTAACAGTAGCCCACCCTGAGATAACAGACATTTCCTTGTATTAACCTCATCCCAGGTGAATTTAGAAAGCCAAGCCACTTTTTAAGTGTGAGCTCGTATCTCTGCCTTTGCTAATTATCTCTGTGGAGTCATGAAATTCTTAACTTAAACAGAGATTTGCCAAGATCTCCCAAAAGATCACCAATGAGATTCTGAACATGCTACCTGTGAATTTCCACACAGTAACAGTCACTTCAAATTTTATCATTGAAGTTCTCCTGGACTGTCAATGGAGGAATACCTAACTAAACACTATTTCCTGGAAAATTTTGAGTTTTTAGCTTGAATTGTAAGGCTATGACTCCTTCTAGCTACTGCAATCCATTTTACAAACACAGACTCTAAAGCCCAGAATGGCCAAACCACATGTTCAATGTAACACAGCCAGGGATGCCTATCTAATTCCAAAGGTCATGCTAGGTAACATTTTACCAAGTAGAAGAGATTGGAAAAGAAAAACCTTAGGATTACTGAATCCTACCCCATAGCTTTCTGAAAGATTTATCCATTCCCTAGAATGGCTTGTTTTGTGCAAGTAGCTACAGCATGCTAATACAGTCCTAGTGAAACAGAAGTTCATTTTCCTGTACCTTACTGTGTCATTATCAGAACTTAAAAGCATAGTGTCTTATGGAATGGGAGACTGACTCTTCCCCTCCCATCAAGATATGCCCTTCCACCAAACGTCCTCAATCTACCATAGAAAAGGAGAACTGTTTAGATGTCACACCATGAAACAAGAAAAGATTAATGAAATTAACTTTGCAAATGATGAGAGATGCTTATACATATTTGGTGACAGTAAACTAAACTGTTTTCTTTATTGATGTAGTTGTGGATAAAAGTCTCTCCATTGCAAAGAAACCTACCACTATAACATTAGGTGTTTTACCCTCAGACTGACATGTTTCTGAGAGTAGGCAGCAAAGACTACGTCCAAGGCACCAGAGGTTTCTTCTGGAAAGTTTTGAGTTTCTGGCAGATGTCTTTTCCACATTCCCTCATGGAGATCAGCAGTGGCTGAGATTTTAGCTCCACCTGCCAGCCTCCTCTCACACCCTGGAAGAAGCAGGTGTGATGAGGACTCCCTCTCCTCCTCTCAGCACTGCTTTCTCAGTGTCATGATGGCACTCCTTTTCCCACAAGAGGCTGTGTTTTAGCACCGAAAAATTACACAGACACTAATGTTGCTAGGGTACTTAAAGAGAAGGTCATCCAACTTTATCATATGACAAGAAGATGACAAGGCCTACTTGAATTGTATAAAGCATCCAAATAGGAACAAACAACTTTAAGCTCAGTGTCCACATTCCGAGCAAGGAGTCTACATATTCTACCATGTCATTAGAATTCACCCTCCCATATTTAAATAACTAAAGCATTTAGGGAGTGGTCTACTAAGAACTGTGAACTTGCTCTTTGTCGGGAAATAATGATCATATATTCCTCTATCATTAAAGCTGCCCACCATGCTTAGTGAATGCCATGTGTCACAGAAGACAACTTAATATTCTAAAGCAATCCTACCTGCATAGCTTTTTTGATGTAACTTTTTTTTTCTTTCTGCTTCAAAGCTTGCTTTTCAGCTTGATTCACTATGGTGTTAGCACTAGCTGGCTGGGTTTACCAATTCTAACATGATTCTCTCCAATTTATAGTACAGAGGCTTTTCCTTGGGGCATAAAAGAGAAAAAGTTGTTTTTTTTTTTTTATTCCCAGGGATTCATTTCTATAACAGGAATCTCAGTTTTTCTGATTCATGAAAATAGATTTCAAGTAAATTGCTACATAATATTTTTTCTGAGTTCGTAACAACAATAACAAAATTTAGAGAAACTATGTGTCACATTAGTAGTCTATGCTGATGTGCTTCTAAGTCAAGATTCAGAAATTAACATTTTTATGTTTTTAAAGATTAAGAATAAATGTCTCCCACAATATTTAAAATAATTTTTATTGCATTCTGAACAATAAAATTAATTGATATCTCCCAGAGAACTGACTTATTCCCCAAAGTTAAACAGATCTGAAGTGAATGTTTTTGCATATCAAAATCACCTGCCTTGGGAACAATTAAGACTGCAAAGAAATACAGGGATCTCATTATCGTCCCTATTTCAAGTCAGTCAGAACTGTTTATACTACAGTAATCTGGCTTTTATTACAACTATAACCACAAATAGAATAAGAGCTAGCATTTATTGAATACTCACTCCAAGGCCAAGCAAGCGTTAATTTACTCCATCCTGACAAGAAGCAAGTAATGTCATTACCAGCATTTTACACATGAGAAAGGATAGGCACGAAGAAACCATGGAACGTTTCCAAGCAGCAGAATTAAGGTTCCAACCCAAACTGAGGTCTATTTATGTGCACTGTGTCTTATCTAAATTTCTTCCAAGTAGGTGCTTTCAAGGATTTCCATACATATAATTTGATAACCTCAAATAACAAAAGAATAACAACATTTAATGGGCATATACAGCAGTATGTTTCTAAAAGGGGTAGTTGTAAGGCATATTTGTGATCCCCACATTCCGTGCATACACACATCAACTGAGGCAGTTATCAAGATAATTCGGCTTATTTTCCCAAATGAATGAGACAAGAAATCTTAAGAAAAAGAGATTTGCATAAAGAGTCATCCCTAGATAATTGGCTCTATATAGGCCTATGCTGATCCCTCTTTTCCCTGCTAATTATTCAGTTCCCAGTTTGGATTTCACTGTGCCGACTCAAAGCTTCACAGTCAAGGTGCACAGCCATAGTTTTCCCTGCGCACAGATAGCTCTTAACATCCCACTTTCTCCCAACAGCATATGCACAATTTGCTGAAGATTAAAAGAAAGGTCTAGACTCCACATCCTCTGACTCCAGGACCCCTGGTGCTGTAACAAACTATCTTCATATTGACCCAGGAATTCCTCCCTTAAAAAGACAACACTTCCAAAGGACAATATCAGTATCTTCCCCCCAACCCCCATTGGCAATTTATTCCTACTTAAACCACTTGGCCAATGGCTAGGGATTCTCACAGATTTCTGCAAAGACTTTCATTGAATAAACCTATAATGAGACAATTTGTCTCAAATATATTATTAAGATAGGCTCTGGTGTGCCTAACTTACTCCTGGAAAATAAACATTTATTGGGAATATTTGAATATTTGAATATTTCCTACATTCTAACAGTAATAAAAGTAGTGAGAGTAATTGACAAATTTAAGTAGGCTATTTATTTGATCTATTTTAAAACAAAATGAATTTTTTTCAGTGAACAGAAGATAGCATGTTTGAAACATCTTATGATGATCAAATATTAAATGTATATGGCAGACAACAATGTTTGAAAGCCACACATTTCAATAATCAGTTTCTCAAATCAGCATTCTTCCTCTCTAGAGACACATGGAGCACACACCATTCTCTCCCTCTGGAGAAATGAATAGATTATATCAGGATCTCCATATGATGGCTGCCAGGTATTCTCGGTTAAATGTTTTAGGAAAGTTAAGCATTCTAAATAAAGAACATTATTTGAAAATTATATTTCCAGGCAAAACAAGGAATTCCCTTGCCCAAGAAAATTTCTTGTGACGTAGCCTAGAAGGAAAATTTATTCTAGGTAGAGAAAATATTGGAGCTGAAATTCACATCTTGAAATTCCATAGAAGCCATCTAGTTTTAATAATTCAAAATCTGAATGACCAACATTAATCTTTAAAACAAATGTAATCCTCAACTTATGTCCTTAGCATTTTCAGGAAGAAATCATAAAATACTAAGAAAGGAACTTTATAAAAATATATACATAATAGCCTGGCACAGTGGCTTAGCAGCTAAAGTCCTTGCCTTGAACGTGCTGGGATCCCATATAGACACTGGTTGTAATCTGGGCAGCCCTGCTTCCCATCCAGCTCCCTGCTTGTGGCCTGGGAAAGCAATCAAGGATGGCCCAAAGCTTTGGGACCCTGTGCCCGTGTGGGAGACCCCGCAGAGGCTCTAGCTCCTGGCTCCGGATTGGCTCAGCTCCAGCCATTACAGCCACTTTGGGGATGAATCAATGGACAGATCTTCCTCTCTGTCTCTGTATATCTGACTTTCCAATAAAAATAAATAAATCTTCAAAAAATATATATATGCATAATAAATATTTAATACATTAGAATACAGAATAGCAAGATTTCATTACTATGTTAACTTTTTCTGAACTCATTTCTACACTGATGCAAAATGAATTATTATCTTACATTTCATAAATCATTTGATTATATTTGTATTATCAAGGGAAATCCATCACTAAATACTTAAGCAAATGTCAGTATCACTTACAAATTATATTTCCCCTACTACAGAAGAAGTTAGAAGAAACTACTCCACTAAACTGAGATGATATTAATTTGATTTTATCAGTATAGAAATGAATTGTTCATATAAAATCACACCAATAAGCTGAAATCTTTTCAAAGAAACAATTTCTAGCAATAATATGAATGCATTTAAAATTAAAATTTATTATTTTTCCAAGGCTGATAAATAAGAAACAATTAGAACTTTTCTGTTGACTCTCTATCTATTTATCACTCATACTAATGTTAAGGTTTCTTTCCTTTCATGTATATATATAAGAACAGAACCAAGCAGAGTTACAGTTCTAGTAAGGTTTGGATGTCTAGTAGATCTTTTAGATCAGCTTTTGTAGCAAATATGAAACAGCTAAAGTTACAATGAAAGTCTCATGTATACAAGATTATTGTTTACTGCTATCTATTTATGGAGAAAGCAATTTAATAACACCTGCTCACAGTAACCTCACCACTAGTTATCAATTTCTTAATAACTGGATACTCCCTGAAGCCTTCTGCAAGACTTTCCCCATTTTCAAGGAGAACTTGTCTAATTAGGGAGATAGAAAACAAGCCTATGGGACTTATACTAGCAAAATTAAAACTTGTGCCCATCGACCTACCAGTGAGAGATTGGAACATTCACAGGAACATGCTACAGGAGGCGGAGGTAAGAGCTGCCCTTGTGTTTCTTTTGATGGTCCGTAAACATGACACAGGAGACGTCATTTAGAGCTGAATGTAATGGATGGCAAGACAGCCTCTGTGCCTTAGCAAAAATAATTTTAAGGCATCAAATCCTAAGGATGGTTGTTCTCTTGCCACTGGTAGTCAGGCTTTCTTTTTATATTATTGGATCCAAGAAGAAGACACTATAGGTATTTATGCAATGCTTTCAATTATTTCTACATGGGAACCAATAATGAGGCACTTATTTTGAGATAAAAGTGCCATGAAAGCATACATACACATACATGCAAACCTTAGACATGATGGAATCACCATGAACTGTGCTCTGTAAGTCAGAACTACTGGTAAATCCTCTTCTCTGAGAAATTATGTACATAACAATAAGAAGTAGATCCACTTAGTTTTAGAGATTATGGCTCACACTTAAAAACACCCCAAAGAATCTCTCAAGAGAGATGAATGCAACCAGTTCATATCTGTAAATATAAACTGAAGAGAATGGAATTCTCAAATGAGAAATTATTTCTTTAGTGTTATCTTCTAGTTTCAGGCACCAGCTTTACATAATGGTTTGGATGCTAAAATACCTATTTGGTTATTTTTGTAAAAATACTTTACCTTATTTCAAAAGCAAATTCATAGCTGTTTTTTAGAAAGGGGGCTATATATTTAATGTCCATTCAATGTTTTGGGAATCATCAATTGCTTGCTCTTGTTTAGTGTGAAAGTCATGTTTTGTTTAAGTGCATCACAGCCAAGATAAAGAGCAGTTGTGTGGTTTGTGTCTCTGTCCATATAATTTTCTGTTTAAGCCAAATGACATAGCTGTGAATAACATGCCCTGATTTTTCCTGATGCATGCAGCTCCTCCCAAGTTTAATAGGATATGGCCGAATATTTCTTCCCTTGAGGTTTCTAATCCAAAACAAGGTAGGAGTACATAAAATTCCTACTGATATAAAACCCCATGTGTCTGAAAGGAAATCCCATATGGCATTTTTGGCACTAAATAGGAACATTTTCATGAATTCCATGTTTGAAAGAGTCATAATTGACCTCTTCTAAGAGCATCCCATAAATATTTGAGTAAAAAATAGAGGGAACATTTTACATGGTGTGAAAGCTTTAAGCCCTCTACCAAATTTACATTGAGCATCACTCAGTCCCAAGAGATGCTCAGAGCTCTCTGCCATGGCAGTCTGAACTATAAACAAAGTTTTTCAAACCTTGTGACTGACATAAGTGTCCTCCCACTATCTTTTTTAAATTATTATTATTAAATAAACTGACCAGTACCTCAGTTTTGAAGGTCTGGGAAAATATACAGAGGCAGTATTGTGACACAGAAACAATATTTTTTTCTATGTTACTCTATACAGACTCCCAAAAATATGGATTGCCACTTCCTCCTCATCCACTCCTTCATAGTAATTTTTCTGTCTTGCAATTCTTTCCTTTATCAATGCACATTCATGTCTATCTGCGATAAAAACAAGAATAATCTGTTTTCTATATGTCCATAGAGCAGATAAGCATTTTCTATTTCTAATATCAAAATGAAAAACAAAAGGGGAAAAGGAATTGACCAACAGCAGTGATATTGCACAGAAACAAACAGCTTGGAAATGAATTTTATAAGCTGAAGTGCAGTGTTAATTCACATAAACATCTAACCTCAATATGTACACATGTAGGAGTTTTAGTTTAACTATATAGTTGTATCTTGTCTCCTTCTTTCTTTAAAAAAATAGCAAGAGACAAAGGAAAGAAAGAGAAAGAAAAAGAATTAGAGAGAAAAAATAGAAAAAAGGAAGAAAGAAAAAGAAAAGCAAGCAAGAAAGCTAGGGCGTATCTTTGGCTTCCACCTTCCTTCTTAGTTACATACAGGATGTTCCCTTTACACGTTAATGAATACAGATGGAGGAGGAAATGAGCAAAAGGAGGAACCAGGAAATAACTACTAAGCAAAACAAAATATATTAGCAATTTGTTGAGGAGTCAAATTGGAAGGGCTGCATTTTCAGTCCTTGATCAAAGTGATGAAATCGAGACTGTCCTAGATACATATATAAGTAGCAAATAGAATTATCTTAATCATCTGCTCCAAATGAATTTCCTCTAGTTTCTGCATACATATGTGAAAGAAGAAATACAGATCAAGCTCACCCCATTAGTATAATTCTATAAGGATCCAAGGGAGGTTTAGTGGCTTTATTCTTCCGCAAATTCAATGAGAGCATCTTCAGTGAAATGTCACTTTGCATTTCCCATTGAATTTTATAGCTCAACAAATTTAACCAAGGCAGAATCTCAGACTGAACATTTCTCAGAGTGGGTTTTGAGATGAACAAGATTATTCATTGCTCAAAACCTGAAATAGATCCATTTAATTATTTTGCTGTTTTTCTGTGATTGTCACAGGACAAAAAGCTTCCAGACATATCTTTAGGTAATGCCAGTTGCACTCTTTCAGAATGTGAATAATGAGCTCAAATGAATCTGTTTAAGAAGCTGCACAGCTGAATAAAGTGCTTGAACTAGAACTTTTAGTAAAAGGTGCAGAGAGTAATTCTGTGCAGTCATAATTCAGCTTGTCAACATCTGCAAAGAACATCAGGTTCTATTTTGGTGCTGCTATTTTCACAGCAAAAATCTTGAATAATTGGAAAAGAAATGGCAGGTACACTCAGGGAGTGAATACCATTAGCAAAGTGATATCACAAAATTCTAAACGTGCCAACAAGACCCCAATTATTGAAAGTATACTAGTTCAAAGTGACTGAGACTAAGACCCAATGTTGCTGAGTGATTGACCATTGTGACTAAGCTCAGCGATATCTCATCAGTTCCATCAAAATAACCTAGCTGACTTACATTAAAACACGCTTACAATCACACAGAATGGCGTGGTGAATTTAGGTAATGATATTACTGATTAACTCAAGACAGGTACTGTTTTAAAAGAGAGAAGGTAGGAATCCTAATGTCCACATTGTTTTGAGAACAATTCTTGCTTAACTGAATTCTTAATTTAAATGAGAGTTCTCTTTGATAGTATAACTCTCCAATAATTCTCCAAAATAAAGGATTTAAATTTTGCCACTGAAGATTTGGAACCATTTTAGCAGAATACAAGCCTTCTTTTGCTTTGTTACTAGAATAAATTCCCCAAAACAACAAACACTTAGCGATACTTCTCAAGTTGGTTGTTAATGTTATTGTAGTTTGAACCTTTCGCTATTGTTTCTAATTTGCTCTTCATTCTCTTAAACCTATCCAGTTGCTCCCAAATTAGCTTTGTCAACAGTTTCTTCTGTTCAAGTTGCAAACCACAAGAGAGGTAGGAATTCTTGGATTCATACAGTGATTTCATGGTGTTATGTGTTGTGAAACATTGCACTGTATGAATCTGGAATATCTGTGAAGTGTAACCATCAGCTTATTGGTGAGGCATGTGGACTGATATCAATCAATGCATCAAGTAATATTGAGAATGTCATCTGTAAGAAATGAAATGCTTCCCTCTGAAATTTGACTGCAATTTTAAAATGCTGCAACATTTGTTTTCTGAAAGATTATTATGTGAATAAAAACAGTAACAATCTAGATTCCTATTTAGACTATGAATGTCAGAACATGAAAGTTGATACTCATTTGCATTGAAAATAAGGAAACCCATGTAGAGTTAGTTTCAAGGGTACCTTTCATGAGTCCCAGAGGACAGGCTCCATGCATCGAGGCCCTTTGTGACAAATGAAACAGCTTAAATATATTTTGAATGAATTTGAAAAATACCAGTGAGTATCTACACTGGGTTAAACTTTCATTGTATAAAAATAATAGCTATATCACTTTATTTGAATGAAGCCAAGCAGTAGCCCATCCATGACTACTGAATGGCCCATCGCAGTTAGTATTTGTCATTCACAAAAGGAAGATTTTTCAGGAAACATAAAGACTCCTGTTATTATTTCATCATTTTCCTTTAAATGTCCTGTGTGACAAATGTGACTTGTTTTCTACCCTTGACTGTTGGGCATATGTTGTTTTCTTGGTTGGTTTTCTCTTACCCCATGAAACAAACACCTACCATTACAAAGTAGATTCATATTAACTAAATCTGAACTTAGTCTGAACCTCTTGGATTAAAATAACTGTAATAGCTTCCCTATCTCTTATTGAATTTAGTCAGATAATTTCCCAGATTTTAATCAATGTTGTTGAATTTTTAGTTCCTTGGCATGTAAAAAAAACAGGAGAAAGATGAGGGAAAGGTCAGGAGTTGGAAAGAAGAACCTCCTGTCTTACCTCATGTGTCAAACTTTTCTTACAATATGCATTTAACTGAGGAACTTTGAAGACTCCCTTTTGAAGGGAATCCAAATGGGTTTCTAATTTTGACAAATAAGTTTTTAGGCCAACAGTTTTAGCCAACAATTCAGAAGGTAACAAGCAGATTTAGACATGTGGTATATGATGGGGACAATTCTTAAAGCCACAGTGTGGATGTCATTCTTTGGCATGGTATGTGAATCTGTAGAAAGAACAAAGGTGAAGGAGGCAGAGGCAAAAGGGAGTGTTACACATCTGACTCTGTCATGTTGTGCTGAAACACGCTGGATTTACAAGAGGCCCCTTGACCTGGAAGTTGACCCTTTATTATAGAATCTCTAGTTTCTTGAGGACATTGCACTAATGAGATCCAAACACATCCCTTGAGGCAGAAAGCAGCCACCTAATGAAGTAAACTTTTCAGAAAAAAACCTACAATGTCACTGTGCAATGTGTGTGGAAGAGCCTCCTAGCTGCTCAAGGACACAAGTCAGGGGAAGGACCAGGAGTGCAGGAGCAACATGCCTGCCACCAATGCCTAAGACATCACCCTGTCAATACAGCAAAGGGAAAGTACTGCTTAGAGTTGCCTTTGCCTTCTATCTGAAGTCTCTTTTCCAGTTCCTTTCCTTTTGGACAAGTAAAATAAAATTTTATTAGCTATAGAGTTGAATGAATATGCTTCATTAAAACAAAACAAAAGAAGGAGAAAGGTAAAAAGGAAGCAAGAATCCACTTATTGCACATCCAGGATCTTTTGTGTGGTTTAAATGTAATGGATGTCATAATAATATAGATACAGGTTACATGGGGAATGGTAAGAAAAAGGGCACAAAAGGGGAATTTAATCTCCACTCCTTAACATTCTTTTTCTTGTATGTGTCTCCAACTTCCTGTTTTCCTCTAACTCCTGCATGCATGGGTTTCTCCCAGCCAATCTCAGTCAGAAGGCACCTTGTAAACCTAAGAAACTTGGACCTTTCCTGATCTGAAAAGTTTGCTTTGCACGTTCTCATTTCTAAAATGCTTTATTACTCTTAAATAGCCGGAGACTACATAACTGCCTTATATGATGAAATAGATACCTTATATGTGATACATACTTGAGTATAATATTTCTTTCCTATCTTCTCACTAGACCAATAGCACTCATAGTGCATCTGTGAGGTAGGGGAATTTTACCCCCAATGTCTGAATTTGGTTACATACACTTGGTGTTTGCTGTTATTACTAAGATTGGGGAGTCTTCTGAATACTCTCCTATGCTCAGAACAGTCATACTCAGCCACCAGTTATTCCAAAATTCATTAGTGCCATGAGTGGGAAATCCTTTCACTAGAGTCTGCGAGAGTTGGTCCCATTGGTACTGTTTCCTAGTGCGTAGTGTCTGGTACAGAGTAATGCTTCTCAGCAACCATGTGTTGCCCATCTAGCCATGTCACAGCAGGTAATACATTTTAGACTCCATTGCCTTTGCATGCACAGAAGTGATGAAATATGTCTGAAATAAATATAGATACATATATAAATGGTCTACAGTAGAAGTTGAGATTTAAAGCTCTGCAGCAGGTTTTAGCAATCTGCCTTTTTTGTTTCTACCCACACCAATTTGCACTTTCTCAAATGGTCAAGTTCTGACCAACACAGGCATGAGCTCAGTTATGTCTTGCTGGGGGCCTGTTATCTAAATTCTTTAGTATATAGGATTTAGCCCAATACTCTTAGGGAATTCAAACATGGAAGGGTGAAATTTGCTATAGTTTTCCTCTGTGTCTTCCTCTCTCTCTCAAAGGAAGATGCCATTGAATCATCATTCATTCATTCACAACATTTTCTGAGTGCCAAGTTTCTGCCTGAAAAAACTATAAGTTACATGGTTACAACAATGAACAGGCTGCCCTCATGAATTTATACTCAAAACAAAGGGGAAGAATTTTTTGTGTATATTTTTTAGATGTTATCTGTTCTATGAAAAAAAAATATTTAGAAGGTTTAGGAAAGTAAGGAATTAGAATATTTCAGTTTAGGGTTGTTATTTCCGATAAATAGTCGGAGGTCTCTGAACAGAGACCTACAAAGGAAATGAGAAAGCAAGTCATGGAAACACCGGGGGAAGAAGAGTTCCAGAGAGGTGACAAGAGCAAAACTCATGGTGGTCCCTGGCATGTTTGAGGAGCAACATGTAAGCACTTTCTAGTAAGTGAAGAGGTTGCACTGAGCCCCTTGGGGAGCCACTGGTCAGACCCCTGGGGAATGCCTAAACCTCTCTTTTTATTCTGAATGAGAAAGGAACACTTTGGGATTGTGAGCAGAGGAGTGACATAAATAATGGAAGTTTTGGGTGGGTCACTCTGGCTATAAAAAGGAGATTATCCCAGAGGTAGAAACTAGGTGTGATTTGGAGACAATGTCAATTCTTCAGGTGAGAGTGGAATGTGCCATTGACTTGGAATTAGATATTGAGGATAGATACAGATAGTGAGATTCAGAATATATTTTAAAGGCATAAACAAGAGTATCTGCTGAGGGATTGGTTGTAGGGATTTGGGGGGAAAAAGAGGATTCAAGAATAATTCCCAGCATTTTAAGCCTTGCAATTGAAGGGTAGAGTTATCACTTACTGGATGAGAAGCATGCTTAGGAAGATGGCCCAAGAGCTCAGTTTTGGAGATGTTAAATTGAGAGCTTTATTAAATACCCAAGCAAATGTATTATAAAAACGGCATCTTATTGGTAACTGGGAAAAACTATTTTGGAATGATTCACATAATGATAGTGTTAAAGCCAGGGGCTGAATGAAAAATGAGTAAGATTAACCTAAAGAACAGTAAGTTCCAACGACGAAGCCTCAGACATTCAAGGAAGTAGGAACAAAGAAAGAGAAAGTAATGAAAAATAGGAAGGTCAGGGGTAATCATGACAGAGAGGTGGCCCAGAAGCACCTACTGGCAGAAAGTTGCCTGGAAACTCAGAATGTAAAATTGTGATTTAAGGGCATGAACAGACTTGTTTCAAAATTATTCTCACTACATTTAGTTGCTAAGATGTAGGCATATAGCTGTGGAGAATTGAGTTTAACCAGCATCAGGCTGGTTAAATTATAGCACGGTAAAAGTGTAAATCAAAGAAAGTACTTCTAAGAATGGAACCATGAAGAAAGCACCCATGAGCTCCATACTTTGTAAGAAGAGAAGGCAGGTCAGCGAATTGGAGAATAAAAAATTATTAAACTACTAATACCTTCCTTTCAACATCTTAATATGATAATGCCCTCCAAACTGCATCATTAATAATCATTAATGGTTTCCATGCCTGTGTTGAAAGACAGATATTAAAAAGTGGTAAATTAACAGAACACTGAAAAATTATACAGCAATCTCATAATTATATTTGAAATGCTTATATAATATGTATATGTATGCTGTCATATTTCTGAAATAACTTGCAAAGGTTTTTTTCCTCATTCAATTCTCAAAGATGTTGTAGTCAGAGAAGATAACTTTATTGAAATCTCAGAAGCTTCCTGCAAATCTTAAACAAGTTTTACTGGCCCATTTTTTTTTTTCATATTATAAAACCCTTTGATGTTTATTAGACATCTTTACCCACATATGTTGGAAATGAGTATATAATACAATTTTAGCTGATAATTTTGTTACTTGTATAGTTATTTATCCTTTCTGATTCAAATAAATAGTTTTCAGAGAAGACCCATAAATAGTTATTGTCATACAAATGTATACTGTTCACTAAACTCAAAAAGTACCAGGCAATAGTGTCACATTTGGCGCATCCATGGAGACTCATGAAATGGGTCTTAAAGTATTCAACTGGACATTTTACAGGTATATTTTTCTTTGAAAAAGCTTTATAAAATGGAGCTAAGCCGTATTTCCAGCCTTTGGCAGGTCCAACAGGGTCCCTTAAATACCACAAGTGATCCACATTATGAGCATTCCCTGAACTTGTACTGTACATTTCCCAACTTCATGCCTTTGTACATTCCTCATTCAATTCGTTTTTTCTGAAAATGCTCCTTTCATCCTTTCTTTAAGGAAATAAAGTTTTTTTTTTTCTTCAACATAAAAATATAAACCATACCTGCCCTCAAGGAACATTCAGAGTACATGCCCTCAAGATACTTCCTAATTCCCTTCCAGTTAAAGAAATTTCTCCTTTCACATAGATTGTTTTGTGTAACTGTTCTGTTTTTCTAGCACATGTGTCTTACTTTCTACTTATCCAGTTATGTTTGTCTCAGAGGCTAAGCAAGTTTGATGACTACCAACTTCTATATATCTCCAGAAAGTTCCAAGAATGAATGTTTGCACATAAAAAAAAATGTATTTGAAAAAAGAGAGGGAATTGAACTGGGCACCCTAAGGACCAAGCTGAGGGTGAAGACCCTGTATAAGGACAGTCAGTAGGGTACCTCTTTCTAAGGAGGACCCTGGGAACAGGACTTTCATTGACCGCTACACAGAAGGTCCAGGCAGATCTGGAAATGTCCTTGAAGAGCTGCATCTCCTGAAAGCTCCAGGCCAGAAGAGCTCTCATTTTGAACTCAATGAAGGAAGACTCTAAAAGCACAGTCTCTAAGGGAGACAAAAATGCCAATAATTTGTAACCAAGAAGTTGGCAGATTGGGGTGAAACAGTCATCACTTTCCAAGAAAATTTGTTTCAGCAACTACATCTCTGCTTTATTTTTGTTTAATTTGATGGGCAGAAAGACATAGAGTGACAAACAGACAGAGCACTCATCTGCTGGTTTACTCCTTAAATGTTTACAAGGGATGGTGTTGGGATGAGCCAATGCCAGAAGCCAGGAACTCAATCCAGGTCTCTCTTTTGGGAGCATGGATCCAACTGCTTGAGCCAATTGCAGCTGCCTCCTAAAGTCTGAATTAGCAAGAAGCTGGAAGTGGGTATCAGATCCAGGCAGTCTCATGTTGAGTCATGCGTCCCAATGTGTGTCTTAACTGCTAGGCCAGATCTGCATCCACGCTTGTAACTATTATTATAGGTGATATTGTTATTAACTTGGAGTACTTTAGCAACTGAATTTATTAAGGTGTTTTGTTGCTCCATCTCCTACTTTGGAATTCTCCCACTGCCTTCTGTCCCCCTTCATAGCTTCCCTGTCCCTATCCCCACCTCCTTCTTGCACACACATGTATCCTGTTACAGCTAATCTCAGATACAAGAAGTCGCTTGGCTCTAGAATCTTCTCTTTCTTAAACAGTTGGGATTTCCTAGGTGCTGAACAGAGTATTTGTTCTCTTTAGCTCTTTCCAATGCTTTCTACTGCTTCTATCCAAATTTGGATCATTCCAGCAGGACTTTGGTCACAGCTGTCTAATAAATAAACACGCACTGCTCTGATGAGTATTAGCAGATTATTTAAAATTATTTTAAAGCTCATCATCTCTTTATATTCTTCCTTCTGTAAAACAGCTATTTGCTTCTCATCTAGTGATCAACATGCCTTGTTTCCAAAATTAAATGTACGCCAAAAGAGAAACACAGCAGCTAACATAGTTCCCATCCTAGAAGAGCTCAATGCAACAAAATATTCATTGAATGAATGCATATGTCAGTGAGTGACTGCCTTTGAGTTCCTTGTGCAATTAGACAAAGCTTGGTATTAATGAGAGGGGGATTTCCAGGCATAGTTTGTAGGATCATGGGTGAAGTTCTACATGATCATTTTTTCAGAAAATAAAACAAACTTCCTGCCTCATTAAATCTTACACTTTAATCTGAAAATTAGGGTTATCAACAATAACTCTGGCCTTGTTTGAGATGCAAGAAGGAAGAAATGCAGTCACCCCTCACTACTTCGTAAGATTTTCATCTTTTCTCCATCTCCTGTCTGGTTCCTTCCACCATCGCACCTAAGCTCAAGAGAAGTGTTAACATTTAAGAAAGATAAGGAAAACCAAATTTGGCAATGCAGTAGCTGCCTAGTTCTTTTATGGATTTTGTTTGAAATTTAAAAATAAATCTTAGACATACATTTTATACAAATATTTATCCTGTTTGCAGTGTCTTCACACACATATAAACATGCAGATTTGCCCTAAAGAAAGACCCAAGAATTCCATCTTCTCATGTTGGGCAGGGTCAATAATTACAATTCCATGACTTTTATGAAAACTTGGCTGAATTGCTCATTTGATATCGATGGAGGTGACCCAAAGGAGCCACGAGGATGCAGATCTCCATTTCAATGCTCACATACTACCCTCCTCCTTTCGAATACTGCAGATAGAAAAACAAAATGGCATAAACGATGCAAGCTCATAAAATTCTCCTTGTACGAATCTTAGAATTTTACGTCAATGGCACCTGAGACTTCCCAAAATTTAAAAGGTGTACACCTGCAAATGCTTCTGTTCATCTTGTCTGCCAAGAATTGCCAATTTTAAGTCATGTTATGAATGTCTGACCTTTCTAACCTGCTTGAAACAGATGCTATATCCATGCCGGTCATAACCACCTGTTCTCACCATATGCTATGTTGAATCACATGTGTGTAATGCCATTGCACCATCTTTTCTCCATTCCTCATTTTATCCGAGCATGTGGTGTGCTATTACTCTGCCACTGTATACACTCTGTATACATTTCTGTTCTTCCTTGCAAGACTGTGAATGCTTCGGCCACTCCAATCGATGCAGTTATATCGATCTGCTAAATACAGTCATTTGCGTGAGCTGTAAACACAACACTAGAGGGCAGCACTGTGAGTTATGCAGGCTGGGCTACTTCAGAAATGCTTCTGCACAGCTGGACGATGAGAATGTGTGCATAGGTCAGTTCCATTATACTTTCAGCTATAGTTCTGTGCCTTTCCAGCTATGGGGAGCTATTTAGTGTCGAGAGGCTGATGTTGACATCAGAGCTGAGCCCAAATGACCTTCCCTAATGGGGCAAATATCCTTCTGTTAAACTTGGAATTCACTGTACTGTTGAAATCATAGCTGGAGTGTATATTTTGAGCCCATATGTTGTTGTTGCTTTAAAAATGATAATCTGAGAAATCATGTTTAGGAGCTGAAGAATTTTCTTTCTTCCCTTTTTTATTTTGCATGAAAATTTAAAAACCTGGTAATTTCGACCTGATCATATAGCCATAAATTATAGATTCAACATTGAAAATGGAAACTCATTATACAGAATTTAATTATAGATATGAAATATGGGAGTACACACTCTTACACATAATTGGTGATCAACAAATGTTGATGGATTTTAAATGTTGCCATTTGGAATTGAAAGCTGCTGGTAATGTAGAAGTTTTCCTGCTTTTTCCATCCATAGTAAATGAAATTCCATTTATTGAATTTTCCTGTAGAACCCTATCCCCAAAACAGGAGCAATTTCTCAAAACCGTGTTTGTAGTTGTTTCTCATAGCTTCCCTGGTACATGAACCTTGGAAAGCTGGGACCACAGGGTCCCTCGAGCAGGGCCCTCCACCCCCTTGCCAGTGAGTTCCGCAGTGTGGCATGAAGAGGAACAAGTGCTTCTCTCCCTCAGAAAATCTTCTATCTTTTGTTTAGTGGAACGTGTCTTCAAGAAAGGGAAATCAGGGGGAAAAAAAATAAATGGAATTTCATTCATAATCTACTTGAAAGTAATGCATATGTTTGAAATGCTGATGGATGTATTAGTGGTTAACTATCCTGACCATAAAATTAAATATTATAAACTGAAAAGTGACAGATAACTTTCATCAAAAAGGAACCTATTCAACCTGTATTCATGGCATCATGGTTTTATGATTGTATTTCCGAGAGTTTATCAATTCTCACCAAGTTTCACATAAAATAACTCCACAGTTGTTTTGGATTAGATTGGGCCATGAGTGCATAACACTGTTTATGTCCATAGCATTTTCCATTTTTCAAGGTGCTTTTTGATTTATTATTTGTGAATTAAAGGCTAGAACCCTGATTTCAAACTCAGTTTGACAATTGGTAGCTGAGTACCTTAGGTAAGTCACCTAGCCACCTGCCCAAATCAGGGACATGTAGCATGCACATGAAATAATTAAGTATAAATCAACTTGCAATTCTAAAATGTAATCTTTCTGAACAAAAGCATGAGGTAAGTGTCACACCAATAATTTATCTTATTTTCTAGTTGAGAAAAATAAAACAAATTGTCCCAAATCATAAAATTTTAACAAAGGCACCCCTGACTTTGAAGTTTGAGCATTTGAGCACTGTAGCTCAGCCATTATGACACAAGTAGGCAGAGCCGAGCTTTCCAGACTGGCACTTATGTTACACATTGGGGATGCCAGCAACAATTCCACTTTGAGTTTTTGAACAGAAGTCCCATTGCCTTCATAACACTTGAGTTGCAAAGATTTACAGATATTAATAAAACCCAAGTGACATGGAACCATCTGAATTCTGAATGCAGAGCATGTCTCACTGAATGCCATTTGTAAAAATAAATAAATGTCATACCATCAATATGGAACCAACAGAAAAGGTAGAATACTTAGGCACATAGGAAAACACTGAATTGCTTATACATAACATTAAAATGTTTTACAATATTTATTACTACTTTAAAGAAATCAAAGAAAAAGATATCCACAGAAAGCACTTATACCATAAAAGGTCTCATAACAGGGAACATAACAGTATTCCAATATATCTACTCAGAGTGACCTTTTCCCAGTCCTGAAGTAGTCAATGAACTACAAAGTCTGTTTCTTCACATCCATTTTGAGAGCTGTTTTTTTTATTATTATTAATAGACCTGTGTTTGATTTTCCATGGACTGAAAGTTAGCTCATCCTGTTTTTATTTGCAAACCACATAAACTATAGACAAAATATGGAAGATTTTAATAGCTATGTTTACATTTCTGTACTTAAAAACCAAGCACAGTTGTTTTCTCCATTTCTATAAAATTTGATATTTGAAATTATAAAATTTGGGGGAATTTTATTCTATTGAGCAAACAAATCCCTAGTTAGTATTTGATACTGTTCAACCAAATAAAATTCTTTGGAACAAATATGAACATTTTTAGTTAGTATGCCCCTTATACACACACAAATACGCTAAAATCTCTTAAATTGCTCATCTTTTCCTAAAATGAAAAATCATTTTTTAAAAATGATCTGAATATTTTGACTGATAAGGGCTTCTGTTTTATCAGGGTTGTGTCTTTAGTCTTTACATACAATGCTCTGTGTTCTTACCATGAGTCAGCAATAGTTTCCCAAAAGCTATGAACTTCCTCTCCCCCACTGGGATTACCTGTGGACAAGGCTAAGGCTAAATCTGAGCACCATTGCCACGTTTTTGCTCTGTGAGACCTAGTCACCATTTTCTGTGTTTAAGCTCCCCAAAGGGCTTATGGCGGGGCTGACTATTATATTTAAGAGGTTTCACCACAAGTAATTGAGAGTTACTTTTAATATTATTTTGTATAGAAAGCACTAATGAGTGAATTGCTGTTACACAACTCAGTTTCACGGATTAAGCACTAATCCTGAAAACTTTGAAGTTCGTCTAAATCTTATGAAATTAAAACAAAAGAAAAGGCATTTCGCCAATTTTCTAATCATTGACAATCCGATTCACCATCCAAACTGTGAAGAAACAGTTCATATCTTTGACAAAAGGCAGTCTGTGTTCAAATAGATGTTTTAAAATATTCATATCATTTTCTATTGTAGCAAATACACAATGCAGCTGGCCAGTCTTTTCTGCCACAGTGATTACTACCTTGTGGTGACTGGTGAATTTATTTTCAGGCAAATTACAAGAGCAGACATTTCTCTAAAATGCATATAATTACTCTGTGATGACACGACAATTACGTGAAGATGGCATCCTTGCATGCTTCTGTTTTATGTAAACTTGATCATGAAGCAGGAAGCCGGAGGATGCTTGCTCTGCGACCTTGGGTAATCATGTTAATAATCCCTGCTAATAAGCTTGGCATTAGAATGAAACTCAGTTCTCAGACCTTGCCAAATGTATCTCAAGGTTTTGTTGTATTCTTTTTAATTATTCTCCTTGAAACCCAGTCTCAGGTTATCAGAGTTGTCTTCTGCAGAACAAAGCGAACACAAGGACTTTAATAACCATGACACAGTCAAGCCTCCCAAAATGTTTCATGTTGTTGAGTAATTTGACAATTCTGCATAATCGTCTTAGTTTCTTGGAATAAGGTATGATGTTTCAAGGCTGTTCCCATTAACCCAACATCTACCATTGTCCATAGTTCTGTACATGATGCTTTATTTTTTAAGATTTATTTTATTTTTATTGGAATGTCACATATACAAAGAGGAGGAGAGACAGAGAGGAAGATCTTCCGTCCAATGATTCACTCCCCAAGTGAGCGCAACGGCCGGTGCTGCGCACATTCGAAGCCAGGAGCCCAGATCCTATTCTGGGTCTCCCACGTGGGTGCAGGGTCCCAAGGCTCTGGGCCATCCTTGACTGCTTTCCCAGGCCACAAGCAGGGAGCTGGATGGGAAGCAGGGCCACCAGAATTAGAACCGGCACCCATATGGGATCCCAAGTGTGCGTTCAAAGCGAGGACTTTAACCACAGTGCTATTGCACCAGGCCCTGTAAATGATGTTTTTAAAAAAGTGAATTGTTTGTAGCTAAGGTAGAAGTTAGACAACATAATAATTTGTACGTAAGGAGGCTGTCAAAATGAAACTCCAGAAGTAAAAACACCCTCTATAGGAAGCAATTTTTTTTTACTATTGTCCTGCCAGAAGACACTACAATGAGAGATTAACATCTCAATTTTATCTATGGTGAAATTTGTTTGATTCCAAAATTTTTCTTTCACAGTCTTAATAAATCTCTTAAATTCTATACTAACGCACCTAGCAAATCCAGTATTTAAAAACTCATCACAAACAGTATATACTCAAAGAAGTTAAGGTGCTCTCCCAAATAATAAAACCAAATGGTCTTTGAATTAATAAAGTGCATTCATATTCGACTTTTAAAAGACAAATATTTTTAAATATGTAAAAAAAACCCTAACAGATAAGTCCATTTGAATAACTTAAAACAGATATTACAGTGATGACATATTGATTTGTGCTTAATATGGTCATTTCTCACAGTATTCGTTAAACCATCTGAAAATGCTGTAACAAATGAAACCCCCATTATGATCTGTTAGTAGTGACAAACATGATATCTTATTCTTTTGGAAGTTTTCAGTTGGTTTTCTCCCAAAAGATAAAATGGCATCGTGGGAGACAGGGCGCGTAAATAAATGGTCCAGAAATAGCCATATTTGCCAAAGCGTTTCATTATCGGACGCGTTTCTTCAAGTAAGTGAAGCATTTAAGTAAGTGATGCTCCTGTGTTGATGACCTCTAAGCCATGTGGACTTGTCTCCAGCCTGTGTGTTGTCTTGTTTCTACAGAGTGTTATTGTAACCCTTTGGGCTCAATCCATGACCGTTGTAATGGCTCAGGATTTTGTGAGTGTAAGACTGGAACAACAGGGCCTAAGTGTGATGAGTGTCTGCCAGGAAATTCCTGGCACTACGGCTGTCAACGTAAGTAAATCTGGGAGCTGCCCTTTGCCTGCTGCAGCATGGCTGATTCTGCTTGTCTGGGCCGGTACGTGCAGCTTTTCAGAGCAGAAAAAGACCCAAACCACTGACAAGCTTTAAAAGCTGCTTAATGCTCCGGCCAATGTGCAGGAGAGCAATCCATCAGCTGTCTACCTGGCTTCTTTGAAGCTCATCTTCATCTTTTCTGATGCCTGGAGCAACTTATATTGAAATATTATATGGAGATCCATGTACCTGGCCAGACCATAAATTAAATGGCACAATAGGGACCCGGCTAGAAAATCTTCACCGCGAAATGAAGGGTGATGCACATGTGGTTAATATATTTCTTGAGCTGAAAGCTACCCTGGAGCTTCAGAGTTCATAAATTAAATGATATCTACATAACTTATTAACACCTTGCTGTCATACTCATCACTGCATCTTAACTAGAAACCTAAAGGTAATAGATTTAAGAGATATTTAAATGCCAAGATAAAATAAATGACAAAAATCAATATTGATTTTAAGTCTCTGAGGTTAGGTAGCAAGCAGCAAGCCTTAGACGGATGTCATTTGGTTAAGCCTCATTTCTCTGGAGACTGTGAGGTCTTTATAAAAGCTTGTTGAGCCAGGTGGCATGTCTATATACAGGGAGCAGAAGCGGGAGAATCCGAGCAAAGGCTTTCTTCTGTCATTTTGCAGATTTTTCTCCTTTTTTAGTTGTATGTAAACCTCCTATTATAACTATATGCATAATGAGCCCAAGAATATTAAAGAATCACTAGACTTATCCCCTGAAACTTCAATTTCATAGAAAATAACACATACTATGTGCATAACATGAGATTTTTGTGGTCTACATTTAATAAGTGAAAATAAATAGGAGAAATTAATTTTGACAATTTGCTTAATGTCACACACATATTAAAAATACTATTATTTCAAAATGTAAGAAATATCAAAATTATTAAGGATGTATTTTCCATTTTTCTGCATTGTCTTTAGAATTATATGTGTGTTACATACCTACACAGTGTCTAAACTAGGATCACCCATGTTGCTGGGCTATGTAGCCATATGGGTCTACCATAATGAACAGCCTGACTCTAGAATTGTTTTTTTCTTACTTTCCATTTGTAGCAAAGTCAGCATACAAAAACTCTGCATAGTCAATATCTACACTATGGCCAATTTCCACAGAAAATTTAGAAAATGATAGAATGCTTGATCTACTGCTTGTAGAATTTATAATTACGTGGCAATAACAATTCTATGTAACTGAGATGCTAGAGAAAAATGCATCCATTCTCTTAACTGCAGATTGATTCCTTTCTAGTATTTGGGTAATGGATGAATGATAGAGGCTGCCAGTAACAGCAGACATGTAACCTAACAATTATGATAAAAGAACTAAGGAATTATGATCATTAGAACTAGTTCTAATTATAATAATTAGAACTAAGGAAGATGTATGTATTTGCTATTTACTAATGAAGCCAAGATGGGGCAGCATTTGAGTTAAATATTGGGACCTGAGTGGAAGCTTTCTGAAAAAGAATTTATTGGGCAAAACTGTATGAGATAACACAGTATGTTTCAGAAGTATTAAATAGCTTTCATGAGACTAGCTTTTTGTAAACAGCAGTGTTAACATTTCAACCATGACTTTGAGCTCTCAAGTTTTTCTCTGAAATTTGCTTTCTCTTCCTTAAGCTCCTCTTCGGGTAGATATTCTATTTCAAAATATAGAAATCATAAAGTCAGTTAGTAAAAAATGATTTCAGTAAGATTCCAAAGTACCTTGCTGAGATCTCTTAAAACTCTAGCAAATCCAGCAACTAACGGGAAAACACCTGTCATAGTAGAATACTTAAACACTTGCTTTAGTTTTATAGCACATGTCTGTTCTGATTATATGGTGCCATTGGTTGAAAACCATTTTTCATGTCACTCTTGTGTCTCCAAACATATTTTTTTCTTGAAATTGTCCCTCCAGCCAATCTCTCACTCTCAATACTATCCATTTCAACACACACTTCTGTTTCCCTTGAGTTGGACTCCTGTTTGTATTCAACACAATATCAATGATGGAGATACTAACCCGGCAACATGAACCACAGCCTAAAATCACTGCAGTGGTAAAGTAAGGTTGATAGTAGAATTGGCAGCCATATTTTGGGGTAACCAGATGTTTACATAGAACTTCCAGGAGGACCTGTAAAGATAGCAGGAAGATTCCAAGGGTTAATTATTTCTTGGCCTTTTGGCTAAGATCAAGTGTAGATTCTAAGGGATCCAGGCCCAGGATTCCAAATATTAAGAGCTAAGACAAGAGAAAGTGTGGAACAGGAATCCAAAAACGACTCAACTTAGAACAGAAAATAAAGATATTCAATCACTGACATTGTCACTTACATCCTGTGAGTACAGCAAATGAGTAGATTCTTTGAACTGGTTTGATAGTCATACCGGGCTAGATTTGAACATCGTTTAATCCTCTTTGCACTTTCTTGGGTTAGAGAGAATTACATGGACTCATTAAACATGATTCTGTATTCTACAAACATGGATAATAGGATCTAACACATATGGTAACTGTGAAATTCAAGGGGAAAAAGAGTATAGCACATATTAAGTCCTCGTTTGTTATTCCTTACTTAAAAGCACACATTTACTAAAACAGACCAAGGTTAGAATCATGTATGGAAACTTATTGTGCAATATTAGTGCATAACTTGAAGCAAGACTGGTACATACTGAAGTATCAAGTTGTTGATCTGGTCCTTCCATAAAGCCCCTTCGTTAGACACAGGGATGATTCAGGAAATTGAAGCAAAGCTGACCCAAAAGCTAGTGTGTGGGCGCAACTGTGGAAACTCAAGACTCTAGGTTCATCCATGACTTTCTAACTGAAGAGGCCACCAATTATGTGCTCCATAAATCTAAGCTATATTTTGATTCAAATGGTGAAATACTTGAAAAACACCGGAATAAATGGTTCTTAGGAGAAAGGTGGGTATAATGCAGGAAGAAAACATTAATAAGATTTCAAAGAGACCCAACAAAACAAAAAGCAGTATTGATGTTACTCAGTAGAAGAATGAAATAGTTAGAGGAAAAAGGAAATTTAATTTTAAAATACCACCTTTTTGAATGGGAGAAGAGTCAATAGCTCGGAGGGAAAAAAAGTTACATTTTCCAAAGGAAGCAGCTTTCCATTTTTCATAAAATATGAAGGTTTAACCCTTGCTGCTAACACCAGCAAAGACTGGACCCAGGTAGGTCTGTGAACCACCAGTATTGTAAATGGAAATAACCATATAGAATGAATGAGGCTGGTGAGTAGCTGTTGTCTGTTTGGATGATGTGTTTGGATACATCACAGAATACCTTACATTGTTTATTTTTAAAAAACCATAATTGTTCTCATTATTTTCCTTGATACAATTTTGTAGTTATAGGGATTCCCTCCTTTTCCCTCTGCTTTCTCATCTCCATTTTCCCTTCCCACCATTTTATTATTATTACAGTAGTATAGTTCTTCAGTAACAATAGTTCTAGTTTGATTTTTCGCACGTTGAGTACATCATGGCATTGTAGGCAAAAACAGAAGTAGAATCCTTATGCTCAGTGAAATAAGCCAATTCAAAAACGACAAAATATATGTTCTCTCTGATATAAGGTAACCTTAATGAAAAATACAAGATCAATAAATATATAGGTGAACACATACATACTAGATGAACTATGTAATGGAGATTAGCATACTGGGAAGTGAAAATACATTAAAATATACATCTCTACTTCCAAATAAAAAGAATACTCCCAATGAAACAGGTAAGTATACCTTATGCTAGATTTTCAGATCTTTGCATTATTGATGTAAGGCAATGAATGCTACTCATCTTTACCTGGTTTATGTGACTATTAACAGTACTTTAGAAAGACTCATAGCATTGAACTTTGAACTCAGGTCAAAAGGTTTGGGAATGTGAATTAAATGGCACAATACTGGATAATAACAGAGCTATAGAAAGTGGGAAATAGTACACACTACAAAGGGGAGACAGTCAGTGGCCAGACTGCAATGTCAGGATACGGGTTCTCACAGCACAGCAGGACCTAGATCAGCCAAGAAAGGAAATAGGATATTTAGAAGATAGTTCAATGGCCTAATTAATATAATTGTTTACTATTTAAACTTTTTATTTTAAGGATAATAGACTTTGTGTATTCCACAGGCACAGTTACAAGAAGATAGGCTTAATTCACTATACATCGTAATATTCAAAAAGTACAAAATAGGAAGCTCATGTTTCCACTGGAGTATAAAACAGATTAAAATGGCAACTAAAACAAACAACATTTTAAATTAAATTAGTGAAATATAGGAGAAATATCCTGATAAAACCACCAAATTACATACTGTGGTGGGGCAGGGGCAGCTTGATGGCTCAATTGGCTAAGCCCCCACATCCAAATCACAGCATTCCATATGGGGGACATTCATATCCCAGCTGCACACTTCCCATCCTGTTCCATTCTTTTTTTTTAAGATTTATTTTTATTATTTTTTATTGGAAAGGCGGATATACAGAGAGGAGCGACAGAGAGGAAGATCTTCCGTCTGATGATTCACTCCCCAAGTGAATGCAACGGCCAATGCTATGCCGATCCGAAGCCAGGAGCCTCTTCCAGGTCTCCCATGCGGGTGCAGGGTCCCAAAGCTTTGGGCCGTCCTCGACTGCTTTCCCGGGCCACAGGCAGGGAGCTGGAAGGGAAGCGGGGCTGCTGGGATTAGAACCGGCACCCATATGGGATCCCGGGCGTGTAAGGTGAGGACCTTAACCACTTGCGCCACCGTGCCGGGACCCAATCCTGTTCCATTCTTAACGCCTGGGAAAGCAGCAGAGGATAGCCCCAAGCCTTGGGCCCTGTACCTGTGTGGAGACCCAGAAGAAGCTCCTGGCCCCTGGCATCAGATTGGCTCAGCTCCAGCTATTGCAGCTATTTGGGGAGTTAACCAGCAGATGGAGGATCTTTGTTTCTCTCCTTTTCTCTATAAATCTGCCTTTCCAATAAAAATACATAAAGCTTTTTTCAAAGTCACATACAGTGGAAAACCACAGAACTAGAAAAAAAAGAGAGAGAGAGAGAGAATAAGAGAACATACTCAAACTAGCAATAAGAGAGTTTCATAAACAACCTTTATCACTTGGATATATCCCTTTACAGAGCTTGAGCAAAACTGCATTAATTGTACTTTGCTGCTGTGACAGTTACTCAGTGGCCTAAAACAACAAATGCACGTTGTCTTACAGTTCTGTGACGCTTTACAGAACTGTTTCATTGTTTTTCCTAACTTCTAAAGGTCCCATGCTCTTCTCCATTTTCAAACCCATTGACTTTTTCATTCAAAATGTTATTTATTTATTTATTTATTTATATTTATTAGAAAGAAAGATCAAATTTTACAAAGAGAAGGAGAGATAGAGAAAAAAGATCTTCCATCCACTGGCTCACTCCCCAAATAGATACAATGGCTGGAGCAGCGCTGATGCAAAGCCAGGAGCCAGAAGCTTCCTGCAGGTCTCCCATGTGGGTGCAGGATCCCAAGGCTTTGGGCCACCCTTACTGCTTTCCCAGCCCACAAGCAGGGAGCTGAAAGGCAACTGCAGTAGCCAGGACATGAACCAGTGCCCACATAAGATCCTGGTGCATGCAAGGTGAGGATTTAGCCACTGACCCCTCACACCAGGGCCCAAACCCATGGGCTTCTGAAGATCCATTTAAATAACTGATGTTAAATCATCCGGGAACCTTTCTGTCCAGAGAATTTGATTTTTGATTCAAATGCATCCATGAAGCTCCTTTTGCCACATCATGGAACCAGCTTCGGGGTTTAATATGTAAACAACTTTGAGGATCATTTTATTTATTTCTTTATTTTTAAACATTAATTTCTTTATTTGAAAGGCAGAGTGACCTAAGGAAAGACAAAGAAAGAGATCTTCCACTAGCTGGTTCATTCCCCAAATGACCACAACAGCCAAGACTGGGCCAGTCCAAAGTGAGGTACAAGGAACTCCTATCTCGTCTTCCGTGTGGTTGCAGGGATCCAAGTCCTTGGACCATCTTCTACTGTCATCCTAGACGCATTAGTAGGAAGCTGGATGGGAAGCAGGGTAGCCAGGACACAACAAGGTACTCTGACATGGCATGTCAGGATTGAACACTCACTTGTGGCTCCTAATTCCAGACCTGGAGATGCAGAATAGGATGGCTCTAGTCACTGAGTTTCTGCCAACCATGATGGGATCCTGACTGAGAGCCTGCATCCTGGCTCCAGCCCTGGCCTGCTCACAGACATCCTAAGCATATTCTGGCATTTGGGAATTGAGTCAGTAGTGGAAGTTTTCCTTTCTCTGTTTCATTTTCCCTCTTTCCCTCACAAATAAAAATGTGTGAATTTTTAAAGATCATTATAAAATAACACAATTTTTAAAACATGTATTTATTTTTATTGCAAAGTCAGATATACAGAGAGGAGAGGCAGAGAGAATGATCTTCCATGCGATGATTCACTCCCCAAGTGACCACAACGGCCGGTACTGCACTGATCCAAAGCCAGGAGCCAGGAGCTCTTCCAGGTCTCCCACACAGGTGCAGGTTCCCAAGGCTTTGTGCCATCTTTGACTGATTTCCCAGTCCACAAGCAGAGAACTGAATGGGAAGCAGGGTCACCGGAATTAGAACCGGCATCCATATGGGATCCCGAGTGTGCGTTCAAAGTGAGAACTTCAGCCACTAGGCCACTGAGCTGGACCCAAATAACACAATTTTTAAAAAGAGTAGAAGTACTCAAGAGAATGGCAGTTGGCAGATAATGGTATTACACAGGGAATAGATGCTGTTAAAAGCAAAACAAAACAAAAAGAGTACTGTCTCAGAAATTGGGATGAATTCAAAATACTGTTAGGCGAAAAAAATGGAAATTTAAACCCACTTTTAAAATACGCATGAATACAATGTAAGCAACAATAAAAAAAAATACGCATGAATGTATGCGGACATACACATGGTCACTGAATTTTTCAAAAAAAGTAAAAGTATGCATTGTTTCTAAAACAATCAACATAAATACCTAAGAGTTTCACTTATCAGGCTTGGATGAGCATTGATTTAGTTCATACTGTGTGGCAGACACTGTGTTGTGAAATCAGGTTTAAAAGTGACCCAAAAAAATGCAGATGGTAGAGCTTCCTTAGCGTCATTTATGTGACAAAGATGTGGATATCCTCACTTACACTGGGATTCAAACGCCGACCACAGTATGTGGTCAACAGTACAGAAACTAATGCAGTTTCAGGCTGCACGGCGATCAGAGCAGGTTATAGTTCCACTGAAACACATGCACATCAGCCTGCATCAAGACCTAGAGTTCAGAAACAGCATCTTAGCAGATAGCAATACAGGAGAGTTCTCCCTTTGGAAAAACATTTTCATAGAGACAAGGGATAGCACAGCTTGGTGAGCATGTAACTCAGGTTGTCACAGATGTCAACTGGTGTTGAAAGGGCTACGATGTGACTCACAGCAAGATAGAGCAGAAGCCATCTGCAAAACGAGGGGTGAGGGCTGTGACTCGGATTTTTCTGAGAATTTCTTCTCCCCAGCTGTTTGAGAACTCAGCAGAGGTTACTGAAGGTTGATGTGCTCTTTAGAGTCCACAACGGCTCAAATGGAAGCCGAACAGGCTTCTGTTACTGATGTATCTGGAGAGTTATGACTTAAATGGCAAGTCGCAAGGACAGGCCTCCTGGGCCTCCTGGGCCTCTTCATCCTGCAGTTCTGACTTCAGACCAAGCCCTTGGGGCAAAGGAGAGGTACCAGGAGAGTCTCTTGCTCAGGTTCTCTTAGAAACCACAGTTGTCACTGTGCTACCCTTGACACTCTAATCTCTCTTTACCCAAGGCTTCAGCCCTCAGACTTCTCCTTTGCCCTGTTCTTAGTTCCCACTCCTATTTTCTAAAAGGCAGAAGCTAAAGGCTTACATAACTATTTAGATTATTTTTCCCCCATAGCTCTTCTGCAATTACACTTAAGTTTTCTTCCTCTTATATTCTTTTCTCTCTTTTTTAAATGTATATAAAGAGGGCAAATTGTATGCTTTTTCTATACGCCATTTTCAGCACATAGTAATCCTTCTCACCACCTCTCTTCTTCCTTCCTTTCCTTTTCTCTCTTTTCAGTTTTGTCATAAGATACTTTCACTTTATGCTAACATCACTTGCTTAATACTTCACTGAAGAATTCAACAAGTAGAAAATGGAAATATCATTCTTCATGGGACTATAGACAAGGGTTACAAATAATAATTGAATCTCAATTTCACTCATATCCATTACTGGGGTGTTTTTTTGTTTGTTTGGGTTTTTTTTTTTTTGGTCACTATTTGAGATTAACTTCCACTGGCCTGACAATTTGTGATGATGAAAATATTAAGATGATGCTTCCAGTTGCTTCTGTGAGCTGAAAATTATACCTCCCTGGACAATACCTTATGCACACCTTGAAATTTTTAAGTTGCCTCTAGTTGCTGTCTCTTTCTGTTGACTGTTTTACATTAAGATGCCATTCCCACATCTCCAGCTGACCTCACACACAAAGTGTGTTGACAGGGAGTAGCAGCATGGCACTTACCAAGGCTGTGTGTGAAGTTTCAGAGCCTTTTGGCAGGACCAGCCTCATGGTTTCATTCTTTTGGCACTTCTACCTCTATCACTAGCAGTTGTTCTCAACAATCACATCAACAACACTAAATCCAAGTTTCTAACTTTCTTACTGGCATAGCAATCATTTCCCTTGTTGAGTACCACATACATAAGAGTAATAGAAAATAAATACTTTGAGAAGAGCACTTGATGTTACTGTTGTGCAATTCCTAAGGGTGACACAAAGTGCTCTTTAAACAAAGCTGGTGAGAGCCTCCTTGAGGTAATTTTAAGAGGAAAATATTAGGAAGACAGAGGATGCCAGCGGCAATTAGTAGGCATTACAAATATGCTGGGCAGTATTCCTGTGGGAAAGAGGCTCATATTGTCAGAAGATCAAACCCAGGCTTGCCTCCAGTTGGGAAGTTTCTCCTGATTTATCAGGAAGATGCCACGGCACTCAGATGCTTCATCTAACTTTAATTTGGGGCTGTTAGGAAAAGTTTCCACACTCACTCCCAATATAATACATCAAGATTCTAATATCACCCATTAGCAGGAGGGATCTAGGCTTGTGCCATGGAAAGTGCTCTAATTCTTCACACACCTTGGCTCCATTCTGAGCAACTATGCTACATTCTGAGCAATAACAGGGGTCATACAGTGCAGGAGACAACTTGAACTAAGAGACATGTTTCAAAATGCCCTCCACGGCAGGTTCAATAGTGAAAACATTTAGAATCCACAGCTCCTGAATCACGTATGTTCAGCAAAGGGTAAGCAGACAGTGTGCTTAGCGTGAATTCTGAGGAATCTATTCCAGAACTCCCTGGGCTCCTGGGCTCCTGGGCTCACTTCAACCCTGACTTGCATGGGCAACTGCCCACATATACTTACCAATTCATGCTAAGGTTTACCATGGTTTGGAGAGTGTACTGAAAGTGACAAAGATTGCCATTTCACACCAGCAAGCCACCCAAACTGAATAGTGAAAAGTCATTGAAAATCTAGTGCCCCAAGGATAAGTGAAGACGTAATTTTGTCTAGTGGCGTCCGAGAATCAACACAGCAGCCTGGTCCCATCTTACAGTAATCTAGTCAGGAGACCAAGTGGATTACAGTCTGTGAAGTCCTTTCCTTACTCCAGGCATTACATAAGTGGAATTTCACCTTGAACCATTCTTTATATCTCAGTAAGAAAGATGGGTGTGTGTGTGTGTATGTGTGTGTGTTTGTGTGTGTGTGTTGGGGGTGCGGAGGATATTTCAAAATCCTCTTGAGCTGTATACCTAAAGATAATGTTCAAGTATATAAAGCATTTCCATAATTTTATTCCCAGGCTGGCAAACATTTGATGTGAAGGTCAAGTAGGAACAAACTTAACTGTTTGGGTCATACAGTTTCTGTCCCTACAGCACAAAATCAGCTACAAATAACATACACTGAATGAATGTGGCTATGTTCAAGCAACACTTTAGTTGTAGACTGAAATTTGAGTTTCCTACTATGTTCACATGTCAAGAAATGTTATTTTCCATTTGTTATGGTTTCATTTTAATACATGCAAAAGCATACTGGGTCTAGCAAACAGGAATTGGATTGAATTTGACCTGCAGACCACAGTTTGTTTTATTTCAAACTCACACAACAACTAGAAATGAAGAAGCAGAAGAATCATTAAATAAAATCAAGAGGTTGCCAAAGGAAGTAGGACAGAACATAAGGGGGGAAGTCTGTTTCATTAAAATGTGTCCTCTGTTTTGACATGGGTGTCACTTGGAGTTGATCTAACTGGTTCATATTCATCAGGTCCTAATTGACCTTAAGAAAAATGTTGGGATTCCCAGAAACACAGAGGCTTTGATCATATAATTTCCAAGACAAGTTCACAGATATAGTCAGTGCCAACTGTTTAAACACTTTAAAAGCCAGCCAGGCCAATTTAGCATCAATTTAGTACAATCAGCCACTAATGAAAGAGAAGTCAGGCTAGCTATAATATGATCAGGATTGCTCATATTGATGTGAGAAATCATTCTGTTGCATTCTGCAGGAACAACCTATCACCTAGAGTGTCAACCCAAAAAAAGTCTCACTAAGAATTATTGTAATAAGATCAGGCTTCAATACCAAGGGCACAGGAAGAAAAATACATAGAGAACATGTTGAGAATGTAGCCTTTTTACGATCACCCTTAGTTTTGAAGATAATTATTCTGAATAAAATGCACATCAGAGCTGCAAATCTCTACCCTTTTTGTCCCAGTTCTGTCCTGAGTTTGGCTGAGCCTGTTAAATGCAGGGCATTCTTGCTGCCCACAGAAATAATGTCATGACACATCCCTATTTAGATGCATTTGCGCTTTGCATCCTTCCTTTGTCAAGTTTTCTAATTTACAAATTATGGTCTGGTTTCAATTGTTCATTGCTGCAGAAGGCCTACATAACTACAACACAAGTGTTTATTTTCATGTAAATTCCAATAAAGTTGGACTTCAACTCAAATAGGTGTAAATACACAGTAAGATTAGATCCACACACAGTTCATCTGCTCTGTATTTAACTTCAATCTCTGAGTCATCTTCTTGGTTAGCACTCAAGTTCATTCTGACATCACTGGATGGTCATTTTAAAACAAAACCAAGCTATATACAAAAATATATTTTTAATAACATTCCTTCACTTATTCTGCAAAAATGTAGGATTAACATTGTAGATTGCAGTCAGTCATTTTCTAAACCGCAAGTCTTTTAGGAAAATGAACGTGTGTGTCAGAGCTGATGTATTACAAAATGATAAAACCTTGATGTGGTTTTTTGAGAATTATATTTATACCACTCTTTAATCGGTAGTATTGATCCCAAGGACCTAGTCCATATGTTAATCTGCATTCTTTACCATGGAAGCCAACAATATAGATAAGTACATTGTGCACATGGATTTTGAATGTAAAACAAGCATCCATGGAAGTGACTATTACCAAAATAATTTAATGATGTAATCTTGACAGTGTCATAATTACTGCATTGCCTACACTCAGACTGAACTACGATTTGTGCCGTTGTGAAAGGTAGTAAGTCTTTCCTGAGATACTGCACCTCTGTTCTCTCTAATCAAGTTAAATTCAAATTTATTGATTTTGTAAGAAGAATCCTAAGCCATACAAGACCTAATGTATGAATTTTGTATGATAAGATCAAGCCCCAACATTTCCGAGGTGGTGATTTTATTAAAGCTGTTCAGGAGTTAGTGTTTCGCTTATTTTAAATAAAATATGACTATGCTAACTGTATTCAATATATTCCTTTGAATAGTACAATCAGATAAGATCACTCAATTGATCAACTTAATTGATTATTTCATCTTAGCTTATTAAATTTAATTTAACCATGATGAAAGATCTTCTTAACCAGAGTCTTGCTAAATATACCTATATCTCCTTCCTGGCAAACTGAATTGGCTGTGGGACACACAAATCATGCACTTCTCATTTTAACCATTCATTCACTTATTCATTTATCAATTCACACAATCTTTTGTTAAACAAATATTGAAATTCCAGTTACATATCAGAAGTTGTGTCAGATTTCAACAAATAAATAAAGAAAAAAGAAGCCAAGTGAAGTGTGATTCCTATTGTCAGGGACCTGACAGCTTAAGAGAAGTCCCAAATGTAACAGCCCCTTTGTCTTCTCAGTGCCACATTTTTAGTGTGTTTATCTCATTATAGATTCTCATGTCTGAGTTGGATCTTTAGAGATATCCAAGCATAGTTACTCATTTTTAGTGCTAGGTTAGCTCTTCTTATTTATTTTTGATAATAACAATAGCCACTATTTGTCACTGCTTGCCATATGACAGACACTATGCTAAGCCCATTTCCATTATCTTAGTAATATCCAAAAAACCTTCTCGGCAGTTATTCCCATTTTATAAAAAATGAACTGAGGCTTTGTAATCTATAAAAAGTAAGCTAGATTCTTGCAACTTAAAAGTATCAGCAAAAGTGGAAATTTATTAGAAATGCAACCATCTCTGGCCCCATCCCAGATTCACTGGAGGCTTATTAACAAGCCCTCCAAGTGATGGGAAGTCTGAGAAGCAGAGGACTGATCCCCAGGTGAAGATATGAACCTAGAATTGGCTGACTCCTGAATGCAAAGTTTTCCTTCTTTGTTTCTATCGCTTACTGTCCTTACAATGATGATAGCTGATCAGTAAAGGGCATGCAAATATCTCAGACACATTTCTATAAGGCACAGGATCTCTCACAGACTCTGAGCACATCCAATTCATCAACACGTATTGTACAAATTCAAATCATATTAAACAAAAGAAAATCATGAAAAGTTAAACAAGTAGCCTATTTGTTTTCTTTTATCTGTGCAATTTAAAAGTGGTTAATATTTGATAGGTTAATGATAAATATTTTAATACAGTATATTGCATCTGGCTATGAATATATCAAAGGGAAATACAAAGTGAGCTCCAAAAGATAAACTTTTATTGGACACATGAAATAGAACATAAAATTTTATGGCAATTACCATTTAATCTTTTCATGTTTAGAAACGTATTGAAAGAGAAACTCATAACTCAGTTAATTGTTATGAATTATTAATTGCTCATTTGAAAGCTATGAGAAGAGCTGCACTTGTTGAAAAACTTTCTTTCTCAGTGATTCTAACCTTTGTGTCATTGGTTTTATGAGAACAAAAGGGAAAGAATGACAGCAAGATACTAATCATTACCAAACTAGAAAGTGACAAGACAGTGAACATCTCAGTGACTATATAAAGGTTAATTGAGATTGAAATGAAATAGTTATCACTGGCCCCACTACAGCATGCTTAAATGTGATTCCCTGGGGCAGACCCCAGGCATCTGTATGTCCTATAATTCTCTAGGCAATTATAATATACAGTCAAGAAAGAGAAGTGCCTATTCGGTAACAGTGTGTTCTTAGAAAGATTTAACCCAGCCAAGGATTGTCTCAGGATACCCAAGTAAAACTCAAACTAGGCTCCAGTTGCCACTCCCTGTTAGGGCTCAAAGTAAAAAAAAAAAAAAATGCATAAACAACGCAGCAGCAACACTGCAGCCCAGGGCAGTTTTATAAAGGGAGTTTTCTCCTGAGAAGGTAACGGATTTCTGGTTGAAACATGCTAAGATCAGGAATACGCCTGTATTTAACAATACCTGATTTAAATAGCCCCTTCTTTCTCCAAAAAAATCAATGTTAGGACTTTCCTCTGTGGCATACCAAAACAAACCTTCACAAAATGGAAGCTTTTTTTTTCAGTAACTAAATCCAGGGATTTATTGTTTAGTGTCAACAGCGTAACTGGTTTATAATTGATTTTTCTGTAGCCAACTGAAAACTTAAGCCACCATAATTTCCTTTATCTTGGCACAATGATTAGCATTATTCTGAAATACATTCTACCAGCTTCTCCATTACTGCTTTTTAAAATCAACTTTCACGCTGCATGCTTGTCTTGATGAGATATTTCTAAGAGAGAAAAATAGTAAATGGGTATAAGGAAAAAAATGTGGCTGCTTTACTTCTAATCACAGCTTTGTTCTCATCAGAAATTTTTGCTCGTGTTCAGCCAGATTTTTAAGAATAAGTGAAATTATTAAAATACATCCACACATGTTTGTTCTTAAATCCTGAGAGAAAGAACATTCTGAACAATAACAGAATTTTAAAGATGAAACAAAATGTCCTATTTACTGCCCAGACTGATGTACCTAAATCTCACATAATCACAGCAGTGGAGATCTGTCGTAGCTGTATATTCGAATATTTATTGTTTAGAAAACTGAGGCCTCCTTTAGCCTTATTTTGCCCATGAAAATCATAAGAATTTTATATACCTTATTATTTTGAGATATAATAAAATGATTAAAATGTTTAACCCTAGTCCTGTCACACAGTGAAAGCATACAGCAAGATAAAATGATAAGTAATATTCCTTGCCCTCAAGTTTCATTGGAAGTGGTGAGGATTTGATTAACAATTTTAAGTAAGTGATCCAGTGATAAAGAAATAACACAATAAAATGAAACCTGTGATAGTCACAGTTTCTTTCTGGAAGAGAAAGAAAGAAAGAAAAAGAAAGAAAGAAAGAAAGAAGGAAAGAAAGAAAGAAAGAAAGAAAGAAAGAAAGAAAGAAAGAAAGAAAGAAAGAAAGAAAGAAAGAAAGAAAGAAAGAAAATAAAGAAACAAAAGAGAGAAGGAGAGGAAGAGAGAGGAGAAAGGCCTAAAGTGTGCATGGAATTTAATATTTATAGTGTCTTTTTGTGCATGATAGTTTTAAATTGTAATTGTTATCTACAAAATGAAAAAGTTTTACTTAAGATCTTGTGTAATATAAGTGCCTTTTAGCTTTCAACTTAGAAAAAGGAAATGAAACCAATAGGAAATCAAAGCTCCTTATGATAAAACAGTGCCTTTTAGTTTTGCAGTTCCCAAAAAAATATATATATATATCCATTCCATCATTTAAATTCACTCTAACCTAGCAGCAATTCTTCATCAATTTTAGCATCATCCTAAAACCTAGAAATTACCATATAATGCTAGGATACCTGCTCACTAGATAAGTCTTGAATTATAGTGACCCATAAAAGACTGCAGAGTGAAAACTAAACTAGGTTCTATGCTTCTATGCTTGGACAGAAACCAGTTTCCCATAAGTCCTGATTGGAGAATTTCAATCCACTGAGTCACCAGACCCACTGCATACTTGCCTGTTTTTACCTTGGTGACTGTTGACATCCTTAGGGATTTGTATGCTGCAAACGTATTCAGCTCCTTCACATTTTAGAAAGAACTTTTCAGGAGATTTTCCACAGGGTTACTTGACTATTTTTAGCCATCTCATGCTATGCACTGTTCTTCAAGGAGTTAAGTTTTCTCTTCTTACACTAGAAAAGACCTCAAATTCAGACACCAACACATTGCAACCAATAACATTGCTTATTCCATTAGAACATTAAAAATAATAGTATGAGTAATTGGCTATGTTTAACTGCCTTTGAAGAAATAAGGCTAAATTTTTAGGGTGAACCAAAGGGACTGAGGAACCCATGATAAGTTAACACAGCCTCTACAGAACTAGGAGTATGTCAATGTGAGGTCCCTAGCAACTTGCTGTCACAGATTCATCAGCAAGGCTCAGTCACCTTGATTTAGTCTGCATTTGAAATGTACTGTCCTTCTGCACACCACATTGGCACACAATTTTTAAAAAGTATTATTTATCCTTATGTATATTTGAAAGGCAGAGAAACAGAGAGAAAGGCAAAGAAACAGAGAGAAAGAGGTTTGCCAACTATTGATTTACTCCCCAAATGCTCAAAACAGACAGGGTTAGGCCAGACCAAAGCCAGGGGTCTGGCACTCCATCTAATTATTTTACAGTGGATTGCAAATTCCAAATATTGGGCCATCATCTGCTATTTTCCCAGGCATGATAGCAGGACGTTGGATTAAAATGTTAGTATCTAAGACTCAAACTGCCACTTCAATATGGGAGACAGACGTCCCACTTACAGACTTAACCAGCTGTTCCATAATGTGTTTTTATTTTACATTTTTATGTGAATGTACTAAGCATTGCCAATATATATTGAGTGCAAAATCATCAGGAGAAAAAGAAACAGTGTAAGAGTATCAATCAGAAGAAACACACTCAGAGCAGAGAGACCTGAGCTTGAAGAGACGTTAATCAATAACTAAACATTTATTGGTCTTTTGAGTTGTAGATTTTCATAGGAATTAAACAAGATGATAAATGAGCTTAACACATCCTGTGCCAACCGGGAGTTGCTAAACTTAAGAAAGTTAGAGGAAAGCACAAAGGATCTTAAAGTGAAATACGTGATTCCTGTCCAGAAATTCAAGGTCCTGCACTGGCTCTGGCTGGACAAGGAAACTGGAAACTCTTAGAGATCTATTCTAGGTGAAGAACTCGCTCTTAAGATAGAGGTTGGAATCCTGAGCTTACTTCTTATTAAAGGTGTCTTTTAGAAACAAATTATATAACCTTTCTGACCAAAGATTTCATGTCTTTGAGCAACTTGATTCCACTTCATTGAGTTGTTAGGGAATTAAGTGAAATCCATATAAACTACTGAGCAACATTCCTATGGTATACTAAGCTTCATGAATAGTAGCTATTATTGATTTTACTCTACGGTAAACCGATGCAAGGAAAGAGCCTTGATGCAGGGCCAGGAAGGATTTGCAACCGTCAATGGTAGTCATTATGCTTGTAAATTGAGAGCCCAGTTTCAATGATTGTTTTTTAAGCAGTATTTGATAATACAATTATGAGCCCATGAAGGAAAGTGGGAAGTTGCTATTGAGGCCAAAGCCCAAAATGTAGATTCCATAATGTTCTTAACTTAGTGGGAAGAGAGCGAGCCCTAAAGACAGGGAGCTGATGGTCCTTCCTTTACTCAGAAGATGCCTGGCATCCATCAATGCTCCCCTGTTCCTGCAGAGATAAGTTCCAGAGAGGGCCGAAACTCCCAGCCTTGCTCAGGGTTCCTGCTTCCTGCCTCTGTGTGCTCTGAGAGTGTGGAGCTTCTGTTCCCTGCAGGTCACTTCCATAGCCATAGCTCATAATCTCCAAAACAATGGTCAGTCTTCAGCACCTTAGAAGAGCCCTTTTTAAAAGTTGCCAATTTCAAATTAGAATTTCACTACTTTAGAAAAACACACACACACACACACAGTCAATGTCAGATGTGTTAAGTTTGAGGTTCAGGTAATATTTTACTTCCTATTAACCAAGAAGGAAGAACTATGAACTATGAACTATGTGTTCATAGCTGCAGCTTTAACATTAGTGCAAAAAATGTTGCCCTGAAACAGATTTCTATCCAAAACTTAAGTTAGGAACTGACGGTAAAAAAGGACATTGCAAATACATTTTCTTTCAAATGAAGACAGGAGTTCACTTGGGATTTTTTCTTTCCCTTAACAGTACCTAGTTCCCAGACACAAGAACATTCATTACTCATTGAAGAGTGTGTTTGAAAACATGACTGGAGATTATGGCCAAATCCCCCTAGGGATTTTTCTAGACCAGCATAAGTCTATTTTTTACACTCCAATGTACTTAGAGCTTTCTTGCTGACTATGTCTTTCTTTCCAAAGTAATGACGTTATTAAACAAGTAAGAAAGATACGATTAATGAAATAGACTGAACTATTATTAATAAGTATACCTACACCTTAACATTTTGTAAGTTAGGTTACATTAAAATGCTTCAGTAAAAAAAAATGCATTTTGTGAAATCAGTGCTTCCACATTTCACAGAACTTCATTTGTTGTCTAAATAACCCTGCAAGGTAATCCTACTCTGCCTGTTTAATAGATGACGTTCTGATTTTAGATTAATTATTTGAAACGATCAATCAATAGATGATTGAGCTGCTAAAAAAAGTCATAGGTGTGACTCCTTTCTCATACAGAGGACAATCTACCTTTAGAGCCAGGAGGGTTCGAGGAGCCTTCAGAGTTCTAATCTTGCAGCTCAGTCTACTTAAAGATCAATTTGCTTTTAGGAAGCTACAAACAACCTTGAGTGGTCATTAATAGCAGTGACTATGAACACAAACTACTGCGTAACAGAGACAGAGCCTTTTAGATAAAAACAACCATCAATGGACAAGGGTTAACAACCATCTCTCACTGTTGTTTCATCTTCTGCCACCAGGAGTAAATGTATATTCACTGTCCTCTGTGTGCATTAAATTTATTTCTCAGCATCAAAAATCAGTCCACTTTCATGCACACTGGGTGAACACGTTATATTCAGATTCCAGCTCACAAGGCACAGGCATGGAGAGAGACCCTGCCATTATAGCCAAGTACAGTTGAACCAGATATAAGCCCATAAAAAGGCAGGTAGGCTTAGGATGCTAACAGAGAATGGGCAAGCCATCTAAGGATGCAAATGATGCAATTCAAGCAAAAAAAAAAATCCATTGTTTTCTCAAAACCACATATTTACCCAAACTAGTCATGAAAACAATTCCCAAAGTCTGTCATGCATTCAAATGGATAAACATCAAACTGTGACCCAATTAGAAGACCCTGCATCGGTTCACAAATGAATACTCCCAAGAAGAAAATAGCCCACATAAATCGCTTGTCATAGATTCAGTTGGTGGATCATACATGACAAAAGATACAATCCTATTCTAGCATTATTACAATGGCAGGTACTCTTCATCATCTTTAATCTTTGCAACATCTACATGATAGAAGATCTTGCTTTCTGTGGGTTTTTTTTTTTTTTTTGGCTGAAGGAAATAATACTGGAAGAGGTGAAATATGTTGTCTGTGGTCATGAAACTAGAAGGGAAGGAAGTGGGGGTCAGAGCCATTTCTCATCCTTTTCTGTTCCTAACCAGCTCATATTGCCATGAATAGAGTACTGTGACAACTCAGTAATTCTTGTGGGGAACTCAAGGCAAGTAGTGATGCATAATGAGGAAGACAGTTGAACACAAGAACACTTACACAACAATTGGTAGGAACAATAAGAAGTCATTATGCACAGTATTTTCCAGTAGCATTGTGTGGTATTCTTCAGGATCAGGGGAGCCTTATTGTTGACTGTGAGAAACAGAGAGGTCCTTGTATTTCCAAGCACAATAGGCTTGTTCTTCTTCAACAGCTATGTTGGTGCTTGTGGTAAGCAATATCTGTCTGATTCACTTTGAAAGTTCAATCTACTCAGACAAGCAGGTTAGCTCCAAAGGGACTCTCCTCTGCAGTGCTGTGGTCAGAGTGAAAATAACTGTTATTGCACTGCGGTCATTTCTATGAAATGAGATGACAGTATGGAATGGCATGGCAAGAACAAAACATAGAAGAGCCATTATTGTGGCAGCAACTTTCATGTTATCATGTCAGTAATACATGGGTGTGCTCCCTTTGTTGCCCTGGAGACAAGAATGCCAAGAATTCTCTTCATCATCCGATCATTAGCTATTGGTTGCAGGCACACTGTCTCGGCTGCATACCCCAAGCTTATCATCCATTTTAGAGGGTCATAATAGAAGAGTGTGGTTGCTAAAAACAGTGACTTTGAAATCATGAGATGTGTCATAGCCCTCAGTAAGGATTGGAAAGATGCACCTACTTTGAGAAAGAATAAAAATATATTCCAGATCCTAACACAGTGACACATGATGCTAGGAGGCAGGTCATTTTATCTTAAAAACAAAATGCCATCATCATGAGAAGGAAGATGACAATTGAAAGACAAAGGCCATGAAATGAGGTGGCAGAAGGCATCCAAAGACTATTAGTGTACTAAGTCTGTTTAGAATGAGTGGAAAAGCATAGGAGGGACCTATAGGAGGTCATGACATCCTCCATTGCCTACACAGGAAATCCACAGGCTTGCCTGGCTGAGAACCACTGAAAACTAACAAAATTAAGACTTCTTAGGCACAAGCAGTTGTCTTTATCCTTACTTTCAAACCCGAAGTGTGGGGAGCAGGGTGCTGAAACCGCTCAAGGATTGAGAGGGGCCATCACAAGGGCCAGGAGACGAGGTTGGTCTCGCCAGCAGGTAAACAGGAAGTCACAGGGATAAGCTAATGCCCTGCTGCAATTATGTCATTGCTATTGGCCTGTCAGATAATGCCAAGTGGACCCACAGGGAGAAGTGATTGGTAGAGAATGATGTAAAAGTAGCAGTAAAAGCTAGGTGAGGGACAGAACAGACGGACAGACAGCTAACAGGGACTAGGACAGACGACAGATGGAGGGACAGATGACTACAACAACAAAGAAAGACGGGACAGGGAGAAGAAGGACAGGCAGAAAGAAGGGTGCTGGAGAGAGGGCTGGAAAAGCGATAGAGAAGAAGTAAGACCTAAGTTCGGGGATAAGAATGGAGAAATGCAGCAGAAAACAGGGACAAGAACGAAGAAGGGCAGAGGAAAGCTAAGGCCAATGGGGAAAGGGACCACAGAGAAAAGGGTTTAAATGCGGCCACTTTGGGCAGTGAGGGGTGCAGTTGCAATTACGGCTTTTCCCAGACCCTCAAGAGTGTGCTCATCTTTTTATTGTTGCTGCTGGGCAGTGACACTGAAGAGAGAACAGGATTTGTAGGCAACACAAGCAAGGTCTATCTCAGCAAGACCGACTGCGGTGTGTTGAAGGGCCATGCCCAATCCTGGTAATCCAAGTGTGATAAGATCACTCTGAGGTGAACCAGCCTTGCCTCAGAAGCAAGTAGACCCAATAGGGACTTAGCTTGTTTACTTATTATGAATTTGACAATAGCATTAAAGATGTAACTATGAATACACCACACATATTTGATCTTTTACTTTCAAACTCTAGTAAAATGTCTAGCACCAACTAAGAACCTATAGTTTAAGATTAATGATTTCAGTTGGATTTATGGCACTCAATATCTTCGTTTGCTATACAGTGCAAAAGTAATGCTTGCAAAACATGATGCAAGACCTTAATCCCTATATTGGATGACATATGTCATTTAATGGACCATTAGATAACAGAGACTTCACTCCACCATAAGGTCACACCAGGATGCAAGGTCTGAGGTCCATGGAATTAAACATTTTGATTATTGTGTCCTGTTAGTCAACATAGTAATGAGTAAATTCTTCTTCAGAAATGTTGCAAACAATACCATCCTACATGTAAGAACTGACTCCCTTTGGGGTCTATCAATATTCTAACAATTACTACATCTAAACAATATTCCTTAATGAAAATGCAGACCGCAACACTTAGGTTTGTCTGGTCAATATAGTCCATTATGTGAGGCTGTGGATGCATTCACGCAAAATTGTTCTAATTTGCTGTCCTTCATTTGGAATGCATTTATTGAGAGAAATATAAGCCAATAGCCACTATACAGAATTGGGAAAAAAAGCCATAATCCTATCATTTGGCTTATTCTCTACTATGAATTTCTAATAATAGCATAACAGATGTCTACCAGATATCCGCATAATGTTCTAAGACATAAGTTTTTTTTGTTGTTTTCAGTTTTATTTATTTTGATTTGTTGTGCAATCTCAAAAATGTTATTTTTTCTCTAATAATTTATTGTATTTTAAGTTTTTTTATAAAAAGTAATTGCACCATTTTTAATAAATATTACAGTCTGAATCATACATAAGCCATGAAACTAAATTATTTATATCAGCAGACTTATGAGTTTTCAGAGTAAAGATGTGTTTGCCTTCCAATGCATTAGAAATTATGAAACTAATATTTTGCCATTATATCCAAGAAATAGAACATCAATTTCTTGGCTTTTAAAAAAAAGTTATGAGTACTATAGGAAAAGTCTGTGAAGTCTGTTTTTGTGTGTGTGAATTTCAGAATCCTTAAAGACTCTAGGGTATAATTGCATCCTCAGGATGGCAGGTTTTATCCACACACTTAGTGAAAACAGGTTGTTTCCCATTAGAAGTATATTTGATGTATTCTAATAGCCATGGTACAGATACATTCAGTCTCAACCTGCTCTTACCTAAAAATTCACCATATATATAATGTCAAATATTAAGACACAGAAAACAATAAAAAGTCAGTTCAAATCTCCTTACTTTTAATCTACTAGTCAGATTAATGGGGATGACACATTAGTTCCAATGTTAACACCACTCCAGTGGCAATCTTCTAAAATTAAGCACTGCCAATCTGGGAAAAGCAAAAGAGCTCTATGTAATTTTAAATTTAACTTCAGCCTACTCTGAAGCCATTAGATGCGATTAAAGGGACTCTCTCACCGTTATACTCAGCCCAGTGGTCTTAAAGTTCAAAAGGTAAAATGTAATTTTCACCATAAATAAACTGAGAGACAAAATTATTTTCAATGAAGTTTCAATTTCAGTGAAAATAAAGTAGGTAATTACACTGGCTATTACTGAGGTCACTGCCTTCATTGACCATCTGGCTTAAAACTAAAAAAAATAGGCATCATTTGCGACATGGACAGAAATAAGCCAATGTCCACTACTTCCTTTCTAAAGTCATGGAAATTCAGTTAATTCGCGCATTAACAATTTCTTGAAACAATTACTGAGAAAAAATTGCCTGATGGCCTTTTTGAGGTTGAATAACTTAAGAAAAAGAAGAGAAAAAGACACATGTAATGTCCTACCATTAAATAGCGCTACTATATTACCATAGTTACTATTTTCCATATAATGAATTGCGACATAAATTTTGTATGCCAAAATGGGTGGACCAAATATATCATTACATTTTTGCAGGTTTTCTCCATGCACAATCCTATTTGTTGGATGCAAGCTTCATTTACAAGTTAGAAATGTTGTACCCTGGTAAGGGATATAATTTAATTTTTCCCTGAGGTCTTATTGCTTCCTACAATCTCAGAAGGGATTACAACAAGTTAGAGTTAGATGGATGCCATTTCAAAGTCATTTTCAATGCATATTGTTTATTTGATTTTTATTCTCTTTCACCTCTGAAAAATGTCATTATTGGAGCTTGATATAGCTTTGGTTCATACTATCTTATTACCTAAAGTGTATCAAAGAGAAGGAAGTTAGAGTAGTTCATTGCTTTTCTTCTTTTGCAACTTTACAAAGACTTATAAGCATGCTGTTCAAAACGAGAGAGATAGAAATTACATTTAATTTTATTTGGGTCTTGAAATGAGGCAAGCTCTGTCGTCTATCCTTTGTAAAACCCAGGTTCTGTTGTGCTTTGTTTTGCTTTCTTAACACAGAGGCCACTGGCTTCAGGTTATGCTCTTCATTCAGCTCAAAATAGAATACATACTTTCTGAAGATCCCATTCTTTGCATTCACAGCTATGGGAGAGTCTTTGAAAATACCCTTGCCGGTAGACAGAGAAGTCAGCCTTAAAAATAAAAAAAAATAAAAAAAATTAAAAAAAGGAAAAGAAAAGAAGGAAAGAAAATATGGGGATGAGAGGCAGCAGTGGGAGCAGGGCAGGAGTAGAAAATAAGAAGTTGTCAGGAAAAAACTCCATCCATTCCAAGTGAGGTTATTTCTACTCATTTAAATCATTCGGAATTATTCACAGTCCAGATGATTGACACTGCATGGGGTAGGGGCAAGATTTAGCAGCACCACCATAGCTTCTGCTGACAAAATCCATCATGGAGGGACTCTGGCTGGGAGCTAGCAGGGGAGAGCTTGTTAAAAACCTGTTAGTATAGGGCACTATACTGACATGGCACAAAGGAGCTGTTGCAAGACAAGGTTTTGAAATGGAAGAATTCATAGCATCATTTTAACACAGAGCTGGCAAATTATTTGCATGCAGATTTTCCAGTGTGGGATTTTAAGTCACAAAGAAACATCTCCCACTGCCCATACACACCCCTGCCCACCCCTCCACTACCACTTCTCCACCCCTACCCTCCCACCCACAGGCCTCGCAACTAGCCAAAGGGAGTGTGGTGATTTCTCTCCTTGTTCTCTTTTCCATTTCTTTACAACATCGAAGGTAGAAAACAGTTTGCTCTACCAGAAGAGAAAATCCTCTAAAACCATACAGTGAGTATTAAGACTGGGTCCCATTTCCGTGTGCGCAGGTTTCAGTTGCAGATGGCAGGACTTGGTGTTTGTCAAAAGCTTCATGAAACTCAACTCACAGCCTCACGCTTGTAACTAATCGACAGCCCTGGGCCCCCTGTGCAGTGCATTCAGCCATTGCCTGTAACTACACATTCGGGGCGCTAGCTTCATTTTACCCTGACGTTTTCGCTCTGCTTTGTCTCGGGAAGAGATGAGCTGACTACTCCTCAGCTTTCCTTTGGATCACCAAGGGATAAAATATTATCAAGCAGACACACCTCACACACCTTGGAATAACTTTGGCAATTAAACAGAAAAAAATGCAACAGTTGACTGTTTGGGATATTCAATTATTTTTCTATGGCCTATGGTTTAATATTGACTTCTTGGGAATATTTATATTCCCCACATCTCAGCAGCACTGCTAGGGGAAAAGGCAGCTTTTTGTGAAATAATGGCTGTAATTATTTAATTTTTTTTTTTCTGACAGCAGTGCTTCTTTCAGCTTTCGCTTTTATTCCAAGCCAGAAATTAGGAGGTAGTCTAGCTGTGGAAACCACAGCTGAAACTGTTCATACATCACAAGGAGTGATCAATTCTCTGAGGGGAATTTTTTGCCGGATTTCCAAGTGCATAATATTCCCCTGGAGCAAGGTTACATAAAACAACACTGTTGTTATGCACACTGTAATACTTAACTCTCAAGGGTCTGGCAACCCTGTGTACTGCTGTGCTGAAGCCCACAAAATGGGAAAAGCTTATCTATTCCTGGGGTAGAGGACTAATTAAGATCTATCCCAACTAAGGGAATCTCCATAAAAACCATTATTTTATTCACAGGGCCTATTCAGAGGTCCTTAAAGGATGAGCACTGGACCAAACAAACAATGGAAGCCCTCAGTGTATTCAATGAGTGGATTCAATGTGACTCGTGTGCCAAAAGCCGTTTTAAGGCCCAAACAGTCCTTGGTAAGAAGACATAAACCCTGTTCTCAGGGAGTTCATATGCTGTCAGTGGGAGATGGGAATCGTTGATAAATGAATTATGGGAATTAGCCAATGCGTGTAATCCTAGCATCCCATATAAGCCCCGGTTTTTAATTCTAGCTACTCCACTTCTGATGCAACCCTGCAACACCCCACCTTCAACTAGATTAAGTATGTAAATAAACACTTAAAATAGCACTTGGCTTCTGTGTGCCCTGTGGAAAATGTACAATAAGGTGCAAGGCGACGAGAAAGCAAGGACATGATTGAAAATGTCAGAACTGGAGCTGTCATTAGCTTAGAGCGTGTTCATCACTAGTATAAACACCAGTCAGTACTTGTCTTTAATGAGAAACTCAATACTAAGTTTTTTGGTTTTTTTTTTGAAGATTTATTTGTTTATTGGAAAATCAGATATACAGAGAAGAAGAGAGACAGAGAGGAAGATCTTCCGTCCGATGATTCACTCCCCAAGTGAGCGCAACGGCCAATGCTATGCCGATCCGAAGCCAGGATCCAGAAACTTCTTCCGGGTCTCCCACACAGGTGTAGGGTCCCAAGGCTTTGGACCGTCCTCGACTGCTTTCCCAGGCCACAGGCAGGGAGCTGGAAGGGAAGTGGAGCTGCCAGGATTAGAACCGGCACCCATATGGGATTCCAGAGAGTTCAAGGCAAGGACTTAAGCCTCTAGGCCACGCCTCCGGGCCCCTAAGCTTTATTTTTGAGGTGATTTTCAAGCAGGACAACCCTTTGGGTTTCCTAGTAACCATTTGGTTACCCTAGCATGAATGTTCATGCATGTTTTTGTTTAGTGGAGAAAGAAATGTCAGGATGAACATAATCACAATCACAGCATTCTAGCAACTAGACTAAGAGATAGAGCAAAGTGGTCACACTCCAAGTCTAAGTAGCATTCCTAGTTCTACCAACCAGACTTGTGCGACCTTAATATATTTGCTTTCCTCAAGTCAACATTGCTCATCCTATAAAGCTGTTAGGACAGTACCTAACTTATTGGAGAACTAAGATGATTAAATCAATCAGTGTACACAAAGAGTTTAGAAAAATGCCTGTTGCAAGCTAAGCACCCATAAAGGAAGTTTAGCCTTTTGGGATCACTGTTGTTACCTGACCAAATTCCACCCACCTCCCAACCTCTCTTCCAAATGTGATCCATGTTAATAACGTATCATTGTGATATGTTACCAAACTAGAAAAAGGACTATTTGGAGAAGTTGCTGTGTTTTTCTTGTTACCAGATATTTCTAACACATTCTATCTCATTTATATGTCTATAATCAAATAGTTACCATGTGCTCATAAGCAATCGATTGGTTGGTTTCTATTTCCATCTTCCAAATCATCCTACTAGGTATAAATCCACAGTGCCTTTTTTTTTTTTAAAGATCTAATTACCTTTAATTGAAAGGCAGATTTATAGAGAGAAACAGAGATAGAGAGAGGGTACATCCTCCATCTGCTGGCTCCTTCCCCCAAACGGTTATAAAGGCAGAGCCGAAATTATCAAAACTAGGAGCCAGGATCCTTTTTCTGGGCTTCCACATGAATACAGGGTCCCAAGGATTTAGGCCATCCTCTATTGCTCTCCCAAGCTATAAGCAGGAAGCCAGGTAGAAAGTGGAGCAGTTGGGACATGAACCACACTGGTGCCTGTATGGGATGTTGGTGCCACAGAGTGGAGGATTAGCCTGTTGTGTCATGACCTCCCTCCCTGACCCCAGTGCCTGCTTTATGGATATGAAAGCAAAGGCTCAGGGAGGTTACTTACCATGCCAAGGCCCAACAACTAGTGAGTTGGGGAGTCAAGATACGACTGCAAGTTCGTATTATTTTACAACCTTAACTGTTATTTCACCTAAAAGGAGAATAAGAGACAAACCATGTCAGCCTCTTTTCAAGTGTCTCTCAGGCCTAACATCAAATCAGGAAATTAGATTTCTTTTTCCCACCAAGGCTTACTTTTTTTTTTTTTTGTGCCTTGACTGATTTCCAATTAAAAATGTTCTGCCTTAGACCCAGGGCTGGTTAACAAGCATTGATCATGCATTTTGATGTCATTAGCAAATACCTATCATCCACATGAATTCATTATGTGCTTCTTAGGAAATAAGCTAACAATGGTTTAAGATCACTTCTTCATAAGGTCATTCAATCTTTTCCCATTGTTCTCATTTTATGATCCTTGGCAGGATAGTTAAGCTTATATTGATGTCAGCATTGCAAAATAAATCTACATTATGTAGTTTCTTCCTTGGTCACAAAAATGTATTTTTCCTAAAATTTTGGCACAATGCCTTTTTGCTGTCTAAATTTTTTGTCATAAATTTTTATTTTACTACTTATATAATTTTAGAAAAAACAAAGCATTATTTCAATCTACATATGTTATTGGTCTTTCCAATTCCACCCAGGATGGAAAAATCAATTAATTTAAAGTAGAAAATGAATAATCCATAATATTAGCTGAAACACTTTAGCTACTTAAACATTATACCAAAAGAAAAATCTAAGAGCTCACACCAAAAAACTGTCAAGAGCCAAAATACATTTCTGTTTTACAGGACTGTTTTTTTTTTTTTTCAGTCTTCTCAGCTCACCTATACAAGGCAGTCTCTGATTATGTCCGTTGGAGTCATATCCATATGTTCAATAAATTAAAATCTTCATTCTTTCTTAACATCACTAGTGACCCTAAATATCCACTGTAGATAGGAAATGCAATGTTTTCATTTTGAAATACGCTCCAATTGGGGGATTCGATTGAAAAATCTGAGTTTTTCCTGTCGTATAAAGAGAACAAAAGGCTTCTAGTAGTCATTTTCTGAAAATAAAAGCAATTAATGGCAATGAGGCGAAGGCTTCAATCCTCCAGCCACAGCCTTGCCCTCAACGAGGCAGCCTTTGATTTGTTTTTCCCCCATCCACCTAATATAGTGAAACACATCAGAAAAAAGCTCTTCTTTTAACACATTCAAAAAAAACCTCTTTCCTACTCGTGCCCTGTAATTTTTTCCTCCTTTCCAATCTGTGAATAAACTACTCCACTTTGTGTTGTTAAAGTCAGTCCAAGCATATCCTAGCCTTTAGACTAGAACATTTAAACTTTGTAGGCAGATTTGACAAGCATAAAATTTTATAACCTGCAACATCATTAGCACAAAGGAATTGCCTAATTAAACAGGTCAGAGTCCTGCCTGAGACAGATATTCATAAGCTCCAGTAATGGTCAACAGATTTGATGAGTAAGGAACACCTGGTATAAAAAGCAAACACTAAATTGAGTAACTTGGGCACATGTGGAAGGTGCAAAGCAGCAATGACCAGTGGCACTCAGGGAAACCAGGGCAAGTGAAAACAATGAGCATTACTTCAACATAGAGGCCTACATGAAGTAACTGAAGGATAGAAGACAATTAGGATCCAGGAAGACAAAAGCAAGGAAAATGACCTAAGTGGGATACCAAGCACTAAAATATCCAGCACATTCAGTGACCAGAAAACTGTTCCAGCATAGAATCTTAGCTTCGCCCCCAAACTAATCTAAACAGTAATACATAGAGTGCTGATTTCATTTTTTTTCAATTTCTTAATTTTTTTTAATATTATTTGCAAAGTTGAGAGTGATGGATACCCACATGGGCCTGTGACTGAGGTACAGAGGGAGGATCAAGGTATGGAGGAAGATGGGTAGGACAAAGGTTTTAGTTCTTTTCCTTTCCTTTTCTTTCTTTCTTTCTTTCTTTTTTTTCTGCCTGTATTTGCTGGAAGGGAAGGGAAAGGGCTGCTGCTTGCTGCAAACTACATCAGCACCCAGATATGGAGGACAGTAATTTGATGACATCTTAGAGACCTACATGTGGGTAACAGTGTTCCAAGTGTTACTCGAGCGGTTTTGATAGTTCTGAGACATCATCAGCTTCTTCGCACCAGGACTGAGAGAATATTTCCAAGGTCTATTGGCTTAGTGCATACCCAGACACTAGTTGCAAAGGTTGGCCAGGAGAGTTGTCCAAACTGTTCTGCTTTGCACCACCTGATAAGATACTCAACATCCTCTGCTGGCCTAGATGAGCTGGATGTCATGTCCCCTGGGTGCATCTGGGGATGCTTTCCATTACTCAGGCATCAGCAACCGAGGAGAACCAGTCTGGATACGTGCTATCCAAGATTGGAACACAGTTCTTGCGATTTTTTTCCTTTGGCTGGAGTTTGAGGCCAGCCAACTAACTGAGAGTCCCCAGGAAACCTTTTCTCAGGTGACCTCAGACTCTTGTCACACCAGCCAGTGCAGGGTCAGGTTTCAGTCTGTTACCTATACCAGTCAACACACATATCAGTGGATCAGCTGCTTGATCGGCTCCATACCCAGTCCCAGTTCTCAGATGAGCCTGCAGGTACTGTGGCATTGCCATAGGCCTGGTCTTCACACACAGGCCAGGTCTTCATGTACACCAGCAGATGCCACGACTTAGTCAGGGGGAACACCAATAGCACCAACAGGCATGTCCCCAGCCCTGGTTTTTGTGTGTGCAACCATGTGCTGTAGCCTAGCCTGGTCTATCCCACATCCCCCATCTGGCTCTTATGTACCACCATAGGTGCTACAGCTTAGCTCAGCCTGACCCAGACCCAGCCTACCCATATGCTGATGAGTGCTGCCACCTTGATCAGCCTGGTCCACTACCAGTCCCAGCCCTCATGTGAACTAGCAGGTATTGAAGTCCAACCTAGCCTTGCCTGCACCCCATTCTGGCTCTCACTTGTGCCAGAATATGCTATGGACTTGCACTGACTAGCCTGCTTCCAAACCCAGCCCACACACATGCCAGTGGGTACTATGGCCTTGCCCAGGCCAGTCTACCTTCACCCTCTGCTCTTACTCTCCCCAGGGAGAGCTGCAGCTTAGAAGGGGAAGCCCCCCAAGTTCTTCCTTGAGGCCCATTCCTAGCCCTGGACCTTGTGTGTGCTGGCATATGCTTTGACCCAAACTGGCATGGGCTGACCACAGGCTCAGTGCTTGCTGGGAGGTGTTGGGGCCTAGTACAGCCATCTGCAGCCCATACCCTATCCTGGCTCTCATGAGTGCTAGGGGATGCTGCAGTCTGCCCTGTCTGGCCTGCCCCCAGACTTGGCTCACACAAATGTTGATGAGTGCTACAACCTTGCCTCCTGCCCCCAGCTGTCTTTTATGCTCCCCAGAGGGAGCTGCAGCCTAGCAAACGGAGTTCTCTAAGTTCTCCTACCAGGTCTGCTCCCAATTTCAGATATAATGCATGTCACTAGATGCCATGGCCCTGCCTGTCATGGTCTTCTATCACTTCTGGCTTATACATGTGCTCATGGATATTACAGCCTAGACCAACGCAGCTCTTCCCAACCCCAGGCTCTTGAAAGTGTCATTGGTTTTATGGTCCAGCCTGGTTCAGCTCATCACCAGCGCCAGGTCTCATGCAAACCAGTGAGTTGCAGTCCCACAGTGGCAAGCCCATATGTCTCCTACAGAATCTGCCCCAGATCTGGTTCTCCATTTTCTAGTGGGTGTTGCAAATATGGTTCATTCCCTGCTCCAACACTCTCAGGCAGGCACTGTGTCCTAGCCCAACTACAAATATTCCCCAGTCTCAGCCTTTGCTTACACCAGGCACCAGAGTGAATGCTACTTAGCCCCTCCCACATCCCCCTTTTGGGCCGGTGCTTTGGCCTGACAAAGACATGCTGTCAAGTTTCCCCCTTCTAAACTACACGGTCTCAGTTCCCTCACCTATCTGTGAATGCAGTGGCTCAGTCTATAGAAGCCTCCAGAAGTCATTCCTCCCCTGTCAAGCATGCCCTCAGTGGTGCCTACTCCAACCCCTCCTAGATTCTTTTCCTTGGGACAATCTGCAGCCACCCTGCCTGGGAGCTGGAATGGCATAACTTGGGCTGGTATTCCCCAACCTCCCCACATGTTTTAAAACAAACACCAAAAGAACAGGCAACTATGCTGGTGCACTGGTATAGTTAACACACATTTGGCATTAACCAGACCCAGAATGCCAGCCAGCTATAGAATCCTTTTCTCACAGCAGTGTAACACTTGCCTAGGTATAAAGCAATCTAGGCAGTTGCCTACAGCTGGAGAGGTTTCAAATTTTTTAACATGATCCTTACCCTCCCCCCACCAACAAATGGAGCTGGAGACACCTACCGCAGAGAACAAGCACTGTGCCTCTAGACAGAGTCTGTTGGCTGTTTTGTGACCACATAGCCCAGGTTCGTAACTCCCTACCTTTCCTGTCTTCCTTCTCACCACAGCACAAGAGTACACTTCACTCTGTGAAGTGAAGGGTCTTCTGTAACTACTACTTCAAAAGAGGTCCCCTAGCTTATCCAATGGAAACTTAGATCATTTTCATTTATGTTGCCCATAATGGCAGTTCTTTCATGACCTTAGGAATGTACAAGTTGCTTAGAAACCCATCACTGACAAAAGAATCATTGAGAATCTCTTGTTATGTGGCAAAAATCAAACCAAAAAAGGGTTTAGTATTATAAAACAAAATAGATATCTCAGGGTAAAAAGACAAAATAAATGGCTATTACGTTCAAGGGATAATGTTAATAAATGATGCATTATATGCCAATGGGAAGAGGTGCAAGAAAACAGCTTGCCCTCAAATTGTCTGTATATTAGTTCAGGATATAGAAAACATATGTTCAATGTCAGTTTCAAAAAGTCAAGTAAAGCTTAACACTAACACATAAACTCATTTCATCTACATGACTTTTCTTATAAAGTGGATAGCAGTTATTAAATAGCCTACTTTTATAGGAAACAAAGATGAATTGAATGTGTATAAGATTATCCAATTCATATGCAGCATCACCAAGATTTAAAACAAGATTTAAAATTTATGATTTTATTCAAATTATATAAACACTTATATTTGTATCTGCACCGAAGGCAGGTTGGTAGCTGAAGGCTGGAACAGAGGGCTCTATGTAAGCTGGACCTTGAAGGATGGGTGGTAAGTTTAAGAAAAGACACATAAGGAGCAGAGACACTGTCTCAGGGGTTGCACATGACAGTGAGGTGACAGAAGGTTAGCATGGCTGGTGATTGGAGTCAGAGAGGCATCTACTGTTCAACCACTGGTATGAACTCCACTGAGTGAACTCCACAGGTCTCCATTACAGTATAAAAAATAATAATACTTAATCCAAGTTATTTGAAATATCCAATGAAATACATTAAAAAAATTTGGCCTGATATGTTTAAGATAGTGACTGTATCAGTCAGGAGTGGCCAGTTCATCTAGTGCAGTAAAAACAGGTGATGGGAAGACTTACATCACATTGTTGGGCATCTTAACTATAGTATAAGATGGTTAGGGTGCCATTGAAGATTGTGAGTGAAACACTGGAGAAACTTCATGTGACTTACAGCATGTCTGTGCTGTTTAGTCCAGGAGCAAAACTATTGGAACACTACCTTAGGAGTAGAAAGAAAAGCAATAAATATGGAATGTGATGTTTCCTTATATAATTCATGTGTTCATTTATTCTCTCATATATTCAAATATTCATTAAGCATTCTGTTGCCAAGCAGTTTTAGCCATTACACACACAGCAAAGAACAAAATAGTTAAAACCCTTATCTTCATGGAGATAATATTCTTGAACTATTCCTTATTGATATAAAAGTGAACATATTTTAAAAATGAGAATGAGAAATGTCAAGAAAAGTTAAATGTCTTAGATCAAGATATTGTAAAAGCATGTAACAAGTCCATCCAAATCGTATTCATGCTTGCTCAGTCTAACCTTGGTGTGTCAGTATGCTTCAAAGAGGAACTCTGACACCTTCTCACTGTATTTTAAATAGTGTGCACAGCTTTCCAATTGCAGACCGATTCACTTTTTTTTTTTTTCTTCCCTGAGATTGGAGCTGAGTCCCTGAAGACAAGGAGTTCTTGCCAGATTCTAATTTTGACCCAAGAAGCTCACCCCTCTCTTGAGACAAACTAGCCTTGGTCTTCTCAGCAAAAGCCTTAGGACACCCTGTCTACCGACAACAACTTCATTCTCTTTTCAAGTCACCTGCCAAGTGGACTTGTTCTCATTCCTACACCCTTTTCTTGACCAACTGGAAAAGGATGCCTTTGGGTGTGAGGAAAGGACTCTGTTCCTTTCATCTCTTATTCCTTTATGCTTCAAACTTAATTTTGGTCAAGAGTTAGGTTTCAGAGAATTAAGTGCCACTGATCATGAGCTGGTTCTAAAATCTCTGTTTTTATTCCTAGTTGAGTTTTGTCATCAAAGAAAACTGAGTAATCTTGCTTTCAATAGGTAAACAATCATGCTTTCATTTAAGGAACTGTAGAAGTAAAAGATTTTCTTCGCAAATTTTATTAAATACAAAGGAAGATAGAAATTATTGATGATGAAATTAAAGGAGGAGACACGGGGCTATAGCTGATGTGAAGTTATGTTATCTAATGAGACAAATATACAGGAATCTATAATAATAAACAACATTTCTGTGACTACTGTGTTTTTCTATTGTAAGACTCTGAGTAGTGTCCACGTGGTAAAAGCACTACATAATAATTATGCGGTTGAACTTCGTGTACCCTAAAGCCTCTTGATTGATGAAGAAACAGAGATCTTGGGACTCTAGAATGGTGATGTCAGTATTTAAACACAGATGTTTCATATGACCAAGGAAACAAGGGAACAATTAAGTACTACGCTTTGCAGTTCAATTTTATTTTTGTTTTGACTTTTCTTTTATTTTTTATTGGAAAGTCAGGTATACAAAGAGGAGGACAGACAGAGAGGAAGATCTGCCATCCATTAATTCATTCCCTAAGTGACCACAATGACCAGGGATGTGCCGATCCAAAGCCATGAGTCCAGAGCCTCTTCCAGGTCTCCCACGTAAGTGCAGGGTCCTAAGACTTTGCACCATTTTCTACTGCTTTCCCAGACCACAAGAAGGGAGCTGGATAGAAAGCAAGGAGCCACCAGGATTAGAACCGGCACCCATATAGGATCCCATCCCGTACAAGGTGAGGGCTTTTGCTGCTAGACTACCATGCTAGGACCTGCAGTTCAAATTTTGATTCTTATGAATTTGCTAATAATCAGCATCAACATTATTGAAAAGAATGCTTATGAACCATCTATACTTGAAGCCTCTTTGTCCTTCTTTAACCTCACCAATTTACTTTAGGAAATTTAGACATTTTATCCCTAATGCAATAGCAAACGTTTTTGAAAATTAGCAATCATTTTTACTTAAAGCCAGGCATCCCTAAATGACAGCTATTATCATTTTGAACATTCACTTGATTCCATAATGTTATTTTCCTTACCTTGAATTTATTGACACCAATTCATTCTGCCTTGACTTTGGCATTAACGGGAAAATGGTTTTGTTTCATCCTGACATTATAAAATCACCTCCCAAGACTTGGTTTGACATTGTCAGGAGGTGGATATGGTGACAGCAAGGCCGAGTGAATTACAGTGGTTCCCGAGGAAAAAAAATCATTAAGAAAAGTTACTGCTGTGTGATTTCAGCAGCTATTTTTCATGCTTAAATATCCCTGCTGTTTAAAAATCCTAAGAGGGTTTAGACCATATTTAGAACACTCCTGCCAACTTATATACAGAAAAAATTAAGTCTCTAAGGAGACATTTGGCTATAGCTTGACAAACAGGAACCTCAAATGATATTTTAGCTTTACAATGTGCTCAGAGACATTGAGATTCTTTCTTAAAATTAAAAAAATAACATGCCTTGGAATGAATAGCACAGTTATCTCCTTTCAGCTACAGTTATGCTTGATTCTTCATGTTGATACTAATACCTGCAGCATTGCTCCACCTCCCACCCAGAGTGTGAGACATTTTAAGGGATTTGTCTTTAGAACCACACGGGGGTATGTGGATTGTCTTTTTGCAATTTCCATGGCCATTTCAAAGGGCTTTAACTCCTTTTTCTTGTGTTCTTCTGACCCTATGATGATCTCTCTTCTCCATCCCACTCCATCTCAAAACAGTTCCATCAGGATTTTCCTTGAGCCTGTGTTGCTAATTAGATTTCCAAGCTTCATTCTTTCCGAAAAAAAAAAATGACTAAGTTCCTTTGGGGCTTCATGATCATGTCTTTTCACTTTGGTGTTACAATGCCCAAGTCATAAGACTGAATGCGTTTCATTTCGTGGAAAGTGACAGAGTGCTCCTAACCTCTTGTCACAACAACATTTCCTACTTGCTTATTTCCATCACATCTTTCCCTTGTCCAGTCCTGAAGGGAGAAACCTCATGCACATCCCCTTTCTCTCTTCATTTGTTTTCCTTAGACAGCCATGTGTAAGGATCTCTGACAAACCACAGTGTCTGACTTCAGTTGGGGCACTGAAGACACTCAGTAACTTTCCCATGTGGTTCTAGTTCATGGCCTCTCCAATGTCCTAACAAATACTTCACCTCCCTTCAAGATACCACCTTGTACCTGCTCCTTGTGCTTCTAGAGTTTTATTTTCTACTTCCCCAAATGAGACCACCAAGGAAAATTTTTCCTACTTTTCTTTTGTCAAAATACTTTTCTCTTCAATCTAGCTAGCTAGATCCCCAGGCTTGGAAAGGTTGTGGGGATTCAATCATAGCCTCATAAATAAAATGTTGACTCATTTTGCAGCAGTCAATGCCAAGAAGACAACTCTTGGATTCCAATCCTTTTCTGCTGCTTCTAACCGTACCTGAGGCTGTGAAGGTTTTGACAAAGCAAGAAATCCCAGTGCCAAGGACCATCCTGTTGTCATAGGTTCATGTAGAAGGAACTCATTCCTCTTCTGACATACTGTTTATGGACATGTAAGATGATTGCCTTAATGTATACATGTATTAAAGGTAACACAAATGCTGAATGTGACAGTGTGTAATGGTTGATGATAGTGGAAATGTTATTTTTTTTGAAGATTTATTTATTTATTGGAAAGTCAGATATACAGAGAGGAGGAAAGACAGAGAGGAAGATCTTCCATCCGATGATTCACTCCCCAAGTGAGCACAACGGCTGATGCTATGCTGATCTGAAGCCAGGATCCAGGAACTTCTTCCAGGTCTCCCACACAGGTGCAGGGTCCCAAGGCTTTGGGCCATCCTCCTCTGCTTTCCCAGACCACAGGCAGGGAGCTGAATGGGAAGTGGAGCTGCCAGGATTAGAACCAGCACCCATATGGTATCCTGGTGCGTTCAAGGCGAGGACTTTAGCTGCTAGGCCACGCCACCGGGCCCTGATAGTGGAAATATTCTTATAATCTCAATAAAACATACTTTTAACTTTCCAAGAAACAATTCTTACTTTTAGAATTTTTAATATCTTCAAGGGAGCCTTATATTCTAAGCAATCTGGAAACAGTGAAAAGTAAAACTTCAAAAGTTAAAACCATGAAAATTAACTGTTCTCCTATCATCCAGAGACAAACATTGGTCATGTTATGATACTAGGTTTCTGTTATGCACTGCTGTTATGAAGCACATGTCTGTAGCCATGAAGATCATGCTGAATAAACATTTTGTATACTTTTCCTCCTGATATTATGACATGTTCTGGGAACAATGATCTGAGTCCTGATGTTTATTGTCATCACATGTTTATTGTCATGCCCATGAATACCATCTCACTTTGAGCTAAGAGTTGAGGCTGTATCATTTTATTCATCTGGACAACACATTTTCTGATCTCCAGTGAGAAACTCTGGTTTCTCAGCACAATTTTTACTAACTTGCCTATGTCTATGTCTGAAGGTGTTGACCTAAATAGGGTTTCAATACATCATTAAGGACTGCTTTAGGAAAGGTGCCCAACCATTCCACCTGTAGGATTCTCAGTGAATTAATTCTTTTTCAGCACCAACATGGTTGTTGTTGTTGTTGTAATAGACAAAACCTTTGAAGGTATCCTGGCAGTGCCTCTTGCTCTTGCATCAATGTTGCCTGTCACCTCTTTCACACCAACTTGGATACTACATTCTGTAAGCTTGGGCTCCTTCAAAAATAATGTGGCTTATTATTGACAACCTAAGCAGTGCCTTACTTGGTTGGACAAGAGGAAGTGTTAGCCTCATAATAGGTGCTTTGCTATTAGACACATATGAAGAAAATGACTGCTCCCTGAGTTCAAAATCTGCTGCATTTGATTACTAAGACATATCTGATCACCCAGCTAACATCTTCCACACTATTCTCCTTTTATCTCTGGTCTTTGGCTTCATTACAATGAGACCAAATAAACAAGCCACTGATATTACTGTTCCCAGACAGATACAGAAATAGACAGGCATGTAGACTGTGAAAAGGAAAGCAAAAGTGCTCCACATGGTGATGGCCCCAGGCTTCAACCAATTATTTGCATCTCTGCCCGCTCCTCCTCAACCCTCAACATTACAAGGTACAGGTGAACTGCAAGGCAGAAATGGTTTGATCATCTGTGGCTCAGACCCCTGCCCTGCAATTGTGGAAACATACCTTATTTATGTACTCTGATACAAGAATAAGCACATTGAATGATAACATGAAAGTCACCTTTGAGATAATGGACACTACCACTCCAAGTTGACCTTGCAAGGTTCTATGAAACACTCAGCAGTTGAATACAAATAGTCAAGAACTGCATATTGTGACCCCAGGCTTTCTCAAAATTTTTCCTTGCAGATGGAGACACACACAAATGCTGACTTTGGTGGAAGGCATTCACTTCCTTTTTCACTTCAAGCACCTTGAATTGGATAGGGAGCAACGAACTCATTATTCTAGCAGAGGAAGGAATTAGCACCTCACTCTTCCACCCTGAGCTTCTAGCATTAGGGAGGATTGAGAAAGAAATTGAATGTTAAAAAAAGTATACTTGACTTGGGTTGTGTTATTAAACTTTTAGAGCACCTTCACATAATTCAGTTCAAGGCTTGCAACAATGCTGAGGAGGGTAAACAGGACAAGTATTATTATTATCTCTGCTTTACAAGTGAGGAAAGAACAGGACAAAAAGGTGAAGTGGTTTTCTTGAATTTGCTCAGTGCATTAGCCACCAGGTTTGGATTTGAATCCCAGAATTTTTCACCCAATTCTGCTAATATTGCCTCATGCTTCTAGTGCATGTGAAGGTGAAAACTTGGAGGCAGGCAGGCAAAATAAATCAAAGAAAGTCATCTGAAATCATTGCAAGGGCTTATAACACAATAAAGTGCAACAGTCACCACAGAGGCAAAAGGATGAAAAATTCCCAACTCTTTGCCAATAATAGGATAGAATGTCACTGGAAATATCCATGCAAATCATAAAGCTCAAGAAAACTGTAGAAATGCTTACTTCCAAGCCTCTCCCTACCTTCATAGCCATTACCAGAATACAAGCTCCACATGTGCAACTGTATTTGTGGTCTGGCTCATCACTCTGCACCCACCAGCTACAATGACCAATGAGTGAAACAATGAATAGCATGAAGTGATCTCATATTATATTCAAAGGTTTATGCTGAACTGATGACTGAACAAGAACTCAAGCTTCCTCACTCTGAACCAATGTTTTTCCCATTGCACCATGCCATCTCTTCTGGCCAAACATAAATAAGTGACAAGAGGAGGAAAATGTATTTGGTGTACCTAAAATTTCCAAAATGAGGCCATTAGATTAATGTCTGTAAAGGTTTTTCCACAGCTCCAGGAGCCAACCTGTAGGTTCAGTGTTTTTTTTTTTATCTGACATCTCACAGCTACTGCAAAAGCCATATAAAATGGGTCAAAATCACAGGTTTTCAGCCCCTGGCACCAGATCTCAAATGTTTAAATCAGACCTGAATATAGCACACATACCTTTGTTATTAGGCCGTTTGGTAGAGGTTATTCACTCTTTGATGGCCCTTTGAATGAGACAGGAATAATCTGGAACATCTTTTCCTTAGCAATCCTGTGCTTATTTCAGGTGGTGAAGGTAGAGGTCATTTCATTAATACAACCGTCAAGAAAAGCTGTCATGGCAACGCATTACATCAATTCCTTGAAGTGCAGGAGACAAAGTCAAAAAGAAAAACTTTCAAGTCTATAAATACAGACCAGCACTGCTCAAGCACAGCAGTCATTGACAGGGTGAATCTGAACAGATAGCTGGGGAAAAATCTTAAATGGAAAAAAGAAAACTTCTTTTTCATAAAGTAATGGGTCGTCCTGATGATTAGGGAATTAGTGACTGTTCAAGTCATGGGAAAAAAAAACCAAAAAGGAATAGTGTCATAGCACCCAAGTCCTGGCTGGTGCCTTCTGAACACATGGGATCCATCTCTAGGTCTACTTCTCCAGACCTTCCAGAAAGTTCTAGTAAAGGGAAGAGAAACAAAAGTTTCATAGTTCTTATTTTGAGAGCAAATTTAAGTTTGGAAAGGGGAAATTTATTTGACAATCAAGAAAACCACAAAAGTACATTTAAGGAATGAAATAATTTAGTTGTAGCCCCGTGACTTGCTCTATTCAAGATATAAGAAAATGGAAGTGAGAGAGAAAGAAGTGCTGCTGATTCTTATTCTTCCACAGTGAAAATTCTAAGTGTTTTCATAAATTCGTAACAATTTTGAGAGCTTATTTGTCTTCCCTTGGGACTTCCCTATTGTAGTTGTGATCAGAGTTATTATAACACCTTGCTGACTTCAGCCTTTCCTCCAGCATCCCACACTTCATCTTTTGGCCACATAACTCTGTTGGAGTCTAATGTTTATACCATGACTTCATCTGTCAAAATCCGTAATTATGTCAGCCCATTTGAAAGCATTTCTAATATCAAAATATCAGAGGATTAGAGGTTACATGTGGTGAGTTGGACATACCATAAATAAAGAAGTATTAACAATAGTTAAAGGAATCACTATAAATAATTAGCCTATCATCACAGCAGTGTTAACTCTTCTATTATCTAAGATGCATATTTTACCATAACAAGAACTGTAACTAGCTTTTAACTGTTTGCATCAAGTACTGGATCAAGTGTTGTATAAAGAAATTTAAAGATGAACTCTGTGTTTACCTGAGATAAGAAACTCTTAGACTTTCAAAAACAATGAAGAGGAACTTGGAAATATGCTTAAAATAAATATGCTAAAAAGTAGGGTGTGAGATTCTACTTTGAGTCAATGCTACATAGAGAAGCACCAAAGCAAGACAATAGTAACTGAAGGATACAGGTTGGATGAAAATTCCCACTGGATTTCTAATCCGTAATGTCATGCAGATTGAAATGGAGATAATTCTAGTATTAGGAGAGTTTGTCCTCATGCTGGTTTTTTCAGCTGGCACCAGTTGCCTGGACACCTTGCAAAGGATTTTGAAATTCACTGCAAGAAAGTTCTGTGATTAAGCAGCTGTATTTGTCTTATTTCGTTTTGTGCTTCTATAACAAAGCACCACAGAATTTGTAATGAACAGAAATATTAGCTCACAGTTCTGAAGGCTAGAAAGTCTAAGATGAGTAGACAAGAATCTGGCAAGGGCTGGCTGTCTTACTATGTCTTAATATGGTAGAAGGGTGAAGAGTGTCATGAAGAAGGAACAAAATATCTACTGAAGTACAAATCAACTATTGTGATAATGGCATTAGCTCATCACACAGACAGAACCTTGATCACATAAACACTTTGAGAGGTTTCACTACTCAATGCTGTTACAATGGCAACTACATTTCAACATGGGTTTCGGAGAGGACATTACAGCTGTAGTCATCTCCTACCCATAAAAAGAAGGAGAGAATAGACACCAAAGTATTTGTCATTTCCAGCCGGGACCTTCAACCACTCTGGTTCTCTTTTCTGTGTGAGCTGCTCTGTCCTTGGAGCTCTGCCAGGATACGGTAGAAATCTGGAGAGTGTAACATTTGATGTTAACAACAACAACAACAAATCCTGCCTGATTCACCATGTGGTATGAAAGTAGAACAGAGACTGGACACAACTGAAATGCCCCTGAGCAGCTACAGAGGGTTGACTGCCCATATCCCTGGTTCCTGAAGATTGGATTTGTCCTGGAGCATAGAGCACAGCACTGTGCAGCAACCTTCACTGCATCTCTCCTGGCTCTTCTCCATTGAGAAGCGGTAACACGTTGATCAGAAACCCTACTTTCCAGTTTTGCCCTGTTTTCAGATTCCTCTAGTGCTTACCAAGATGACTTCTGAAGTTTCCTGCAAGCTCTATTGTTTCTATGACAGCCAAGAAGAAAATGTCACATGAAAAGAATGCCTTAGATTCCTTGTATCCGTTAGTAGTGAACAGAACTAAAAATCTGTCTTAGATTCCAATCTACTGTACTTTCCCAAAATAATCACACTCGGTTTCCACTTTAAGTATGTACATTGTCCTTAACTGCCAAGATTACCTGTGAACTCACTGTCTCTCTGATTTAGAGCAACTAAGGTGCCTTTACTCTCCTTGCTCCCATAGGTATCATGGCCAGCTGCTCACCTTCATTGCTGTGGCTAACATAATGACCTAGGCCTTGAGCAGTCTACCTCCAGCATTCACTGAGGAGTAATGCTGTGGTGTGGATGTTATCCTGTACATTATGTACTATATTCAGCAATGCCCCTAGCTAGCCTCCAACCACTAGAAACCAGTAACAGCTCTCTCTACCTGGTTGTGACAAAGTTATCAGCTATTGTCAAATGTCTTATTAGGAGCGAAATAATTCAGTGTTAAAAGTTCGATACCCAGTGACCTCCATTAAATATTAATTCCTCAAATTTTACAAATGTTTTATAAATCATGCCAAAATATCATCTATCTGTTTCAATCAAGAATGTACAATGCAATCAAGAACCCAAAATGTCCTTTTTATCATATTCTCTGGTCTTCCTATTCTTGAAAAGAGTTCACCACAACCGGAAGACATCTTCTTCAATTCTACACCCTCGTGTAACCCTTACATTGTGTTGGTAACTTTTCTTAGCATCTTTCATGGCTTCTTCTCTTCCTATCACTTAACTGCTAATATTCTTCAGTGATATTTCTGCAGTCCTCATTCTTACTTTGTCTACATGCTCCTCTTGCTTCATCTTTTCTAACAACCACCACCCCCTTGATGCAAGCTACATTTGCAGGAAGAATTATGCCTTAAAACATTAAGTCATTCGTCCAACTAATAACAAGGCACCAACAGAAAGTCCTGTACATTGATCAAGTCAGTTATCCATGCCACCACCAAGAAGTTCACTTTCTTTCTTGACAAAGCTCTTTTCCTTACCTCCTTTGCTTTCTAATGACGTATCCAAAAATCCAAACCAGAGGCTCATAATCTCTATTGTTTATTCATATAACTTATCTCTAAGCTTGTCTGCTCCTTCCCTTCTTCCTTTGCTTTAACCTAACCCAAACCCATTTTGTTGATGTGCTTAGTTTCCTGGCCTCCAATGTGCAGTCGTCCTGGCCTAGCCTTCCCTTTGTTTTTCAGTGATTGTCACAAGCTTCCCTGACACATATTATCTAAACTTCACAATTGTTCTGTAGAACCCTCATAGCCAGTCCAAAATCTACCTTTCTAGTCTCATTTTCCCTGTGTACATCCAACATTCTAGCTACAGCAATTTATTTGTCATTCACTGGCATGTTCTACATGTCTCCAGTCAGAAAAGCAAAACCACTGGCTGGGTTTTGGTTCAGCAGTTGAGACGTTACTGGATATTCATTTCCTATGTCAGAATGCTGCTTCAAGTCCAAGCTCCTCCATTTCTTATCAAGCTTTCTTCTAATGTGGACTGGAGGAGGCAGTAGGCAATGACGCAAGTATTTGAATGCTTGCTACTCGCTCACATGGGAAGGCCTGACAATTGAGTTTTGGGATCCTGATTTTGGCATGGTGTGTGCATTTGAGGAATGAACAGTAGCTTGACAATCTCTCTTTCTGCTTTTGAAATGTAAAAAGAGATTTTTTTTTTAATGAAAGCAAATGAAACCATGACAGATATTTCAACAAAGATGAATTAACACAGGGGACAGTTAAATAACTGTTTGAGAATTTTTAAATGAGAATAGGACCTGGCAGTCAGTCACACAGAGCCTGCATGAGCAGGAGACAGGCATCATTCTGAGTCTGAGGAACTACAGGGAGGACTATGAAGCTGCCAGACACTAAGAAGTTTGGACAGCAGACACCACCTACCTGGGACCCAGACCTCAGAGGAGGGTAACCCCTGCCACTGCTGTTACCTCTGAAACACTGAGAATCAATTGGGTTTATGAAACCTTTATGGAAGGATGGTTAAGGAATCTGTGAGGGTGACACAAAACTGAGCCCTGGGACCCCATCCTGCTGGCAGGAGGAAGAACCATTACTTAGGATAGAGAGAATGTCTTAAAAATGTCTGTCATCATTACTCCCTCTGCTGCCCCCTGCTAGTGGAATCCAGCTAACAACACCAGAGAAATGATTGCGTGTAGAAAAAGTTTCTCAATAACCAACAAAATATTCTTTTTCATTTTCTTGCCTTTCACATGGCTTCCCCAACCATAATGTTCTTTCTACCAATATCTGCATGATACATGTCACTAATGAAACACTATCTTTCCCAAAGTAATTAATTATTAATTTTCATCATTTGAAATCGTCTAGCGATCTGCAGATTCATTCCTAGTGGTCTGTTTATAATATATCACAATATCTCTCTACATGTTTGTTCATTTGCCACCAAACTTTAGGGCTTCTTTTAGGGCAGTTAAGAGTTACATCCTAAAATGTAGCAGGGTGCCTAACACAAAACAGATGTTGATAAAGCCACATGGAATTGATAAGGCCATTTTAATGAACTGAATATTAGGTCATTGTTTTATATTTTATCTTCACAGGCTTACAATATATAGAAACATTGACTGTGCTTTTATTTTCTTTGTGAACTAGTTCATTAACCTCCACATTTCTGATTTTAAATGACATGAACAAGAAGCATGAGTTTATGAGTAGCAGATAGAATCTGGAGTCAGCCTTACTTGTCCTTTTGGCAGGTGATTCCAATAGTAAGACAGGGCTGTGCATATGCCGAAGTTCTGCATTTGCGGGAAAAACAGCATAGTCAAGAGATGAAGTATAATGTGTTTTATTGTAGATTTTAAAGAAATAAAATGTATTCTAGTTTTTATTGTTTCTGTTTAATCTTACATAAAACATTCCCCCAATCCATGAGATTATTAATTCTTGGCTATGTTTTTCCCCAGTATATTTATTAAATTTCTCACAGCCATCAAATCCACTAGTAGATTATTTAATTGCAGATAACATATTGAATTTTAACTTAATCACCAGCTTCTGCAAAAAAAAAAAAAAAAGAAATCTCTGTTCAACAACTGATTTACATTCAAGCCCAAGAAGAAGAAAAATAGCCTTTAAAAAAAAGGAGGGGGAGAGATATTTAATTAACTATTGATTTCTTCTCAATTATTCAGGGCAAGCAATTATCGATATTGATGGAACACATATTTTGCTCCCCTTAGTGCCCAAATGAAAGGAAATATCCCATTCAGCAGTCTGCTGTCTGGAACAAGAAATGCTGAGAATCTTTAACTTTAAATGGAAACAGTTATTTGGATCTGTTAATTCCATGTTGCCCCAATTAAGCAGATATTTCTTGAAATGTAGGCAAAACAAAATCCTGAGAACCTATGACTGTTTTCCAAATTAGCAACAATCCAAACAACTCAGCTTTTATAAATCATGACAATGAAGCTAGCAACTCTGCACTTGTGGACTTTGCTCCACGAGTACAGATCTTCACATTTTTAACTAGGGCTTGTAAAATGCTTCAATTTGAGTCTAACATTCATGACTTGAAACACGCTTAATGAGAGATAGGCTATGCAATCATTAGAAATTATGTAACCCTGGCTTGTACACCAATATTTTGAGCCTGAAGAATTTAGTAGACCTTAATAATCACATCTGACATTTATAAACTGCCATTGTGGATATATTTGAAAATTATACCAATAAACTACACAATTATCACAGAGGTAGATCACCAAGGAGATCTGGAGAAAGGTCACCAAACATGAGCCCAATTTAAGGCACACTACCACCTCTTCCCACCTCATTTGCACACACAAAGCACCAGCACGTTTGTGCTAATTAAGCATCCCTTGAAGGTGACATGACTATTGACCATGATTAATGGACAAGGTATCATTCTCTATTGAGTTATTAGCTGAAAGGTGGATGTTGTTTCAAAGGTACTTTGCACTTAATATTAACTGTGTATATGAATGCATGTGTGTTTAATTCATGGGACACCCAAGGGGAAATCTGACCATGATGTATTTTTATAATGAAAAATGGTATGATTTTTAAGAGGCTCCTTTTTCTGCTCTGCTCCTTCTGCCCGCCAGTTCAGGGAGGCTCTATGTGTTAAGTGCTTAAGCAGCATATGTTGCTGGGAAGTGTTCTTGGCTCCTTTACTCTGTGTTGTTGTTTTAATTTCCCTGGGTTCTATTTAACATTCTGCTAAATCAGTGAAACCTTGATTATCTGAAAGAAGAGGAGACATGGAATTAATGAGGATAACCAGGATTTTGAGGGAATAAGAAATTATTAGAGGCAAGAGTTGCATGGCAGGGTTTGTGGCTGAATCTCAGTCTCCGGAATGACTTGTCTTGATTTATTCAGACTGAGTCTTTTAACTGAAGGACATAATGAAATTTGGGTAATCAGGGTTTCACCATAGCATCTATTACTAGTTCCAGAAATCAAGGTAACCTTGGGCTGGCTCTACTTGCTCGTATTACAGGGTGGCAAAAATCCTAATAGGATGTCAGGGACAAATGTGAGCACTTTTCCTTACACTCCTCCCATGAAACCAGCTTTCTTTCCCATTTGGCTGTTGCCTGCCTGCAGCATGCTACTCTCCCCACACCCCAAGCCCTCATCCCCATGCCTCCCTTGGAGCTCTGTCTCTTGCATGCTGGAGCTGGGATCACGTGCAGGGAGAATGGCCAATCCTGTAGGGGATTCCTGGTCATTTTAGCAATAATGCTTTGCATTTTAAATACCATTCATCTGGCTTCAAAGTTCTGCATTCTTGTAGCAGGCACTTATCCTTGATAAACCCAGGAGGTCACAACAGGTCCCAGTTCCACCAAGAAAAGACAATACCACAGCAGGAGTATTGCATTACTTGGTATTCGACACCCTGAAATGGACAGCGATGATATCCAAGACTGCAACAAAAAATCTATACGAAAAGGACTAACATGATCAAAACAAAGACAGCAAGCCACATTTGTTTGGAAATTGGAGTCACATGTTTAGTTGGAGGGAGAGGGAGGGGGACACGGAATCGATATTTTTTTTTAAAGCTGAAAACATAATGTACCAGAGGAACTTAAATTGATTCTACTTCTCCTCCCCTTCCCCGTCCCCCTTACTCTACAGCGAATGTCTGCGACAACGAGCTCCTGCACTGCCAGAACGGAGGGACGTGCCACAACAATGTGCGCTGCCTGTGCCCAGCCGCTTACACAGGCATTCTCTGCGAGAAGCTGCGGTGCGAGGAGTCCGGCAGCTGCGGGCCCGACTCGGGCGAGGGGTCGCCCGGGCACTGCAGTCCTTGGCTGCTGCTGCTGGCGCTGCTGGGCGCGCTGCTGGGGTCCGCCAGCCCTTAGGGTCCTAGGCACTGCGTTCGCCCCGTGGGACCCGCCTGCGCCAAGGGGAAGCAAAGGCGATCCCAGTATTTGGTACCAACGTAGAAATACAACACACACACACACACACACACACACACACACACACACACACGACATCCCACTCCAACAAAGTGTGCAAACTAAGAGGGCCTAATTGAACTAAGCCATATTTATCAGCCGTGGACAGCACATTGGAGTCAAAACTGTTCCCTTGTGACTCCAGAGGAGTTGACAACTGTTTGGCAACTCACATTTGCCAACTGCAGAGCTTACTGAGGATTGGAAAGGCTGTGACAGCCCCCCAAACGGGAAAGAGAAAAAGACAAACCAACCAACCGACCTACAAACATTAGAGACTCCTGCGCAGTGCACCCTGGAACCGCTCTCTGTTCCATGTGTGGACCACCAAATAGAAGCGTCTGGCGCCTAAGCCGAGCACCTAGTGCGTTTAAGGAAGTCTGTTACAAGCTGCCATACTGGCCTGCTTCAGCCCCCAGATCCCTTCCAACCTGTGCTTTAGTGAACGTTGCTCTGTAACCCTTGTTGGTTGAAAGATTTCTTTGTCTGACGTTAGTGATGCACATGTGTACCAGCCCCCTCCAAAAGCGCCAGCCAGTCACACCCCTGTATTTCTTAGCAGCACTGAATCAACCCAGTGCGAGGCACACCCACTATTCCAGAGTGGCCATAGGAAGAGAAAGTGTATCTATCCTTTTGTATTCAAATGAAGTTATTTTTCTTGAAATACTGTAATATGTAGATTTTTTGTATTATTGCCAATTTGTGTTACCAGACAATCTGTTCATGTATCTAATTCAAATCAGCAGAGACTGACATTTTATTTTGTCTTCTTTCGTTTTTTTGTTTCGTTTCATTGTGCAGAGATTCCTCTGTAAGGGCAACGAACGTGCTGGCATCAAAGAATATCCGTTTACATATATAACAAGTGTAATAAGATTCCACCAAAGGACATTCTAAATGTTTTCCTGTTGCTTTAACACTGGAAGATTTAAAGAATAAAAATTCCTGCATAAACGGTTTCAGGAATTTGTATTGCAGTTTCTTAAGCTGAAAGGAGCAGCCACCGAGCAGTTTCACACTCACTTTACTGATTTCTGTGTGGACTGAATATGTTCAGCTGACGAATTTAGTACCCAGGAAGACGGATTGATGTTCACTAGCTTGGACAATTTCTGCAAAATATGAGACTATTTCCACTTGGGAAAAATTATAACAGCAAAAAAAAAAAATTCTAAGTGATTGCCAAGATTATGCCAAAGCCTGTTGGCACAGTACTAAGAGACTTTTATTTTTAAGTCATGCTATTTTCACAGATTGATGGTGATCATGTGACTCTAGGGATGCTGATCTATGTATTTTTCCAAATACAGTGTTTACATGGAGTATCCTAAGAGGCTGCCTGGGAGCCAGGAGACTAGCAGGGACATTGAATGATTCGCAGTTTGACTTTGAATATTTTCAGGCTAAGTACTTGGTGGAAATATCAACTATACAGCAGCAAGTAGACAGAACTGCTGTTCGTAAGAATGAAGTTTGTTTTAAGTACTGCCCAAGGTGTAATAAATTCTTATTTCTGCCTTTTATTAGGCCAATTACTGCACAAGACAGCCAAGGGGGGATATGGGCAAGAACCTCTGCAACTGTCAAAGGGACTAAAACGGTCGTTCCATTCCCAGTGCACTGTTGTCCCACGAGTTACAAATGTGTTAGCAGCAGCAGCAGCTCCGGGAATCAAAAATAATTATCGGCCCTGGCCAGAGCCTTGTGGACAGTGAATCCCTCTACGACTGGGTGAACAGTAAGCTGTGACAGCACTAGGCTGGAAGCCGGGTTTCGGTCTGATCATCTCCCTGCTGCCACTCTTTGCTGAAGGGCAGGTTGGGGAGGATGTCCTCTGATAAACAACCTGCAAGAACTAGATGAAGGAACAGCGTGTCTTATTGGTTTTGTTCCCAGAAAAGCCAATTCAAAGAAGGCAATAAAAGGTAAACAGGTAATGCCTGTACTGCCTGCCACCCCACGTCTAAGTCGATTGAACGTTTGTTATTCAAACCAACAGTCTCTTTTGATAGAAGAAATAAGAAAAGATGGAAATACATTAGAAGCTCTGGCTTCGCGCCAGAGTGGCCAACCAGAAATTGCAGATTTACATTAGAAGCATAAACAGAAAATTATATTTCAGGCTCACCAAAGAAAGCACATGAAAATTCTGATAACATACAATGTTGAGATTACTTATAATGAGGTGGATTTCTAATATTAAAATTGGAATTTAAGTTGTCTTACCGTATATTAGCGCAAACCAAAGGCAGACTGTGTTATTTCTGGCAGTGATGCACTTTATCATTATTCACTCATGGCTTTATCACAATGCTCAGGAATCAGACACTGCACATTTCAATACAGTAGATTCCAAAAGCTAATTCTCAAATTTAATGAAGCTCTGATCTAAATCAATTCATCTGCATTTTATCTTTATGAGGTTATAAGAATCTAAATTGATGAGGAATATCTTGCGTTCAGTATATTTAGATATAGTTTTCTGAATTTCCTGAAGTGATGTGATCTGCTTTTAATAAAAATTCACTTTTAGGTATATAATAAATGGAAATGAAATGTTCTTTCTTAATCTGGGGTCTCAAGTTCTTCTAAGGCGCCTATTCCTTTGAGGGGAAAATAAAACCCTCAGTGGATTTTACTTACCTGCTATTTTCCAGAATTCTTGCAAATCTGACTTCACCTACAACATTATGAACTGAGGAAAGACTAGAGTGAAAAGAGTATAAAATTGTCCCCACATTCCAGTTCGCTTCCACATGGGTAGATCCCCATAAGCAGATTAAATGAGGTCAATCTGTTCATTTTCCAAAAGAATAAAACACAAGTATGTTTCCACCAACACTATTGGTGAGCGTAACATTTCAAAAAATGGGACAGTATTTTAGCTATAGAGAAGTGTTACTCTCTACAGGAAAGAAGAAAACATACTCAGCTATGATGTGGGGGTGACACAGAGGCCCATTGGGACCCTCCTCCAGCTTTGCCACACTTGCCAGGAACCTGCAGCTCCTGCCCCTTAGAAGTCCTCACTCATTCCTAGTACATGGCATACACTTGCTCCCAGCAGTCTCAACACTGACAAAAGCCAGCATCATGAGTATGCTCCTGGGCATAAAAGATGCCTACGTGCGTAAGGGTTGGTGCCTGAACCTCCAGTGCTTTCTGGGAGATTCACACATGAATGAGGAGCCTCCCTACACAGGGAAAACCAGAGCACAGGCTCTGAAAGATAGAGATAGGCTTGTGGGATGTAGGGCATAGACAAGAGCCACTCCAGTTCAGGGTATATTCAGAATGGGAGTCAGAGCAGCCTAAGCTTAAGCAATGCAAAGGCTTCTAGGGGCCACACTTGAGTCAAAGCAGCAGGATGGACCACAAGGTATTTAATGTTTCGTTAGCTTAATGTATGACTGTTAACTAGTTAACCATATGCCTGTGGACCTTCATTGGTACTTCCGTCCTGGGCTCTAAGACCCATAGGACTGGATGTTTCTAACACACCCTTGAGTCAAATCCCTACCTAGACTCACACATATCACCCAGGTAACATAAAGAAAGGACAGGTTGGAAGAACACACAAATTCTACAGTTCAACTATCTCTTGTTAATGCTGTAGCAAATCCCTTCTTGAACACATGGCTTTTGGGGGATCAAAGAGTTTGGGATGAAATGGAGGAAGCTGTAAGAAAATCCTTTGTTCGGTCTCCTTCCCTCTGCTTTCAACTGTCCAGTCCTATTGGGGTATAAAGAGCCAGTATTTGAAATGGAATGTTCTGTGCTACATGGAAAATGAGTCATTGTATTGCACCTATTGTTAAATACTAAATAAAATACCTATTTAACCATTTCTCCACTCACAGGATTGAACAGTCTATGCGGAAACTGAAGTATGTGTACCATATATTTGTTACGTATGGAATTTTTTTTATGCTTGATCTGATGTGATTTAAAGCCTCAGCTTCAGGAATCTGAACTTAAATATTATACTTACAGTTATAACTGATAAAGATGGTAGTGTCTTAGATTGATATGGATATTCAGGTAAAACTCAAGTTTCATTTTCTGTTTCCAACAGGTCAGCCTTAGTAATAACAAGGATGACAATAGAGATAAGAGATGCCTTCAAGGTTTTGATTAGGATTTCTCCTCATGGACAAGGGTTTCTTTGCCTAAGGAGACCAGGATTAGATTGTAGTCAATGTCATCTCTAGGAGATAACAAGTTATTAACTGGCACAACTATTCTAAAATTTGTGCCCTTTTCCATATGCAATTATTCACTAAATGATACTTTCATGTCACACGAAAAGTATTTTTTTCCTTTAGTAGCCTAATATCGATGCCAACAAATTCCAGGTGTACAGTGCTCAGAAACAACTATCATATTTTGAATTTTTCCCAAGAATCTTGGGAACATAGAGGACTTTCATTCCCCACAACATCTGGTATGGTGTGATTCACATATTTTCTTCATCCTACATGTGCAGAGTCCAATAACTAAGAAACAACCTATCCTTTATGCAAGCCATACAATTGCATTTAACTAGGAATGAGAAAACAATATCTGTGGGAAAACTTACATTAGTATCAAATAACCTGCAATTACTCGTGATCTGTAATGGCAGAAAAATCCAACCCTAGCACATTTTTAGAACAGGTCCTAAAGCAAGTCCAGTAAGAAGACTTAAATGGTTTCATAGGATGGTGTTTTTGGACAACTAAATACTCAATACATGCTGGAATTCTCCTTCTTCCTTCTCCCTTCATTCAAAAGCTGCTCTTAATTGATGGGTGAATTCAAATGTAGTAGTAACATTAAAAACAACGTGATGTTTTTACTAACACTGAAATCGTAACTGGCAAAATGGACCATTATTCTGCAAAAATCTAATTATGCTAGCACTAAAGATTTAGCAAGGCTGGTGGAAGCAAACTGCAAAGGATTGGAAGTAAAAATAATGCCCATTTTCTTAACTTAGTCCCATTTTTACAGAGGCGTTACTTTAAACTCATATTTAATTAGTATACTATGAATTCCATGAGAAAAAAGAAAGACTTGACTGGAAAGAGAAAAGTTAATTACTACCCCATCTGCATCTGTCTGGAAAGATTCTGAAATTCCTGCACAGCAAGGATGCGTTAAGTTACTTTAAAGACATAAGGTAGCACAGTTGTATCCTCCAGCTGCCCTGATAGTGCCACGTTACTGCTTGGCTCTTACAAGGGGCAGTCATTCTAATCTAATAAAAGAAGGAAAATGGCAGAAAATCACACACCTCAAGGCCTGTTAAGAATAGGTGATTCTTTTTGCCTCCGGCAGGCAAGAACATAATGTCATTTTTGTTCGTTTGTATTTGCGCTCTGAAGGAGGGCTGCTCCTGTTGGGGAATGGCTTTCCTTCTGCCAGTGTGAAACACCGCAAGAAAACATTCTCCAAGAAAAGAGCCTTTTGCTGTTTACCAGTCATGCCTACCACATGAAGCCCTGAGTAATTGTTTTGGCTTTCATGGTGTGATAAACACCTACAGGCGAAGAGATTAACATCATCATTCTCCATTTCTTTTCCTCTCCCTTTGGGAAAAAAAGGAGGGTGGTGGGTGGATGGGGAATCCAAATCTAATATGACAATGTTTGTATGAATCTTTCCTGTCAGTTGTGCTTAATTATGAAGACCCTGGCTAAATATTCAATTTATTAAATTAATAGTGTGACCAGGAGTGGTGCAGTTTTACAGCTACTTAAACCCATGCTTACATTCTGTGTAATTACAGTTCATAATTGGGAACACATTCAGATCTAAATTCATTTTGACCAGTGCCTCTCTGCCAAGGAGGACCAGCAGGACACACTGCAGCTGGTGACTCCTAAGAGCAGGACTTCAGCACCTACACGTGGAGCCAGTTGTGGGGAAGCCCATGTAGGAAGTGTGTCAGTGTTCTGTCTGATAATTAAGATTTTGTGCATAGATGACTCATCCCTGGGTGGAAAAAATAAAGGTGTTTTGGATTTTTTTGTTTTATTTTGTTTTCACTTACAAAAGACCCGGAAGTATAAGATGACTGTTCTAAACCTAACATTAAGATTTACCACAACTGTGAAATACATTAATCAATTGCTTCCAGAGGATAAGTGACGATGAGGCCCAGGTATATGGAAGCCCATGACTTCCAGCACTCAGCTCCAAGTTGGTTCGTACTGACCTTACTCTATCTTACCTGTAAAGGACATTTACACTTTGTCTTGTATGTATTTAATACATCCATGGTCTGGAAACCATGTATGAGAGGAAAATGAAAATGGCTCAGATTAGAACTATGCTGTCAATGCAAAATAATTGTGGGGGTGGGGGACGGTGGTAAAGGAATGGCTCAACTGGCTCATCTACCTGCAAGTGCCTGCATCCCATATGGACACCTGTTCATATCCCAGTTGCTCCACTTCCTATCCAGCTCCCTTTCTGTGGCCTTAGAAAGCAACAGAGGATAGCACAAAGCCCTGGGACTCTGTACTCACATGGGAAAGGTTCCTGGTTCCTGGCTTTGGATTAACACAGCTCTAGCTAGGCATTGTAGCCAGTTAGGGAATAAACCCAAATGGAAAAATCTGTTTCTCCTTCTCTCTGGAAATCTGCCTTTTCAATAAAAATCAATAAATTCTTTAAAAAATAAACCATCTCAGCAGCTCTGGTATATTGTTCATAGCAGCGTTCCTTTACCACATTTGTCTGGAGGAGACCTGCATTAATTGAGCACCAGACTTCCTCTAGAGGTTGAAAGATACTGTTTCAAACAAGGTTCCCAGTGAAAGATCTTGGGAAATTTTATATTTCTGAAAATTTTAAATGTGTATATTAATATTTTGATAACAAAAGTCTTCATCACTGGTTCCAATTCAATAATCATGAAATGATGGCAGAGGTGTATCGTTTTTAAGTCAATCTAAGTATATACATATCTTCATGTAAATTCTCACTTGAAATATATTTGCACACAGTATGTTTGAATTACAATTAAATAACTGCAATGTTGATGGTGAGGGCTGCTTGCAATCAAGGGCAGGCATTTTTCAGCTGATTTGCAACTCTTCCATCCTTATTAGGATGGTACCATATAGACTGAAGCAATTCTCCCTTAGTCGCTAGAAACACAGCCACACTCTGAAATGTCTGACAAGATTTGGGTTCTGATTTTGTTCTGTAGATCCTGAGGGTCACAACCCACTCTTTGTCACAGACATTTTGCAAGGAAGAGCTCCAACCATTTCTTTACCACATTTGTCGTTGAGTGTATAAAGACTAGAATATAAGTGACACTGGGGCGCACTCCGATTGCATAGCACAAAGTCATTTTCTTCCTGACTAATATGTTTCTTTTGTGTGGCTATTCCAGATGATAAGCATGAGATCAGGGGCAAAGGTCTTTCTAATTATCTTCATGGTTCCCTGAGTTGTGCGCATGGCTCTCACCATGCAAGGCGCTTACTTATATTCCTGCACAGGCTTCCAGACCTGCACTAGTCTCTGGCCACATCTGGCTAATGAACATTTGAATGTGGCTAGTCCAAACTGACATGCCATAAGAATGTCAGATACACACCAGATTCAAGGTCATAGTAGGAAACACATTTTTGAAATATGGGTTATTGTATATTGGATACATATGGAAATTACACTACTTTGGCTATACTAGATTAAATAAAACATTATAACTGACTTTGCTTCTTTTTTCTTTTTTTTAAGATTTATTTATTTTTATTGGAAAGTCAGATATACAAAGAGTAAGAGAGACAGACAGATCTTCTGTTTAATGATTCACTCCCCAAGCAGCCACAATGGCTGGAGCTGTACCCATCTGAAGCCAAGACCCAGGAGCCTTTTCTGGTCTCCCACTCAGGTGCAGGGTCCAAAGTTTTGGGCTGTCCTCGACTGCTTTCCCAGGCCACAGCAGGGAGCTGGATGGGAAGCAGGGCTGCCGGGATTAGAACCGGTGCCCATATGGGATCCTGGCATGTGCAAGGCAAGGACTTTAGTCACTAGGCTACCATGCTGGGCCCTCTTTTTTCTTTTCTAATGTTGCTTCTGAAGATCAAGTTTCAGCTGTAACTTACTGATATTTAAATAAGATAAAACTGCTGAGACATTTACTACTCCCATCCACAAAATGGGGATGATAAAATTCACTTTCCAGCATTAATGTGAAAATCAAAGCCAGCTAACAAGCATGAAATTAATTGGTAAATTATGAAGTGTCAGGAGGATGAAATGCAAAATAAAAAAATGCTATCATGATGATATTCAGGGTGTTTTTGAGCTCCTGTTCCATAATGCAGTTTTTAACCAGGGGTATTGCCATAATTTTTTCTAAAAAAAAGTCTCAAGGCAATATGATGCTTCCAAAGTGACTGTGACAATTGACCTGGACAAGTTAACTTGTATCATCAAATTGTTGCCGGAAGAGTAGTGCTGACAAAAATGACTGTAATAGCAAAACACAGCCAACATTTACTGAGGCCTAAATAATACACTGCATTCCTATTAATAAATCTTACGAACACATTGTTGACTCATTTTTTTGCTCTATAAACTTAACTGCTTCTTACAAGTTATATACACATATAAGAGGACATTAGCAAAAATGTGACAACAGAAGTGATAATGAGTTAACAACTTAAGGTACTGGATAAAGTTCTTTGAAACATGGCATTTGGGGTGGGCATGGGGACATAGCATGTTTCATAGCCACTTGGGACACCTGCAAGTTAGATCAGAAAGCCTAGTCCCAATGTCTTCAAGCTTCCAGTCCAACTTCCGTAGAGGCGAGAGGTCATGACTCAAGTGGTTGAGTCCCTGCTACCTGCCTGGAAGATCCAGATGAAGTTCTAAGTTCCTTCTTCAGCATGGACCAGCCCTTGTTGTTGCAGTCTTTTGAGGACTGAACCAGCTCATAGAGGATCTCTCTCTCTTTTTCATTTGACCTTTCAAATAAACAAATGAACCTTGAAAAAAATCATTTTTAAAACATTTCACTGGAAATATGACAAAAAATCAATGCATACAAAGAGCCTTCAAAATGTTCAATGAAAATTCACATTATGAAAAAACGTGCAAGGATATCAAAATTGTTTTGCTCCTAACAAACTTGTATTTTAATTCCATTTTCCAAGGGTTTTTTGGAAGTGTCTTCAAATGAAATTTAGAATGTGAAATATGACCGTATTTTGTAACTGGATTCAAGTGTTGAGCCACACATTGATTTAAATTTTCTCTGCTTCAAGGTTAATTTTTGTGAGTAGCACTTCTGTTATGTCATCACTGTGTTCAAACATCTCTCAGGACAGACTATTTACACTTTGGACTCCAGGTTTGTCTGCAGGCTGACCCAAGGACACCTCTTCATTTGAAAACACCCTGCACATTATCATCCTTCTGCCTGTAGTTAGGTTGTTATCAACAAATTTGGAATGCTCTTCAGTACTGCATTCATAAAAATCTGGCTCCAAGTCAAGTTCTACCTCCCCCTGTACCCTTGCCAGGTCTTCTTCACTCTTCCTCCACACTACTTGCATGGCCACCTATTGGTTCCTGCTCTGTATGATTTACACTATGACTTGATTACTATTTCTCCTGCTAGATTACCATGTGAATGGTGACATTACATATGCAGACACAGACATAGGCAAAAAGAGGACATTGCATCAAATAGGGCTGTATATTGTCATTCATCAACATGTAATGAGCAACCAGTAACATGGTGAGCACAGATTTACTTGATTCAAGCTACAGAATTTAACATAAATTTACATACATGTAATTTTCACTATATTCAAAGAATATAGCTTAAAGTACTGCATTAAGTAAAATAAATAAGAACTAAAATACACTGGGTTCCTGAGGAGAAAATAAAAATAAAATTTGCAGGTTGAATCTCATTTTAAATCCATTAAGGAAACATCTCTAACTAAAGATTTCTGGCATATGTTTTTTTGAAATGTGATGATTTCTTTATACTGAAATCAATGTCTCCCAACTTGTCTAATTTTGGATTTTTGCATATTTCCCTTTTCCTTAAAACCTGTGTTTCTTTCACTTTGTCATATTTGACCCATGGACTAATTATTCTCAAATGGAGTGTGCATCAGCATCACCTGGCGGTCTCTCCCATGACCATTTACTGAAGCCAGACCTTAAGGTTCAGATACAGGTCTGAGGTACAGGCTGGGAGTCTGATTTATAACAAGTTCCCAGGTGGGACAATACTTCAAGTCATGACATCAGACTTTGAGATCTATGGCTAATCTTGTCAAAAAACTCACTGCGGTTTCCTTTCTCTTTTTTCTTCCTTCTTTCCTTTCTTTCTTCCTTCTTTTCTTAATTCAGAGGTATTCCCTTTTCTGAATCACTCCCGCAAGTTGCCATAGTAGTCAGAGCTGGACCAGTCCAAACCCAGGAGCCAGGAGCTTCTTCTGGATCTTCTACATGAGTGCTGGATACCAAGGACTTGGACCATTTTCCACTGCTTTCCCAAGCACTTTAGCAGGGAGCTGGAGTGTAAATACAGCAGCCAAGACTGGAACCAGTACCCAGTTTGGTTGCTAACACTGCAGACAGACACTTACCTTGTTATGCCATAGTGCCAATCCTAATTTCTTTATTTCTATTTTTTTCTTTTAAAATATTTACTTATTTATTTATTTAGCAATCAGAGTTACAGAAAGGGAACAAGAAAGACAGAGATCCTACAACTGTGAGTTCACTCTCATGTCTACTAGAGCCAAAGCCAAAATCTTCTCCTGCAGGGGTGACAATGACCCAAACACTTGGTCCATCCTCCACTGCCTTTCCCAGGCCATGAGCAGGGAACTGGATAGGAAGTGGGGCGACTAGAACAAGAATCAACATCAATATAGGAAGCCAGCATCACTAGCAGTAGTTTTATGGGTTATGCCTCACCATATTTTAATCTTTCTAACTCCACTTCCCTGAGGCTCACTTGCTCCAAATTAAAAGTCCATCATGATTCCTACTCCATAGAGTTCTTGCATGAGATCATGCACAAGAGCATTTTAAAAACTTTGGGGAAAGTTAGATTAAAAATTGGATTATTTCACTGCCAAAATTTTTGAAATTCATGGGAAGCTTTTTTTTAATTTACATTTTCCATGAACATTTGAAGATTGCTAGCATCACAGATTTCAAAAATTTTTGCACCCAAATAAATTTGTCTCTCAATTCAGTGTTCTATAACCTTTTAGAAGTACCATCTTATAAGAACTTGAATGGTCACATGCTTGTGTTCAGAAAACATGATTTAAAACTATATATTATTTTTTGTAATTATTTTTATTATTTTTCATGGTACAATTTGCAGGTATAGAAATTCTCCCTTTGCTCTCTCCTTTCTTCCTCCTAATTTCCCCAACCCCCACTTCCCCCCCCATATTATTACTGTTGCATAGTCCTTTAGTAGCATTTGCATGTGTAACATTCTGCTACCTAAGTCCATTATAGAATTACAGGTGTAGAAAAAATTGAAAATGTAGTACCATATTAACTATTTCACTGAAAGTCCTCCTTTGATTAGGGAGTCAAGATGCCTGCTGCCATGTATCTTCATTTCAAGGTGTATTAGTTTTCACCATACAGTTCAATCTATGAGAATATATGTATATACTAGTTCACCTTATATCTATGTGTTTTTGTATTTTGTATGAATGTTGCCTTATTATATTAGAGAGAACATACGGTATTTGTCCTTCTTAAACCTTATATTTTCTATTTGGGCATGAAATTTATCTAAAGCATTGCTTCCACAAGATGCTTCCAACTCAAGCAATTCTGCCTGTTTCTTAGGCATTCTGGCCTCTACATTCAAATATTTTCACTAGCAAAATGATAAAATAATAGAAACATATGATAGGCAAAAGCCTTGAAGATTTTCCGGAGCCAGCAGTTAAATGTTTTAGCACAGCTAACTAGTCAAAGCTTTCCTGTTTACTTTCTTGATTCAATAAAGGAATCAGGGCAATTAAAAGAGTGGCATGTACCATTCCTCAGCTTGAATATTTGGCTTCTTCTAAATGGAATGATTTGACCAAAACTAGCTACATCCAGCTTAAAAGCAAAACAGAAATGAGATTCTCGGTTTTCTTGTCAGCTTCCACCCGGATGCTCCAAGGCCCTGGGAGATACCACTTAATTAAAGCCAGTTCGTTCTGACTCCAGCTTGCCCACTGTCTCTCTCTGTGGCCTCGCTCTGTGATGTTTCTCTACCCACTAGAATGGCTCAGGGGGCTGTTAATGCAAGGAATCAATGATCAAAAATTAATTTTAAAGCCTGTGGTAAGAGCGCATTAACATGAACCGCACAGCTTGCCTCGTGGAGAAGCTGAGCAGCACGGCTGAGATTTTCCAAAGGATTTGAGGACAGAATTCTGCAGCTAGATGTATCTTGAGAATAATGATGCATGTCACTAATAACCTAGTGCTAAGTTATCAGCCCAAATTGGAGACTTTGCAGAGGAATACACAGCCTCTGTAATTTCCAGTTTGGTGTAATAATATGGAAATGGCTTTTGGGGCTGGGATTGGATCAGTCTAAATGAGCTGGAATTGATAGCTGCCTGTAATACTCAGGGCAGGAGAGAGTGATCACGTCTGTGTCCTTGCTGACTTATCTAAGGCTCTCCAGACGTGACAGTTTTAAGGAGTGAGCCTTTAGATGTGTTATGGAAACGCTCTACAATATCTGCAGCACAAAGCAAGGTACTTCAAAAATTGCCTCAACAAGAATATGGAAAGGGAGCCTCCATTCCAGGGAGAGAGTCTTTGTTTCGATTAAAAAAAAAAAAAAGGAAATGGTAAGTTTGGGAGAAAATGGGATGGAAGTGTTCTGGGAGAGTGGAATATCAAAGAGTAGAGCAATTTTTCCATCCTCTAAAAGGCCCCCATGGCACAGCCCACTCTGAGCTCTGAAAGTCACAGCATTCCAAGAAGCTGGCACCTTCACCCTGCCTTTACCATATGCCCACTGGAAAACTCGCTTGTTATACCTGCCAATGAAGTGTTGAAACTGAACCTGGAAGTTGGTGGCCAGAGACATAGGAAATACAGAGGCTCTTCTGTTTCTATCACTTCTCAGGACTTTTGGTTAATATCAAGTATGGTTTCTATGTTACAGACAGCAATTCAAGTATTGCCCAACAATTCACTTCATGGAGGAAGCCATCAGGGCATCAGTTAACCTTTAGGAATTAGGAAACAGCAACCAGTTTAGATTAACTTCGATGTAATCAAACGTGATGAAGGACTTAATTAGGCATGAAAATCCTCCCACACAGGCACTGTATGTTCTTCAGTCTCATCTTGCCGGCCAACCTGTGCACTAGACAAGCACAATGACAGCATTTCCCTCAAGACACCCACTCTCTGATGTTCAACATGCTTTTGCCTATCATGTCCTTGGTGCATGGTACATGCTTGCCCATGGTGACCATCTGGGGTGCTCATTCCTAAAGGCCCAGTGGAAATGCCTTAATTTTTTTATGCCCCATTCCAGCTATTCCTGCCAGTAATAAATCACACCAAAACTTAGTGTAACAAAGTAAGAGAGCAGGGACAGCTTGTCTATCCTCCTCAGTGCGTGGTGACTCAGGAGACTGGGGCCTAGCAACTAGCACTGGATGATCCACTCCCAAGGCAGCTTCACCAACATGCTGTTGGCCTTATGGGGATAAGTGAGTGCTGAGGTCTGCTGGGACTGTCATCCGGAATTCCTGTATGTACCCTCCCTGGGACAAAAGCTATAGAGTAGTGCAAACATTTTATTTAGAGGCTCAGGATTCCAATGAACAGGATGCCCTTCATCACCTAGAATTCCTGTGTTAATTTCCATTATATTCTACATTCCATTGCATTCAATCTATACAGTCATAAACAAGCCCAGATTCAGGAGAAAGGAACATAGGCTTTCCACTGGAAAGCAAGTCAGACAATTCTGGGCCTGTTCCTCCTCTGATCATGCCCAGATGGGACAAGTGCTTTTTCCTCTGCCCATCCCTGAACTTTGTGATCCCCATCAATGTTTCCCTTCTGGCTTTGCTGTGTGGTTGTTTAACCCACCACTTTCCACAGTAGACCTTGACCTCCTCAAGGACATTGTGTTGGCAAGGCCCAAGATAGCTCACAGGTATAAAATGCTTAAATTTAAGCATTCCTCACATGAAAAGACTATGAAACTGGGATTCCAAACATGCAGAGACCTCTAAGGTGGCAGAGCCCAGGAGCCAAGCTCTGCCCTGTGTGCTTTATGGAAGAGTACTGTTTCTAAGACGAGACCCTGGTGACTGAGAAAAGGTTTAGTGACCAGGGGACATAGAAACCTTCATTCCTTCCAGGGATGCATAATCTATCACAATGCATGCTATGATCAAGTTATGGATCCCAGTAAAGAAACCTGACTTCGGAGAGTGTACCTAGGAGGGTAAGAAATCACATGGGGCACAGGAAAGAAGATCCGTGCAGCCTTGGCACCATAGAAACTACCAACAGCATGGTAGCACCTAGATTAAACATGAGGGAATTGGCTCTGATATTAAAGCACTGGTTTTCAAAACTAATCTCATCACAGAAGCCAAGGTGAAGAATTTGCTAAATGGCAGTATTTCCATTCTTATGGACTGAATTTTGTTTGTCCTAAAATTTGATCATTGGAGGCCTAAACCCGTATATGACTGGTTTTGGAGGTGAACCCTTTAGATGGACTTCTGGTTTGATGAGGTGGGGTGTAGGGTATCTTTCAAGAGGCCTGGTCTGAAATAAATAACGCCTCAGTCAGTAATCAGGGGGTGAAACACCAGGAAAGCACCAGCACAGAGACAAAGTCACGTGAGGACACAGGTGACCATCTGCAAATCAGGAAGAGAAGCCAACCCTGCTGGCATCTTGGACCTGACCTTCCAGATGTCCAGCCTAAAGAACTTTGAGAAAATAAATACTGCTTTTTCTAAACACCCTTTTTCTGATTCTGTGTCATGACAGTCCTAGTAAGCTAATATAGCATCTAAAGTCCTCAGTTTGATAAAGGAGACAAAAAGTCTCCTGCTAAATTTATTTTTTTTATTCTCTGTTTATTGAAGATTTATTGTGTGCCAGGAATGATTTTGACTTTGGTGCCACGTTACAGTGGAGGGCACCATGATCCTGTTCTCAAAGAGTTCACATTTTAGTGGCAGGTGGCCGCCAAGAACAATAGCGCAGACACAACATGTCACATGGTGATACATGATGTGGGCACAGAGAGTGAGATGGGTCATTGCCACTTGAGATTGAGTTGAGACAGGAAGTCATGACATTTGAGCAGGAACCTAACTTAGTGAGGAAACCTGCACTACCCATATCTGGAAGAAGGATATTGATGATGGAAGATGCTGCATAGTCAGATGACACACAGCAGAGTATGATTGGAGACCAGCCAAAGGATCTGTGTCTGAATGGGCTGACCAGAGAGGAGAGCAGTGGATGAGGTGACAGAGGGTCAGGTCCCATCACATCTTTTATGCTGACATAAAAACATGCTAATTTCTGGTGCTTGGAGGAAACAAAATAAGTAGCTGCTTTAGAAGAATACTCTTCTTTCTGTGCAGTGAGCTAACAAAAAAGTAGCCAAGTATTAATAGGTGCTCAATAAATGGGTATAGAATGAATTCCTTCATGTTCTTTAAATTAATCAACGTTTTAATCTTCTACCTAAAAAATTTGCAGCAGTTATCTATACCAGGCCTTGATTCAGAAAACATGATCAATAAATCATACAGAGTAATCTATATTTCTACTACAACCAGAGAAGAAACTGGGAAATTTTGTCCAAGGAGATACCTACCTTTCATTAGATAGAACTGCAAGTATGCCCAGGAATGGCAGCAGCACAGACAGCATCTCTTGTCATGTCCCACCTTTTCCTGGGAGCCAAAGTTTTTTGTCCTAGTCCTATGGGACTTCTAAGTGGACACATCATAATGGTACTAAACCAATATGTCAAAAATACCAATTCCTGTGCACACCATCCCCTCTTATTTTCTCTCCTCAGCTTGCTTATCTTACAACTCCCTTTGTCTAGTTCCTCAGGTTCCAACACTGGAACCTGTTAACTATTGGTACAGCCCATCAGCAAGCCCTTCCAGCTCCACCTTCAGGCACATCCTAAACCCAACCATCGTCCTACTTGGTCCACTGAAGGTGTCCTTACTGATTTCCTTCTGTTTAGTCTCACCCTGTCCTCTTCTCTTGCCCTATAAATGAGAACGCATGTGCATGGTCTTAGTCCTCCTCTGCTCAACCCCACCCCGGGAGACTGGCATCCATAAAACTTACCACTGTTCAGGAGGCCCCATCTGGACAGCCCTCAGCCATATCTCCAACCAGATTTCCCACCACACTATCCTTAACTGACCCCTCATCAGACATATTTCCCACCCTTCCTTCTAGCATGATCTACCTCAAGGCTCTGTGTTTGCTGTTCCCTCAACCTGCTTCCTCCTTCCCTAGATATTCTCCATAACTCATTTAGTACTTGACACAAATGTCATCTCATGAGAGTGGCCTCTCCTCCTCCTCAATCACCTTCTATTCCTTAATTCTGTTTCTTTTCATCGCCTGCCACTTATCTCCACTGACATTTTATGAAGAGCCTGTCTTTTGTCTGTCAGCTTACCTTGTAATGTCTGTGGCAGTCATCCCTATATTGCAGGCACTCTGAGCAGCATATGACATTGTCGAAGGCACTAAACAATTATCTGTGGAATGAATGTATCAGTGAGAGGATGCTCCTGGAGCACCTTGATCCCAGTGCACCTGCATGAAGAATCCATGTGATCCTTCCAAGCAATCTCCAAGCAGTCACTAATAATCAAAAAATATTTCAGTTTGAGAATGTTAAAGACTATGCCATCCTTGCACCAAAACATAGGATGCTTTTGTTTCTGTCTTGTTTGGTTTCTGTTTATGTGTCTCTATTTCTAAGACCTAAAAGTGTCTACGGTCAATACGTGCTTGATAAGTGTTTGCTGAATTCACGCTCAGTAGACAAGTAGAACTACAGAAAATGGCTTTGTTTCTCACCATATACAAAAACTAACTGAAGCCCCCATTTCATTCTATGAACACTTCATTGATGTGCTCGTGTCCCTCCCCAAACTCCTCTGTGGCTCCTCTGAGGATTTGAAAAGCAAGTAAAGGCACTCCTCACTTGATTTAAGCAGTTGGATCGAAAGAAAAGTGCATCTGAATACTATTACCTTCTTCAACTTAGCCTCTTCCCCAGCCTCCCATCAGCCTGGACTAGAGTTACAATAAGAGGAAATGTTTTTGCAGATGCAGAGGAAACTCTTTTTGCTCTATGAAGTATTATTTCATTTTATTTGCCTTATGTAATGTGCTGGTAATTTTATTGTGTAAGTTGACATTTCCAGCCAATGTAATTACATTTGGAAACTGCTGCAAGAGGCCATTACTAAAGAAATCAAATGTTCCCCCTTTTTATGTACAGTGGGGTCAATAATTCCTCCTAATGTTTGTACCATGCACAGGGAGTCTTAGCTGAAAGAAATCTTGCAAACACAAAGCGTCTTCTGTCCCACTCTATCCTTCATTAGCACCCATTACAACACTGCCAGTCTGGCACAAGGCAGTGTAGAAGGTGCAGTCTCTTGGGACATATGTAATGAGCAGCTTTTACCAAACATCAAAACCTATGCGTCTGACATTTGCTAGGCCAGTCACATACCTTGCTTTCTTCAATCCCCATGGCATTCATTTCACCGAGGACACAACTGTGGCTTCAGGCAGCAATGGGAGGTCAGTCATGGAGTTCTTTCTGTCACACACAGATGAAAAGGCCAGGCCAGGTTAGGGTTCAGCACTCTCCTCCCAGGATCTCCAGTTCCTCAACCCTCCAGGAGTGTAAGGGGAGGCTTGTGTTTCAGCAATGCTTATCTCACAAAAGGAGTACTCATGGGCTGAGGCAATACAATAGTCTCCTCACTGCCACCAGCCCTCTGATAACTCACCTGTCCTGAACATCTTTCCTGATCTGTAGGTGCGACTGAGAACGTAAACATCTAAGTGCCCAGATTTGAAATTCAATATCTCTGATTTAACCTTAGTATGCTTTTTGGTTTCACCATTGCAGAATGGGTTTAGTAGCATCTACCTTATACTGCTGTTAAAGTGATTGAATATTGCACCACATATTTCAAATTCAGAATAAAATAAATACTTGGTAAATATTGGATGCCGTCTTTGTCTTTTTAACTCTTTTGCTTTAGTGGTGTCATCTATTTGCCTTGCTTTGACTGCCACTTTTACTTGTTTACTTCTCACGTTCTGTCTAAACCCCAGCCACCAGGATCCAGGAAAATCTGAAGGGGGGTTCATGGCCCATGCTGGTTGGATCAGATCAGACAGCGCAGTCCTGACACATTCTGCACAAATGGCCAATGCATGTGCACCTGTTTTGTCTTATAGGATTCTAAAGTACGCATGCTTGCACTAAAAACTTTCCTTTTCAAATTTCAGTGGGTATGAAGAGCCAATGCCAATGAAAAAAACGCAGAAGCTGAGTCAGCAATTCAGAGTCAAGACTGGGAAACAAGAGTAGGAGCTGGGGAGAGTGGAGTGATCAGAAGAATCATCTATGCCAAGTTCCCCAACCTGTATCTGCATTTGATACCTATCTGACTTGACAGTCAATTTTATTTTTTAAAATTGTATGTATTTATTTGAGAAGCAGGGATTAAGAGAAAGAGAAGGAGAGGGAGTTCTGCCATCAGCTGGTTCCCTCTATGTGCCTATAATGGCACGAACTTGGCCAAGCTGATGCTAGCAGCCAGAAGCTCAACCCAGGTTCCCCATGTGAGTAACAGAATCTCCCCTGTCAATTTTAGTCTCCAAACTCTACTAATTTGATTACTACTGAGTCTTTTTTTTTTCTTGAGTGGGGTGAGTTCCTCTAATTTATTCTCTCTGCCTCTGTTTTGATTCAAAGTTCTCTGTGTGTTTCCTGGATTCTTCCAATAGCTGGTCTCTAAATACACTTATCGAGTCCCTCCCGCTGCCTATACTACTAACTGGTCTGTATAAAATAAACTCTAAGGGTTCAATAATGAAACTCCTGGAAATCTTAATCTTGTTTAATAAAACCCAGTGCCTTCCCAGGTTCTAACATCCAGTAGCAAATTGGCTGCTCACTACCCTGGAACACACACATCTTACTTCATTAAACATTCATTGAATGATGCTGTGTTTCAGTATCATAGCAAGAACTAGAGACTTGAGGATTAAGACTTGGTCTCTAAACAACAGAAGATCCCAGCATAGCAGGGGAGATGGACACAGACCAATGGAAATGGTGGCTCTGAAAGGATCCAGTCTAAAGCATGTGATGGACCTTGCAGGCTTAAAAGAGGCTTCTCAATTAAAACATTATCAGCACGAAGGGGTTCATCAATTGTGTAATCACTTATATTAAGTGAACACATCTGCAAAAGAACAGAGAGCAATGATGTTGGGTGTTGGGAAGCAGGTAAGTTTAAAAGGCGCTGTGCACAAGATCCGTAAGTCCAATATCTCTTCAGTCAAAAGAGAAGGAATAGTGAGGATTTCCCATCTTGTCTTTCAAAAATCTGTGATAAACCCAATAGCTTCGCAGGGTAAGATGGACCTCTTTGCAGTCAGTCCCAGGGGAGACATCAAACATGCAGCTTGCACATCTAGGATGCCTACTTCTCACCCTCAAAGGAGCTGTGTGTCTGTGGGGGTGAGTCCCTGTCTGTTGGAGTCAGTCTTCTGCTTTGGAACTGACAAGGCAGGCCCTACCTCTGATAGTCCTGTGCAATCCACAGTGTTGAATTGGTTTTCTATTATAGAAATACTATATACATCAGGAAAAACACTATCAAAGAAACAAACACAGAAAGGTTTCTGACACCACCTAAATTTCTCATTTGCAGGCAGAATTCAACTTCCTAAAAAAAAATGAAAATCATAAGCCATGATACTGGAACTTTCGGTTTCCAAACTTTCCTCTTTTTATCCAGATCACTGTCTCCCTCCTGATACAGCTGCAAACAAACAATGCAAATCTGTGTTTTCCTTGGCCCATTTCTTTCACAATGCCCTAGGAAGTTAGTCTTTGAAGATAAGGACATAGTTATGAAGGTGCATGTATACGTTTCCACCATAGTGCAATAAAGCCTTAAGGAAAACTATGTGTTCTCCAGGAGGAATCATAAAGATATTTGGTAGGGCATTATAATATCAAGGCCATGAACACACGCACACACACACACACACACACACACACACACACACATCCCAAATTTCCACCAATATTGCAGAACCATGGCAGTAAAAAAGCCATTTCATGAACAACACAATAGCTAAGCCATATGACCTTTGCTGCCATGTGAAGAGGGAGAAATTCCGTAAATTAAATCAGAAAGGCGAACATGGGAGATGTCTGCAGACTGAGACCTCAGGCAGCAGGGCAGAGGGCAGGTCTGGGAAACCAAGTGGAATTGAAACCCCCCTGGGAGAACAGATAAGGGTGAAATGTAGAGTTGTTTACTATGAGAGCTGCCTGGTCTTCTCAAGGACACACCCTCTGGTTTTTCCATGGAAGCTTGCACATATCCTTTGTTTCTGTTTCTGCACTGTGGCACCAGAAACACTATGACATAATTGAAACTCTTTTTTTTTATTATTATATTTTTGACAATCTTTACATAGTTAATTAGGGTTAAAAGGTACAAGGGCTATAGGAAAGTGGGTAAGACTATTATTTCCATATTATTTCCTTCATATATCTGAGGTAAAGGGAATATTGAGGAAGAAGCCCTACTCAGTCTCCCACCCACCCCAAGTCCCATGTGGGGCATGCTTTGAGATACTTGCTCAAGTGGTTTTGATAGTTCACCAGTTATGAATCGCTGCCAATCTCTCCACTCCAAGCACAATGAAATCGTTGAAAAATCCTTCGATTGACATAGTCCATCATAGAGTCTCCATTTGTCCAGTAATTCGCTGCCAAGATATAGCTGAGATGGTTGATTGACTTGTTCTGTCTTCTGTCTTTTCTTGGTTAAAGTTCTGAGTCTGCCACTTCAGTTGGGGAGATCCCCAAAGAAATTTTGAGGTGTTCCCATACCAGATTGTTATATGTACTAGCAAGTACAGGGCCCGACACAGTCCATTGCCCTGATCAGCTGGTGGTTGCAATTGCTGGGTTGGTTCTGTTTGCATTCCCGACTTCCACTGGAACCAATGGGTGTTGCAGTCCAGCCTGATTCTGTCCAGCACATTCTTGGCCCTCGCATAAACCAGTGGGAGCTACAGCCTAGTCAGGGTGACCCACAATAACCCCATCAGGCCCACCGCTACCCTGGTTTGTCAGTATGTGTAGCAGACTAGTCCAGTCTGTCCCACATCCCATTTGGCTCTCATACATGTCGATAGGTATTGAAGCTTAGTTCCATCTAACCAGCTCAACCATCTAGCCCTCACAGATGTTGTTGAGTGCCTCTCTGTCTAGCCACCCCAGCCCCTTTCCTAGAATGCCCTGAGGACTCCAGTGTCCAAATCCAACTTGCAAGCATGCACAGCAACTCTGGCTCCTTAGAAAAGCACCTACAGAGCCATGACCAGGCCGGACATGTTGATCCTCCATGGGAATCTCATGCATTCTGGAGGCCAGGAACTAGGGTGCAGGTGTAAGTGATAAATATATTGGCTTTTTTGGCTGTAATGTTTTCATTGACAGCTGCTGATTTATTTCATCCAGCACAAAACAGACCTGCAAAGCTTGGTCAGGAGAATTGTTCAACCTGTTCTGCTTTCCATCCTCTGACAAAGCAGTAGATGTCTCTTGCTAACCTAGATGAGCTAACCATCATGTCCCCTGTATGTATCTGGGCATGTTGTCTACTGCAAAGGCATGAGCAAATGAGGAGTCCCAATACCAATACTTGCATTCGAAGGTCAGACAACACATCCTGTGATTTTCACCTCGAGTCCAGCCATCAGGATAGGGAGTCCAACAAGAAACCTCACCTGGGGTGATCTCAGATTTGATTCCTGTATGTGCCACTAGTGCAGGGTCAGGTTTGGTCTGCCGCTGTCGCCACTCAATGCACATACTGGTGGATACAACTGCCACATCAGTTCAGCCCACAATCCAGTCTCCCGCATGAAATCTCCAGTGCTGCAGCCTAGTCTAGCCCTGCTTACCGCAGGTCCAGTTTTTATGCATACAAATGGGTACCGTGGCTCAGTTGGGGTAACCCCAATGACCTCCACCAGGCCTGCCCCTAAACCTGTCTTCTGCGTGTGATGGTATGTGCTGCAGCCCAGTGCAATCTATCTTGTATTCCATTGCTCTCAGACACACCCATAGCTCAGTCCAATCTGTACCCAGGCCCAGCCCAATACATGCAGATAGGCATTGCTGGCTTGAACAGCCTGGTCCACTAGCAGCCCTGGCTCATTGTGCTCACAAGCGAAAGCTGAAGTCTGGCACAGGAGTGCCCACAGTTTCTGTACCAGGCCTACTCTTAGCCCTGAATCTTGTGCTTGCCATTGTACTGCAATCCAGCTTGGCGTGACTTAAACTCAGTCTGGGCACTTGCCAGCAGGTATTGTAGCCTATCCCAGCCAGTCTGCATCCATTCTGGCTCTCATGCATGCCCCTGGATGCGGGAGTCTAGCCAAATCTGACCCACCCCTAGACTAGCAACTCCCAGTCCCAACTCTCACTTTCACCAGTAGAAACATTAGCTCAACAAGCGACTCCCAGAAATTCTCAACCCTGGCTCTTGCCCATGACAACGGGCCCAGTCTGAGATGGCCCACCCCCCACCAGCTCTCACCAGTGGGTTTAGCAGCCTAGCCTAGCCTAGCCCACCCTCAGCCCTCATGTGAACTGACAGATGCTGAGGTCCAACCTGGCCTAACCTGTACTCTGTCCTCGCTCTCAGTCCTACCAGTGTGTGCTGTGGACTGACCCAGCCTGCCCCAAACCCTTCTCATACATATGCTGAAAGGTACTGAAGCCCAGCCCCAGATCTCATGCTCACCAGAAGGAGCTTCAGCCTAGCAGGTTAGTTTCCCTTCCATGTCAGCTCCCAAACCCAGAGCTTATATGTGCCAGCAGATGCTGTGGCCCAGTCTGACAAAGCTGGTACCCTGTCCTGGCACTCACTGGTGGGTATGACTGGCCTACATCCATTCTGGCTCTCACAGGCACCCGTGGTTGCAGGATCCTAGCCCAGTCTGGTCTGCCCCCAAATCCAACCCACAGGCATGCCAATGGGTGCTACAACCTTGCTAGGGCCAGTCCACTCCTATCTCCCGCCCCACTTTCACACTCCCTAAGGGGAGCTGGAGCTTAACAGTAGAATCCCCAAAGCTCTCCTGTCAGGCCAATTCCCAGCCCCAGACCTTGTATAAGGTAGTGGTTGCTTCCACTGAGCCTGGCATGGTGTACCTGCAGTCTCAGCTTTCACTGGTGGGTATTGCAACCTCACCCAACCAAGCACAGCCCACACTCTGTCCTGGCTTTCATGAGTGCCAGTGGGTGCTGTAACCTGATCCAGCTTGGCATGAATAAACCCAACCTACACAAATACTGATGAGTATGCAGACTTGCCTGGCTTAGTCCACCCCAAGCCCCAGCAACTGTGCTTCCCAGTGGGTGCTGTGGCCTAATAGAGGAGTTCCCCAAGTTCTCTTACCAGGCCCAAGATCTCACATGTACCAGGTGAGTGCAGACATGGTCTGCCCACAGTGTCGGCCTTTGCATGTGCTGGCAGATACAGCAGCCTGGCTCCAAACCCCAGCTCCTGCAAGTGCCATGTGATTTCTTGCCAGGTAAATGCTACGGTCTAGACTGGCTGTGCCTGTAACCACTCACAGCTCTCCATACTAATAGGTGGGCGTTTCAATCCCAAAGAAGCAAGCAGACAAGTCCCATACAGAATCTGCCCCTAGATCTGGTTCTTACACATTCTGGTGGGTGCTACAGCCCAGCCTGAAATAGCCCACCTCCTTTTCCAATATTCACAGGGGTGTACTGTGGCCTAGCCCAGACAAACATGCCCTCCCCTCCAAACCCCTGCTTTTGCATATGACAGTGGGCAATGCTGTTTAGCTGACTCCAGGTCTCCAATTTGGGCGGTTGCCTTGGGCTGTCCTACACACGACCTCTGGTTTTCCCTCTCTAAACGGCTTTGTCTTAGCACCCTTAAAAGCTGGAGAGTCTTGGGTCTAGCACAGTGGCCCAGCAGCTGAAGTCCTCCTTGCACACACTGGGATCACATGTGGGAGCCAATTCATATCCCAACGGCCCCGCTTCCCATCCAGCTCCCTGCTTGTGCTCTGGGAAAGTGGTCAAGGAAGGCCTGAACCTGTGTGGGAGACCCAGAAGAAGTTCCTGGATCCTGGCTTCGGGTCAGCACAGCTCCAGCCATTGAGGTCACTTGGGGAGTGAATCATCAAACAAGATCTTCCTCTCTGTCTCTCCTGTTCTCTGTGTATCTTTCAAAAAAAAGTTGGGGAGTCTGAGCTCTCTGAGAGTACAGTGGCCAGGTCTGTGACAGGTTCATTCCTCCCCTGTCAAACATGCCCTTAGCTGCTCTCACTCCAGTGTATCTCCAGTCCTCCTTCCTCAGGGAATCTGCTGTCCCTGGGATTCCCCACCTTTTACTTAAATCTTTTTTAAAAATGAAAGCCAGTAAAGAATAGAATAGAATAGAATAGAATAGAATAGAATAGAATAGAATAGAATAGAATAGAATAGAATAGAATAGAATAGAATAGAATAGAATAGAACAGAACAGAATAAGGAACCATGCTGGCACATTGGTGTAGTTAACATAAATTTGGCATTATGCAGGCCCAGAATGCCCACTGGCCTTGTCTGCTTTTCTTCCAGCAGTGTAACAATTGCCTAGGTAAAGGCAACTTAGGCAGTTGCTTACAGTTGGTGGATTATCTGAGTATACTTAAAACCCAGGGTTGGGCCTAGCTCCAGTGGCCTAGTGGCTAAAGGCCTCAGCTTGAACGCACCAGGATCCTATATGGGTGCCAGTTCTAATCCCAATGACTCTGCTTTCCACCCAGCTCCCTGCTTGTGACCTGGGAAAGCAGTTGAGGACAGTCCAAAGCTTTGGGATCCTGCACCCATGTGGGAGACCCGGAAGAGCTCCTGGCTCCTGGCTTCATATCAACACAACACTGACAATTATGGTCACTTGACGAGTGAATAATTGGGTGGAAGATCTTCCTCTCTGTCTCTCTTCCTCTCTGTATAAATAACTTTGGAATAAAAAATTTAAAAATCTTTTTAAAAAAATCTCAGTGTTATATGAATGAATGCAGGAATCCATAAAAATGAATATTCACAAAGAGATAATGGTTGGACTTCCAGTTCCTGCTCTTCTTAACCCAAGTTAAACCATATGCCCTTGTTTCCTTAAAATATTAAATGATCAGGAAATTTTACATCCTATATGGATTCTGAATTTCTTATAAAATTGAATTATATTTTCAGGCTCTTATTGTCACTGCTTTATCCTAATGAAACTAGACTAGGTGAGCTCAGACAAATGACTGTTGACAGTAGAAAAATAAACAGGATCCTAATTAATGTATTTACTAATGAGACTCCCTGGTTGGATGTTTAACCATAACACATGAATTAGGTGTTTATTCCTAACATATGTTCAACTTATGAAATTAGATCTTAAGTGCTTTGTTTATCACATGTGGCCTTCAAAACTCCAGAAAAAAGACTTGCAACTTTGTTTCCTCATGGTGTTAGAAACCTTCTGTCTCTATGGTTCCTCTCTGCCACCTGCAGGGTGTCATGGCACACCTGCTGTCATTAGCGCTCTCATAAGAGATAACTTTGGAACTGCATGCGAGATGCTATTTTTAGTCCTCAAACACTAATACTGTAAGTAAAAACTTAAAGGACTATATAAAGCCATCAGCAGTGACACAACAAAGCTAGAGAAAGGAGTCTATGTAGTTTATATAGCATAGCTGGTGCTTATCACGCTCTTCCAAGTGAGAAGAACAAAGTAATAAGAAAAGTTATCTCGATCTTACACATAGACTTCTTAAAAGATTCTTTTTTTGCTTCTTTACTTGAGAGGCAGACAAACAGAGGGAGAGAAGGGGAGATGGAGAAAAAGGGAGGAGAGGGCTCCTAGCTGCTAGTTTACTTCCTAAATGCTCCAAACATGGAGGATGATTTGATCCAAAGCCAGGAGCTGGAAACTCAGTTCTCTTCTCTCACATAGGCAGCAGGAACCCAATCACATGACCCTTCACTGCTGTCTCCCAGGGTCTACATTAGCAAGAAGCTGGAATCAGGAGCTGTCAGTGGGGACTGAACCCAGGGACTATAATTTGGGGTATGGGGATCTCAGATGATAACTATCAGGCCAAGCATCTGCCTCAATAGAGTACGCATTTTTCTTTATTACGAGTGGAATATAGCCAACAAAGAATTGTAACAGTGCTTCTGGATTTTCCTTAAGTAAACAGGAGTTTGAATCATTTGACCATAAGATCTTAAACTAACAGAGTTTTTAGCTTTCCCATGGCAGAAACTAACTTTTTGGGAACTGTAGGGTTTCAGGAGCACAGACTCTAGTAAGTGTGTTTCAGCATGAGTGACTAGCCATAGGTATGATCAAGCATCAATAGAGATATAACCTCCACATAGAGGTCACCAGCTTCATTCAATAAGTATTTATTGAGCACTCACCAAGTACCAGGCAGAGAGAAATCCAAATCTGGATCCTGCAATCTCATCAGTCCTTTGTGAAATCTACGCAAGAACTGCTCTGTGAGCTTTCTGGAAGCTACATTATTGATACTCAGTCTTGTCAACTCAGAATAAGATGCGAAGTTGCTGGACACTGCAAATATGTCTGCGTTCATAACATCTGTTTTCAAGATTTATTTATTTTTATTGGCAAGGTAGATACTCAGAGATAATGAGATACAGAGAGAAAGATCCACTGGTCCACTCCCTAAGTAGTTGCAATGGTCAGAGTTGACACAGTCTAAAGCCAGGAGCTAGGAGCTTACTCTGAGTGTCCCACACACGCGCAGGGTCCCAAGGCTTTGAGCCATCCTCTACTGTTTTCCCAGACCACAAATAGGGAGCTAAGTGGAAAGTGGAGCAGCTGGGACACAAACTGGCACCCACGTGGGATCTCAGCAAATGCAAGCTGAAGATTTAGCCATTAGATTACTGTGCTGGGCCCTGAAATATCTTTTGCCATGATTTACCTTGACTAGGCAAAAGTAAAGGGAAATATAGATTATCAACAATCAAAATGCAATAACATTCTTTCTTGGTTAAAACAAAAAAATCTTTGCTTAGTGTATTTCAATCTAAATAATACATGGACTTTATCTTTTTAATAAAAGGAACCATGTTTTGTTTTTCATAAATCCTGTGTTCCTAGTATTCCCATATTAATAAATTTTCTCTCTTCTTTTTCCTGCTGAGACCTGTCTCCCTCTTCCATCTCTCCTGTCCTTTTTATTTCTCGCATATATTTGCAACTCAGACCACCAGGAGAGATCAATAAGTTACTGAAGACCACCAGCCAAAAGGAAAAAAGTCCTCACTGCTTCTCAACATGTGTTGTCCTGAAATCATAGTGATTTTTTTAAACCACCGGGATCCTATGCTCTTTCTCTCAAGATTTATTTTTGTTTTTTTATTGAAAAGTCAGATATGCAGAGAGGAGGAGACACAGAGAGGAATATCTTCTATCTGTTGATTCACTCACAGCCAGAGCTGTGTGCCAATACGAAGCCAGGAGCCCAGAGCCTCTGCTGGGTCTCCCACACAGGTGCAGGGTCTCAAGGCTCTGGGCCATCCTTGACTGCTTTCCCAGGCCACAAGCAGGGAGCTAGTTGGGAAGCGGGCCCCTGAGATTAGAACCAGCACCCATAAGGAATCCTGGAACATGCAAAGTGAGGACTTCAGTCACTAGGCTACTGCACTGTGTCCCATAGTGATTTTTTTTTTAGAGTTTTTCGTTTTTATTTGAAAGGCAGACACAGCAAGGAGGTCTCATCCCCTGACTCACTCTCCAAATAGTCACAGCAGAGACAAACCAATCCAAAGCCGGGGACCTGGCTCTTCTTTTCAGTCTTTCACATGGGTGCAGGGGCAAAAAGGCTCAAACCTTCTGCTGTTGCTTTCCCAAAGCACAAGCAGGAAGCTGGGTGGGAAGTGAAGGAGCCAGGACACAACTCAGTGCCCAAATAGGATCCCAGCACATGCAAGGCAAACCATCATACCAAGCATGAATTCTTCATTCTTACCCTATCAAGATATCCCACTAAAATTCAGCTTTGCTCTGTAAATAGTATGACCCAAACACAGATTATGAAAAATGAATTCTAAATGAATAGTTGATGTTGCTGGAGTTGATAGGTTAGCATAAAAGTTCTATATTGAGGGATAAATCAGTTTCATTCTGTTTCTGAATTTCTTATCTACTTAAAAAAATATAAACAGTTCATTCTAAATAAATATTCAAACTTAAAATAATAAAATAAAATAATAAAATAACTTAAAATAAAAATAAAATAATTCATCTGTAGCTCTTCAGCCATCACTGGTCATCATCTTTGGCATATCAACCAGAGAGCAAAATGTTCTGTTGGTGAAATAGGCCAGTGTATTTACAGTTCAGATTGATACTGTTCAAAATACAGACATAACTGCCCTCCTCTCAGTAATACTGAACTAAGACACATCATTGAATCTGTGAACACATCTGATAGTTAGAGCCAGCACGAAGTCAAAAGCATGGAAAGCACTTGCCCACCTGTCACAGATGTTCTTGGCAAAAGTGGGTGAGTTATCCAGCTTGTTAAAGATCCAGCACAAAGGAGTTTATTGAGTTGAGTCCAGTTCTTAAAATAATATTAGTAATGACAGTAAGTGCTTCCACCTAAGTTTCTTTTTGGTGTGATAGTTTGTCTGGAGTTTGCCAATAGAAGGTAGGAAATAACTGTCAGTCTAATCACAGCTGTTACATATTCCTGTGTTCTTTAAGGGAATAATGTGGGATAGGAAGGATTTATATATGTTGTTTTAAAAGTTTGTGAAAATAAAGCAGTGGCCTACACATAGGACTTAGCAAAAGGGGAATGAACTCACAATATGATGTGACTGAATGAGCCCATTCCAATTTAAATGTGTGGTTGCAGTACAAACACTGAACAGAATACTCATCAAAGAGATTGTTCAAGTAGCAGGGTATAATGCTACAATAAAGACCATCACACAAATCAGTAAAGGGCAAAGATCACACAGAGAAAACTCCAGACATGGGAACGTGATTTTTGTCGAAGAAAACTCAAAAATACGGTCTTAAAAACATTAATGCTTTTACTATTTTTTGGATGACAAGAGCAAGGCCTAAAGATTAAATGTGATTTGCTTTGTCTTATTTATTTAGTCATTCAATTATTTGCTCATTTCAATTATTTAATAAATACCTGTTCTGAGTTTTTAGGGACTTTGCTAAGCATCCTGGCAGGTACAAATGTGTCCTTGTCTGCAGATCATGCAGCTTGTATAGTTTTAAAATAATGTATTATGAAGCCAAAATCAATTTATATTAGAGAAACAAAGAATTTAAGTAAACCAGCATCACCAATATTACAAAATCCAGAAAAAGAGCATAATGCTTTTATTAATTAGTTGTCCTGACACACACTGTATAATATCCTTCCATGATACTTTGGGTGATCATCTTACCTGTGACAATAATTTTTAAATATCATTGTCTATAAACAGAAATAAACGCTATTTTAGTCTTTTCTTCAGTATCATTGATCAAAATTTGTTCACCAACAGTTTGACAGTATTTTTTTTCGCTTTACTATTTATTATGGGTAAGGTAATGTAATATTTCAGAATTTTATGTATTACAGAGAGCTTCTCTTTTGGTATAATTCCCATGATTAAAACCAAATTATCTGTGATTTTACACATTTTATGACTGGAAGAGTTTTTCATGGACTAATTTCTGGCATCATATATTTCAAACTCTTTCATTCACATGGCCCTCTACGTGTGGTCCTGGGAACACATAAATTTCAAAGAACCCTTGATCACCCATTGTCACGTCTCAGCACCAGACCAACTGGCACAGAAGGCAATAAGGATTATTTCTGCACACTGTTCTTGAACTGGGGCAGCAAGCCACAACTTAGCTATACAGAGATGAGGATGTGACCCACATGAATATGTATTGCTAGACAAAAGTAAAATCTATATATGCAATTACACTTCCTGTTACCTCACTCCAGAAACACCCTCAGTCACATCAATACTATTCAACATGGGAATGGCTCAGACACATTGGTGGGCAAAGACCTGAGTTCAATTTATTGTAGTACATATGTTTCACTTATCGAAACTTTAAACTTTCAGAAAAAATGAATGACTGTGTGAATTCTTGCTGAAGATCTCTGCTTTCCCAGTCAGGTACAGGGACAATGCAAATTGGGGGATTAAATCCTAAGATAAACTGGCTTTACAGTAAATTCATCCCAGCTGACAAAGATTCAGTAATGACCCAGTAGTGAATTCTACCTTCATATAATGTTCAGTCTGAAACAGAACACTAGCAATTACCATATAATGTATCATTTACTAACATAGAGAATTACCATATGGACTACTTATGAAAACACATAGAAGATAAACCCCACCCAACCTTGGGCGGTGCAGAGGGGGCAAGGGAAGCTGGTTATAGTTGCAAGTAGAACGCAGTCACAGTTCACTCCAGCCAGCAATTTGGGGCGAGGTGAAAGATCTTTTCCAAAAGCTGTATACTATCCTGATCATGCCCTAGCTACTAACAAAGAAAGGATGAAATGAGTTGGTGAGAGTCTTGTTAGCTATTTTAGAAGCAATAAGCTGGAACAAAAGCAGCTTCACGTTAAAGCGTTTATCAAGCAAATTTTCCAAGTATTGCAAGTTAGATACTAGCATCTTGTTCCTGGATTCTTGCCACTCACTTGTAGCCATCTATTGCATACTTATCAACAGGCTGTGTGCTACGGACTTCATGTGGTATACTGCATTTAATCTGTTTGACGGCCTTCATGTTGGGGCTTCTCAACTCCTTATTCAAATGTGGAAACTAGTGCTTAAGGGATTTAAATGCTTTTCCCAGGGTACATAGACATCACATGGGGAGGCAGGACTTGCAATAAAGACTTTCTGTCTCCAAAATTACTTTGGGGACCTCTAGCATCTTGGGCACAGTTGTCACAATAGGAAGCCCAGAGGCTGAGAAAATAAAAGTGCTGTCTTCACAGAGGAAAAACTGGCAAGAGACAACAACAATGATCAACCATGTCTTCTCTCAAAGACAAAAAGTGCTGTGCAATGCTGCATTCCTCGCAGGGTCCCTCCAGCCTACTTGCTGATCCTCAAACATGAAAAGAACATGCGCATCTCAGTGCTCTTCCACTTGCTTGTCTTGGAAGACTTTCCCCCTCTTGTCTCTATGGATTATTCCTACTCTCATCGATGTTTCTGCTGACATTGCCCTCAAAAAACTAAGGCTCACACGCCCTCCAGTTCAGTGTGTTCTTCTTCATATCACTCAGCACTCTCTGTATGTGTGAATGTAAATTTACATGTATTCATTTATTCCCCATCAGAATGTAAATGCCATGGGACCAGGAACTTCATTTCATTGCCCGGTTTATCATCAGCACTCAGAAAAGCTGTTCAATTCATTGTAGGTCACCATGAGCATAAAGAGATATGCCATCTATGTGGCCTGGTGCCATGAACAATTAATGAGACACACTGTGCTGAAAAGCAGAATAAGAAATACAGTCCTTTGACATCTGTTATTCCACCAAAGTTTTAGATCTGGGAATACATTCTGAGTCATTATAGTTTCCACAGCAGCTTCCTCCTTCCACAGGAAAGACAACATTCATTTTCTTTGTCAGCTACATTCCTTTCTCCCTGAGTGAGGGCTGGTTTGAGTCCAAAATTGGGATTCTGAACAACACACTCCATTCTCGTGTGGACTTTTAGGTCTTCGCCATGATCCTATATATCTCTCCTTGTCAGCAAGCCTGACTCCTAAGATATACTTGCTGTGCTTCTCTGGGAAGTTGTTAATAATATTTAGTCTTATCTACCATACTACAAGGTGATACAGACATATACTGTGTAAAAATGACTCGTGCTAGTCATATAAACCTAGCAGAATTGTGAACAAGGATTGAATGACTAAGAACCTGTCCTGATTATTATTTCGCTACTACAAATGAAATCCTCCAAAAAATTAATAACCTCTTTAATGAAGAAAACACGTTTCAGCAAAATACTTAAAACTGACCATGCAGCTATGGTCTAGTAAGTTACAAGGTGTATTCTTGATTTGGTGGCCAGTAATTCATCCCATTTCTCCAAATAGCATCAGAATGTAATGCATTCAGAGAGACCAGCATGTACAGAAACATCGCTTTCAGCTGCAACACTTTATAAAGAACCAGCTTCAGTGTGCACACAGCCAAGGCTGTTAAGAGTTAATACCAGAGGGCAGACATTTAGCACAGCAGTTGAGATGCCTCTCAGCACAATTGCAGCCCATATCAGTGTACTTGGGCTTGCATCCAGGTTCCACTCTTGAATCTAACTTTCTGCTTAGGCATACTCTGGGGAGCAGCAACCCAAGTACTTGTGTTCCTGCCACGCGTGTGGGAGACTCTGACCATGTTCCTGCCTCCCTGTTTGACTTCACTTGGGAAGTGAACTAGCAGATTGGAAAACTCTCCAGCTTTCTGTCTGCCTTGCAAATAAACAGAGAAAACAATGATGCATTTTAATCCAGGATGTTACTGAAATCTTAAAAATGGAAAATTTCCTTTCTTGTCATTTGGCCCATATCCAGACACATAGTAAGATATGAAAACGCATTCACATACAAAGTCATAGGTTTTTTTAACGGCTGAATTTTGGGAAACTGTTGTCATCATATCCTCGCCAGAAACCACTCCACACCCTGCAGTTGTCAAACACTGCCTCCAACACTACTGCATGCTCATAGGTAGGGTTGGCAAAGGGACAAACCAGCACAAGGTCTAAGCACCTACCTTCTGAGTCCTCACTCACAGCTTTGGTCTGACCCTGCCATAACCATTGTGGTCCCTTGGAAAGTGAACCAACACATAGAAGACATCTCTCCGTACGTATTTCTCCTTTTATTGAACTCTGCAATTCAAATAAATAATCTTTTTAATTAAAAGATAGCAGCTACGATTGAATACTTAGCAAGTTATTTGAAGTCTAAGAGTGTAGTGTATCTTTTTTCTCTTTTTTTAAAGATTTGTTAATTTTTTGGGAACACAGATATATAGAGAAAAGGAGAGACAGAGAGAAAGATCTTCCCACTGACTCACTCACCAAATGGTTCCAACAGTACAGCTGCATTGACCCAAAGCAGGGAGTCAGGAGCTAGGAATTCCTCTGGCTCTCCCATACAGCTGCAGGGTTCCAAAGACTCGAACCATCCTCCACTGCTTTCCCAGGCCATAAGCAGGGAGATAGATGGAAATAGAACATCCAGGACACAAACCAGCACCCATATGGAGGCAGAGAATTAGCCAATTGAGCCAACACTCAGTCTCCTGTATTTTTTTTTTAAGATCTATTTATTTTTATTGGGAGGTCAAATATACAGAGAGGAGGAGATAAAGAGAGGAAACTCTTCCATCTGCTGATTCACTCTCCAAGTGGCTGCAACGGCCAGAGCTACACTGATCCGAAGCCAGAAGGCTGAAGCTTCTTCTGGGTCTCCCACGTAGGAACAGTAGCCCAAGGCTTTGGGCCATCCTTGACTGCTTTCCTGGGTGAGAAGCAGGGAGTTCGATGGGAAACAAGGCTGCTGGGAAAAGAACTGGTACCCATATGGGATCGCAGAGCATGCGAGGTGAGGACTTTAGCTACCAGGCTACTGTGCCAGGCCCCCCAGTAGTTTTTTTAACCTACTCTAAACATAATTAAGATGATCTTCTCCATAAAAGAATGTTAGTGGCTCTTATTTACTGCGCCCTTTACTATGTACTCATGTAGTTGGAATATAGTATACAAACAGCAGGAAAGTGTCGGGTAACATCAAAGGGTAGACAGTTTATATTAGGGAGAGACTTCTTTATAAGAATTGGAGACTCCAGTGAGGTCCTCTTGCAACATGTAACAAAACTTGGTACTAATAAAACTGATATTCAAATCTAGGCCTCCCTGACCCCAATGCTCAAACTCTGGAAGTGTATAATGCATGCTTAACCAGAGCTGGTACCATTACAGATGCCAGGCTCCAAAATAGTTTTTAACAGCCATTCAATCCCTGTTTGTGTAACCAGCATGGTCACTCAACTTCAGTGGGGTTTTATTACACCATCATTCTGCTCAGATCTCCAGAGCATGCAGCGAATTTCCTTTTTAGCTTCTGTGATGCAGCTGCTTCACCGGCCTCTCTGGCATTCTTGCCCCTCAATATTTTATCCAGCTTCTGCTCTCTGCCCTTCTCCAGGCATTTTCTTCACTTCAACCACCACCTAGAAACGATGATTTCTAATCCCTGAACTCTGACGTGAGGTCTTCATTTCTATTTGACTCATGGACCAAATCCTTCTTCCTTTCCAACTCATTTCTGCTACTACAGCTCTTACTGTATTCAGGACAGCACAATTCTTCTAGTTCTGCATGCTGGGAAGGATATGTCATATGTACTTTTGCTGTCTCGCTTACAGCCACTCACTCAAAAAATCCTGTAAATTCAATCATAATAACCTTTTTTCCTATGTCTCATCTCTCTTCTATTCTGCCGCCAATGCCCTAATTCTTACTGTCATTATCTCTTCCCTTGATTATTGAGCATGACTTTTCATTTTCCTATAAATTTATATGAGAATAGAGTTCAAAAATGTATGCTCTGAGCATACAGTTGTCCCCTGGCATCCACTCAGGGGATTATTTTAAAGATCCTCCACAATTACCAAAATCCAGAGCTTTAAGTCCCAAACATAAATTGGTATTTGTATCCAACCTATGTTTATCATTCTATGTGCTTTAAGTTGCTTAAATATTACTTATACTACCTAATATAACACAAGTGCTTTGTGTATTACTTAGGGAATTATGGCAAGAAAACATCCTTACAAGATCAATTCAGACACAATTTATTAAAATATTTTTATGTGGGTTGGTTAAATTAGTAGATGTGGATATGGGGGGGGGCAACTGTGTTAGTCACTACTTTTTAAAACACACACACACGGGGGAGGAGAGAGAGAGCAAGAGAAAGAGAGGAAGAACGAGAGAGAGAAAGAGAGAGAGAGAGATGTACACAGACACTCCTCAGTCCTCATTGCCCCATAGTGAAATCCAAGCTGTTCATCATGGCTTGTGTTTTTATCTGGAGAAGGTAGAATTACTATAGTTACAATGTCCAATGACTCAGTCACTTAAAATTATGCTCTCTCATTCACACAATGATTGAAATGATACAATTAACCCTCCATGTAAGTCACCCTCCCTGTGAGAGCTCAGTGTCGCACTATCGTATTATATCAACTTATTTCTTGCATCATGTGGTAGCAGAAGCACCATCAACAGAGTTGGCCAGTAAGTATTCAATGCTACTTGCATACATTCGCTTAAATTTAGAATTGCGAAGAAATTCACTTAGTGCAATCCTCCATGTGTCCAAAGAAGGATGGAACAGCCATACTCCAAGGTACAGTAGAAGGTTTGATGTAGCTTTAACTTACCACAATCTGTTCTCCAGTTAGCCAAGCTCATCTTTGGCTACTATCATCTCCCTGCTACAGTATAAATTCCAGCATTACTGAGATAAATCCAGCTTTCCCAAACACAGCATGATTTTTTTTTTTACATATTGCCTTGTTTAAAATCTTAGTTCTCAATGTTAAAGTCATTTATCCCACAAATTTTCTGAGCTCTCAAGAATATGTAATATGCCCTGGTACTGTGATTTCCATGGGCCCTGCATTTACTATATTGTCATACATTTTTCATTTTGTATTGAGATTGCTTTTAGAGTTGTGATGTTAGTCTCAGAAAACTGAAATGTTCTTGAGAATAAGTAGAATATCTTAATCATAAAGTAATTTCTGAAATAAATTTTATGTAAGTACTGCTCAATAATTGCAACACTTTCTGGCTTAACTATAATCCACCACCACCACCCCCCTTTACAAATATACCCTTGATATACCCTTCCTGATCCTGACTTTATCACACAATTAAGTTCCTTACTATCTCTACCTCATTTTCCACATTGTCCCATTTTTATTTTTTTTTTTACCTCTGTTCGCACTATTTCTTGTCCTGGAAACTTTCCTAACCATATTTTTCTATTTTTAAATCTTACAAGTTTTTCTAAAGATATACAGATGTTCCAAAGGCCAGTTCTAAAGACAATCCTCTCTCCATCTTCAAATAATGTCTTCCGAATGCCTGTGAGATTTCACCCATAGCCTGTAATACCACTTTATTATACCCAGAGCTCCATAAAGAGTTGTGGGTAATGTTGAATATTTCACATAGTAAAAACTACTTCCCATTCCCTCCTCTCCTCAGAAACAAGAAACGAACTTCTAAGAATCCATGAAATATTCAGCACCTTATTCAGTCCCTATTAACAAGCTGCTAGAACAGTGACCCTAGAGTCTAGAAATATCTGCGTGAGTTTAAATGAATTGTCAACAATAAACATTTTGCCAAGGAAAACCAATAGGAATGCCTTATTTGTCGCTTTGCCTTATTCTTTCTTGCTGTTGGATTTATTAATGCCCATACCATCAGAGCTATAATAAGCTTTAAAATTAATGTCCAATGTCTTTCGTAGCTTAAAACTTAATTTATTCCCCAAGCCTTAGACTCTGGCGCAATTAGGTTTTGATACATGGACATTTCTGCTTACTCGAGACTTAAAGGAGGAAAGGACTTCACATTTTGAATGGCCTCATAAATATATATTGAATTTAATTTTCTAACATGCAAAACCCATTTTCCTCTTTTTCTAAAGAGGATTTTCAGGTTGGGGGTAGAACAAGTCTCTATACATATTTTTATTGTGTGCCATTAATTAGTTCATAAATCAAGATGTCTTAGAATTGCACAGATTACTCTAAAGCCAAAACACTTAGTATCAGAATACAACACAGTATTCAATATCATCTTTGTCTCACAAACGTTTTGTGCCCAGAAATTAAGATTGCTGGGGTCCTATGGAGTGTAATAATTTGATAATTTTGCAACAATTTTTACCAAATACCTTTCCTTTAGAAACGTTAATATACAGGCACGGAAGTGATACAGCAAGCAATATTGAATATAGTAGTATAACTTGGAAAAAATTAAAGTAGAGCAGAAGACATCCAAAAGTAGCTGAAAAAGTCAGTCAGATACATGAGTATTCATAGGCAAACAAAATAAAGTGATGCACTGCGGGGAAGGTATACATTATAACAAAGTATGCTACATGTCAATAATTACAATAGAAACAAGAAAAAAATAGAGGAGAATGCGGAGGAGCGGGTGTCTGGGAGGCAGAGGAAGACCTCGAGGAGAGGGACACATGGAGGATAGCCTTGCGTGCTGTACACTTCTGCACATGGAGTAATGGATTCAGTGGAAGCCTTTCACATTGTTCCCATGACTTTGAAAGATGAACTGCATAGAGGCAAAGAAGCAGTGCACACATCTTCTGTTTAACTTGCACTGCACGCTCCAGAAAACATTTGACATGGCCAATACTGTAATCAGTGGAGCAGACGTGGAACTGTCTCCCATCACTTTTGTCATATATTTAGCATCTGGTTTTTTTTTTTTAATATTCTCATTCTTTAAATAGAAAAATAATTTCCTAACCCAAACAGACATCCTTGAGTGGTAAATTTTACTAAACAAGTGAACCCAATGCTAGCAACCACAGAGATTAATACATGATTTCATGCATCCATCTGACCAACTTTTCTTTATTCATTCATTGTTACTTTGTTATTCCTTTGTTATTTATGTATTTATATTTATTCTATATAATGTGGTTCTTGGATCTGCACAGATTGATAACATGAAAAATTTATCAAAGAATTGATTACAGCTGAACTTTTCTTACCAGCAGCATGTTTTCCTGTTAAATTCTTGATAACAGAGCAGTCAGAGCAAAATCAAAGCCGACAGGGGATGCTGGTGCCACAGTGAGAGGATTAGCATGCTATGCCACCACACTGGCCCCAGGAACTGACTTTTTAAGAAATTATTGCCATTTCCAGCCTAGTAAAAGTATACCAGTTTTCTGTAATTACTTGTTTCTGCATAAATCCTACGTGTATCTTTCCTGGATTTAAATCTAAATGTAAAAAAAAAAATTATCTTCAGGGTGGATACAATTATATTTGTCAATTTCTGGGAAAAAAATCTACCAGCATTTTAGAGATTTTTTTCCCCTGGGGGGGGGGACTTTAGATGTATTTATTCTTATTGGAAAGACAGATTTACAGAGAGATCTTACATCCACTGGTCCACACCCCGAACAACTGCAATGGTCAGAACTGAGCTGAGTCAATACAAAACCAGGAGCCAGGAGTTTGTTTCAGGTCTGCCTTGTGGGTGAAGCAGTCCGTGGGCCATCCTCTGCTGCTTTCCCAGGCCATAAACAAGGAGTTGGATGGGAAGTAGAGCAGCCAGGACACAAATTGGTGCCCATGTGGGATGTTGGCACATGAAAGTAGAGAATTAGCCAAATAAGCCATTGCATTAGCCCCTAGAAAAATTATTTTAAAAATAATTAAATAATTATTTTATTGAATAATTAAATAATTATTTTAAACCTTATCAGTGTGAATGTTTGGCCTAATGGTTAAGACGTGTGTTGGGATGCTCGCATCCAATACCCAGAGTACCCATTTTTGAGTCTTGCCCCATTCCATCTTCCTGATAGGGCAGCCCTTTGGAGACAATAGATGGTAATTCAAGTAACTGGATCCCTGACATTCATATGGGAGACCTTGACTGAGTTTCCAGCTCTCAATTTTGGCCTGATTCAGATTCAGCTCTTGCAGTCATTTAGAGTGTAAACTAGCAGGAGGAACTTCCAATGACTGTCTCTTTCTCTCTCTCTTTTAAGCAATTTGATGACAGTATAAAATAAAACACAATAAACATACTAAGCTCTGAGCCCTGTCCATGGCATATAGTAAGTAAATGGCGTGTTGTTTCCCTTTCTCGTCCCCTTTTATTTTTTAATGCTTCCTTACTCAGCGCTTATTTGAAAGGAAGACACATACGTACACAGAAATAGAGAGACAGAGACAGAAAGAGCTACCATCTACTGGCAAATACCCCAATGTCTATTATAACCATGGCTGTTCCTGGCCAAAGTCAGGAATTGAAGAAAGGTCTTCTACATGAGTGGCAGGAACTCAGTTAGTTGAGCCATTACTTTTTGCCTCCCACAGTGTGCATATGCAGAAATGTAGAATTGGAAGAGGATCCAAACCTCTAGCCCAGGCTTACTAATGTGGATGAGGGTACACCATGAGGCTCTTAATTACTGTGCCAGATATCCATCCCTTTCCATTTTCCTTAAAAGCTTGTCTTTTTTTTTTTTAATATTTACATCCAGCTCATGAGCTAAGCTCAGTAAGGTTTGATTAAATGCAGAGACCAACCAAGACTAATTAAGATGCCAGAATTTGCAAACTTACATCAACTTACACCCACTGACACAATTAAGTGCTTTTTTAAAATTTTATTTTATTTGAAAGGCAGAGTGACAGAGATAGAGGGAGAGAAATGGAAAGGGATGACTTACTTATACTAGTTAATCTCCCTGCCCCCTATACCACCACCAAATACCTGAAACTTCCAAGGCTAATTTAGGCTAAAGCCAGGTGCCAGGAACTCGATCGTGGACTCTCAAAAGGGTAACACAACTTTAGCATTTGGGATTCATGACCTGCCGCCTCCCAGGTGCAGGAGCACAATGCCAGATCAGAAACATAGAGTGAGCAGGGCTCAAACCACACTCTGAAATGGGACATGGCTACTCAATGACTTTCTCCCCTGCACCACAATACCATTCTTCACACCCCACATAGAAACAAGTCACCACCTCTTCCTAGGACAAAATAGTGGAAAGAATTGCAATGCCAAAAAAAAAAATCCCATATGAAGATGCCATTCCTAAATCATTGCATACTGAACCCACTTAAGGATTGGTAACTACCCTCATCTCATGTGCATATTGACCCCCACAGCACTTGCTGTCACTCCCTGTGGTCACAGCAAGAATACTGGCCTGATGTCATCCTCAGTAACAGCTGCCATCAATTCCTCTTCATGCAACTAGTGTAGTAGACAAAGATCTCCTAAAGGACTGAAAGAAGATCAAGATCAGACCCTCAATCTAGTACAACTTGAGCACCCCTCTGCCAAAAATCTTAAATCGAAAGCAATTCACACTCCAAAGCTTTTTGAGCACTGATAGGAGACCACAGCTGAAAATGTCATACTTTGAAAGTTTGCTTCATCAACACAATTATTGATGAAACAAAATTATTTAAAATTGCCTTCAAGCTAAATATATATGTGACTATACCCAAGATAACATATATGCAAACATTCTGAGATCCTAAATCCAAAACACATATTATCCCAAGGATTTCAAATAGGGAACACTAAAGTTATAACAACCATCCCTCCCTCCCACACAAACCCATCTCACTCTGCTCATTCTCACCATCAACCTTGCTGTTTCTTGGAAACAACTAGGTCTGCTCCTGACTCAGGCCCTGTACTCTAGCCGTCTCCTCTGCCTGGAACACGCTTTCCTCAGATAATTACTTGGTTGCTTTACACACTGCCTTTAAATTATCACTTAAATACCACATTTTTCCATCAGGAATATCACATCTAACAGTTGGAATGCCTATTGTCTCTCCCCACTTCCCACTCCAGTTTCTCTGATTTTGAGGGTGTGTGTGTGTGTGTGTGTGTGTGTGTGTGTGTGTGTAATTTGTCATCTTCTGAACCACATCCTTGTTTAGTACGTTGATCACTGATCATCTGTTCTCATCTCCTTTGCTGTCTTATATAAAGATATGTCTAGAGTGGCACACAGGAAGTTCTCATGAGTTTGTACTGAGCGATTGAACACATCTCTTGATAGAAGTCAGCAGCTGATGAAGATGGATGCAAGATCCAAGTTAGGGATTGTTCCTACACTGCAATTCATGGGAAGACCTTAGCCTTTGAAACTGCTCCCTTTATAGCTGTCAGAGTTACTTAAATATCTGTTTTCTTTCCTCTGTTAGATAATTCTTAAAGGGATCCAAGATTTCTTAGTTCTGCATTGTCTCCCTGCAGGAATCATTTCCCTCACATAGTTGCCTGCATTGTCAAAGCCGCATGGGGCAGGTGTTATATTAATTGGAGCTTGTCCACCACCCTGCTAGAGAGAGCAAATGCCTTCCATCTAGAGACCCTCTGCCTGGCAGGTGCCATTTCAGAACCCCGTCAAAATTGGTTAGAGCTGAGCTTTTCTTGCCAGCAGCGTGTTTTTCTGTTAAATTCATGTTAACATTCCAATCCAGTTTCTCTAACCTGGCACATATTCTGTCTAATAAACAGTATCCTTCCCCCTCGGTCTTCTTTTCTCTTATAGAAACATTATTTATTTATAGCGTATTATAACAGACAACTATATAGTCATGAGGGAAACATACTTTTTCCTAACAATACCCACATATGATATTAAGTGTGATTTTTTTTTCCACTTACAGGATAAGGAGAGTGGTGTGTGTTTGACAGAAACCAGAGCTGGCAGGAGCAGAGATGGGGGTTCCAGGAAGTCCCCCATTAGGGAGGTTGCTGAAGCACCTGCTGACAGAGGCTACTGAGCACGTCTCCACTTCTGAAAGCACTCACTGTGCTCTCTTGCAAACTTGATTGCGAGATATATTTGGAAGTGGGGAATGCTGACCTCTGCTCCGTTTGGGGTGTGTAGTGCAGAATGTATCTTGCAGAAGGAAGTAACCAGAAGCGCCTTTAATTTTCTTTAATTTGTCATGGTTTTCATTCCCATTTGAATGGTATGTGTCAGAAGACCTCTGTGTGGTGAAATGCCTTACCCTTGTCATAATTTTCTTTCCACAGTGTGCCTTCACTGCCCATGAACTACACCTTGGAGTCATTCTGATAGGAAGTCATTCTTTTGCAACTGTCCAGAGACAATTTCCTAGTCCACTTTTGTTAGTATTGTTTCCAGGCTTATGTATGGCCATTTTTAAGGGAGGGAACATATTCTTTCAGGACAATGATTTGCTAGGCACACAATAAATAATTATTGATCAACTGCTTAAACACCCACAAAGGGCATTTATAATCTTGCCACTATGTTGTGCAAAGTGTGGAAGGCCACATCATCCATTACAGGAAAAAATCCAATCTCCCTAGCATCCCATCACACACACGCCTGCAGTCCAGGGAATGGTGCAAACAGTATCTTTATTGCTCTCCTTTGATTCAGAGAGAGGCCCAGCCATTCTTCTTCTCTCTTTTTCCCTTTATGCTTCTTTGTTCCCATGATCCTGGCTTCACTGAGTTGAGGCTCCTTGCGGTACAAGTCTGTGGGGAATCCTTGCTGGTTACGTTAAGAGAAGTGACTGTTAGAATGATAGTTATATTTTTAAATATGAAATATTTAAAATAGAAATTACATTTTCATTTGCTAATACTGTCTTTCGTTCATAAACTACACAATGCTAACAGCTAAACTCCAGGGAGTTTTGATTACGCAATAAATACCAAGCCAAGCACCTTACATGTGTTGTTGCAAGTAAAACCCATGGTCATTATATATGTTTTCTGATTATTTCCTAGACCAGAAAGATAAGATACAGAAAATTATACAGAGGAAGTCCCAGGGGTGTAGTAAAGAATTTGGAATCTAAACTCAAGTTGCCAAATTTAAGAGTTGGTGTGCTATCAGATACGAAGTGGTATGCTTAGAGGACTGAAAAACCTTGACTTGAGAAGAACATAAAGCATGGTTTGCCACACAGTGGGACTCAGTATCAAAGGGAACAGAAGCAACTGCATTAAGGGAAAGTATGAATTATGTTATATACTTACCCTTTGGTGGGGGTACATGAGGAAGGCAGGGTAAGTCAGGCAAGGAAGCTTTCTTTCTCTTATCAAATATTTATAATCACTATTACCAAAATTATTAAAGACTAGATTCTGCATTAGGTGGGGAGGTTCAACCTAATGTTGTCTTTGAAGAGAACAGAGATAGAGACATATAAATGGATGAGACGAAAAGGTACTACAGGCCTTATTAGAACAAGATTTATAGAGAAAAGAGTCTGGACTCCCTAAGAGTTGGGACTCAGAGTCAAGAAGTAAATGAAAGGAGGACCTCTAAGTTGTAGCAGAACTGCTGTAACAATGGGGGACATAAGAACCAACGCTTCTCTGGTATTTCCAGATGTATCCCTTCCTATCAGTACTATGGTGAGAAGTAGACATTCTTCATGATTGCATGGCTAATGAGTTATGGAGATTAAATCCAAATACACAGTCACGCAAACCTGCTTTAATGACTAAATCACCTCTTTTTCTTTATCCCAGAAAGGTCATGTATGCCAAAGATATAAACAAGCTGTTAGACAGTGAAGTCAGGTTTACATTTTTTTTTTTAGTGTTTTAGCTTCTAAATCCTAATCACTTTTTTTAACACTCCAACTTTTCTAATTATAATTAAACTGAGTTAAATGGATTAACTTCCTGGTTCAATTCTTTCCTTACAGACTTAGAGTATACCAATGCAAGTATGGAGGAGCAGCAAAAATGTTGGACATCAAATTGGATGAGCTGACATCCAATTTCAATGCTTTTTGTCTGTTGGCATCCCCTATTAAGAATTGCCAGTCTGGAAAATGGGTTTCACAATAGATACTGAGTGAGTTGCTACTCTGGAATTTGTAGATAAATGAAATTGGCTTCCCACAATTCCAGTAGTGAATTCCCACAGCATAAATGTAACAGAGCTCTGTGGTTGTAACCAGAAAGGTCTGTGATTTGTAGCTTCAGGAACACACCCAAATTCCAATCAGAATTCTCTGGGGGCAAAACCAGGGAGAATAAATCTGCACATAATCAAGATTAAGCAAGAAAAAAAAATCAATCAATACTATCGACTCCTTCTTGAAGAAAGATTTTCTGATCAAACAGATCCACTGATGGTGAAGAGGTATCAGTATGTGGCACCCTGAGATCAAACCCAGCTTGGTGCTTGTTTTTGTAAACAAAGCTTTGTTGGACTATGTGCTCACCTATTGTCTATGTAAGATACGCTGCTGTGATGATACATGTGTCCTAAATACCTAAAATATTCACTACCCATGTCATTATTAAAAAAAAAAAACCATACTAGATGCCGATGAGTGCTTGATATCTTCTAGCACATCTCCAGAATAAAATACGCTCCCATCAATTCCTAAAGTGATCTGAGATCCTGGTTCTTATAAGAAATCAGAATTTTTTAAAAGATTTATTTAATTTTATTGGAAATGCAGAATAAAAAGAGAAGAAGAGAGGAAGAGAGGAAGATCTTCTGTCTGATGATTCTCCAAGTGGTTGCAACAGCCAGAACTGAGCTGATCTGAAGCCAGGAGTCATGAGGCTGAAGCTTCTGGGAGTCTCACAGGTGTGCAGGCTTTGGGCGGTCCTTGACTGCTTTCCCAGGTCACAGGCAGGGAGCTGGATGTGTAGCAGGGCCTCCAGGACACAAACCAGTGTCCATATGGGATCCCAGCACATACAAGACAAGGATTTTAGCCACTAGGATACCATGTCAAACCCCAGAAATCGGAATCTTTCTGTATGGAATTTAATTGTAAGTATAATTTAATGTAAACCCAAAGTGATTTCAGCATCAGACATTCCAGTGTCCAAGTTTGGAGGTTTCCCTCTGCATTTGGCTAGGGTGAGATACCTGCTGAATCCATCACAGCAAGTTTCTGTCTCTGATCAACACATTCCCACTTTAGAGATTAATATACCAAGATACTCATTAAAACCATTTGAGTGTAGGATTTCCTTTATTCCAGGCCACATTCCTGAAGAAATCTTGTGATGACTTGCCATGTTGAGTGCCCCTGTTCCCAAGAGAGAAGCTGGATTGGCACCTGCTTGCTAACAGACTTTCTTTTTAAAGAGAATTAGTGTTCCAGGGGATGTCATCAGATACTGTGTACTTAATGCATATACCTCAGGCCCTGAAGGGCAGAGATCTGGGTTCAAAACACACAGGTTCTTAGGAGAATTATCTGATCAGTGACTTTGTAAACCATAAAAATCTGCCATGCTGCTTAGATTTCAGAGTGTATGCACTTGATAAAATCTGGGGAGAGAGGGTAGGGGCTCATTGATGAAGAGTTACTTTGCTAATGGTAGAAATACTATAAGTATCATTTGTTAATGCCTTTCAATTGAGGTGACTAGCACAATGTTCTCAGCCAGCTTCACCCCAACTTATTGCTTAATTTTGTCGCCAGTAGCCTCCCTCACCCAATTGAAACCCGCTTCTCACCTGGACCTTCAGTAACTGCCAGCTTCCAGTTTCACAATCCCAGTGGTGACCCAATCACCAGGCTCTAGACTGAAATAGATTGATCTACCCCATCCAAGCAAAATGCTTAGCATGCTTACGCCATTAAATGTTTTGAGTGATGTAACACTGAAACTCTTGTACAATATGGCCCTCCTACCAGTCACATGAACTGTGACCCTATTGATTTCCTCCAGGGGCAAATCCCACTGCCCACTATTTCTTCCTCTGCTCCTGTGTAACAGTAGCCTTCTAGTTACTACCCACAACTTGAATTTTCCTCTTTCATGGATACAGGGTCCCATTTTTATAAACATACTACCCTGCCTACCATGAAGCTAGATACAATTGTGTGTCCATTCTAAAAACCAGTGAAATGTAGGGCTTAGTGGTTAAAGCTCTATTCTTAAATGCACCAGGATCCCATATGGGCGCAGGTTCTAATTCCGGCAGCCACATTTCCCATCCTCTTCCCTGCTTGTGGCCTGGGAAAGCAGTTGAGGATGGCCCAAAGCCATGGGATCCTGCACCCACGTGGGAGACCTGGATAAAGTTCCTGCCTCCTAGCTTCAGATCAGCGCAGCACTTGGGGAGTGAATCATTGGACAGAAGATCTTCCTCTCTTTCTCTTCTCTCTGTAGATCTGACTTTCCAATAAAAATAAATAAATCTTTATAAAACTCCAGTAAAACATAAAGAAGTGTGCCACTTCTGCCTCATTTGTTGGTAAACTCAGCATGCCACTCTTTCCACTGTCCCTCTTGTGACTAGGATTTATGTTTAGCAGCAAGGCAGCAGACACCTACCCACGGGAAAATGCCTGGAAGAGTGTAGGGTGACACAGATTGTAGGTTACAGTCCTAGGATGACTAAATGAAGCAGAGCTGCTCCATGAGACTCACTGTCACCTTCCGTCTGTTCCATGAGAGGTATGTAGTCTTGTTCTTTCAAGTCACGGTACTGTGGATCTCCTTGTTGTAGCACCTAGTCTTAAGCTAGCATGCATACCATCACTGTTTTAATTCTTTAGGCCACTTTATCCAGGTTAACTTGGTTAATTACAAAGCACCATATATGTGAGGTCCCACAATGATTTCAGAACAAGGCAGAACTAATCTCTCCTTGTTAATGTGCACCATACCACATTTACTTGATTAATTCATCAACATCATGCTGTTTTAATTGGATTCTGGGTTTGTCCATCACTGTATCCACCTATCAGGAAGGTAAGAGCATTTTTAAACTTGTCTTTGAATCCTGAGGCTAAATTTCAACATAAATTGGAATTTTATTGTGTTTTCAAAGGCAAATGAATTAAGGGTCATCTTATATTTAGATTAACAGTAAGGGACTTTCAAAGGGTTAAGAAGCAGAACATAGAAAAAGAAAGAGGGATGAATGAGAAGGTAGGAACAGTGAGGTATGGACCATGCCTCTAGGTCAGCTGCCTCCTCTCCAGCACTAGCCCTCTGTGGAACTTCAATAACCACATATTGATTGAGTCCAACTTTTGCTTGTCATTCTTGCGTCTTTCTGCCAACCCCCAAGGAAGTGAGACACGTAGGAAATCAGTCAATAGGTTAAAAAGAAGAGGGGAAATGTGTCAGATTTGCTAATTAAGAAATCATTCAAATGATCTGGTAAACAAATCTATATCAGACATGTGCATGTGGTTAGACATATGGTCATTTAATGTAATATTTGGGTTTGTAAATAGTCTCACGTTTATATGACAGTTGTTCATTTAAAATTAATGTCTTTATTTCCTAGGGTTTTCAGACAAACAATTCTAAGGGCAATCATTTCTCTGGCTGATTCTGGTATTCTGTTAATACAGCCCACGTTGCTTATGGTAACACATGCTAGAGAAAGAGTGGGAAACTCAGTGGCCTTTAATTATTCAGGCTTTAATCGTGCAAGCATGTACAATCAATATTTGTTGATCTTAATCTGATTACCAGCTAGTGCTGTTCAGTGTCTCCATCACCAGGATAACAATATGACACATTTCATAGACTTTGCCTCAGCTCTTCCAACAAGCTTATTGGAAGGATTTTAATCAGCTAATGAACTCATCAGTGGCATTTTCTGGAGCCAAGATACCTTCCTGTACCTACATCCCAGGACCATATTTGCCTGACATCTTGTGGCCACAGGGAACATGACAGTCTATAAATTCAACATCTGCACACAGTGTGAGCAGCGTGGTGAATGCTAATGGCAGCATTACAGTTAGAACAAATACAAAACTGCTTAGAAGATTGTGACATGTAATTATTTCATCTCATTAAAATGGAAGCTAGCCTTTTCTTTTTATATTTATGAGGCAAGTTAGAACATATGGCTCAATTCTTGTGAGGAGAGGAATGGGGCCTGAATCTGGGCTGAAAGACATGAGATTTGAGCTCAGCTACACAGGCCACAGAAGCCCTGTGCTGTGCAAAGCCTACAGTGCCAGAACGTGGTTCGCCAGGAGAGGACAGAAAGTGTGTCGATGGTCAGCTCCTCGGAGAAAGGGCATTTCCAGCTGGGATTGTCGATGCCGAGGAAGAATTCTATGAGCACTGAGAGACCAGTCAACGGTTGCATTTTCACCATTGTTCAGAACGGTGTTATGACTCACAAACTTTCCTTTTTAGCACCAGAAACATTTTGTACCAAGTCAAATTTGGTGTGGAACCACATAAATATAAAACAGAACCAGAAAAGGTGCTTAGATTGAAGCAGGGTGTCTCAGTTGCTCTGGCTTAGTCTCCCTCCTGTCCCTAAAACCCGCAACATTGAGGGTCTGGCTGGGGGACCAGTGGAAAGCAGGAAATTGTATTACCCTTGAAGCCAGAAGCCCTAGCTTGGTATCCCAACTTGACTCTTCCCTACCTGAGTATCATTTAGTCAGTCACTAATTTTTCTAAACTCCAGACTTTTCTTCTGTGTAGCAAATGAAAAGATATTTACTCTATGGGCTGTCAGACGCATTCAGAGACAGTGGAATGAGAATTGCTGCAATTACTAAACAAATGATCATAGTGCCCTCATTAGACAGTGCTAACGGATAGCCATGCAACCACGAGGAACAAGCTCCTGACAGTGCATTGCACTACTTCGTGCCAAGTTCTGACTCCTCCAACTTTCAGAAGTCATCGGAAGCCTTAATGCATTAATATATCTTGAGTAGCTTAAAACAAGAAGACAAGGGGAAATGCTCTGAACACCAAAATGTCAGGCCTCCATAACCCATGTCAGTCCATTATCCTCACCTCACCCACCAGGACAACTGTTCCTGTCTGTCCTTTTCCCTGAATGTGTTACTCACCCTCTCATATCACAGCGCAGTTAGATCTATGCTAGTCTGTCTTCAAGAAGGTCCAGATCCTGGGGCCCACATAGGATATGTTTTGTTTCTGAGCACACAAAAACATCACAACTAAGCAAAGACTGGAATACACGTCTGTCATCACTCCTAGAACTGTCCTTCTGACAATGCTGCCTGTTTTATAAAGGGCTCTGAGGAATGTGAGCATGGACAGACTAAAGACTGGTGCTGTGCTGAAGAAATCCAATGGATTTAGTCACTAAAACAGCTCTCGAAACTTTCACACGAGCCAGGAAAAACAGCAAGATGAGACAGCACAGCAACTCAATACTTACTTCCTTCAGGAATCTAATAAGAGAGGAATAAAATGTGTTCTTTCAATTGTAGAAAGGACCAGGATTTTGTTTCTAGTTGTTTCTAAAGGATGAGTAATTCTGACTATCCAGCAGAAGACTGTCATGCCCTTGAACCTGTAACTTTGGGCACTGCCAGCCCTACATGCATGTGACATCACAGGTGGAGATGGAGCAGGCAGCATTGCTCCTGTGACAGCAGCTGGGGCTGTCAGCAAGCAGGGATGCAGACACGGCAGAGGCCTGGCTTCTTCGGCAGTACATCTGCAGTGCAGCAGACACATTCCCAGAAAGGGGAGGTCATTCCAGTAGATCACTCCACAAATGAGTTGTCTGATGTGTGACCCTGACCCAAAAAGAGGAAATGGGCAGGGCCAGACATCCACAGACTAAACCTTTCTTTTAAGCTGAAAATTATGTGGTTCTAATGTGCTATTAAAGATAATTTAAAAGAAAATGGATATTTAATTTAAGGATCATTTCTGGCAAGGCTAAGAAACACCTTCACCAGTATTTGAAGCTATTATATAAATCACCAAAAATCAGAACCACAGGCAATCTTGCCTATTAATGGTCCAGGCATCGGTGCCTTCTCTCTTGTGCGCTTTCATATTTGTTATTTCTTTCATTTGGACCCAAAGGACAAAATGCTCAGTTGCAGAAATAGAACATGTCGCACTTGAGTTCAGTAGAGAGTTTTTTTTTTTACTTTTTTAAAGAGAGACTTCAGAGGCAAGATGATAAATGGCTGATGAGAAACAAGGGTTTTACTGGGCTGGCAAGGAGAAGCTAACCATGTAGGGGCAACCTCAGGACTCAATGATAGTGAGCTGCTGTGTCTACCCTCAAAGAAGGAGCTATCAATTCATTTTTAAGGCAAACAAGTTGGATCCTGGGGGCTGCTGGAGGTGGAGCAGCAGAATCTCATCCAGCCACCCAGGTGACCTTTGAATAGGCCTTAGAAAGAACAATGGAGACACAGCAGTCCTAAATTAGTCACTGGAGCTGTGTGATTTGTCCCTGTGCCAGATGTTCCCTCACTGAGTGCTGTCTGGCCCATATGTCTTCTGTGAACAAGAGAGCAAAGGAGCCAAGGGCTGCCACTTCTGAAGCGGCCCGCCAGTGCGGGTTAATGGAGTCACTGGCAGGAGGCTGCTTTCTGATTGGTTCTTAACTGTTCCTCTTGGAGATCAAGGGCATTATGCAGACAGCACACCTGCCCACTGTCCGGGCCAGGCTCACGGCTGATAGGCAGCTTTGGTGCCTGCTGAGTTCTGAAGATCGCTGCAGGGCCCCTCAGCTGGGGCTTCAGCCCTTTCCTTCTCTCTTCCCAGTCATAAGAAGCCACTGTGGAATTTTTTCAACAGTTGTTGCCATGTTCAAAGTGAGCCCCAATCTGGCCAGTAGGCTTTCTGTTCCCATTAGTCACACTCTTGTGCTGCCTGCCCAGGTGAACTTGGCGACACTCTGTCATTCTGAGTTAAGGCGAGAGAGGTAGACCACTTTGGTTGTTGGAGATATGAGACTTGAAGTTCCATTCATTTGAGAAACGTTGCTGCTTTTGTCTTTTGGTTTCATAAAAGGTCCTGAGTACAGCAACAAGACACCTTTTCCTAGCTTCTCATGAAGCCTGGAAAGGATATTCTCTTGGTCTGCCCAAATCATCCCTTTCTTCTGGAAATTCTGCCTGCAGTGGTCCCTGGGCATCTTACTCAGGTTGGCCAATCAGGGAACCTGTCTATGGTTTCCAAACAGCACTTGACTGAGAGTCTGCTGCAGGTGATGGGAGAAGCCAGAGGGTCACAGGTAAGAGTGGGCAGACCCCATCAATGGGTCAGTGACCCCGTAGGACAGCAGCTCTGGGGGATTCACAATAGCTCTGTCCTTCCTCTTTGGCATCAAGATCCCATCTTTAGTTATGTAAAATATTCCTATATTCCACCCAGTAAATTTGAGTGTCAGTCACTCACCTCTAAAAGACTCCTAGCAGAGCCAATGAACCAGATAAAATGGTGAATCTTATAAAATACCATGATTTTGAAAGCCAAATCTGAACAACCAATACACTCAAAGCTAATTCCTCAATCTGTTTGCCAAGAGAACCAGTCACGAAAAAGGGGCTCTCTCAGCTTCAGTTGGGCCACGGCTTTGTGAAGACAGTTATGTTAGCTCATGTAGCTAAGAAGTCAGCCAAACTCTCTTCTAAGTTGAACTTCAATTCCAATAATTTAAAATGTGGAATGTATTGAGTGCTAGAAGTTTTATGTGCTAATGAATGGAGGTTCCCTCTAATACTATGTGCCAGGCTCTTTGGTTAAGGATCTTAAGTCATGCTTCAGTCTTTGCTTTTTGCTCCTGCCTCATGCCCCTATAACATTGACTTTGCTTGTTCTTGCCTGTAAAATGGCTGCAACAAACTGCTCTGTGTCTAAAGAACACATCTAACCATTTTTGTAATCTCTCCAATCAGCAATGAGCCATTAAGTGAATTGGTTTTGAATATTTGATTTTCAGTAATTTGATTAAGAACTCAAATATGCAAGCAACATGGATAGGCTAGGAAATCAACTTCCATCTCCTATTGCTTCTCTCTTCTTCCCATTCAGTGGACTCATCTCCTTACACTACTTTTAAGTCTCCCAAAACTTTTGAGACAAATTTTGAATACCTGAGCTAAAGATGTAGGACCACTTTCCTGGGAGAAGCAGGTCTCCATCTTGCACAAGGCTGTGCTAAGGTACTTTACCCATCACCTCACCTGAATATTGTGCTTCATACGGTGCTGCACATTTGCATTTATTGCTTAATTAGCTTAAATTATTGTTTTTCACTTCCCTCCTCACAAGAATATCAGTTCCTAAAAGCAGCAAGTGCTTCAGCCTAATGCCATTACCGTATCCCAACTTTAAGCAAGGTATTGGTTGCACCATAGATGCTCAGCACCTTCCAAAGGAAATTGTGTTGGCCAATCATGATACTATATGGAAACTGTCCTACTTCTGCCTCCCACACTGACCCACTGGTTGCTTCATTTCTCCCTTCTGAGGACCACGTTCCAGCAATCATTTCTCCACGATTCAGTCCCTTCTGATGGGCTATGGGATTGGGATACTCTGTTCTCATCTGCTGGAGAAGTCCAACACAGCCTTCTTGTTCGATTTCAGTACCAGTTTCCTTCCTCTCCTTCATTTCCTACTTCTGAGTGAAGCTTTGCCACGTTTCTAAGCTATCCAACAGAGTGTGATGAAACACCTGACAGCTATCAGCTGCTGTGAAAGGAGGAAACTCAGTAGGGCACTTGAGAAAGAACAGACACCTTAAAGCCAGGCAGGGCAAGGGCAGTCAAGGAGGGCAGAGTGGGTCCAATTCCGGGTTCTACCTTTATTTGTCATGTAATGTGTTACAAAGGAGAGTTAGTGATAACCACTAGTTTACAGTTTAGCATATTGCTTGTGAGAACCAAGAAGCCTCTGAGAATAAAAAGTAAAACTGGGATGAATTACAATGGGATGGCTTAGGGCAACAGAGTTAGGACAAGGAAGTTCAGCAGGATTTGTCTGTCTCTCATCCCCAGGTGTCTCTGTGCTTGGACTTCCTCAACATGGTTTCCTGCATATACCCAGTCAGACAAACCACTTACACCAGCACGCCAGTCACCTCAGTCTGCCTGTCTTTCTGTCTTCTCACAGCAGCTCAGGCTCTGCATCCCACGCCAAAGCTTCAGGGGAGTTTCTGATTGGTCCCATGTAAAGAATAAGATTTGCATGGAAATGAGAGCTGCTGTCTCCAGGCTTTAGCTGTGTGAGCGGAATTCTAATTAGAAATGGGTGATGGGGAACCAATAGGCAATGCCACTCCCCTACCTCATGATAATTATGAAAATAAATGGAGTAGCAAATAGAAAATAATTTCTGGCTAAAAGTAGATGCTCATCAGTTTTCCCTCCCCCTGTGTTTCAATTGGGTTTCTCTTGCCAGCTAGCTAAGGACAGGTCAGATTTAAGGTGCCTATTTAAAGTCATGCCTTGACCCCATTGGACTGTCTATTCCTTTATTGCTTCTTGAAAAACAGTTCCTGCCTGGACACAGAAGTGTTGTTGGCAGCTCCCCCAGTTGAACTCTGGGTCCCATGGACATGGGATCCAGGTTTTTCCCACAACCCATTGGACTGGGCACACAGCCAGAGCAAGTGTCTCTCTCCCGTGCAGGGCCACGGAACACTCCTTGTCTGCGGGGCATCTACCCACTTGCCTCCTTGTGCTTCTGCTTTTGAATCTGAGGTTTGCCAAATGTAGCAAATAAAAATGCGGGACACATGATGACATCTTGGAGAAGCAAATAATTTTAAGTGTATGGCTCAAATATCCATTGTTTCACATTCTAACTTACCTATGTGCTCGATTTTATCTGGCAATCTACTGCGGTCATGTTTTTTCCTGTTTCATTCTCTACTGTGACCCTTAACCAGCATTACATATGTAATAACACACACATGCTCACATCTACGTTTCAAGAAGCCTATGCTGAACACTCAATCCTCTCCCACCATCTCTCCACCCACACTCCCTGTCTCCTGTTTCTACTTGTCTGACCAACTTCTAGCCTCGTCTTTATAAGCCAAGTTTTTTGTTGTTGTTGTTTTCTGCTGCTGTTTGTGCTTTCTTCCCTGAAGCTACATGCTTAAGTGCCTTGTGGAGATAAGAAGGGGAGGACAGACTACATTTTGGAATTTTCAAGTTGGAGAAATAGCAGAGGTCTTCAACCCTTGCCCTGGAAAGAATGACAAGTTCGTGTACTGCAATTCAAACTATTTTATTTTGACTTTGGAACTCAAATGTCAGAAGCCACAGCCTTGTGTCTGAGACGAAAAGAATGGCAGTTTAACTTACCAAAGATCCCTAAAACACAAAACAAGTCCCATGCCCTAGAACATCATGATTATAAAGAGTAAAGGGTGAAAAAAGATCAGGAAACACTTAGCCACTGAGGTCTGCCAGATGTCAGAGAGGAAGAAACACCTGCTCAGGCCACCATTGAAGACAAAATTAACATCTGTCATATAAGAAAGGGAAGCAAAATTCTTTGTCATTACAAGTGAAACATTTTCCAATTGAATGGATTTTTTCCATCAGGTTCATTTTGGTCATGTGCACCAATACAAACATCAGAATTTTTTCAGGGAGGCTGAGAGAGAGTGAGAAAGAGCAGATGTTAATTAGAATGAAATCATAGCAAGGCATTCTGCACTTTGCTTTGTCCTGATGCTGTATTATTAGTTCATCACACCCACTTAACACTGCATCCCAGGCAGAAAATTATCCACACAAATAGATTGGTTCATGGAAGTCATTCTCAAAATGTAGTCCTGAGCTAGAGGCATCAGCTTTGTGTTTCAACTTCTTATAAATGTAGCTGACCTCCTGAGTCAGAGACACTGCAGATGGAACCCAGCTAACAAGCCCATCACATGAGTCTAATGTCACCTGATTGTCACCTACCTGGTTCTTTTTGATCACCCTTAACCTATCCACAGGTTAAGAGAAATGAAAAATTTTCTCAAAGTATTTTACTTTGAGTATGTCAGAAACCTAATTTTGTTCTTTGCTTAGCAAGAAACCTAAAGTCAATGGTGCTAATCTCAGGCTCAGGGAATTATTTAGTTTGTTAACGTACAGTTTCATCAACACAGCATTGTTTTACTTTATTCTTGTCTAGAGTCCTGAAGAATGTGAATCAAGAGGAGTAGAGAGACTGTGTCATCCAGGTGTTGCTGCTTCTTTTAGGATCGAAGGACAATGAACCTTTCGTGTCAGCAGCAGGTGCCCTTCTCCTAGGCAAGGGCTTCTAAAATGCAGAGGAAAGCAATCCTCTTTTTTTTTTAAGTCAGTGATAACAAGTCATGTTGGAGGAGGTTCAAGTTAGCATTCTATAATGTTTAAATGTCTCAGTTTTATTCTCTATTATCATTATTATTATTATTATTTTACAATGAAGTTCCATAGGCTCTGGGATTTCCCTGGCCCTCCCCTCAAATTCCATCTGCCCACACACTGATTTTCGCCTATATTATTACAATAACATATTTCTTCATAGGTAGTCATAAATTCATCATTGTGAGCATGGAAAATGGCAGCGTCTATCATTTTATTGTCAAGAAAAATTTAATAGTTTCATTGGGAGTCCATATTTCATCTGGAAACAGATGCATACTGCAATGCATCCTCACATCTGGATATGATAGTCTCCATTTCACAGTTATTGTATATTGCCTTAAATGAAAAGCCATAAGACAAAACCAGCAACAGGAAGAAAAATATAAATTTAGAATGCAATGAAGTTAAATAATATGCTACTGAATGACTAATGTGCTGCTGAAGAAATGAAAAAATAAAATCAAGACCTTCTTGCAGAAAATAATGCTTCTGTATAAACAATGAATCAGTGAAGAATTTAATATGAGAATAAAAACTTTTGAGGAAATGAAAATAAAAATAAAAACATCAAAATCCATGAAATATGGTCTCCACTGATCTCTATTGGTGAGATGTGGCTCCTGTATGTAGGTAACAGACAAATAGGCTTTGTTTTTATATAATCCAGTCTACTAATCTACGATGCTTGATTGATGAGTTTAAACCATTCACATTCAGGGCTAATATGGAGATATTCATCTGGTCCTGTCATTTTAACAATGAGTTATTCATTGTTTGATTTAAACTTCTGTTGCTATTTTACTGAGAAGTTCTCTACATTTTTCTTTGGTTTAGGTGGGTGCTATTCCTTTTCTCTGTCCGGAGAACATCTTTAAGTATCTTTTGTAGGGCAGATCTGGAAGAGGTTTTTCTTTATTGTGGTTACTCCATCTCCTATGATCCCATCCTGTGATCCCATGCTGTATAATCTTTCTCCCACTTCTGGTTTGAGCAGTTCCCAGGATTAGAGAGATACCAGGTGTCCTACATAACTAGGTGGTTGGTAGTGCTAATCTCACTGGAACGTGCTGACCATTAGGTCTGATGTTCATCCAGACCTATTTTGACCCATACATAGGATGCCTATGTCAGTATTATTTTTCCTATGGGACTAGTGCAATGCACTGCCCTGGAAATGAGTTCATTCTCAGCTCAGCACATGCCCAAAGCCTTTGCCACACTGTTCCAAATGGCACCTGATGTGCCACTAGTGGAGTCCTGGATCTGCTAGCCATTAGGTCTTAGGGCTATTTGGACCTATTTTGGGTGGAAGCTGTAGTTTGCCTCATCAGCACAATGCACTGAGCCAGAAAGGCATTCACTCCAAGCTCAGTGCATCTGCAGTCCAGTTCCCACAACGTTTGCCTCCGTACACAAAATGGTGCCTGATGCAGCTCTGGTGAGGGTCTGGGCTGTAAGATCCAACCTGTTGCCATACAGCCTATTTGGAATCTGCTGTTTTCTCTGCTCCTGGTTGAATCAAACAAATCAGCAGGATGGACAGTTATTGGGTTCACTTTCTGAGCTCCCAGTGAACTCCCCTTCCCAGCTGGATGATGGAGGAGTTACGGCTGCCAATGAAGTTCAGATCGCTGCTCACTGATGAATGCTGGATTATCTAGTCACTGCAACACCACACCATTGTCTCTGCTGCTTTTCCACGTCCTTCATTCCCCAGGTGCCCCTCTGCCATTGACCAATCCTCTCCTATTTTCTGGAATTTGTCCTCTCTGTTTCACCCTGGTTAATGATTCTTCGTGTGTTTAAACATGTCCTTACCCTATTCTGCCACCTTGATCCTCTCTTAATGTTTCAGTTTCTACTACAAAAGACTTGTGGCTTGGGTTTCTAGCTCAAAGGTGAAAATGTAAGAATGAAGGCTAAAATGTTTGGGATCTGGAACTTTTCTCAGTCTCTGACTCTAAGCCCAGTCTCAGCATATAAAACATCAATCTCAATCCATATTCTTTCTTGCCTATGACATGGTTCTGTGCTTTTATTTATGCATATATTTATGTGTACTCACATGTATGAAAATGTCTTTTTGATTCATTTACACTATTTATTTGAATAGGAGAGAGAGGAGGTGACAGAAAAAGAAAGATCCTCAGTTTATTGGCTCACTCCTGAAACGCCCACAACAGCAGAGGTTATACCAGGCCAAAGTCAGGATTAGAACTCAGGTCAGTCTTCCATGTCAAGTCCTGGAGCTATCACCTGCTGCCTCCCAGAGTGTGCATTATCAGATGAGATAGGGTGCGTTCAGGGTGGTATGGCCGTAGACAAGTGTGCATTACCAATAAGCTAAAATGAGAAGCAGGGACAGGACTCAAATCTAGATACTGTGACAAGGGCTGCAGGCATCTCAAGCAATGACCTAACTGTTAGGTCATATACCAGCTTGGAGAAGCCCATATAGTTGAAACTGTATTGAGCTTAAGAATCCTTTCTTAACATTGATTGGGCAATGAATGAGTCATGTCATATTTAACAGTTTTTCAAATGCAACTTCGCATTAAAGCTTGCTACAAAATGTTTAGTTAAAGAAGTCAGTACTTAGACACTACACACATACAAGCATAGATGATTGGATATATTACATAGTGATTGTTGAGATTTGGGCTTTTGGGAGATTTGAAGTTCTGATCTATATTTTTGTGATCAGAGATAGGATAAATATTTTTTAAATAATAAAACCAACTTTCAAAATGTCTTTGTCGCTATAGTAATCTTAGTATATGACCATTTATGCTTTGATATTCCTCTTTTAGGATATGGAAGTTAATTTCTTCCCATCCCCTTGAATGTGTACTGAACATAGTATCTCTCTTCTAATGAACAGAGCATAGAGAATAGTACATTTTCAGTGGTCAACCCAGGAGACATTAACACAGCCTAATCAAGGTCAATGTCAGCAATAATTCATATAGATATCATGTACACTTGGACATGATGTGAAAAGAGGGATGTTCACCTCGGTGGTATTATTCTCTAAAATGTGTAACACTACTATAACCATGAGAAAGCATCAAACACAAATTGAGGAATATGCCACAAAATATCTTACCCGTATACCCTTCATATGTACCAAGGTCAAGAAAAATGGGATAGAAATGATTACAGACTGGAAAAGATTAATGGACTAGAGAATTGGATGCAATTTGATATACCAAATTGGATTCTGGCATAGAAAATGGACTTTAGCAGCAATGATGAAATCTGAATAAAACCCAAATGATTGTTAATTTTCCTGTTTTGAAAAAGCACTATATCTAATTAAATGCCAACATTGCTAGAAGCTACGTAAACGGCATGTATATGGGAACTCTGAACTCTCCCATAAATCTCAGATAATCTCAAAATAAAAGTTAAAAATAGGGCCCGGCGGCGTGGCCTAGCAGCTGAAGTCCTCGCCTTGAATGCACCAGGATACCATATAGACTCCGGTTCTAATCCTGGCAGCTCCAATTCCCATCCAGCTCCCTGCTTGTGGCCTGGGAAAGCAGTTGAGGACGGTCCAAAGCTTTGGGACCCTGCACCCATGTGGGAAACCCAGAAGAAGTTTCTGGATCCTGGCTTCGGATCGGCATAGCATTGGCCGTTGAGCTCACTTGGGGAGTGAATCATCAGACAGAAGATCTTCCTGTCTCTCCCCCTCTCTGTATATCTGACTTTCCAACAAATAAATAAATCTTTTTAAAAAACGTTAAAAATATAATAAATCCATTGGTAATAAAAATACCACTAAATCATCCCTTTGCCAATTATAACTCTGACACCCATACAGTGATTCTATGAAGGCACTACATTTGATTCTAGAAGAAGCAAAGCTCTCAAGACTTCAGGTATTAATTTAGCATCTCCCTAGGGAATATCACATCCTAGGAAGACATGTGAAATCACCTCCTGCTTGGAGAAGAGAGCAGCTGGAACTGGAATTCTGTTTGCAGCCATGCCCTGCCTGGCTGCATTGCTCAGCTCCTCTCTCTCTTGATCATCCCACTGTGGCATTCAACACACCTTTCCTTTGGCTGCCCTGCAGAAAAAAGGGAGCGTCTGAATATTCAGTCATTTAATCTCTTCCAAGAGAATCCATCCAGCCAATCTGTTTAATTCTCCATTTGTCATAAACACATGACAAGAACATTTCAAATCCATTTTTTTGCTTGAGTTTTGTTTTTTCCACCCAGAATGAAAAGAGCTCTTTTTACCTCTGAGGGTTTATGTTTCATTATTTCATTGGCATTGATTTCTCTGCCACACAGCCCAGCTTCGTTCAGAAGCATGAAATCTGTCCTTGCTATACATTGCCACTGGAGTTCATTTTCTGTACTACTTCTCAGACATTACTTCTTTTTTTGGAAAAACAAAGGATCTTCCCAGTGCAATGATGTTGTTCATGACCTATTTCAGGAAAAGATATGACCCAGGAATTTTGCATTTTGGCTCAGCTGTTGCTAAGACAGCCATAATGCAAGATTTTCCTATGAGTGAAGACTCTCATGTTCCCTGTGGATCACAAAGGGCACATACCTGAGTAGACATGGACAGTAATAATGGGCGTCCAGTATTACAGAGCATTTCTCTGTTGGAAGCCATTACCACTTCATCTTTATGATCATTTGCAAATATTTAACAAGGATCCATGGATGAAGAAGATGTTGAAAGCCTTGAATAAAATGGAGAATAACATGTGTCAAATATTAAATTATTCATTCTTACTAGGTTCCTACGGCAAGTTAGGAATGGAAACAGAATGAACATAGATCAATTATGTGCTTATTCCATGAGACTAGAAAACAAGGGGTATGAAGATGTTGAGGCTAAAAAACTAAGTCTCCAGGAATTTGGTGGAAGCTCACGTATACTCTAAGGTTTAAAGACCTTTTTTTGGTGGAGTGATAAGGACATGATCAAAAATAGAGCTCAACCTGATTGAGAGCCGATCTAGAAGACAAGATCCTTATTGACAGCGTCCACTGAGTCATACCTAACTATGGAGCTGCTGAATCTCTCTGAGATTATCTAAGACAGAAATCCATTGGCTTCAAAGACTAAAAGAGCAGGATAAGTATTTATCTTAATTTACAAACAAAAATGACAAATCAAAAATTAAAATATTCCTATAAATTCATCACTTATGAAGTAAACTTTGTTTACTCAAGGCTCTCAGAAATTTCTGGTGAATGAATATTTTGTAGAACATTACAATCACCACGGATTGACTTTGCTATTTAGCTTTAAGTGACAAAACACATTTCTTTACTATAACATTCAAAATTACTGTTTTGGTATGTGTACAATTATTTGTTTAGCTGGTTTCAAACAATTTACTTAACTATTCGATGGCTATTGAACGTAGATGTTGATTTCAAATTGTTGCTCTTATAAATCGGAATTCAGTCCATAAGATTTTTCTTTTTTCTAGATAGTTTATTTTGGATAATTTCTCAGAGGCTAGATTGAGAGATTAAAATATAGGCCCATTTTTACACTCCATAAGCAATTTTACATAGATATTAGATACAATATATTGATCTATTTTAGTAAATGGAGGAGGATTCTTCTGAGCAACTGTGTGTCAAATATTCTGTTGCATGTCTCTCTTTGGATAGCCCACTGGTATTTTAAATTTAGCATTCAAATAAACTCTTCATATTCCTCCCAAACTTCTCACATATGCTCATCCTCCATCCTACCTTGAATATCATCACCACCTTTTCTTTCACTTAGGCCAGAAGCCTTGGAGTATGACTGGATTCTTTTTCAGTTCATCATAGACTGCTTCTCAGTCTTCCCCTTTCCATCTAATAACTCACAAAATACACTGGGTTCTCTGACTTAGATAGCTCTTGAATCTGACCATTTATCTGAATATTTAAAGTTCCTATTCAAGTCTAAGCCACTGTCAGTTCCCACCTAAACTCATGCCTTAACCCCTACTTAGGTCCCATACCTCTGGCTCTGCTCCCTTCTAATCATTCTGTCTACACCACAGAATTTCCAAAGTTTTCCATTCTGTGCTTAAATGTGGGAGATCTCCCCCAGATCTCTGTCTGTCTAGTCCACAAGGAGGGCCAAAAGCACATGGCACACTGTGCCCTTAGCTAACAGATCCCATCATGGCCTGTTCACTGGGCATGCAACAGGAGTGATTGGCTGCCCGTCAGTCTCTCTTCCCTACTTTGCTAGGACTTCCTTTGTAAACAACTCCAGCAAGTCAAATGTTACAATCATGCTGCTTTATGGAGCCTGCCCTGAGATAGAATTTCCTGTGCTTCTTGTGCTTCCTGACCTTTAACTCCATTGGAGGATCCAGAAGAGATAGACATATCTGTTAGCCAGTCACAGTGTTGTTGTACTGTCAGGACCACCCTTCTGCCTGCTCCCTTCTATATAAGCTTGTGACTTCTCTCAAATAAATGTAGATCCTTCACCACCAATCTATCTACACTGTTTCTGCTGCAGAAGAGCACTGTCGCTTCACCCCTCAGTGGTCTTGCGGCTTGCTGGAGAGAAAACCCCTGAGACTTAAAAGGCCTTGTTTTCTCATTCCCTTTGTATAACTTTAATATCTTCATTGCAGTTAACAGAGTTTTTCAGAATCTGACCTTTCAAACCTCACTCCTTTCATCATGCACCACTCTCCTGCTTCTTTTCTCTACAGTAGTTATTCTTTTCTTATTTCAGCTCACTTATCTCCAGCCATCTAAATTCTACCTTCCCATGCTTGTGTGCCATGTGAAATACGCGCTTCTCAGAGAAGGTATCCTGTTATTTGTCACTACCACCATCAAGCCCTGTCATATCCCAGTGATGTGCTCCCAAAGCAGTCTATGCATCCCCTATGCATACCTGCCTACTAAACATCTGTCTATCACAGATTATAAGCTCCATACAGGCAAGAATCTACTTTGTTTTGTTTACTATTTCATCCTCAAAGCCTACTATGTGTTTGGGATGTACTAAGACTTGGATATAGTCAACGAAAGAATAAACGAGTGCATGAGCTAACAACGTTCTCAGATCCCATTTTAAAGATATTTCCACAATATTTAATATTCCAAAAATCCTACTTGCAAAGTCCTTGTTTTCCATCCACATGTTATGCCATATTTGCACTCCAAAGCAAAAGGAATATTCACCCAGTTGACTTTTCCCCCCCACATGGGCTATCAGTACTACAGCAGACCAGCAACTAAAGGAGTCTGAAACCTATATATTCAGTCCTCTTTCCTGCCTCTCAGACTTGTCCTTTTTGAGAGGAGTGATAAAGCAGATGGATTTAGTTTTTATGCCAGTCATCATCAGCTGAGTGGAGGATTTTGTGTGAAGGAAAAGGCTAGTATTAAATTGATTGATGGCCCATTTTTCCTATTTGCTCCATGGTCAGCAGAGTGACACTGGGAGGACTGTCTAGTTAAAGGTGTATGAGACAATAGGTATGACAAAGGCCATTGTAAACAGGATGTATCACTTGTGATTCCTGGAAATGAGCACTTGGACACGTAGTCACCAGTAAACTGGCATGCAAAACTGCGGAGGAAAACTAACCTTGAATTTTCCTAAGTGCAATAAGGGATATATACAGTAGGATTTCTATTGTATGAGAGATGACCATTCCTATGTACACATCTAATTCTTCCTTTGAGTATCTTCATGTCTAGTCACATAATTAGATGCAAGACATGCAAATATGTGATTTTCCCACAACAGCCCTGAGGCTATGTGGCACAAGAGTTGTGCCCTATCAGAACCAGACTTCAGATTTAAGCCTCGTATCTGTTATCACATCTCTGATTAGTACAGCCAAGTTTTTACCCTAAGAGATGAAATTCTAGGCAAGAAAAAAGCATTTATCCAGTGGATCCAATATTGTCTGGCAGAGTTTCACTTTTCCCCCAGGACTTGCTCACATCAAGTACGGCTGCCATCAGCCTGCTCCTGGTGCCTGCAGCATCCCCTTGGAGTTTCTGGCACAACTGAGGACAACATCTTCTGTCCCTGGTTTTTCTTAGCATAGCCAAGCCTAGCTAGGCCAGTCAAAACAAAACTAAGGTACAAAAGAGGGGCAAAACACACACACACACACACACACACAAAAGAATCATAAACCTGCTTACTAACAAAAGTGCAGATTTCTGATCCTTTATTTGCTACTGTGAAGAGAGGCTCAAGATTCTTTCTACAAGTTTGCTCCTGGGCATGCTATACTTAAATTTGAAAAGGGTCATGCACCCAACTTCCTTGCTTCTCAGAAGTGGTGTCACCAGTTACAAATGAGCCTCCATCCCAAGGTTACATGAGTCCCCCCCTTGTTCCACTCTTGCCAGACATATGTAAAAGTTACCTTAGCATTCTCAGTGCAGGAGGAACTGTGAGTATGTGAATAAGAGCAGCCATTTCTTGTATTCTGTTTCTGGACCTACAGAAGGATAAAGGAAGTTTCTTAAGGCAAGGAGCAGGAGTGAATAGAGAAACAATAGGGGAGAAATTGTTTTGTGACTCAGTAAAAAACAAGTTCACGAGAAATTCCTGAGGGATGGTCATTAGGAAGTTCTTGTTCTCTCTCTCTCTCTCTCTCTCAGGCTCAGTAACAGGAAAGGATACAGATGCCAAATGAGCAAGTTAACTTCGGCGACATCTATTGGCTTGCTCATTGGGAACCCACACTATACCACCTCTGCCTAGTGTTGTTAATTGAAATAGTTTATAGCAGTGTTGCCCAAATGATACTTACTACCTACATGTGACTACTGAGTACTTGAGATGTGACTTAGGCAGGGGACTAGAATTGTGACACAGCAGGTTAAGCAGTCACCTGTAATTCTTCATTCTTCATCAAGGACCCAGTTGTTTCACTTCCTATCCAGCTCCCCACTAATGCACTTGGGAAAGCAACCGAAGATGGTGCAAGTCTCGTGGGCTCTTGCCACCCACATGGGAAACCTAGATGGATTTCTAGGCTCCTGGTTTCAGCCTGTCCCATCCCCAGCTCTTCTAGCCATCTAGGGATTGAAGCCAACAGATGGGAGATTGATCTCTCTCACTCTCCTTCCTTAATACACTGGCTTTCAAATAAATAACAATAAATATATTTTTCTAAAAATGTGACTTATTTGTACTTTAAATGGGTGACTAAACAAAGTAATTTTTTAATTTATTTTAATTCCTTTAAAATTAAATAGGTACACATGGCTATTGACTAATGCATGGGACAGTACAAGGCAGGAATCAGAGGATGGTGGCCCATTGGAAGTAAGACAGCACCTTTGCAGCAAGGGACCAAGGCTGACCCAGCAAAAATATTCTTCAGGAGCCCCTTGTGTATAGTCTGAGACCCACACACTTCTTTGAAGATGAACTCTAACAGCACTGCAGTTTCTCCCTTTAGGTGGTTTTGACAGCTGTAATTTGGGAAGTGTTTGGCAATTAATTTATTATGCATTTCAATGAATGCATAGCTATTTACTGAGCATTTACTCGGCAAGTCCTGGATGTTGTTTCAGACAGAGGAATGCACTTGCCAGCAAACAAAGCAGGCAAGCCCTAGCCTCAGGAGCTCAAGTTCCAGTGGGCTGAGCCAGACTACAACCCAGAGAAGGAACAAATATGTGATCTAATGGAGAGTGACATGGGTTCTCTAGCAAAACATTGAAGAAGCATGGGAGTATGGGGACATGGAAAAGAACAAAGATGCTATTTTAGATAGGGAAGTCTGGGAAGGCTTCTTGGAGATGGTGCTGCTCAAACTGAAAACCAAATGAACTGAAACCTGAGAAAGACCGAGGGGAACAAAAGGAGACAAAGAATCCCCATGTCTACCCCTGCCACATGTGCAAAACACACCTTGGGGCTGATGCAAGGCTGAGCAGGTGCTCCAAGACATGCACAGCCATGGCCTCCTATTCACCTACAGCCCAGATGCCCCTTCGAACTAGCTCCTGGAAGCCCCACTGCCTCACTGCCTCAAAGGAAGCCCCACTGCCTCAAAGGAAACCTGAGGCATATTCCTCGAGAAGAGATGGGGCCAACACAAGGCGCTGGGAGGAATCACTCAGCACAGTGGGCATGCCGTCAGGTGCGCCTTGCCTCTGCTGGGATGACGAAGGAAGCTCTCCATCAGGAAGGAAAGCCGGCTGAGTGAATCGTGGGTGGAAAACAGTGTGGAAATCTTCTGCAGCAAAATCCCCATGGGAAACAGGACAAAATTAGTAACCGGAATGAGGCCTCCCTGAGAGGAAGAACGCCTTGTTGGGTCGAAAATAACCACAAGGTCATCTAGTCCAGCTGCCACCAACTGCCTAAAAGTTTCCAGCAAAGTTTTGGACAAGCAGGCACCCAATCTCATGCAACAGTTCTATGTTTATATGGCTGCCCCTACGGAAGGTGGGGAGGCTCAGAAAGCCACTGTGGTGCCCTCGCTTCCTGGGGTGACTTGTAGTGGGCAAAGGGCAGCACTCTGGGATTTGGATCCATGGTGTTCCTCCTTCAGGGTGGAATGTTTGCATTTCACAGAAACGACTTTGGATTAGGCGAAGTTCTTTACTTTAGGCTGTTCTTGTGGTTTCCTTAATTAAACAGCTTCCTGGGGGAGGGGCAATTCTTGGTGGTTCATTTGTTCTCTTATGAAAGTACTTAGAATCATGGTTAGAGAACCAGAAAGAGCTTAATCCAGCGACCAAGTTTTCGTAAAACTGAAGGGTGCCAGAGCTTCGAAGTAGCATTCACAAGGACTCCCCTCTGCTTCTTTTGCCCACTGTTCCCTCTGAGGGTGCAGCCCCTGGAGCGTCTGTTAGTGTCTGCTGCCGAGGCCTCCCGGCTAAAGGCACCCCAGTCCCTGTTCTCAAAACCCTTCTTCCCCCGATCCACTGTAATTCTGGAAACTTGATGCTTCCTTTATCCTTGAAATTCTCCTGTTTGTTCCTTGAAACACATTTCTAGTCTCCCTCAGTCCCTCTGACAATGTTTTATAAATGTCCTTTCTGGATGTTCCTTTCTGGACACACTTACCCCTGGGAGAGGGTGCACTTGCTGCTCCGTTTCACAGTTAAACTTTTGGAAAAGCATGTACTCTCTGCTGCCTCTTCCCCAGCCATCACTGTCCCCCGGGAAATGCTCTCATCCTCCCATGAAACTATCTCATCACTGTCTCCCAGTCACTAATTCCAGGGTTCACTTTTTATCCCTGCCTTGTTTGATCTCTTAATATTCAGTCCAATTGACTGCACCTTCCTTAGTAAAATTTTCTGTTTCCACAGCTTGCGTGACATGATTGATGTGTATCTCCCACTACCATGTAAAGATTTTTTTTTCTTGGCTGCATGGTCATGAGATGCCAGAACCAAGCAAATTTCTGTACCTGGCCTCCTTCCTTACTCATCCTAATCATTTCTTGGGATTCTGTCTACCCAAAGAAAGGATTACCATCTGTAAACACAGGTGTCTACTTCATAACTCTTGTCCATGTCTGCTTCTTAGTAGGCATGTTCCTCAGAGAAAAGCCTCCTGTGTCTATGCCACATTGGGCATGTCAGAAGCCGACTCAAAACCTTCTCCCCATTCCTGCTCTCACCAGTGTGTATCCAAAACCCCATTTACATCAATGTCCCTCCTCAGCAGACGGCAGACACCTGCCACTCAGGGATGAGAACTGTCATTCATCTCTGACCCCGTTCACTCCCCAACTACTCAAATCTACCCAAATCCTATTTAGACCAAATCTAGGTTCATAAACTTCTCTCTAATGCAGAGCATGTCGATCTGTGACGGTCATCTCTCACCTGCATTACAGCAGTCACCTCTTATCACATCTCCAGCATCAACTCTTGACCTCTTCCAATCCATTATCACATTGTAGCCAAAAAGAACTTTACAAAATACACATGGGACTGTCATTCACCTGTTTAAAATCCTTCAGTGAGATCCCCTGATGGCGATAACACCACAAACCTCAACAGGACAGGGTGATCGCTTTACAATGTCATTTCTGAAACATCACTTGCCAGTTTAACTCAGAATTGTTCAGCTCCTCAAATGCTTCAGTCTTTTTCCCATTGTTCTGCCTAATTGACTGATATAGGACTGTATTCCTTACTCATTAGATTTTAAAATCCATGGTATCATGAATATTGTTTTTCTATTTTATTATTTGTAAAAGATGTATTTACTTTTATTGGAAAGTCAGGTCTACAGAGAAGAGACAGAGAGGAGAATCTGCCATCTGCTGGTTCACTCCCCAAATGGGCACAACTGCCAGTGCTGAACCAATCCAAAGCCAAGAACCAGGTCGCCCAGGTCTCCCACATGGGTACAGGGGCCAAAGCTTTGGGTCACTCTCTGCTGCTTTCCTAGGCCACAAGCAGCTGGAAAGGAAGTAGAGCAGCTGGAACATGAACCAGTGCTCATATGGGATCACAGTGCATGCAAGGTAAGGATTTTAACCACTAGGCTATCATGCTGGGCCCTGTCTGTTTTATTTTTAAGTATTTATTTAATTTTATTTTTAAAGACAGATTTGCAGAGAGAAGGACAGACACAGAAAGAAAGATCTTCCATCCACTGGCACACTCCCCAAATTGCCATAGCTGAGCTGCTCTGAAGCCAGAAGCCAGGAGCCTCTTCTGGGTCTCCTAATGGGTACAGGGGTCTAAGGACTTGAACCATCCTCCATTGCTTTCCCAGACCACAAGTAGGGAGCTGGAAAAGAAGTGGAGCATCTAGGACAAAAACTGGTATTCATATGGGATGCTGATGCAACAAACAAAGCAGTAGCTTGTTGAGATACCACACCAGACCTTATCCTTGTTTATGTTTTTTACTGTTTGTATGTTTAGAAGTAAACAAATCATCAGACACAATATTTGGTGGAAATATAATTTATTTGTATGTTTAGAAGTAAAATCATCAGACACAATATTTGGTGGAAATATAATTTATTTGTTCAAATATGCCTTTTGAAGACTTAATTATTTGAAAGAGTTACAGAGCAGGTGCTACACTGTAGCACTGGCATCCCTTGAGAGCTAGTTTGAGTCTTAATTGCCCCACCTCTGATCTAGCTCTCTGCTTATACTCCTGAGAGAGAAGTGCTGAGCTCTGCACCCACATACCAGATGAAGCTCCTGGCTCCTGGCTTCTGCCTGGCCCAGCCTCGGCTATTTTAACCATTTGGGAAGTGAATCATCAGATAGAAGACTCTTCTTTCTCTACCTCTGCCTATCCCTCTGTATAACTCCACCTTTTCAATAAGTAAATATAAACGAATGAATCTTATTTTTTAAAAAAAAACGAAAAGGAGTTACAGAGAGAAAGGAAATGCAAAGAGATCTTCCATTCTCTGGTCCACTCCTCCAAATGGCTGAGATATTTAGGGCTGGGCCATGCAGATGTCCATCAAGGTCTCCTCTATGGATGATGGGGAACCAAGCACTTAAGACATGGTCCATTGGCTTCTCAGTTGAGCTGGGTCAAAAGTCAAAGAGCCAGGACTCTAACAAGCATTCATATGGGATGCAGGTCTTACAGGTGGCAGTTTAACTAGAAGCAAAACAGTGGCCTTCTTTGTTTCAAACTCTATGCTTGGTGTCTGTGATACAAAAATAGTTTTTGAAAGGGACCAAACCTTCTGAATGCAAGAAGCTCCCATTTTGAATGAAGCAGAATAAATGAAACAAAAAAGCACATTTATCACATGCAGTATATATAGTGAATATAATATAATTTAATATAATGTATTCAATAGAATACATAAAATGGTGATAAATATGAAGAAAGTATTAAGTGGTACAGAGTTAGCGTATGATGGGAAGAGGCTTAAAAGTTAAATGGAGTAGTCAAGGAAGATATAAAGTAACATTTGTGTCAGGATGTGGAGAAGAAGGAAACAATGGGAAGGAGAGGAGGGGAGAACAGAAGGAAGTAAGGAGAGGAAAAGGAAGGGGAGGAGGTAAAGGAGGAAAGGAAAGTAGGAAGTGGAGAGGGAGAGGAAGGAGAAGATGGAGAAAAGGAGCAAGGGGAAAAGGAGAGCAATGGGAGATAGAAGGTGAGAGGAGGGGGCAGCAGGAGAAACAGAGGGAAAGAAGAAGAAGGACCAGGAGTAGGAGCACCAGGTGACTACCAGGGTGAAACACTCTAGCAATGGGGACTGCAAGTTTAAAGTTCCTAGACTAGATGTGGTGGTATTTGAAAGTTAATGGGCTGGAAAGGAGGCCAGAGTAGTCAGAGCAGAATAAGCCAGTCCTCGATCTATACAGAGAGTAAAGACAAAAAGGTCTAACCTTTAGGGCTGTGTAGATCTGTGGATTTTTCATGATGCAGGCAATAGGAAACCACTGGAGGGCTTTTCAGTGTATGAGGTCCATGGTAGACCTTGGAAATCAGGAGTGTTTCTTTGCTCTGTTAGGAGTAGACCAAAGGCAAGAAACATAAAAATCCAAGTGGCAGGTAGGCGGTTGAAAGGTAACAGTGGCACCAGGTGACTAAGCAAAACTTCTTGAAGGAAGAATTGAAAAAGATATATTGGATTTCTCAAATGGGAGATAAGAATCGAGGATTTTTTTAAAGGAACTATTTATTATTATTATTATTGTAAAGGCAGATTTACAGACAGATGGAGAAACAAAAAGAAACATCCTCCATCTGCTGGTTCATTTCTCCAAATATGTACAATGGCCACAGCTAAGTCAGTTCAAACCCGGGAGCTTATTCCAGCTCTTCCACATGGTTTAGGGTTCCAAGGACTTGGGCCATCCTCCACTGCTTTCCCAGGCTATAAGCAGGGAGCTGGATGGGAAGTGAAGTGGCAAAAACACAAACTGGTGTGCATATGGGATGCCAACACTTGAAGGTGGAGGATTATCCAATTGAACCACGTTGCTGGCCCCAGGAGTCAAGGATTCTAAGGACATTTTGCCTAAGCAAATGGAAAGGTGGAATTACCATTGATTGCAAGGAGTAGGATTGTGCATACTCAATTGAAGCAGTCTATTAGGCATTCAAGACATTTCATGCTGATCAGAATTGCATTTTAAGTTAAGACGTCACTTGTCAACACTACTGATACCTTTTAGGATTGGAATCATTCCTTCCAGACTCAAGGCTCTGGCTGAGTCTCAAACTTGGTTGATGTCATGAAAGTGATCTAAGGGGACACACTGGGTTTGAAGCGAATTTTGGCACCAGATCTACAGAAATACTGCCATCTCGATGTTTACTCTGAGCATCTTTTAAAAAATCTAATAAGCAAAACATTCTGGATTGTGCTGAAGACTTGGAACCACTCTGCACTAAAGCTTCCTAAACTCAGAGGCGTTAGATGAGGTTTTCTTGGCCATGCCATGTGCCAGGTCCTCTGATAAACCATCTGCTAGGAATCTGTCCTTCTGTAACACTGAGCCAAAGGCTCCAGATGGACCTGTGAAAGGACTCTAGCCTGGGTAAAGAAGGCAAAGGGATAACCATGGGCATGCTTTCAAGTCATTGTGCCCTGGCCACCAAGGACACCATCTGAGAGTGTCCTTTGAGGTCTTCTTAGAGAAGGAGAATTATAACTGATCTAAGGATTGAACAGCCAAGCCCACTCAGACCCGGCAACAACTTCTATGAGTAGGTTCTGTGCAGATGTTACTCTAATGAGTAAATTTTTTAAAATTTTAAAATTCCGATTTGCACAAAGAGACAAATTGTACCCTATACCTACCATGCTCGATGGGTTAGTGTATTTTCTTTATATAACATGCTGAAGAAAAATATTTCACATTCAAAAGTGCATTCAAGGAAATTAGTTAAGTTGCACACACAGTCCGGAATCCACCTGCAGGTTCTTGTGATAGATCTTGGGTGATTCAAATTACAATGTCTGAATTTGGGATGAGCGGCCTCCCTGCCGAAAAGGCACCAGTTGAACTCTGGGAGCAGTCCTGCACAGGGCTCTGTGATGGTTCTTATACTTTAATGGAAGAGCAGTATTTTTCTGGAGCTGAGAATGCGGAATGTTCACCAACCAGGGATTGCTGCTTTATCTGTGAATCAGTTGAGAAACAAATCACTACCAAGCTTTCTTGCTGGGAAAAGTGGGGCATCAATGACGTGGGAAACAAGCTCTTTGAGGACAGTAACAAGCATTTAAACAAAAATTCACTGTAGGTTTAGCATTTAAAGATTCTTTCATCTGGTGTACATAGAGTAATGCACTGGGCAAATAAGAATAGATGAAGTAATTTCATTAGTAAGCTCATTAGCATGATACGCTCTTATTCCATCTGGGCTTCAGAAAACAATGAAAACAGTTCAAACAGATTTTTTTCCTCATTATGTCTGAAGGAATGCCATCGAAGGGATGCATAAACATCCTAACAGAAACATGCTGACCTCCCCCAACCTGGAAATTCTGACCTGCTGGAGTACAGGAGTCGTTCCTTCATCTCAGCACAGATAGGAATGGGAAACTTGGGGTTTTCTGGCTCCATTCAGGCAGATAAAGTTTATGAATGCATAATGAGTTTCTCCATCATTAGTTACATTTCAGTTTGCTGCTGATCATAGGCAGTCGTTCTTTTGTCCTGAGAATGACTTTAGATTTATGTCAGCAGCCCTGCCACACAAACTGCATGTTTGTTGGACTGAATGTGAGGTTGCAGTTGAAAAAGGAGTCCTATTTGAGCAAAAAAAAAAAAAAAAAAAAAAAAAAAAAAAACCCCCGGGTTTGCACCACAGCTGTCGTAGGAAAGAGAAGGTAAAGGCTTGAACATATGCAAAGCCTGCCAATTGGTAGTGGCCCAGAGTAAGTGCTGTCTGGGGTTTCCTGTATCAGTGTTACTGGCATCATCGACATGAACACAGTTTCTGTGTCTACTGTGCAGAAGAACTGGATTTAAAATACAAAGAAATAAGTCACCCATGGTGCTCAGTGTCCTTTAACAGCTGCCACCATGAACGTACTTGGGAATCAGGGCAGGATGTCAGCTAGGTTGGGCAGCCTATATAGACTCTGCAGGGTGTGAACAAAGACAGCTTTCTGGTTAAAGGACAAAGAAGGTATTCAGATACCATTTGTCTTTTATATAAAAGGAGATACTGTACTATCTTTCTCTCTGTCATGACATTGTCTACACATTAGAAAAAATTGAAAGATAATGGCTTTAATGTATTGTATGAAATCAGAGGTAAATGCAAAATTACTGTTATTAGATTTTTCCTAATCTACCAATGGTTAGCACAAATATAACACATTAAATATTTTGCATTGTAATGATTTTATTGGGGTAAGTTATATAAAATTACCCACAATAAGATAAAGTACAAGCAGCTTCCATAGAGGCCAATTTATAATGTGTCATGGACCTTGCTATTCTGTGCAATAAATTTTAATTGTTTTTTTATACTTTGCACTCCATGATAAATTTATTAAAGGGCATGTTTTTAAAGATGTATATGAAATAAAGACAGTACAAAGTTTCCCTTGGGTTGCATAAAGGTTACATTTTCATTAAAATTTCCAACAATTTTGCTTCACTCATATGTGGAGCTACAATAATTGGAAGGCCTTCTGAGGGCACCTAGTGCAAATCTTTTTTCTGATGAGCTAATAGCGGTTCTGGGTGGTTAACTTATTTACCCAAGGTGACAGAAAAGGTCAAAGTCACGAACACCTTTCCAGTCCCTGGGCCCCTATTGAATGCCTCTTGTGGGAAAATTGAATGCTATTGTCTGGAGCTTTTAGGCCAGCTCACAATGTGTTTACACCGAGGAGGCCATGGGTGTGGTGTGAAAGCCCCTGAGTCTGCACAAGCACACCTCTCCTAAATAGCCAGATCCACTTTCTCAACTTCCTTACCAGACTCTTAAATCTTCCTAAAGGATAAAAAAAAAAAAAAGAAAAGATTTCTTTGACAGTCAGGTTTACAGAATAGTGGGGAAGTGGTAGAGAAAGAGAGCGAGAGAATCAACCATTCACTTCTTTACTCCCCAAAAGTCCATGACAGTCAAGGCAGGAACTCTGTTCAGGTCTCCCATATGGGTGCAGGGATCCAAGAACTTGAGCGATCTTCTACTCCTTTCCCAGCATCTTAGTAAAGAGCTTGATTGGAAGTATAGCAACTGAAATTTGAATCTGTGCTCATATGGGATGCCAGCATCATTGGTAGCAGCTTAGTGCCACAATTCTTGGCTCCCCAGACTCTTGATTCTGGATTTAACAAGTCCTGACAAAAATGTGTCTACATCCATGAACTCTCAGACCACTCAGTCAAGTGACTCTGCAAAGTCCAGACAATAAATAGTGAGGGGTCAGTGTTGTGGCACATAGGCTAAAGCCTGTGACACCATCATCCCTTATGGGCACTGTTTTGCTTCCAATCCAGTTCTCTGATGTTGCCTTGGGAAAGGGAAACAGAACATGGCCAAAGTGTTTAGACCCCTGCTACCCATGTGGGAGGTCTGGCGGAAGCTCCTGCATCTTGGGTTCAGGATGGTCCAACCCTGCTTATTAACAGCCATTTGGCGAGTAGACCAGATGGAAGATTTTCTCTCTTTCTCTCTCTCTCTTTCTCTGTTTCTCTGTAACCTTGACTTTCAAACAAATAAATCTTTAACAAAAAAAAAATTCTGAAATTAAAGGTATATGGACATCTACCCTGCTTCCAGGCAAGAGACTCAGTTATCCCTGTTTTACAGTTGAGTAATGGGTTCAGAGATACTGGTAATTGCAGGTCTCAGGTTCATCTGCCTCTGCATCAACAGTTATATTAATTTTCATGTAGTATTTCAGGTTCACTGCAGTGTGTTAAACTAGGAGAAGATAATGGAGAAACCTGGCCTCAAGAAGTTTGGGACAGAAGTTTCTTAAATTTCTAGCTTTCTGAATCCAAATAGGATAAAACAGAGGCAGAGAAAGTTAATCCTATTCGGAGGCATGAGAAGGAAACATGTTATACTAATTGGTTTGGGTCTGTTTACCTCACTCAATAACTGTGTTATGAGGAAGAACAAGTGTATCTCAATTGGCTTAAACCAGTTGGGGCTTGTTTCCTATGGGGAGGGTTTGCTTTTCAGTTGAATTTCATCCCTCCCTCAGGAACTAAAGCATGGGTTCCAGGACTTCCCAAGGGTGGCATAATCTGCAGGTGCTCAAGTCCTTAACTTAAAAAGGCAAACATAAACACCCCTCGATATAATTTAAATCAGCTCTAGATAGCTTTAAATGTGACAACATGAACTTGACAGAAATTTTTTTCCTGAATATGAATTTTGATTGAGTCATTTTGAACTACATTGGTTGAGTCTGCGTAAGTGAAAGCTAAAGACCCACTCACTGTATGGGCTGAGTGACAGGCAGAATATCCTAATAAAACCTAGAAACTGTTAGGGAGGAAAGGAGGAAGATGGGTGCTGAGTAGTTAGTCAACAAAAACCCCATTGAGAAGCCTACACGGAATATAGGCTGATGTGTAATCATATATAAAGCCACTTCACTTCTACTGGACACTCATACACTTTTTGGTTTCCTTTTAAGTTGCCTCTTCAACAAACACTATAATGGCTTTTCCTTTGAGTATATTCACAATTATTTTGCCAGGAAGAATTTCTAATGCTGAACTGTAGGGATAAAGCATGTAAATATTAGATTGATCTTGATAAACTTTCTTCTAGGAAGTTTGTTTTCCATGGTTAATATCACCATAATTTTGACTATTTTGTATACTTAATTACATTTATAAATGTATATATAAATAAAATCCTTGTTACTTTAAGAAATAGAAGTCTATGCCTTTCAGATAAATTTCAGAGTAGATGCTGCAGGGAAGTCTGGTGTATTTTCACGGAACTGCAATTCTTTCAGATTTACCAAAACCCTGATTTTTATATTTCATGATATTCTAGATAACAAAATCTCAAAGGAGATGCATCAGTCTTTTCCTCATCCGTCCCCCCAACCCAGAAGTATAATTCACATTTCTCTATAATGAGAAACAATCACAAAATTTTTGAGAAATAATTGCTCTTTAACAGGAATCTGGTAATATTATCATTAATCTCATTAATTTATAAAAATACAGGAGATATAGTGATGGTACATGAGGATTGTATGCAACAGTATGACTGAGGAAAATGATCAAATGCTTGAGAGGCTAAAATTTGACATTGAAGGACAATAACCAGGTAATTTTTCAGACAAAGAAATTGTCCACAGAGTTTGAATGATAGAGCATTTCTAGTGACAGACATAAAGCAGGCATCTTTCTTTTAGTTACAGGAAAACTCAACCTGCTATAACCAGCCAACAGGGAGGAGGTTAAGGCCTTCTTGTTATATGTCCAATTTCCAGATGAAAATTTTTTAATTTCCAACATAACTCATTCCATTTAGACTTTTTGTGATTAATTAATGCTATTTCTTTGATTAAAATGGCTTCAATTGTTTTTCTCATTAGAATTGTCTAATATCTGTATTATGTGACATTCAATGAAAACTCCAGTGTTGGATTAAGAAGAGACCATATCCAATTAAATTTATTTAAGAAGTCAGGAATCACTGGGAAGCCATCATCAAAACTTTTTGATCCTTAATTAATGATCCTAATGACAATAAAATGAGTATTTTTTCTTGGCCTTTCTAAATCGAGGCATCCCAAAAGAGGCCAATAAGTTTTCATTTATAGAATACTGTGGCTGAATTAAAAATACATGCCCTTGTGATTCTTCACAAAAGAAGACCAGACTACAAAAAATACATGGAAAATTTAAGCCAAGTGGTCTTTATCTGAGTGAATTTTACCAACTCTCCAACCTTGACATGCAACAAAGAGTTTATCTCCTAATGAATGAAGTTCCCCATAAGGGATATTCATGGCATATGTGGCTCTAACAACATACATATGCTGTATATATATGGAATAAGAAGATCAGTTTTCTCTTGTATACAGCTAGATGAGATGGCTTAAGTGGACATTCTTTCCTTGGTGCTATATCAACTCTCCACTGTTTCTCACCATGATGCTGGCACTTGCAGGATACTTTTTATGGATGGTGCCAACCAGAATCCATGTCCTCAGGCTTATAGAAGAATTAGAACAATGGGAGGTTCATGGAGGACTTCGATGTCATAAGAATGTGGGAGATCGCTTCTGGATTGCTGCCTACCTAGCCCATGTGAGAGATTGTAGGCACATGGCTCACAGTGTCCTCAGCTAACCAAGACCCCAAAATAACCTGTTCACTGGGCATGCAGCAAGAACAATGGGCTGCACTCTAATCTCTCTTCTCTGCCTCTTTAATGAACTGTGCTAGAACTTCTTTGGTGAAGAACTCAAGGAAATAAAATTCATTCTGTTTTTCAGCAGGTAACAAGTTTGCCCTGAGACACAACTTCCTGTGTTTCCTATGCCTCCTGACCTTTAACTTCATCGGAGGGTCCAAAGACATAGACATATCTATTAGCCTGTCACAATGTCATTATTGGGTGGCAGTACTGTAGGGAGTGCCCTTCTGCCTGCCCCTTCCTTTCCGTACCCTATATAAGCTTATAATTTCTCTCAAATAAATAGATATCCCTTACCCACCAGTTTGTCTCCAGTGTTTCTGCTACAGAGGAACACTGCAACCTCACTTTTCAGTGGTCCTGGGGCCTAGGGGACAAAAGATCCCCAAGATGAGACATTGAAATCAGAATATTTATTCCCATTCCCTCTCTGATGTTTGCCTCTGTCTTTCTCTTATAGCTCCATCCAGCTCACTGGATTCCTGAAACTACTCAATCCTCTTAATTTTGGGGGGCTAAGTCCCTGTTCTCCATTATTCTTAGCCTAAGAGGCCTTAATATGACTGTTTGATTTCCCTTAACCCTTCCCTGGTCTCAATAGACAGTCTTTTCATCAAACTCTGCATTACTCATGTTTCTTGTTAGGACCACTACTGATGTAGGTCATATGTAGTCTATCAAATAAAATGAGATACAATTCCATAAAACTTGCAAGAAAGGTACTCATTATCTGTAACCCACAATCCAAATAGAAAGTTGGGCCCGCAGTTGTAAATTTATGTGTGGTTTTGAAGCTACAGGGCTGTTTTTCTGATATGACTGCTTTGTATAAAATAAGTCATTTTCTTCATCATTAGTGTCCTTTCCAGTTCCATCCTCAAAAGCTTATAATTAACATATATGTATACTCTTCTCTGAGTCCTACGGTCTAATAAGAATAGCCTATAGGCCAAAAAATCACTAAGTCACTGTAACAATAGGCATTGCATAAAGAACAGCAAGTGCTAATAGCAAGATTTTTGCTTTATCTTTGACTTTATAAAAACCTTTTGGACATATTAAAGTAGGTCTTTGGAACTCCTGAGTGTCCAATAAAATGCTACACATCTGTCCATTTTTCCAATATCTTATAACACACATTTAAAATCCAACTTACATGAACTTTTTATGATAAAAAATATAGGCATGTCTTGCAACCATGCAAGAAGAATAATCTCAATAAAGAATATCTCAATAAAGATAGAAATACTATGAGAACATAGGGGCAAGTTTTCCAAGACATTAGGAATTGGACATAGAGAAAATACTCATGGATAAGTTTAGATTGGCCAATGAGTCTGTTACCAGGAATGCTATACAATGGGGATTTATTTTAGAAATGAAACCTCAAACAAATTGTAGAAGCATAGGGAGCTGAATTGAATGATCAAAACTAAGTCATTAGCTAATCCTTCTAGAGCACTGATGTGGGTAGACAGACCAAACTTTACAGGAATCTTTGAAAGACAAGGCACATACACACATGGAATTGAGAAAACAAACAGGAAATTTGCAGAAAAACCAAGGCATGTTACCTTTATGTATTTATCACTCCCATAAATCCACAGTCAAGCATCTGGCATTAGAGCTTGTATTGCTGTGAGTCATCAGAAAGAAAAACTGGATTGAGAGTAAATAAGAGTTAGGGAGAGTTAGCCTTTGCTTCTCTCCCCTTTACCTAGCCATTACCATATTATAGCCACAAGATATTCTTAAAGTAATGCTTCTAATTCATTTCTTTCTCTTGTAGATCTCATGCATGTTTCTTATTTGGCTAATGCTAATCTGGAACCATATTGAGAAGAGGACTCTGGGACATTTATTTCCCAGATTAACTGAAGGAATATTATAATAGCTGTAGCATAGTTCATTTATTCTCAACTTAGCACCTATATGCATTTCCATGAGTACAGTTTTTTTTTAAAGATTCATTTCATTTTTTATTGGAAAGACAGATTTAAACAGAGAAGGTGATACTGAGAGAAAGATCTTCCATTCTCTGGTTCACTCCGCAAGTGGCTGCAATGACCAGAGCTGATCTGATCCAAAGCCAGATCCAGGAGCTTCTTCCAGGTCTCCCACATGGATTCAGGGTCACAAGATTTTTGGCCATCCTCTGCTGCTCTTCCAGGCCTAAGCAGGGAGCTGGATGGGAAGTGGCGCAGCCAGGACATGAACCAGCTCCTATATGGGATTCCAGTGCATTCAGTGTGAAGATTTAGCCACTGAGCCATTGCACCGGGTCTTGATTCTGAGTATATTTAACAAACAAGTAAACATGCTAACAAAATCATGCCTCTACACAGGATACATTTATTTGAAAATATGCAACTTCTTTCCACAAAAGAAGATACACAAATCACATATAGCTTGTTCATTCTTTGGTAACATTCATTTCTTTACTGAGTTTTCACTTACATATTGGTATCCTGTAACTTAACTCCTGAGATAAAATAAGAAATCTTAGTTAAATATTTATCAAGATACGTAGCCATCTACCTACCTTCTATCAACTACCTCAGTATATACAAAGACAGCATCAGTACTACTTTCTTTTCCCTACAACAAAGTGAGTATGATTAGCCTTTTTTAGCTCCCCTTTTCCATTGTGTCATACTCATTTTACTCTCAATTGGTTATATTTTCTTGCGCATATGGGTGTCTCCAAACCTTCACACATGAAGGTTTAGTTGTATCAGTAAGGAAATATACACTCTTTAGCTTGTGTTGTTAGAGTCCGGGCTAAAGCCCCTGGACGTCAGGGTGCGAGCTAGTCAACCCCCAGAGAATGACAAACAGTCTCACTGGTAATGCAAACAGCAAACAGAGTTTATTGCGCCAGCATGCTGGGACCAGACTGCACTTGGGGCACACAGGCCAGCCAAGCAGGGCGGTCAGATCCCAAACAGCCCAAGACAGAAGCTTATATAGGCTCTTTTGGGCTGAGAAATACATCAAAAGTAACAACCTTAGACATGTTCATTTTTATGGCCTTCAGGCACAGGCAGCCTGTTCTGTTCCCATACCCATTATCTGTATGGCTCATCCCATTCTCACACCCTTATCTTCCTCCTGTTCCTGGGATTGGAGAATTGTGCCCTTGCCCCCCTGTACCTGGGTTCACAAAGTTGCAGGATAGCAAAGAACAGATTTATCACTAAAGCCTCCTGGCCTGGCAAAGTAGCAGTTTTCTCTACACAAAGGAACCTCACACTGTCCAACAATAGCATTTTACCCACATTCTAACAGTGTAAATTTTCTTCATTTTTATCATAGAATGGGAGTATTAGTGAGGCATATCAGTAAGGGCTACAAGTTCAGATATCCTCTTCTCTTATCATTGTGTAGTAACTACTTAATTTCTTCCCAGATGTTTGGAATCAGTTACCCTAATATAGTCATATTCCTTTTTGATCTGTTGGTCAAGGAGTTTGAGTAGTCTGAGGTGTCTATGGGGCAGTCTCATATTAAAACTTAGTAGTTTTGTTGTATCCCTAGTGACAGCATTACTTCTTTGGGAACTAAGGATATTAAATACTTATAATCTAAACTAAAGGGATGGGAAACAAAAGCTGTAGTTAAAGGTCCCTAAGGAGAATTTTGAGATGACGGTTTCCACATCCTTTCCTTGACTTAACAACCAAAAAATCTTGACAATGGGAAAAAGCATTTACTGATCTGTGCTTCAGGGTGTAAGCTACACACTGAAAGATCTCACCCCAGTGCTTCAGGGTTGCCAAACCAGCAGGGTTGCAAACTGAATTTCAGTGTTATAAAATCAGCTGCTTCAGCAGGATAGGAAATATGAGTATTAACTTCTTTCAACATAAGACCATTGCTGCACTTACCTTGTTTCAAAATAAGTCTTTGGTCACAAGCTACTCTGTAGAATAGTGAGTAAGATATTCTATAAGTCCTTAGATGGTATTTTTGGCAAAATCACAGTTCACAAAGAAAGCAAATCCATAACCATAATAAATTTATTCCTGGGGGATCAGAGTGATGCTTTCCATGACTGAAGCAATCCAAAGGAATCAAACAGCTGATGAGTTTCCTTGATGAATGGTGCCATATTCAGGACTCAAGGACGATTTCCTGCTGTTGGTAGTTGGCATACTCACCTTAGAATGTCGTCAAAGAAGTTTTTAACAGTAGAATTTCATGTGGCTATGGATAACAATTCTAAGCATAATAATACCATAGATAACAATACCAATAATCAAGGTTCTGTTAGACAATTTTCAGGGGACCATATGCCATTGTGGCAACATCCGGAAGGAAGATATGGACAAAACAGAGTCAATTATCCTGAAGCATCACAGAAAAATCTGTAAGATCCAATTGTGACTGGGAAGAGCATCTCTGACAGAGTTATAGAAAACAGTGGCTTCTGATTAGTCCCACTTCTGTTGTTCCACAGCTAAATATTTAGTTTTGAGTCTAAGAATCAGAACTAAACAAGAACACTGAAGAGAAATGGTAAGTTGGAAACCCCCGGGCACTTCTAAATTTGTGCATTTACCACATGTTTGACTGCAAAGCCTTCCAAGATCCATGACTACTGCTTTTCTTCTCCATTCCAAATCTTTTACAATTTTTTGTCAAGTATTCTCTCTCAAGTGACATAGAGGTAATGGGATTCTAAGAAATGCATTCCATCTTAACAAAGTTGGTAGGGCACAATCTAACACAATTCTAAAGAAAGAAGCCTGGTTATCTATTCATATATTCATTCACTTGTACCAGTACAAAAACAAATACCATAAATGGATATCAAATATTTAAATCCATAAGTATAAACATGACATTGCTGTGAAGGATAATGTGATGGCTTCTACAGAGGCAAAGGAGGAATAACTGTGGCTAGTAGAGAATGATGCATGATGCTGAAGTTGAGATCATAAAAAATAAAATGCAGGGAAATGTTTCAGAACCCAGTGGTTGAGACTCAACCACCAACAGCAGAAGGTGTTGAGACAAAAGAGACAAGTGGAGACTGAAGAAACAAGATTAGATAGAATATATGTTTATTGGGGAGCTGTTTAGGCAGCAGTATTCATCTTGGACAGATGCACCGCAGAGAGGAGAATCCCTGCACCATAGGGAGGAGAAACACAAAAGAGGCTAACCAGAATGCAACTGGATTTTCTCAAGAGATACTATCATCCTGGGCTCCAGATAAAAGACATTCCAGGCATTACCTAAGAGCTGCACGTCCTTAACAGCTTTGTTTACTCTGTGGAATTTAGGATGATCTCCAAGATCACCAAGTGAGCAAAAGATTGGCATTACATCCAAAATGGCTGCAGTCAGATCAAGCTGGATTCTTTCAAGGATACCTCAAAATGTCCCCAGAGTCGAGGACACTTGCCACAGCTCCCACTATTTTATCTTTTACCCATTCCAGGTATATTTTTATTTGTACCACGCCACTAAAACTCGTCATGTTAATTTTATTAACTTCTCCCCTGCTTCATTGCCAAACTCAGTGTTAATAGTCCTCTTCTCACTTGATCTCTCAGCACCACTATTCTAACTGAATATCCCTATTTTCTTTTTGTTTGTTTGTTTTTAGATTTATTTATTCTTATTGGAAAGGCAGATTTACAGAAAGATGGAAAAATGGAAGGACTTTCCATCTCTAGCTCACTCCCGAAATCGCTGCAACAGCCAGAGTAAAGCCAATCCAAAGCTAGAAGCCAAGATCCAGACATTTCTTCCATGTCTTCCATATTGTTGCAGGACCTCAAAGCTTTGGGCTTATGTTTATGCTTTTCCAGGGCATAAGCAGGCAGTAGGATGGGAAGTAGAGTAGCTGGCACAGCAACTGGTGCCCATATGGGATCCTAGTACTTGCAAGGGGTTGATTAGCCAATTGAACCACTGCACTGGGTCAATCCCTACTTTCTTAAAACATTTTCTTCATCTTTCTCCTGGAACATTATTGTTGTCTCTACTTGTCAGAACATGCTATCATCCACAAGAGCCTTGATTATTCACTGATGTGTCTCTTATGCAAAGAGTAACACCCAGTACAGAGTAGGTTCTATGTAAGTGTTGAGTGACTTGAAGGAGTCGAGGAGGAACCAAGCAGTATGAATATACTATATAGTATATAGCAAAGGAAATCAGAACAAACGAGGTTTGGGTTGCTCAATAGAAACAATGCTTTCAAGAAAAATCCAAGGTTTAAATCTCACTAGTGTTCAACTTTGAACGCAGCAGTGTGAACGTTTAGAGTGAAGGTTTTCTGGAGTGTTAAGGTCAAAAGTCAGATTCAAGGGAATGTAAAAGAGAACAGAAGAAGAATGAATGGGAGTAGCTTCATCCACTTGTTTTCAGGAGTGTCGCTTAGAGATCCTAAAATGTAGCAAATGGACGTATGCAGTGAGGTAAAAGGAGCTTTCTTTTTATTATTTCATGAGAAGGATATTTATCTTGATGGAAGAATCTGATACAAAAGTTAATGTTCAGAGTGCAGAGGGAATAATTGCCAGAGTGATTGAAACGGGAGAAAAAAATGGGATTCCATGGCTAACTGAACCAGTGGACTTTGAAGAGAAACACAGAGAGAAGAAATCAAGTAGATTGGGTGTAGTGGGGAAAGTTAGTTAACATTCTCCTGTGATTTATTTCACGGCTGGTGTCTCCTTCTCAACCCATACTCTAAACACTGGGTTGTCCTTGAGTTGTTTCTCCTCTGATATGCTGAGATGATCTCATTTATTTAGTTCATGTTTTCGAAGGCATATGGTTCCAATGTTTTTTGTACTGCCCTCAAACTCTGGACTCATATATAACTGCCTACCTGATACCCGTTTTTAATGTCTAACACACATCTTCAGCTTAGTATAACTGGAATAGAACAGTCTAACTCTGACCTTCCTTCTCATGAATGCATCATTCATGTACACCATGCACAATGTAGCTACAATAATTTTTTTTGATAAGTCAAATCCAATCACACATCTTCCCAACCCAGGATCATCCACTGGGTTCTCCAAAAGTACGGCCTAAAGTTCTTTCTGTTACCTATAAAACCCAAGGTCGGCCTGGCTCAGTAGCCTAGCGGCTGATGTACTCACCTTGCATGTGCCAGGATCCCTATGGTGCTGGTTCATGTCCCAGTTGCTCCACTTCCCATCCAGCTCCCTGCTTGTGGATTGGAAAAGCAGTAGAGAAATCCCAAAGCCTTGTGACCATGCCCCCTCATGGGAAACCTGGAAGAGTCTTCTGGCTCCTGGCCCTTGCAGCTACTTGGGGAGTGAATCATTGGATGGCAGATCTTCCTCTCTATCTCTCCTCCTCTCTGTATATCTGACTGTCTAATAAAAAAAAAGCAAGGTCATCTGATTGAAGTTTACCTCTCTAACTCATCTTCTAGTAAAAGGCCTGACCACTGTCTAAAGTAGCACTTTCCTCAAATTCTTTCCTTCCTCTGCTTGACAATTTTCCTAATGTATGCCTTACTTCCTGATATCATAACATAATATGCATAGTTTGAGTTCTTGTTCCCACCCATTTACACTAACTAAGACAAGAGAACCATCTGTTTTGTGCAACACATGTCTCCATATCACTGCACATAGATATTTGGGTAATATAGGTATTAGGAGTTGAAATGAAAAAAGAAGAATATAATCAAAAGATCAGACAGTGGTGAGAATGAGAGAAGGGAGGGCAGTTAAGGGCCCTTGAAACTAGTTAGATGAGGCAAGGATGATTCAGAGTAAGGTAAGAGAAACAGCAGTCTTAAAGTTATTCAAATCTTCTCTTCAAAGTTGTTCATCCAATTTTATTTGGGCCTCAGTTTTCTGCTTCACTTAAATATTTGATCCAGATGAATATATCATGGGCAAATATTTATTTAATATCCTGATGTATAATGACCTGATGCAAAAGGTATAGAAATCATTGCAGATAACAGGAAGTACTAGATTTGGTGCCTGCATTCTACAGTCAAGGATATGAAGCCTATGAGCGGTTGGGTTTCCAAGTTCAAGACTGGAATCTAGGTGGTCTTGTTCTCTTTCTTCTGTTCTTTTTACTTTCTTATTAGTTGTGTAGTATCACAAGACAGACTTGGGAAGAAACGTGCACTTTTAGCATTTCAAGAATGTTAAAATTGTTAATTGTTTTAAAAATAACTTGCCACATGATGATAAAAGTTCAAGTTTGTCTTCTTACACAATTTTAATTGTATTTTGGTTTATGTTGAGAAGTCTCAAGAGGATATATCAGCTGTTCATTTGGGTCTTTCTGTTTTACAGCTTTCAGCTAATGGTGGTTAGCTAACACCTTTTTTCCTGGGTTATTAATGTAGGGGCTTACCCATCTCCTCTCTCCTGCAACTATCCACTTAATGTAATGTTTTAGATAGTACTTTAATATGGGATTATGTCCAGTATTTTAAGAGAGAGGTGCAAAATAAATGAAGTAATGAGTAGACCAGATAAGCTGAATAAAGGCAAAGAAAACATTTTCTTTCACACTAGTGTAGATTCCTTGCATCACATGCTATTAATGTAAGTGTTCCTCAAACCAGCCAGTAATAATATCTCATCATTATGTGTAATAAATGTTTAGGGCATTTCCCACCTCTCTACAAAAGCACAGGACACTTTTCTTCTTCATTTATGCAGGGCTAATTTGCACAGACTCCAGGAGCATTCCATTAATTCATTTAAGTAGGCTGTTCCTAACGAGCTCACTCACACCTAAGAGTTTTCCTTTTCTGGCAAGATGTGTGATCCTGACACACAGAGTGAGAAATGAAAGGTAATTCACTGGGGGCCGTTGGCCTGAGAGGCTGACACGCACCTGGGCGGAAGTAATGCTGCTTTCAGCATCAGTGTGAACTTCCACTGGAGCTTGGTCTGTGTTTACACTCCCTGAACTTGAGCAGGACACAGAGAAACAGGGAGTAATCTAACCATAAAAAATCCTTTCTGTAACTCACTTTCCTCCTCCCGTGCTGCTCTGCCCCTGCAGACCTCTGTGGAAATGTTTGTAATTTTAGGCAGCTCTATAACAATAGGAGATTATAAGGCAGACAGCTGGTACAGATTGAATTGTGTGCTCTCCCCAAATCAGATTTTGGAGATTTACCCCCTGGTCCCTCACAATGGGATCTTGTTTGGAAACAGATTCCTTGCAGAAATAGTAATGATGCAGTCTTCCATGGAGGGCAGGCTTCTGATTCAGTATGACTGGGCTCCTCCTGATAGAAAGGAGTAGTTACACACAGCTACATACACAAGGAGACTACAGTGTGAAAACTGGAGCTGTGCTAGCCGCACACCAAGGAACAACAGAGACTTGGAGCAGACCCTGCCCTAGGGCCATGGCCCTACTGGCACCATGGCTTGGACATTCAGGCAGAATTTGGAGATGACAATGTGTTTTGTTTTTGTTTTTGTTTGTTTTGTCTTTTTTGTCACTTAAGGCACTTGGTTTGTGGTAATTTGTTACTCATACCTGATAAACAAATACAGGAGCTTTCTGGAAGAAGAGCGATGTTGATTTCACAGGCTTAGTTCTGGTTCAGTCCAAGTATCTGGTGTGAGTTTGCTGAAATAAGCTCACCTCATTTCTTGGCTTAAAATTTTCCCATCATCTCCTTATCTGCCCTATGAGACTTCGTGGATTTTGCTCTCAAAGAAGGTCTATCTCCTTTTACTCTCTTCCTTTTTAACCCTCTTCAACCCCACTGGGATCTTGAAGTTCTCCAAACACTGCAGTATCCAGCTGCTTTTTTTTTCCCTTTATCACTGAAATTACACATCTATTTAAAAATTATTTCCTTGTAAAGTCATCCTTCTTCCTCCTATGCCAATAAGCACTCTTTTCACTCATTTTTCTTCCATGCATCACACTTATAAGTTCCCAATGTTATGTATCCCTCTCTTCACATTTTACCATTGGCAACCAGGTAAACTGAAAATGTAAGAAAGTCAGATTTGCTGTGACCTAAAAGTCTAAGACTGTGGAGTGCAATAGAAGGAGCTCAACCATTGCTGTTGAATGAGTGAATTTCCAGGCATGTGAGGGCTTAGAGAATTTCACCAGCTATTTGCAAGCCATGCCTGATTGCTACTTCTACGGTGTGTGTGTGTTGTTGTTGTTGCTGCTGGTAGACTGGGAAACGTCATCTCTTCTTTTTCCTTCTTCCTCTTATCACACTTGGAATTTCTGGAAGGACATTTCCTTACTGAGAAAAGAAAGTGGAAATGAGATTGCGCAGGCAGCTGTCCCTCTTGTTCATTCTCTGCCAAGACTGGCATACAGCAGATAATTGGTAAATACAGACTTAAGGAGTCAACAGGAAATCAGTGGAGGGTTTCTCTTTTTTTATAAAGAAATAAATTTTAGGTTTAGTTCTTAAAGCAATCTAGGCCTCCCAGACAGGCCTCATCTGCTTTTGATTCACTCTTCAGTAGTAGACAACCACTGCCATGGCCTTTATCGAGTTCCAAAGTCCTGGAATTGACACCCCATGAACTACTCTCCCCTGGAGAATGCACTACATTTAGCAACTCAATGCTTAGGAATAGAATAGAGCAGGAGTGATGGGATGTCATTTCTGAGATGGTTATAAAAAGACAAGTTTTCATCCTGAGTGCTCTTGTGCTTTCACTCTGGGAGGCTTATTTTGGGAGAAGCCAGCTGCCATGTTGGGAGGCAGCCATGTAGAGAGGTCTGCAGCAGCAAATCTGGGGGCAGATCTGCCCCTAGCGGGGTCGTGAAATAACTGCAGCCCTGGCTGGCACCTGCATTGGAAGCTCACAGGAGAACTGAGCTGGAAATGACTGGCCAATCCTCCTTGATCCTTGATTCCAGGCACTGTTAAGATAATGTTTACTGTTCCCAGTTGTGAAGTTCCAGGATAATCTGTTATGGATACAGCATGCTCAATCATGGCCTCAGATTTCTGCTCCATATGTGTGTCCTTTTTAAAGCATTGCTACAGAGAAAGTCAAGATGTTTCTTCAAAAGGCTAATGTGCATTTAAAGGATGTCGCTTAACCAAGTTAAGTTTTTTAAAAATTAGTAACTTTTTTAATATTCTGAAGGTGGTCAAAATGCAATTTTCAAACCAAATCTCCTTTACTTAATATCTACTTTGACACTTTTCTAAACATTTTATGCATACCCCCTTGCAGCAAAGTGCTACCATCACTCTGTTAAACAGAGAACAAGCAGAACAAGCAGCATACGCTTCTTGCTCAGGGTTATGTAGCTAGGAGGTGGTGGAGCCATATAGATTGGTTCTGAGACTGAGCCCGTCAGCAGTGGTTTACACTGCTGCCAAGACAAACAGGTCTCATAGAAAACACATGCTAGCCTTCAACACCAGCATCAATGGAGAACAGTTAATTCGATAGCACTAACATGTTATGATTAAAAGATGGGATCATCCTTATCTTTGATGGACTCAGATTATGAGATGAAGCAGAAAATTCATAACAAGTACCTAGCCTATTGTCTGGTACATACAAAAATAAACCAAACCAAACAAAAAAAAAAAGAAGAAGAAGAAGAAAGAAAGAAAGAAAAGAAAAGGAAAGGAAAAGGAAATGCATCCAAAATTACAATAGTCAGACCTTAAATTGTCAGAGAAATCTTCACACACTTATGCCTTTTTTGAGGAGGTGTCAACCAGAACCGAGAGCAGCCTGTCATTACTCAGATCCCTAAGTTGCTATAAGGTTTATGGATATCTGCAGAGGGCAGGGCATGAAGACAACTGTCTTCAGCTGGATGCAGCTGGAACTTTCTGACAGTGCCAGAGCCTACACTGTATCAGCTTCTATCTCCTGAGTCTGTTCTAATCCATGGCACCTAACCAGAGAAAGGATTTTGTTTCTCCCTCTTTTTTAGGATGCATTCATCAATCGTCCTAAGGTACTTTCCAAAGTCAGCCTGCCCCGAAGTGAGTCCAACCAGAGTCAAACCAATCTGACAAAACTACTTTCAGTGAAAAATGAAATAACTAATGGACTAAGTCAAAAGGATTATGAACCGGGTGAAAATTCCATTTTCCTACTCAAAATAATGCAGGGCTGTTAACTTCAACTTCTTTTGTTTGTGGGTTGGCATATTAATCTTCCTCAATATATACTTTTTGTTATTTTATAATTTAAACATTGGAAATTAAACCAAGTGAAAGAAACAGCATGAGCTCTCAGAAGTATTCAAAATGAAGGCTGTGAGGACATTTGCTACGCTTAAATATTGTACAAACCATGAAGGAGGGAGGATCAAACTTTGAATGCCTAGTAAGTGCAACCTCTATATGGTGGTCTGGTTCATGCTGTTGATAACTGCTCAGAGTAGCTTTCTTGGGCACTTACATGATTACTTCTATTAGAGAATAAGAAATTGATGATCAGAAAAACCAATGGCAGAACTGGGATTTGAATACAAGTCTGATTCTAAAACTTCCTCTTCCTAGGACACCATAGAACTAGAGTTTCTTTTTTTTTTTACATTTTATTATTATTATCATTTTATGATACAACTCCATATTCCCTTATCCCCTCCCCAATTCTCTCCCCTCACCTAGTTCCTCTATATCATTACTTACGTATAGTTCTTCATACTCAGTCATATGTCCATCACTGTGGGCATGGACAATGGCAGAGAGTTCAGAATCCTATTGTCAAGATATAGTAAACAGTATCATTGTAAGTCCCATCTTTGTCTGGAAGCAGAAATGCATACTTCACTGCATCCTAACATCTGGATGTTAGTCTCCATTTCACAGCTACTGTACATCCCCTCAAATGAAAAGTCATGATACAGAATCAACAGCAGAAATATAGAAATTAACAATGCCACAAAGCTAAATGACATGTTACTAGATATGACAGACTCCACTACACAGCTACTATACATCCCCTTAAATGAAGAGCCACAAAACAGAATCAATATTAACACCAAAAAGTTAAGTAGCATGGTATTAAATGACTAACGTGTAGCTGAAGAAATGAAAATCAGGAACCTTCTTGTAGAAAATGATGCTACTGTATGATCTGTGAGTCACTGAATGATTTAATCAGAAGAAAGAGTTTTGAAGAGATGAAACAAACAGAAAACAGCAAAACCCATGTGATATAGTTTCTACTAATCTTTCTAGGTGAAGTGTGTCTCCTCCAGGCAATAAACAGATGGGTTTTGTTTTTTAATCCAGTCTACTAATCTATGACGTTTGATTGAGCTTAAGCCATTTACATTTAGAGTTTAATATGTATGGGTGGTGCTTTGGTCCTGTCATTTTAGGAATGGATTGTTCATTGATTTAGTCTTCTGTTGTCATTTTACTGGGATATTCTTCCTGTTTGCCTTTGGTTTTGGTAGGTGCTATTCCTCTTCTCCGACAAGAGAACATCTTGAAGTATCATTTGTAGGGCTGGTTTGGAAGAGACAAATTCTTTTAACTTGTCTTGACTGTGGAAGAATTTTATTTCATTTTCAAAGACAAAAGAAAGCTTTGCTGGATATGTTATCCTAGGCCGACAATTTTTTTCTTTTAGAATCTGGAATATGTCACTCCATTCTCTTCTTGCCTGTAAAGTTTCCTGTGAGAGATCTCCTGTGAGTTTAATTGGCATTCCTTTATATGTCAATTGATGTTTTTTACGTGCACATTTAAGGATCTTTTTCTTATGTTCAATTGAAGAGAGCTTGATGATCATGTGTCTTGGTGAAGATTTGATCAGGCCTGTTGGGAGTTCTGTGTCCCTCCTGAATCTTGTTTCCCAATTCTTTCTCCAGTTTAGGGAAATTTTCCTCTATTATTTCATTAAATACATTTGCAAACTCAGCTTCTCTTCTTGTAACTTCTGGAACTCCCATAAGTGTTATATTTGGCCTCTTAAGAGTGTCATTTAATTCTTGAATACTTTTTTTGGCCTGATCCAGCTCTGCTTCCAGCTTTTTGTTTGCTTCCCCCTGATGACAGGAAATATCTTCCAATTCTGAGATTCTTTTTTTCTGCTTGCTTCATTCTATTTTGGAGACTCTCCACTGTGCTTCTGTACTTTTAATTTGCTCTACTGTGTTCTTAATTTCTGATATATCAGCCTTAATTTGCTTTATTGCTTCCTTAAATTCTTTGAACTCTTGCATGAGCTTCTCATTTTTGATCAGAAGCTTTAAAATGAGTCTTATGGATTCTGTGTCCCCCATTTTCTCAATGTCTTCCTCAGTTAACTCTGAGGTTGGCATATGGCTTTGCTCCTTTGCAGGGGGTTTTCAGTCATATTCATTGTCCTTTGTCTCTTCTTTTGCTCTTGATCATTGTACTTCTGGTTAGCACAGTCTTCTCCTTGGGACAGATTTCTAGGCTGTGTCACCCACAGGTCTACAATGCGATTTTACTTATTGCAGTTGGCACACAACTTTTTGCTTGCAGCCACTTTTGCTACAACCTCCAGTGAGTTCAGGTCTGGGTTCTTACGTCAGATTTCCACCGTGGTCTCCACAGCCCCAGCTCCTGGCTCACCACTCTCCACCTCCTGTGATACCATGCGAAGGCTGCAGCATTGTCTCTGCAACCTTTCTCCCACATTCAGTTGGAGCAGGTCCCAGGATTAGAGAGACACCAGGTGTCCTATATAGCTAGGTTGTTGGTGGCACTGATCTTGCCAGAACCTGTTGGACGTTAGATCTGGGTGCCACACGGACCTATTTTGACCCACACAATGAAACAGTATTATTTTCCTGCAGGACCAGTGCAATTCGCTGAACTCAGCGAGTTCTTGTGAGATCAGCACATGCGCAGTTCACTGCTGTCCCCTGCACTCCTAAAGCTATTGCCACAGTGTGCAAAATGGTGCCTGGTGTGCCACTACTGGAGTTCTTGGTCTGGTGGCCATCAGGTCTGAGGGCTCCCCAGACCTGTCTTGGGTGGAACCTGTAGAATGCCATGTTGTTGCACTTCACTGAGTCAAAAATAAGTTCACTCACAGCTCAGCGTATGCTCTGCCCTTTCCCTTGCCTTTACCTCCTTATGCAAAATGGCACCCAGTTCAGCTCTAGGGGGCTAACTGGGCTGTGAAATCACCCTAGTCTTGCACTGCCCTTCTGGGACCTGCTGCTCTGTCTCTGTTCCTGGCCAAATCAAACGGACCAGCAGGATGGACTGTTCTTTGGGTTCACCTCCCAAGCTCCCAGTCAAAGTCCTTTCCCACCTGGCTGCTGGTGGAGTTTCAGCTGCTGGTAGAGTTCAATTTGCCATAGCTGAATGGCGCTAGAGTATCAGTCACTGCAACACCACACCATTGTTTTCATTGCTTTCCTGTGTCTGTCAGTCTCCACGTACCCTCTGCTCTTCTATCCTTTTCTATTTCCTGAAATATGTCATCTCTGTTTCATTCTGATGTTTTTCTGTCCGTTTAAACATGTCCTTACCCTATTCTGCCATCTGGATTCTCAGAGCTGGAGTTTCTTTCCAGAAAGGCTTTCTATGAGGATCTGCAGTTTCCCCTTAAGGCTGACAAATGATCCTGAATTGTGCTAATGGAATTTAAAGGTAAAAAATGGCAACTTGGCCAATTTTCCAGCCAATCAATTTACCTGGCAATGATGACAAAAATTATCTCTATATAAGCCAAGCAAAATCTTACTTGGTAAGTATGACCTCTTCCACTACATGGACATATGACATTTCCACTATACTTTGAATTAGGCACAATGAAGATTTTGATTGGCTGAGATCTTGAATGTCAGGAACTGTACGTGTACTTGGATTGTCCAACTTTTGGGATCATGCTTTATCCACTTTTTACAGTTACCAAGCTAAGTGGAACAGTGCATGACACCTAACAACTACGGACATGTTCCTCCTTGACCACATTAAGATACTTAAAGATAAAATACTTGAATGTCACAAAGACCATGCTAGAAACAAAGGCAAGCAGTTTTCAGCAAAACTGGCAGTGATGAGGATGGATGTGATCTGACAGGGCATAAACCTCCATACCTGTTACTGTGTTATGCTGAAGTAGTAAGCCTAAAGACAATGAAATGGGCTCTTCCAGAAAAGGAGGCCCTAGGACACACCACCAAGTAATGAAAATCAGGTGACTCTTACTACCAAGTAAGCTTCCGAGGGGGATGGTAAACAGGAGCTACTATGTCTGTAGAAGGAACTGAGCATCTCTCACTCCCTGAGAGCTCTCACCATGACTGAGGACCCCTAGGTCTGCCCAGCCAACGAAAACCACCCCGAGTGCCTTGGGTGCAGCAGCCATTTTCTCCTAGTGTAAAAATGGAACCAACATGGAAAACCAAAGGCTGTCTGATAGTAGTCTCCCTAGGCACTGTCAGTTTGCATTTTTTTTTGATAGGATAGAATGTTTATGAATTCTGTATTAAATGTTCAGTTCATTTCATATTGCTTTAGTTTATGTCATCTTAAAATCAGGCTGACTCTCTCTCTCACCCTATAAAGTATGCCAGGGTAGTGTGGGGATAGAGCACAGTTGAGTCTAGAGCCAGACCACCTGAGCTGGGACCTGGTTCTGACACTGACCAGCAGCTGTGTGACCCTAGTAAGAGTTGCAATCTCTTGATGGATCTCATTCACCTCATCTGAAAATGGCACTAGGAACAGTGTGCAGCATATTGTAAGTATGTCAATCGTTCCTATAAATGACTATGCAGTTAATCTTAGTGGTTCACTATTTGTAACTTAGGCAGCAGTCTTGAGCTAAACCTATCCAAAATTAGGGCTGGTATAGCCATGTAAAATTAGGAGGTTGCTATAAATGAGTTATGGACTCATTTAATGGAAAGACTGCTCAAATCCAGAAAAATTAATTTAATGTAACTAGTAATTATTTTATTGACATATTTACAAAATAGTACAGAGATCACTCTAATTCACCACATTACACAAGGCTGAATAACAGGCAAGACAAAGTATCTGCAAAACATTTACTTCCGTCTTTGGTATTAGAAATCTACATAAATCTGCAGCATTTAAAGTTTCCAATACGAAATACTAAAATGTAGACAAAGATGTAATCGGCAACACCATGAAAAGGGTCTCTAATATATTCTGCTATGAAACTCCCAAGTCATGAAATGTGACAATTAAGACCAAACACCTTCTGTATGGGGACAAGGTGTCTAGTGGTTAAGATGCATGAAACATGCTGCAATGCTGTACACACGTTTCCACTAGTGTGAAGCAGTGCTCTTTGTCACGACATGGAGAGGATAGTAACAGACAAAATATTGCCAAGACACAGAGTGGCAGCTAGGACTTCTATAGGAAAGAATCTAGTCCAAGAGTATGCTTGAAGATTGTAACTTTTCTGTACAGTTTATAAAATACATTTTGTGAACATTTACACATATACAAAAGTTAACTGGTTTTAACAAATGATCATTTTCCTAAGACACAATCACAGTTTACATAAATCTGAGGTAAAGATCTTGATCTATCCTAGATGAGAAGTCCTTGCCCAGGAGAGTCTACAGGAGAGTATGTTCATTAAGCATCCAATGTCTGGTACCCAAGCAGGTCGAGGACAAGGCGGGGCAAACCCACCTCATGTCAGAGAGGATCCCAAACTTCAGAAATCAAAGTTTCTGGTTTGACTATGTGAAGATAATGCTGTTAAATGTGTGTGTGTGTGTGTTTTCTCCCCAAGCATGAAATACTCTCTGAATTTTGTCAGAACATGACTTCTGCTATGCAAGAAATATTTCAGTAAGGGGCAAGTTAGTGTCATAACTTGGCTCCCTTGATGGGCAATTCTGTGCATCCCAGAAAGAACACTCTTAGAATCCCCACATAAACAAGTGAATGTTTGGCAGAATAAGTGCCCTGCAAATGGGTCTTGCTAGCAACAGACACAGGCCCATGAAGGGCTTCAGGTGGACAGAAGCTGGAAGCCCACGAAAACTGAGTGACTCTCCTTACATCCTATAAACACACAAACAACTTATTGTGCTTTCTTTCCAAAATCCTTAACAATGCTCTTTGTGCTACTGTAGATACTCCCAAGAAAATAAGGGAATGTGGGAATCAGCAGGTATGTCTCTGGTTGTTCTGGAAGGGTAGAAATGGCATAACAGACATCACTGCTGTACAAATGACTTCCTGCAAATGAGAACGCTTGATGTGTTTCTGTAAACATTGCCACCTGACTTGAGTTATTGGCAGCTGCCCCTATTACACCTAGTCTTCATCACTGCATCAAGCACTAAATTTCTAAAACGATCTGATTAGATCATTTATATGAAGATGCTGTCTTGTGTGTTTTCTCCCCCTGCCCTTTACAAAGACATCTACAAATATAATTAGGACATCAAAAGGACAACCAAGTCTCTTCTGGAATATATCACTTGTATTTTACACCTGAGCATTTGCCTCTTATATTTTTATCAGGAGTCATCTCTGAGGGTAAGAGTATTTTCTGAGCAATGAGTCACCTGTTGGACAATCTAAGAGAGGTACTGCTGGATCTTTTTGGTAAGTTGCCCAAATGATGGAACTCTTAAGTTTTCTTCATGCTAGAAAGAGCAAAATTAAGTTGCTTCTTTGTACCATCAAAAAGCATTGAGTATGGCACATGAGAATAAAGTGAATAGGCAGGAAGCATTTACTAATGGCTGACATTTCTGCTGTCTGACCAGATGAAATAGAGAAACCCCAAGCAATGTGTGTGCAGGGATCTTTTGGGAGGAAAAGCTCTTGGCTTTGCCCTGGTCCTTGACAATGACAGACCAGCAGCCAGTTTCTTGCACAGCTCTGGGCAAGCTATTAATCTGTCAGTACCAGCATCTTTAGAAACTGCAGCATTAAGACTTAGGAAGGGTAAAGAAGTGTGGGTGTTTAACAGCCAGAAATGCAGCTTTTTAACACTTCGATTAACTCATAATGTTGTGCAGGTTTCCGATTAGCCCTTCTTTGACATGGTTGGTACAGGACATAAAGCTGGATGGGAATTTATTCATCCTCTTCCACATATGTGGATGGAAACCAGCCCACCTGGAAAAAACAAAACCAACACAGTAACATTACTTTACATCTGGCTCTTCAAAGAATTCCACAAGCAGAGCATTTCATTTTCATAACACCCCCATTAAGCTGGAGTTTTATGCCCATTTAAAGTAAAGAAGATTGGTTTAAATGCTCTTAGGAGCCTAATAGAGTGAATGATGGGAAAAGAGTAATAAAATAAGCTTAAACAATGTTCTAATCTGCTAGGACACAAATAAATATGTAAATTAAGCATAATACAGAGCTCTACTACATAATGAATCCTATTTCTGCAGTAGAACAGGATGTAAAGACAGAGGTATGATGTCCCATTCCTTCCAATTTAGATCAGCAGCCCTTACACGTATTTTGCACTACATCCAAAGTTTGTGCTCTAACGCTGAGGGTCTAAAAAGAAATGAGATGCTACTCAACTCTTCCAAACAGAATCCCTGACAACCTGCTCTGGTGTGTTTTATTTATCCCACTATCATACTCACTCTATAAATACACACGAAGTTCCTATTCCCTGCAAGGATCAGCACCAATCTCAGTGGGGCAGGCCACTGCAGTGGCAAGGTTACAGCCCTGAGAACGGCCACTCCCACACAACATAAAAGTGTTGTCAGCCACCCAATCTCCTTCAGGAGCATGCATAAGCTCATGGCCAGAGACAACTCACCCGGCCATTGACTTCTCCTCTCCACCAGCCGTTGGCACTCATTTTCGTGTAAATCTTCACCACGTCTCCTTTCAACAGAGAAAGCTCTCGCATGTCTCGTGCACAGAAGTCATACCGAGCAATGGCAATGCCCAGCACCTTTGGACTCAGCACTGCAAACAGACAATGGAAGTAAGTCACCGATTCGTAGTGAGTAGCTGTCAGTACCCAATCAGATGAGTGCTACCAATGTAATCAAATGCACAGTTGCGATTTTGTTACAGACCAGTGACAATGACAGAGGAGCTTGAAAGCAGCACAACTGCTGTTTCAATGCAATTAGGTGTGGGCACATTTGTTTCAGACACTTCGAAGACCACTATTGTGTTTGCAGTCTGCCTGAGGACTTCAGGGTAGGTTTGTAAAGAGACACAACTGGTTAATAGCTTAAATATTATCTAAAGAAAAAGAATTTAAAACAGCTTTAGCCCAGATTTCCTGCCAATAGCACAGCAGCCTGCAACTCTGAGGTAAAGCTTTGTGTTTTAAAGAGTAACTGCTTTAACTAATACTCGGGTCAGCTTGCTGTCTTGGTTCTGATGAAATCCACATCACTGCTTTTCTCCCACACCAGACTTCAGCATGTTAAAACTGCGTGGGAGATAAACTCAGTTACTGTTCTACATAAAATTTCACTTTTGTGAAGAGTCAGAACTAGGGTTACACAGAAGGAACATGCAGATAGCATCCATACACTATCTTCATGTCAAATAATTACTGCCTCCCAGAAAACCTCTATTGAGGAATCCAATCCAAAATGAGATGTAAGGGGTTCATCTCCTGATTCGAAGTTTCTTTGCTCGCTTGTTTTCTGGAGAACAGCCAACCCTCTTTTGAAAAAAAGCTCCACCCAAGTGGCACTGCTTTGTGGGTCTCGAGTGTTCCTTTGCACATTTTGTAGTCATGTCTCTGTTGTTCCTTGGGATTACACAGCATTTTCAACTAGATGTTCAGTGATTCTGAGAACCACTCATCTGAGGCTGGTAGGACTTTATCAATCTTAAATGGTAGAGTAACTTTAATGTAAAGAAAAGAGACAAATGGGAAATGCCATCCAAGAGCATTTTTAAAACAGTTTCCTGTACCCGGGCAGCTGTACTTATGACCTATGTTCCAGGGGAAGAGCCCACCCACATGGCTACAAGGATCTCAGGCCCATTTTCCACAGCTTTCTAATGACAAAAGACCTTTTTTTTTTTTTTTTAAAGTCTCCAGGTGTCCATCATAGGATAAATGAATGGCAATACTGTATATTTCACAACTGTAAAGGGAGTAAAAATAAGGTCATTTTATTTCACTGTCAGGACACAAACCACTTTAATGGTTTTCTTATTGAAAGCTGTCCCATAGCTACATACTGCTCTCAGAGTTGGTTCACATAAAAACACCCTTGTGATAGAAAAACCCAATCATCACTTAACTTGGCAATGCTGCACAAGCCTTATAACCCCTCTCTGCCACGTTTCTCATCTGTAAAGTGAAAGGTTTGTACTAGATGATTTCTAAGCTCTTTCCAGTTCTAAATTCTATGCTCCTATCGGGAATTACAGGTTAACTTTTGAAAAACCTGTAAGAAAAAATATCTTACCTACATTCAAGGCATTCCCTTTAATATTAAAGAAACAGCCTCCAAATTCTCTGAATGATGATAGAAATAAACACCAAAAAGCCCAGGCACAGACTAATGAGCTAGAGACTTGATGGGTGCAAGTCAATCTTTCAAGCAATGGGTACTACTTTTTTCTTAATATATGGAGACAGAATTTGGGCCTGGGTTTTATTTTCATTGTGTTCATAGAAATAACGTCCTTTCTCAGATGTACTTTCAAGTCTAATGATTTTACAGAATACATCAGCCCTCATGCCTCTACAACCTCTCCCAAATGGATGGATTACAAATGTCGGACACAGCGTGAGCTCACACACAAAGACCAGAGAGGTGAAATGTCATGACTGACAGTGACTTTGTGGCAGAGAGGAGTGAAGTGCATGACAGTAATGGAACTCTAGGGACTTTCTGAAGAGATGCATCTATATGAGAAGCCATACATAGAAGTCAACTAGTTTATTTGCAAATGGAAGCAGATTGAAGCAACATATAAAAGCAGTAAAGCAGTACCTGACCAGAAAGGAGTGGAAGGGGGAACAAAGCTGTATTCTGGAGGAGTTACAAAAGAAAAGCCACAGAACAAAGAGGGGGCTTCGAGAGAGAAAGAGAAGCAAAAGAGCATTTAGGTGTTGGCCAAAAAAAAAAAAAAAAATCTCAACACAGATATTTTGTTGTTGTAATCATGAGAACATTGTCACATCAAAGTTGCAATATCAGGCTTCATTTTCACCCACATCTCTCTTCTCACCATTTCTAAATGAAGATCAGGTCAAGCTTTTACATTTTGATTGACATCAGTTCTGCAATTGTGAACTGCCTATCCTTTGGCAGGCAGACACAATGTACCCACGCCATGTTACCATCTTTGATCTGTAGCCACCTATCCAGCCAGCCAAGGCTGACATTCTCCTGGTGGTGGTTGCCCAATTCCTACTTTGTTACTTCAGTGGGAAGGGGACTTCTGTAAATTCTTAATGGAAAATATTTCATGGTAAAACTCATAAGATGTGATAGCGCATACATTGTATCAATGAAACACACAGAACCAATGGGAAACTCAAGAAAATCGCTCATACAATTTGTTTAACCACCCCTTCAATTCCCACATGCACATGGTTGCTTATTTTCAAAAGGGAAAACATAAGTAGAAGTGAAAAACACACTGAATTGTACATCTGGAAAAGAATGTAAGCACATCTTCCAAATTTTAAAGAGGTACAGAAAAGTTACAGGCATGTAGATGCTCAAAATATTTTGTTGTTGTTGTATTTACAGATAGGTTTCAGTAACATTTTAAAAATTGTTGTAAAGGGTTAGATACATTGATAAATGTGCTATGTGCTTCAGTATTTCATTTAGACATCACAGTAGCTCAAGAGGAAGATATTACTTTCTCTTTACATTTCAGAGAAATCTGGATTCAGTGCCAAGTAGTGGTCCATACTCTTCATCACGGCTGGTCTGCTCTACTTCAGGAACCTCTGCAGACAACTGTAATACCATGGTGTCATCCAACAAAAAATGAAGATGTGATTATAACATTTCTAATGATAGTTATTCTCTTGCTTTCATTAGATTGATTATTCAGTTGGTCTCACTTTCCCAGAAGACAAACAATATCTGGCTGTTAGGCCTAGCTAAATTATCAAGTTCTAGCCAACGAGACACTAGAAGAAGTATGATCTGCCAGCTTCTGGGGCCTTTCCTAACAAACAGCATGCATGCTCCTTCGCCTTGCCATTGGCTTCTTTATCTGTCCTGATGTCTAGAGTGTGGTCATGGGAAGGGCACTGTAACCCCTGGAGGAAACAGCATTGGTTTGAAAGCATCTGGGTCACTGCTTGTATCATAGAAAAGAGATTGTTAACTCGACTCCACAGCCCTGAGCAGACTACTACTAGGTTTTTATGGAGAAAGAGAAATATATGCCCAATCTGTATCCATTGAGGATTTGGGGTTTCTGCCACTTGTGCCTGGACCTGATTTAAACTATTACCAAAAGCTTTCTACAGCTAAGGTGAAAGTGGGCTAAACAAACTGGGAAAACTTTCTATAATCTTCTAATATGATCTGCCTCTTTGAAGTAATTGATCAACTCAAGAGCCTCACAATTTCTTCAAAGTTAATACTCCTGAGAACAGCAGTGACTTATTAAGAGATTACCAGACTCCATCCAAACAGACTGGCCAGGAGAATTGGAGAGAGTTCATTCATTCTTGTAGTCAAAGGGATTGGAGCCTTCATAAACACAAGATGCATTGATGACAATTTCTCTTATGAAAGACTTCACATGTTCATTTTCACCTGCCCCAAAACATATCCTTACTGATAAAGTTCTTTCATATTTGTCAATTTTGCAGTGTACTTTTATTTCTAAATTCATTGGTACATGTAATTTTACAATCTGCCCAATTCATTTCTTGCCACACAGTTTTAACTGGCACATTTTCATTTTGTTAAAGAAGAGGATGCCATCTTTAACTTAATAAAGTAAATGACACAAACCTCGCTTTATTATTACCAGAAAATCTGGTGCAAAGGTTTCTATCCCAAGATTTCTATGATGAGTTAAGAAGCCCTCAATCATGTACTTCATTTCTGGCCGGTGTTAGAACTTTCTTCTTGAGCTATTTCTTAAGTGTCCATGTTTGATTTCTCTTTCTGGAACTCTTACATAAACAACATGAAGTAAATTTCTCTAAAATTGTTAATGGGAGTAAATTAAGCCATGAATTTGATATATACCAAGAGATGAGTTAGCTCTTAAAGGAAGAAATGGGAAATCAATGGGAATACAATGAGATGAGATTTAAATAATCTCAACAATAGAGATTAATTAGATAGATAACCTGTGTAATCTTAAAGCATTTAACATTAAAATTGTATGGGTGAAATTTCACCAAAGTTCTTGAATCTCTCTCAATTACATGATATCAGGATGCTACTCCTCTTTTCTAACCCTAAGAGCATATAATCATCTCCATTCATGTCTAATAGCTACAATTTGGGTTCTTTTTTTTCTTAGGATCTCATCTAAAATATGATAAGAGCAACTAAATAGGAGCTTGCAAAGTGCTACTTTGGCCCATCCACTGGTTGTATTTTAAATTAATTTCTTTTACTGGTGCCTGGACAGACAATAGGTCAGTCTTGAGTTCCTCACTGAATTCCAGTCTGTGACTTCCAGTGTTTCCAGGCCACTGCCACCATGAGTGCAGACATTATCACTCATTTAACTAGCCTGAAAATTACTAGCTATTCCCTGTAGCCTAGCTCAAATTTCCACCTGTTTTACTTTCCATGCCTCCACTTTGTGAAACCACCCTGTACTGTCAGACCTGTTTGGCTCTTTCTGTTCACTGTGTTGAGCAGTATTACTTCTTCAGCATGAAATTTGTCCTTTACTATTCTTAATTCTGCTATTTATTCTTTGTGTTTCATCATTTCTAAGCTCAGACAACCATCTTCTACCTGGTTTTATCACTGTTTCAAACATTGCCTCTCTTTCTTAAGCACAGATCCCATAACTCTGTCAAATAAATTACAAAAATCCAAATTCTTGACCTGAATTCCAAAGCATTTCATATTCTGACCACTCCTTTTCTAAGCAAATCTGCCATAATTTTCCAAATGAATTCTCTTCACCCATACTAGCTTCGTATTATTCCCAGATCTCCTCAGTTACGTTCCCATGTCAAAATTTCTGCTCATGCTAGAATGGGCTATTTCCCTTGCCTGTGTGAAGGTAAAATCTTAAAAGCCCAGTGTAGGGCCCTCCCCGAACATCCTCACATCTCTTTTTCCATTCTCTGTCCTTTTCTAGCCATCTGTTAGGCTCCTGTACCTTAGCACTTCTGGGCTGTGGTATTTAATGATTATATACATATTTCACCACCAATTAGAGGTTGATTTTGGAGGGCAGGGGTCAGTTCTTATATTGCTAAAGCGTTTCTCATAGGATCAGGATCAGGCCCAATGCTAAGCAGGTGAAATTGTTTAAAGGACAAGTATTTTGTCAGGATATTTAATTGTTCAACTTATTGTGCCTCATCCTCCTATTCATTTAGCTTACCTTTAAGTAATATCTGTTCAATAAGACTTCCACCAAAGTCCAGCAAAACACAAAGGAAAAAACATGATATACACTCAGGCTCTATTCCTGAGGCTTCTGAGGGTATACTACACCAGTGTTATTCCTACAAACATTGATATTTGTCCGAATGGCTGAGCACCTATTAAACACTGTATATCTCATGGCACTGAGCAAACTTTATGCTTGAGAAATCATCATAGAAGTAAAAGGCTAGCCAGTCTCCCTTGCCAGTCATGGTCTAGCGCACAGCCAAGCATTTTAAAGCTTGACTTTCTACTTTTCTACAAATTATAGCATAACATATTATCATTCTGCCTATATGTCAATTTCCACTTTTGGGGTCTTTATTTCCCATCAGCTCGGAAAAAAAAAAATCCTCAACATTTGTGTTGATATCTATAGAGATAAGAGAAAAGGATAATACATTTCTCTAAGAATGGATGAATTTTTGAAAAGAATTTATTTTTATTGGAAAATCATATAAACAGAGAGGAGGAGAGACAGAGAGGAAGATCTTCTGTCTGCTGATTCAATACCAGATCTGTCGTTGCAGCCAGTGACTGCAACGCCAGAGCTGAGCTGATCCAAAGCTAGGAGCCAAGAGCTTTCTCCAGGCCTTCTATGCAGGATCCAAGGCTTTGGGCCATCCTCAACTGCTTTCCCAGGCCACCAGCAGGGATCTGGAGGGAAGAGGGGCTGCTGGGACATGAACTGGTGCCCATATGGGATCCAGGTGTGTGCAAGGTAAGGACTTAAGCCACTAGGCTACCATGCCAGGCCCAGAATGGATGAATTTAAATCTAAATATAAGCCTATTCAAAGTAAGGTGTTTAACTATTTTGCACACTGGCTTAACTTGTAAATCACTAATAAGAATATATCTATTGATTTTCTACAAATAGATACAGCCGCATGCTTTCTTCATCAAATTCTCCTTATCATACCAAGACACATACTATAAAAGCATAGGTAGGCCTATTTCATAGCAATGGGATCACAAGTAATGGCAATAACAGAGGCTATCTATTACTTGGTGAAACTATTGCTGTCTAGTGTTATAGATAGGCTACCTACAAATAGATCATGAATTGGGTGAAGTTTCTTAAGAAGGAACTTTTATTCATGTCAATATCCACCCAGAAAATATAAATCAATATTGAAACTTATCTTTGAAGTAATCATTTGCAAGCTGCCTGAGAAAGTTAAGGGCCTAAATTCCCTCCTTCAAATAGTTTCAAGTCTGTAACAGCTGTGACAAGGGAGACATGATCACACTGAGGAAGGTATCAGGTTTTCCGGCAGGTGTATAGAACATGGTTCTCAACTAGGCTCATCAGAAGGCATTCTCAGCAAATGAATGACTCATTACTTAGTAACTCGATGTTTCCATTTTGGAACTATTAATATCACAGCCAATTATTTTTCAACAACGTTTTCAAGTTAAACAATATAACTTGAAGCACTAACATGTTCCAATGGAAATCAAAATTATCAGCATAGCCATAATAACTAGTGCATAAATTATCAGTAGCTAACCATTTAGTTCTGACACTTGACTGAAAAGAGATGACACAGAGAATTTTTCCCATTTAAGGATCATGTATAGAGTTCGCTAACAACGTCGCAGGGTCTAGATAACTGACATCAATGCTTTTACATCATTGAGGCTAATTAATTACTGCTTCAAAGTTTGATCAAAGGATGTTCATGAACATGTCTGAACAAATGAAACCATTCAATTTTCAGTAAAATCTGAACTTTGTACACAAAAGGAACCCAGCTCAATCAATAGTCTTCCTTAAAATACTCATTAGCAAGTCATGAAGTATTTTTGAAATAACAATTTTCCATGATGAGTATCAGAGACTATCACCCTAAACATTTGCTAATTATTCTCTGGTAGGACAGATAGTACCTGATACTCAGCTCTCAGCTGAGTACACATGGTCTTATTTATGAAACGTAATATATTTAGGTAAGACTATAGGGCATTGAGTCAATGGTAGAATCAACACAGTGTTTGCTTAAGTTCACTGCCTAACAGTGGCCTGAGGTCACTCCAAAGACCTGTGCTCCCTGAAGGATACTGAAAGCAGGCTGAGAATTTAATCATGTTTAATTTAAATTCTCAGCCTATCCCTGATTTTATGTTAAAGCTTTCTTATGTCTTCTTTTTAGGCTCCCAGTAAGATTCATAAATATAACTTCAAATATCTGGTCCCCCAAGCAAAGGAAATAAAAGTGTCCCAGTTTATTATGTATCATATATTTTGCATACTGTCACTGAAAAATGTAGGAGTAATTCAGATTGGTTTCATTCAATCAGGTGCTAACAAATGCTAAGTGGACAAATATTCCCTCAACCAAAAACTCAAAAATATTACAAAGAAAATTTATGTATTCAATGTTGCAAAATAAACAAAAATGTATAGTCATTAACAAAAAAAACACAATTAAAAGTTCTTTGCTACTCTTACAGAAAATTAGGTAACTAACATCACTTTGAGATTTTAGCTTATTTATAGCCATTTAGTTAGTCAAGAAGCAAACCTGTTTCTCAATCTACACAATTTTTGAATTATCAAGGTACTAATTATGTTAAGACACCACAGAGTGACAAAAAGAAAACACAAAAGCCTAATTTGTCTGATGTGTCCTTATATTAGAGAGAACATATGGTATTTGTCCTTTTGGGATTGATTTATTTCACTAAGTATCATGGTCGCCACTTAGGAACACCTAGTTGCGAATAGTATAATTTCATGAAAAATTTTTTTGTTGGTGGTATTGCTGTTTTAACTTCATACCTGTTGTTGATCTTATTTCATGGCTTCTCATTTGAGGGAATGTACAGTGATAGAGTAATAGAGACTAACATATCCAGATATGAAAATACATTATATTATGCATCCCTATTTCCAAATCAAAGATGGACTCCCAATGAAACTGTTGGACATATCTGGTGCTGAACTGTCTGACATTGTCTGTACCAGCATTGTTAGGGCACATGTAAATAATAGACTGATGGAATTATAACTCCTTATGAAGGACTTTATTATTGTAACCATATATATACATTGGGAAAATCAGTCCGGGGGTGAGAATTTGACAGGGGGAGGGGGAAATCCCAAACTACAGAATTGTACCATAAAAATCGTAATTCAAAATAAAAATTTCAAAAACGACACCATAGGGGATATGACAAATAGGTACGGCTTCTGGCTTCAAAGTGTTGACAGTAAAAATATGTATATTATATAAAGACATGGAAATAGTTCATTTCAAATAAGAAAGCTGTGACTGAATATCTGGCTCCATGCTAGCCCTAAAATCAAAGAAACAAAAAAACCTCCTGAACTCCCAGTTGCTTTGGCAAAGCCTTGAAGTCAACCTTCAGTAGTCTGCTAGTAACATAGGTCATATTTTATATGTCACAGCACTCTGTAAGATCATCTTCTAAATATACATCTCTAGGGTAGCATGTTGGCCCCAGTCTAGATCTCTGACCTTTCATCATGAGACCCTAACTGGACTTCCTATGTCTACTTTGTCTTCTTTCCTCATGGCTTTTTCTCAACATAGAAGCCAGAATAACCCTTTTAAAACTTGAAGTCAGACCACGTATTCACTTTGCTTAAATTTTTCCAATGACTCAATACTAAAAACTGAAGTTCGTTAGGGACTTAAGTGACCTGACCTGCCTTACCCCTTAGACCTTATCTTCTGCTGCTTTTTCTGTGTGCCCTTGCATTCTGCCCATATTGCAAGGTCACGCATGTCCCTTCCTTTGCAATGGCTGTTACCTCTCCCCATCATAACTCTTTAATCAAATCTTACCTTTGCAATGAAGCTCACCGTGATGTCCTATATAAGAGTCATGAATACATACCACTAGTGTCATCAGGTATAGATGAGAAATAAGGCTTATTGCAGGGGCAGTGTACAAGCAAAGAAGTGAAATACATGCAATTGGCTAACCTTTCATGTCCCATAGCTTTCGGCTAGCGCAAAATGTTCTGCCTATATGGTGGTTACAGTTCCAGCAGCCTGCTGTACATATGGATAAGGTACTTATGATAGTGTATAGTAATAGAAGCTCCCTGGTCATTCAGGTAGACTTGTCTTAGAAAGGAGAGCTCCTGGAGCCAGTGGCTAGTGCTAACCTGTTGAACTGCTGACCTAACCTAGAAGTGATATATAAGCTTTCATATATGCAATTGAACGGAGAGAAAATAGGGAAATAAGCCTTTTTTCTTTTTTTTTTTTTTGCTTCCTCCAACCAGCCCATTTAAAATTCATAAGCCACCACCAGGACTCTTGATCATCATTACCTCATTATGGTGTTTTTCTAGAGAAATTCTCAACTTCAAATGCTAAGCAATTTCATTAATCTCCTATGTACCTTCCCCACTAGCATAACATTTTATAAAGGTAGTACATTTGTCTGCTCTACTCACTGCTATGTAGTCCCCAACAATGTGAACAGTGCTGTATTTGAAGTAGGCTACCTGTTCAATGAACGAATGAAAGAATGAATGAATAAACATAAGGACCTTTGGAGGGAATTGCTGGTGAGAATGTTACAAGTGAAGAAGAGATGAGGAACAAAGCAGTTGGATTCATTCAAGCATATGGAAAATGCTCACTGATGAGGAAGGATAATTAAAAGAAGGGAAATTAACTGGGAAATAGTGTGTTTTGACTAGAGATAATTCTGAGTCAAGAAATTAGACAATTCTGAAATGTTCCTGCCCAGTTCTGACAAATTGGAGGGTATACAAAGAGTAGCCAGAATGGTGAGTCAACAACTACATATACAATGAAGGACTGAACAGCTATTTTTAAAAGCGAGTAAGATTGATATTTCAAAAAAGGGGAAAAGGAGGGAAGGACGGAAGATAAGCAGAAAAAAGCAGTCAAAAAGAAATGAGCATATATGCTATATACTGGTACAGAAGTCATGAACTTATTTTTAATAAATAACTAGAGAATATTTTGACATGAACACACAGTGTATTTGTTTTGAGCTACAAGTTATCTATTAAATAAAATTTATAAATAAATTATTCAAAATTGTGCTGGATATTTTGTATACTGACAGACAAATTTACTTGAGAGTTCAAGCAAAAACTGATGATGACTATTCAAGAATGTTATAAAAAATACATGTTTTAAAAAAATACATGTTTGGAAAAGCCATCAGGCTATATTTTACATAACACTTGAGAGATGTGTTTGTTATAGTGTTGACACAAGGAGACACTCCATACATGTGGAATGGATGAAGCAATGAATAAAAGCATGAATTAATAACAGGAAACCCTGGCTCAATCTACCATCAAGTCCCCAATGCTTTCAGGAGAGAAGTGAATTACAGAGTGAAGAACTGCTACCATACGCAGATTTGGAGTTCAGTAGAGGTACAGCATAACAGTGGTATACATCAAGGCAAAAACTTGCAGTTATTGATCCTCAGAGGTGGGGGATGATTTTTTTAAGAAGAAAAAAGGATAATTATCCTGAGATAAACTTAGTTTTCCAGGCAAGAGACTAGAAAACACCAGTTTCTGATCAGTGCTCATGTATGAGGGCACCACAGTCATGCAGGGAACACTGCATCTGTTAACTGTACTGGAGTCAGTGTCCAACTCACAATACAAGCTTTCAAACAAATAAGAATCCCTTTAAAATGCTTTGTTTTAGCCAGAAAGCAGTACTTGCCAAGTATGTGCACTTGCCAACTCTAGCAGCATTTGAGATAAAAAGGGAGAGCCCAGCATGACCTAATCATGAAGATGAGCAACTGCTGTTGATCATTTGACCACCAACTGAAAATTGTGTGGACATCACAGACATGCTAAGGGTAAATGCATCTGAAAATGTCACCGTATGTTAGCCTTCACTCTGCCCATAGAATAGTGTGTGAATTGGGAAAAGCTCAGGAATTAGAAGTGAGAAACCAAAGTACCAAGGAAATAGAGAAGTACTTTGTAAATACATAAAAACTGTCCAATGAGGCTGGTATAACATTTCACATGGAGTAACTGTGGAAACAGTGGCAGGAACAGTGACAATAATTGTAGAAACTAAGATGTACAGTGCTTCTCACATGGCCAACTTTGCTGTGAGGACTTCACATGCACTAACTCTTTTTAAGGTTTTTAACAAGAGCTGTTAACACCAGGCAACAATGCATGATGAAGTAGACCAGGGAAACTCCAGGTAAATGGCTGCATTTTTTTGGAAGGGAAATATAAAGTTATCACATAAGCAGCATTTTTTTTGTATATCTTCAATGATGAAGGAAAAATTTTCACAGATTGAAGGTTTGTGGCATATTCCCCTGAAAACATGAATGCATGTGTACTGTGTTTAAAAGAGTCTCCTCTTAATTGTCAATTTACCAAGCATCAGCCAATATTGCTAGGTCTTATTACTTTCTATCTATCAAATATCTAATACAGTACTAAAAATGGTCACACAAGGATTGCTTAGATACTGCCATTGGCTAGGAACTTCTTTTCTTGGAAGATAGTGCATTTGGTATGAAAGCTATAATCTTGTACCGAAAATACTTTGCTGAATTAAGGGTATGTTTTTCTTCTAACTCCCATCAATTGGCTGCCTAACTGTTCTAACAATAGCAGGACCTTCCATATTTCCAAGTTGTAAGTACTTTCAAAACAAATTTGAAGTAGGGTGGACAATGGAAAGAAAAGATAAAATTAAACACAACTGGATTATAGTGAGTGTAATGACATCATTCACCTAAAGCTACTTCCATCTAGAAACTGTGACTATGATCTTATTTGGGAAAAGTGACAAGAGATCAGCCTGTGGTAGAGTCAGTCCTAAATCCGATGACAAGTGCCTACACAAGAGCAGGGAAAGGCAAACTGAGGACTATGCAAGGACTGGGGTGATGCTCTCACAAGCCAAAGGACACCAAGTGCTCCTTGCAGCCACTCAGAAACTAAAGACAGACATGGGACAATTGCTCCCAGTGGCTGCCTGGAACGAACTCACCAGGCTAACTCTTCGGTATGGGACTTCTAGCCTCCAGAACATCGAGCAAGTTTTCCTATTGTCTTAAAGATACAGAATGTGGTAACTTCATAGAAGTTTTATGAACTTAATACATTTAAGTAATCAAAATAGGAGCATTTTAAACTCAAATGATCAAAGATGACATGAATAATCAGAAATAATCATTATGCAATATAGCATAATAACAGCATTGTGGTATAATGAGTTACGTAAATAAGAATGGCACAAATTCTCCAAGTTCAAGTTTGTGTCCAAAATATTAGCTAAAAATGAGGCATAAATGCCTTGTTAGACGCTTACAGAATGGGACATATGGCAGAGGGAGAAGCAGCTGCAGGAAGGGGCAGTCCAGTTTCAGGCATCTACGTGTTCTTGTGAGGTAACACAGTTTTCAGATAGCAAGGGAAATGTTTGGAGGATTATTGCAACATTTCTTATCACATCAAAAGGAACACGTTGATCTTTGTTTTGCCATTAAATCCACTCACTTTTTCATACTTTTTTCTCTATCACCTGTACTTCACACCCTGTTATCTGCTATGTTGTGCCCTGGAGCTGAGGCTCCAACTCCACTTAGCCATTTCTGAGTATGTTTTTCATTCAAGGTACAACACAAAGTGCAATTTGAGAATGGCAAACAAGGAAGCCTGGCCTCAGCCAGTTTGGTGGCTCTGCGGCTGAAGTCCTTGCCTTGCATGTGCTGGAATCGCATGTGGGTACCAGGTCTAGTCCCAGCAGCTCTGCTTCCCATCTGGCTCCCTGCTTCTGGCCCTGGGAGAGCAGCTGGGGACAGCCAAGGGTTTTGGGACCCTGCACCCATGTGTGGGAGGCCTGGGCGAGGTTCTGGGCTCCTGACTTTGCATTGGGGCAGATCTAGCTGTTGTGGCTGCTTAGGGAGTGGATCACCAGACAGAGGATCTTCCTCTCTGTCTCCCCTCCTGACTTTCCTATAAAAGTAAATAAATTAAAATAAAAAAAGAAGCCTGGCCTCTAGAGGGCTCTGGGAAACAATACATCAGGAGGAATAATTAAATCTAAACACAAATAATTTTAATTCTCAGATTGCTATATTCTATGTGGCCTCTTAAAATATTGCTTGGGCTGGGGCCCAGTGCTATGGCTCAGTGGTAAATCCTCATCTTGCTGGTGCTAGTATCCTATAAGCCACCCGTTTGTGTCCCAGCTGTTCTACCTCCCATTTAGCTCCCAGCTTGTGGCCTGGGAAAGAAGTAGAGGATGGCCCCAAAGCCTTAGGACCCTGTACCCATGTGGGAGACCTGGAAGAAGCTCCTGGACTCTGGCTTTGGATCAGCTCAGCTCCAGCCATTGCGGCCACTTGGGGAGTAAATCACTGGATGGAAATCTTTCTATATCACCTCTTCGTAATCTGCCTTTCCAATAAAAATAAATAAAGTATTACTGCCGCCAGCATTATGGTAAGGGAATAAAGACACCACTTATGATACTGGCATGCCATATGGGAAGCAGTTCATGTGCCTCCTGCTCTACTTCTGATCCAGCTCCCTGCTAATTGCCTGGGAAAGGCAGTGGAAGATGCCTCAAGTGCTTAGGCTCTTGTTACTCATGTAGGAGACCTAATGAGAACTCTTGCCTCCTGATGTTGCCATTTGTGGAGTGAACCAGTGAATGGAAGAGGGGTGTGTGTGCATGTGTGTGTCTTTATCCCCCTCTTTTTTTCTGTAACCTTTTCAAATGAGAACAGATGGCTTCATGATGTACTCACATATGCTAGTACTCCTTGTGCTCAAAGAGCTGTGCACCAAGGCCCTCTGCCTGGAGTAGTAAAAAGAAAGGACAATGCCACTTTTTCTTAGCGGTAAAGTTCACAAATGTGATTATCACTACATTCTAAAATGCTCTGTTCCGAAATAGTTGTCTTATGAAAAAGTAATAAGAGTCTCAGAATTTCCACAAACTTCGCATTTAGACTCCCCCAAAGTTAACATCTTATGATGCTTGCATATCAACCTTGTTTTCCTTAGCCAGATATAATCTTTTCCTAAAAACAAAGACATTTCTAATGCAGCACAATTATCAAAAGCAGAAAACTGTATTGATACAATTTTATTACTTAGAGAATTTATCCATAACTTTCCAAATCATTACAAATATGTTATATGAGTATACTTCAAAAAAACTTGTGGAAAAGTGGAACAAAATTATGACTATTTCTGGGATTAAAAAATGTCAAATTCATGCAGTTCTTCTATGACACATTTTCCACAAAGGTTTTGAAGTCCTCGTGTATGTATGCATCTCTGCCCTCCAGAATTAACACAGGATTATGTTTCATGTAATAGTCATACTCCTTCCACATCCTTTAATCTAAAATAGTTTCTTGGTCTTCCTTTGTCATTCACGTCCTTTGGTGTTATCAGAATGTATGCCAGTACTTAGTGGAAAATCTTTCACCTTGGCCTTGTCTGATGCTTCCTCAGGACCACATTCCAATGGGGCAGGAGCTCCAGCCAAGTGGTGGTGCATCCTCCTCCTAGTGTCACACTGCAAGGCACATGGAGTGACTTGTCTCATTACAGGTGGTGTTCATTAACATTGATCACTTGGTTAAGGGGTTTCTATTCTTTTTGTAATCAATACATCCTTATATTTGACACTTCAATATTACATACATGTTAACCAAATTTAAAATAAGAATCTCCAACTTTACTCTGTATACCTAGAAATTCTCCATGAACAAAAACTACAAAATGTTTAAGATCTGCTGCAACAATAATCAACAACATACCTAATTATGAAACTCTTCCAGGTGTAAAGGTCTACGAACATTCTATCTTACTGCTGCCTCTCATTAATGCAGAAGAATGAAGCTTAAGGGGTGGGGGGAGGTGTGTGTATGTGTGTGTGTGAAGAAAAGTGTAACAAAACCTTTAACGTCATTGCTCAGATGACACGGGTCAGGCCCAGACTGGCTACATCATTCCTATACTCAAACAGCTACTGAACAATAGAATTGGAAATGATTACATGTTCACTAAACAGCAACAGAGGTAAAAGTCAGTTCGGTATCCTTCAAATGAAAAACCTATATTTATACATAAGCAGTCTAAATCAGATTTGCTGTGATCATTTTTAGGAAATTATAAGACTCTCACACACAATCAAAGAACATAGTTTGTGGAGTTACAAAAGGGTCAAGCAAAAGTACAATGGCTCACTACCATCCCCCAGGTTCTCTTCTATTTCTTGCATTTGTTTGAAATAATTTAGTTCATTCCAGAAGCAAGAAAAAAAGTCCTATTACTATACAGACAGCCTAAAAGGTTCCCTGCACTGGGCGGTTACGCTAGAAAGGCTGGGCTCCTTGCCCAATGCACAGGGCTTCCAATCAGCTCCTCCACACGCAACCCTCCATTTGCATGGGGCAATTCTGTCACAATCTTATTGTATTTTACAAACCTGAAAAATAGTTGCAATCATTTCAAGAAAATTCTAATTTAGATTAGCCCACAAGCAAGCAGTCTCCAGAATGATCTGGGACTTTGTTTTACAAAGTGGCTATAATTATAACACAAACAACAACAACATTAATTATAAAGAGCAGATTTCAGGAGTCAAGGATGCAATCTCAGCCTCTACAGGGAACACAGGATGCTTCTGGGCTTGAGCTTGCCTGTCTTCCATTCTCCAAGGCCTTTTAGAAGGAATAGAGATATCAATGTTCCATGCAATCCAGTAACCCAGGGTAATACTGCTGGGGAGAAGCTATTTTTAGATGATATTTAGCAGCATGACCCAAAATATGAATCAGACACAGGACTATAGAGACATAATACATGATCTTTCTATAAAATCAGTTATAATTCCTCCTTATCACTTCCTGGGAAATACAACTCACAAAAACAGAGAAGCAGTTTGACTTATTTACTTATTCATTATTTATTTATTTTCATTAAGGTTAACCTTAACCAGAATTTGGCAGAAAAATAAGCAAACTATATGTAACAAGACCATAAAAACCAAGATCCAGATTGCTGCTGTAGTTTCAAGTAGCAAAATTATGCAACCTTAGAAATATAAGAAAGTGTGTGCTGGAATACATGAGCAGCAGTAGAAAAGAAGTGGCAGACTGAGCTGGGATTTCTATTGGCTATATAGCATCTCATTCAACCCTTGGAATCATCTTAGTATTCCCTTCATGGAACACAAAAGTCAGCAAAAATAAACCAAATATGAGTTTAGTATCACATTTTAGAATTATAATCTTGCTTAAGGGTAAGGGATGAACAATCTTAGGCCACTATTCATTGTGCAATTAGTGATAACAGATTAATTCATTCCCTCCCTTCTGAGTGAGATGGTTCCTGGTCGTGTTATACAGCAGATTCTTCTAAACCAGACTTGCCTGAATTATGTGTTGTAGGTATTGAATGATTTATCTATTGAATTCATGGATTGATAATTGATAAACAAAACCAAACGGTGCCAATGATAAATTTTAATGGATTTTTAATAAATGAAATTCTTATGAATGTTTGAACTCATGACTTCTTTTGTTGAAGATTTCTCCCATATTTAACACGGATATGCAAAATACACCAAGGTTTTAAAAACAAAAACCTGCAATTCATTTCCAGTTGCTTAACAAGTATGGGTATTATGGCAGAAACACTAGAGACAAACTGCTAAGTTGGGCAACTTCATTACTGGACAGTATTCTCTAAGCACTGCAGAGGGTCTTGGGAATAAACCACATAATGAAATCTGAAGGTTAATGACCTTCCTACCTAATACAGGATGTCGGGCCCGGCGCGGTGGCGCAAGTGGTTAAGGTCCTCGCCTAGCACGCCCAGGATCCCATATGGGCGCCGGTTCTAATCCCGGCAGCCCCGCTTCCCTTCCAGCTCCCTGCCTGTGGCCTGGGAAAGCAGTCGAGGACGGCCCAAAGCTTTGGGACCCTGCACCCGCGTGGGAGACCCGGAAGAGGCTCCTGGCTTCGGATCGGCAAAGTATCGGCCCGTTGCGCTCACTTGGGGAGTGAATCATCGGACGGAAGATCTTCCTCTCTGTCTCTCCTCTCTGTATATCCGCCTTTCCAATCAAAAAATAATAAAAATAAATCTTTAAAAAAAAAAAAAAAACCTAATACAGGATGTCTGTTCTGTCTGACCAACTCTCTCCCATAGGCTCTCCCGAACTAAGTAAACAATTCAAACTGGTTCTTGGTGTAACTACTTCCCTGCCAACTTTTATTCTCTTCTGCTGCTAGGAAAGCAAAAATGGGTTAAAAAGATAGTTCATATAGGGAGAAAAGGAATAACTTGGATAAGGTTTCAAAAGAGATTTTGCAAAACTTTTATTTATTTTTTTTAGGAAATATTCTATTAAATGTATGAAAACTATGACCAATGTAAGACTGTAAGTCAGTTGGGTAAAACTGGACTAAAACAAATTAAATACACAAATTTAAAGTTTCAACAAAAGATGTGTGCTTTTAATGTACAAGTGTGGGCTTAAGTCCCTGATCATCAAGACAAGAACAGCTACAAAGTCATTCAAAATATAAACAACCTGTCAGGTGCTGTGACAAATTACTTTTGTATTTAATAATACTCGTGGGTAAAATTTTATGAATGTTGCTGCAATCCTGATCATTACCTGTTTCCCTTCTAGTGTCTGCTTTTAGGGAAAAAAATAAAGTTCAGGTTATATTAAGCTGATGAAAATTCAATTTTGCAAACACCCTTAGACATCATAGTTTGCTTATGTTAAAGATTCTGAGTAATACATTTGTATTCTTTAAACTTTATTCTCTAAAATTGTTTTTTTTTAAGGAAGATATCAAAATAAGGGAATGAGATCACACTTTTCTTCACAGCATTTTTTATCAAAATAGTTTTCTTCACACTCTTTCTATCTCCAGGAAGATTATGTAATATTAAGTGGTGAGAAAAAAAGAAGATTTGGACTTAGACTGACAGTCAAGCTGTGATGTTTTTGTTGCTAATCTTTTGCAATGGACTGGGGCACAGTGCTCATTCTGAAAGGAAGTGGTTAATGTATGGTTTTAGCAAAACTGGCATCTAGAAATCACTTTAGCATTTTAAAATTGTGAAAATCATCACTAAGATTCAAATGCAGATATGGGACACAAGATTAACTGTGAGAGCTGTGCTCCACTCCCATGTAAATGCTATTCCTTGAACAGCATATGACCATTAATGCTGCCTGTGTGTTAAACAGACTTTGGCCAGTATCAAAGCCTGTGAAAAATAATACTTACATATTAACATCTTTATATTTCTCATGAATTTTTAAAACATAAACATAAGGGTTTTTTTTTTAACTTGGCACAAAGCTCTATAACAAGAGATGTTCATAAACCTGTTGGCATGTCTGATTCTGCTTAGTTCCAGGAAAACATCCTCATTCAGGGTATTAGCATATTAATTGCTTGTATGTGAAGATTTGGGATGAAGATGTCTAACGTTATTGTGCCTCCAATCTTTCAGTGACAGCAAATCGTATTCTCAATTGCAAATACTCACAGCTGTTGCCTGCTCTATTACTCCTCTGTCCAGATGAATGTTCTGGCTCCTTGTATGGAAACTGCAGAGTTGTATCCAAGGTTCTGAATCCTTCCTTCAGAGAATGGTGCTTGTAATACTCCACGAGTTCCTTCAGAAAAAGTAGATTTTTATAAAACAGTTGTTCTCAAATGAATTCTTTAAAACATAACTATATAAGATATGATTACTGATTTTAGCTCATTTTTCCAGATGTAAAAGAGTGATTAAAATTTTATGAAAAGATGAAATAAAAATAAATTATTTTGGGTGCAATATTATCACACATTCTATTCGTAAAGGTATTTCCAAAAGTTCATGGAAGGGTTACTGTTCTGTGGAATGCTAGCTCGTAGCACAGCCACTCTGCTTTTAATACAGCCTCCCACTACCACACCTAAGGAGGAGGAAGATGGCCCCAGGGTCTGTGCCCCCCCTAGACACCAGGATGGACTTCTGACTCCTGGTTGTTAGGGCCGCTAGGAGAGTTAACCTGCAGGTGGAAGATCTCTGTTGCTCTGCCTTTATCAAATTTTTTAAAATTTATGTAAGTTATGAAAAAACTATATGGATTGTCAAAAAATAAATTTATTTTTTATTTCCATTTCTTATAAATGCTTTGTTGTGCCTTATATATAGCAGAGTATAGAATGAAAATATCTTCCTTTTACCTGGAGATACAGTACACCTACCAGGTATTGGTCTTTGTTCCTCTGGCCACTTACATCGTGCTAACTCCTGCTGTGATTTATAGGTATATAACAGCCTGTTAGTCTTCAGTCATAGGTGGCAAATGAAATTACACTAAATGCGAATTTAAGAATACTGGTTTGTGTTCTTATTTATGACAAAGGTGTAAGAAACAACTGCTTGTTGGATAACAATTCATAACTTCTTGAATTTTCACTTAATATGGCAGAAAAACAAACAATAAATGTACTTTTCCATGGTAAACAAAAGCTGATAAAGCATAAATCTCACCTGACATTACTTGATTTATGATAATGTGTTCATGTCCCATAGCTTTGCATATCATGCTCAGAGGTCAATAATGTATGATTTCCAATTTCCTCTTATAAATAATTTACCTTAAATATATCCAGGAGCAATACAATAATTACCCACTATCTTTCAGGATAAGATTTTTGGAAATTTCTTTTTACATGTTGATTTCAAGGATTCTTCACAAATTGGAATGGAATTCTATTGTAAACAAACTGAATAATGATCAATTCATAATGGGAAATGGATCTTTTATTATTAAATACTATAGATATAGAAAATTATGAATAACAAGTGAAAATAAAAAGCAAAGCCACTTTTAAACTAATTATCCAGTGCTTCTATTATAGCACCTTTCTTTGTGGGAAAACAGTGGAAAGCAATTCTTTTTTCTTGACTTGATGCCTCCGTTCAGTGGTTATGTTCAGTTTCCAAAAACAAATCATTCAAATAACAATTTATTCAAAAGAAAAAATGAATAGTTGTTGTACTGGAAGTTGCAAGAGTCACAAAGATGGTGATGACATGACTCCCCTCCAGTAGTTCAAAGGCATGGGAGAGAACTTTGCATATATTCAGTGAGGCAGGTGGGGTAGGTTTCTTGGTGGAGGTTGTTGGTTGAAGTGAATTCAATGAGAGATTTTAAACAGCCAGGCAGGAGAGGGGGTCAGTTTAGGAAGCTCAGCCAGGCTGTGAACAGATACACAGGTAATAAAGGTTAACTCAAAAAACAAAAAGTGGCGTGATTTGACTAAAACAGTGAATAACAAGAATGGAGTTGTGGGTTTTTTTTTTTTTTGCAGTTTTTACACATGTAAACTGTGGATAACAAAGCATTTTATAGACTATAGTAAATATATAAAAGGTCTGACATACATGAATAATTTTAACAGTTACCACTACCCTCATAAGCCAGACCCATTGCACAGCTTTTCAATAGCTTTTCATATTTTCACTCAGGAACCTTATGAGAAGGACCTTACCCTGACTGATGCTTAGATCTCAGTGTCATAAACTGGTCTGTGCAGTCAAACAGCTGGTGCTTCTTCCAAAATTTATGCTGTAACTACATCCTACTGTTGGCACATAGGACCTGGCAAATGTAAATTTTAAGGCAGGAAGGCAAAACCAAAGGAGCCCTTCTAAGTTCTAAAGATGTCAGGAACTTTATTTTCTTAAAATGAAGATTCTGGGGGTTTTACACATTTAACTTATTATTTTCCCACTGGGGCCAGCATCGTGGTGTAGTGGGTACAGCAGGGCAATGCTGGCATACAACATGGGCCCTCGTTTGTTTTTGGATGTTCTACTTCTGAACCACCGTCCTAATGTGCCTGGGAGAGCAGTCTAAGATGACACAAGTCCTTGGACTACTGCACTCAGAGGAGAACTGCAAGAAAGCTCCTGGCTCCTGGCTCTGGCCAGACCCAGCACTGGCCATTGTGTCCATTTGGGAAGTGAGCCAGGAAATGCAAAATCTTGTGTCTGTCTCCCTCTGTAACTCTCCAATTAACTAAATTAAAACATGTTCTTTAAGTTCTTGCCTTTCATTCTTCCATGGTCCAGATAATGGCGGTCCTTGATGAATCTAAGGTATTTGGATTCTAACCAACAAGTAGTTTGTATTTTCAAAATACTTGCAGAAATCAGAATACTGTGTTTGTAATGTGATGATGTTCAACATGAATTAAATGTCTGGAATCAACACTCCTATTAACTTTCTTAAAAAGTGCAAAGCAGAATTTTTTAAGGTCTCTTGAAGAGAACATGCATATTTTTGGTCTGATATAAAGGATACCAAAGTCTTGGTCCTGATTTAAATTGAGTAAAATCAATTATTTTTCCTAGCAATATAAAAATAAGTCTGAAATCAATTACTGGCCAACAGTTTTGAAATTCATTGTTATTAGGTAGCAAGTAATCCAAGTTCTATAGGTTTTGCCATTAATTACTATGAATTAAAATGTCCGTGAAGTTGGTTCACAGCTACAGAATCTTTATAGTTGAAAGAGATGTGGTAATCATTTAATATGAATCTATACCCAAATTTTACAGAGGAAAAAAATGACTTTTCTAAGCCCCAGTGTCAGGCATGTGGCTTAGTCAATTTCAAAACAGTCTTAGTCGCTTCCTTAAGCAGGGGAGTTATTTTAGTTCTATTTTTACAGTCTCAGGCAGGTAAATCTTCCTACATGCTCCTCACTGGGGAGAATTAAACAGTGCCACCATGGATCTTTTCCAATTCAGGTCTTTATGCTTTCTGTATTTTTGTCTAATCTACCCTGTTTTAGCAGTCATTGACCTTCAGGTACAACAAGTAAATAAGAAGACTCTAAACAAAAGAAATCGCTAAGCTTTTCTTATCTCACACTGACACAGCAGTGTCAACAATTCAAGTCCATGAAAAAAATAATGAGTGAGAGCCACTCATTCCAATTACCAAGGAAACAGGCAACAGAGACGGTTTATAAACAGTATTTGGACATGGATTGTCTGGCGTACGTAAGAAGTAGGACAAAATTAATGTCTTGTAATCTGGATCCAGAAATTCATTTAGGATTTGAATTTCATGATGAAGAAAAACAAAGATTTTTATTACCTTGAGTTATTGCAACCCAAGGGAGAAAAGGTTAGTTTACCACCACCAGGGCCAATCTTTTCTTTAAGAAATTGCCTAATTTAAAACAAGCTCCAGATGAGAGTCAGTTTGTGTTTTACATTCTTCCCATATTAAAGTCTAATTCCAGGCCCTATTGCATTTTATTGGTAGACAAGTGTAAGTTGAACACGAATGACAGTAGAATTCTGAATTATTCTGATGGAACAGCAATTGTTCTGAAGAAATCCACAAAGCACTCTGTTTTTATACTGGAAAGTGTTGTCACCACCATGTAAAAGATGACTCTCTGAGTTTGTGATCCAGTCACTGCAAGTATAAACCTGTATCTCCTTCCAGAGTGGCCAGTTACTGAAATAGGAGCCACCCAGGCCTTCTGAGCAAATACTCCTGTGGCATTTCCCAGCACGAGTTAGAGGACCATTGAAAAGTTCTTGACACTGAGGTATTTACTAGTTTCTGAGCTTCTTTAGGATGGCTGGATTCTGCTCAAATTCTCTAGAAACAGTGATTTACACAGCAAGCATTGAATTTAAATTTGCTCAACAAATGAACAAAGGCAGGAGTAGCCCAGACACGCTGCTGTCTCACCAGCAACTTTAAAATTATTCCCTAACCCTGAAGAAGGGGCCTTTCTGATGTGGAGTCTTTTCGGTGCCTTTTCTTCTCATGATTCTATCCTTTGGCTAATGCTTTTATTCTTGTTTCATTGTGATTTTTATTTTGCTGTTATTTCTCAGTCCCCTTAGCCCACTGTGATGAATGTTCCCTGGGGAAACGAAGAGTCCTGGATGTGGAGAAAAACCATTGCATGTGTCTGTAACAGAATTTCCAAGATTTTTTTGCATACCAAGTAAGAGTGGCTTACTTGAACTCTGTGGCAAATACTTCTATTTTCCACATCATTGTAGAAATTTTTGCTACCCTGTGGCATCACTTATTTGATATCAGAGTCTCTTCTGCTTTTTTAACAGTAACGTATGCAGATAAGAGCTCAAGGACCTGTGTCTGCTCATCTTGATCACTGCAACATCCATGTGCATCACTGCCTTTCACAGCCCCCCTGGCTGCCGAAGGACTTCCTCGAGCTAAGTCCAGGTGCCACAAGGCTGAATCAATTGGCTCTTTCCAGTAACTGCTCCTTTCATCCTCTTGGCTTGTCAGGGCCTTTTCCTACTTTCAAAGTCCACAAGACTGGCAGTCATCTTGGGCCCTGCAGCACTTTTTAAAGTGCCATCTTAATGACAACACCGTGGGGCAGCCTCATTACCATCCAGGGGAGTATTGCAGGTGAGGGCTCAAGCTGGTGTGTCTTGCAGAGAGAGCCTCCGTGCAAGCTTTCATCACATTTCCACTGTGTGCCATTCATTATCTGTGCATGCACTTCACCTCCAGACTCCAGGTGTTGGCATTCTAAAGAACCTCCCAGTCCCAGTTCTCTGTATGTACAGCCTGCTTATTCCAACAGAATGGAAGCCACTTCCAGCAGGGAGGATGCCCTGATCATGGCTACCAATTGGGCAGAGTTTACAATTTCTAGGATATGACCTTGCTGTCCATCCTGAGCTTTTGAACTGGAAATGTGATATTTATATCCATAGAGATTTTCTTATTTTTCTTTCAACTTGAGATATTTCAACTGCGTTAAAACACTGATTTGTGTCTTGAAGCAGTTCTGAAGTTTTAGATAAAATATCTAAGCTGGTCCACTTTGCAAGGCTTTCTTATAGTATTACTTTAATGTTAACATCTGCAAAATGCTTTGAGATGTTTTCTGGAAAGATGCCATGTATATCACTTGATTGATGGCTCAATCAATGAGAAGTCGGTACTTCCCAAAGTTACTTATGGTATTCAGGAGCTATAAATGCACCTTGTGTCCTATAGCCAAATTCTTCCTTACCACAAGAAATTATTAATCTTGAGAAGCAGAACTGAAACTGTGTTTAAGGAAATAAAGTCCTTACTGCTAACAATGCATACGTGATGACACATACATATGTGTATATGAGACATACTCAATATTCTTAAATACAAGCATTACTAAGCTGTAATTCAAAACCATCATTGGTGTTCCCCAAATGATACTGGTTTATCTGAGGCAAGTTGGTATTATACTATTTCAATTTCAACACAAAATTTCAATGAAATATCAATTGTTGTATGGTAATATTGTTGCCTTGCTAATGTTTAATTGTCCAACAGTAATAAGAACCACAGCGCAGATAATTTATAAAATAGCAAAAGCTTTTTAATTTCACATCACAGTACATTTTCTATGTATCAGACTTAAATGTGAGAGGCATTTTACTGATTACACTTTTTGTGTCACAATTAAAATACTTTCCTCTGCCTGAAATAGGGGATACATGCAAAAGGAAGAAAGGAAGAAAAAAGCAAAAAGGAAAAAAAGCTTATTGAAAATCTATAGCTTTTTGAATTGAGTTAAAACACACAAATAAGTGCAAATTGATTGTATTTGTGTTCATTTGACTTCGTTGTTGTTTTAAAAGTCATACAGAACATAACCTCTGAAATATTTTCTAAAACTGACAAACTGAGTCTCCAATGAAAGATATTTTACCAATATGAAACTTACTTGGAATTCTTAAATTTACAATCAGTTTTTGAATTCTGCTGTAAATCTGTAGCATGATTCTCTTTAAAGAATTTTTCAATCAATAAAGTTTCCAAGAAACTAGGCATTTAAATTGACATCCTCACAGTAACGAAACAGGGATCTGCATCAGCACAGTGACACAGCAAGCAAAGCTGCTGCCTATAACACTGGCATTCCATATGGGCACAAATTTGCGTCCCATAGGCTCCATTTCCAGCTTAGCTTCCAGGTAACAGCCTGGGGAAAGCATGTGGATCCACACTATTCAAATGGGCGACCCAGATGAAGTTCCATTTTCATGGTTTTGGCCAAACTCTGGGCCATCCATCATAGCTACTTGGGGAGTAAATCAGTAGGTGGAAGATCTCTCACTGCATCTCACTCTGTCCTTGTGACTCTTCAAACAAATCTTAAAAAAAAAAAATACAGATCACAGATTGAAAAGAAATACTACTTACCATCAAACTTTTAAATTTTCTATTTTCTGCAATATGGAATAAGCCATCTCTTGTTAAAATTTTGATGTGCTTCGCTTCATTATTGTACCTGTGGGCAGTGAATAACTTATGAATACAAATGTGTTTTTAATCAGTAGAAATCAATAATTACCACAGGGCATGCCCCAATAACATTATAGGAATTAATTCTGGAGACCAAATATATACCCATGCCAATACAATGGTGACAGCTAATTAACAAAATATATTTACTGGATTGGTTGAAAATACAATGAATATTTGAAAGACGAGGTAACTTTGACTAATCATTAAGCTCAATTTACTTAGAAAGTTCAGTTTGAAAATGTAGAAAAATAAGGAAAGAATACTAGTCATTTATAAATTACTAAATAAAACCTTAGAATTTACAAGAAACAAAGTCATCAAAATACAAAAGCTATGAAAGGAAAATTAGTATGTTAATTAGCAGCCAATAATACTTATTGTTTTCTAACAGATATTTTCAAGTATTGATGAAGTTTCTAGTTGGATGCATTATATCTGCTATAATTTGAACTTTGTTTTTCAGCTTCAATGTTATACATATCAGATGGTCTACGCAGTTATGAAAACAAAAAATATTTCTGTAAAATAATTTGTCCTACTTACTTAATGCTAATTGCATATTCTCCTGACTCTTTGGTCCTGTGCCTCACAAGGTATGTACTATTTACCCTATTAACAAGCTCAGTCTCTGCCTGCAGTCTTTCCATTGCACCGGCGTACCTGTAAGAAACAATGGCACAGAAAAGGTGGATCATTGAACCAAGCAGAGAAGGAGGCTAAGACAAAACATTTGTCAGCGTTAATTGAATGGCAGCTCTAAGGTGATTTCGTGTCTAATTGTCGTATCACAGGTTTTTCAGGAGAAAAAATGTCCTTCAACATGTCCAGACACAAATGCTAAAAGCTAATACAGCAACGAGAATAGTGCCCAATCCACAGTAAGCATGCAGTAAATATTTACCAGAGATATAAACAAGATAGAGAGGAGCCAGTAAACACTGGGCCAGAAAGGTGGCTGAGGGGAAGTTCACTTTTTATTTACTTTTTAATTTTCCTTTTCATGTTTGATTCTGTAACTCAAGGCTTACTTCCTATGTCTGCGTGTGTTTTATTATGACTGGCATCTCTGGGTATGTGAGTGCAAAGGTTGGGCCATCAGGAAAGACTTGGTTATCTGGTAAAAGCTGGTGAGGCGGCATAGTAAAATGTAAATATTACTATTTTAGGTGTTTTATCTCAAGGCCCCTTGATTGCTTTAGAAGGGAAAAAAATCTTTCAAATTCCTGTCTGGATGCAAAGAAGGACCATAATGTGAGTATGTACCATGCCTAGATGTCACAGTGCTGGAATTAAGCCAGATGAAAAACAAGGGGTCATCATCACTTGGTGCAGAGACTTGCTTTAAGTTCAGCCCTCTGTTTTCAGCCTGGCACCTCCTCAGCAGCCTCTGCTGAAAAGCTTGGCACCTCCTGTCTTTGCTAGATTTGGCCTTTCCAAGGCTTGACCCCTTGTGGTTCATTTTTCTCCATAATTGGTCTTTTAATCCCAGTACTTCCTGCCAGGGTAAGAAAAGGCATGTTGCCCGACTACTAGGAGGATGACATAGGGGTCTTGGCATCTGTCTGCTGCCCCACAGATTTCCAGCCAGTTGCCCAGCATCAGTCTTATAATTTATCCCTGCCTTTTGATACCCCCAAAATACAGACTATTAAAGATAGTCATTAGGCTGTTCTATTTTATAACCCATATAAGAGATCATTTGTCTTGAGGGGAATTTCTACTTTTAAATGTGGAAATTATAAACAGATAACACTGTCAGTTATACTCAACTTCTCAGTGACTTGAAAAACTACCATGCCATCATGTGACAATTTTTTTGAACAGTTTAGTAATCATAAAATTGAAGGTTCCATTTTCTCAATCATTTTGCTGCCTCAGAGAAGATATTTCATACAAAAGTACCTACTTGGTTTGAATAAACTCTCAGGTTGCTCAAAAGGAAAAAGTAATTTTTAAATTTTACTGCAAAATCTCTTACTTCTTCCTACTTTTACGCATTTCTTTGTATGAACATTTTGATTTTTTTATCCCAATGAATAACACTATCCAAACTGGTAGTATTTCCAATTAAGTTTTATATATTGACACACTGTAAACAAAGATTATAAAAGCAACCTCATGGACTGAATGGTTCCCATGTACCATGTAGGTTTATTTCATAAAATCCACATCCTTTATGGCAGCTGTATTTACCTCTCCAATCATTACTCTATAATGCTTCATTGCAAACTAGTAAGGCAAAAGAAAAGGAATCCAATCATTACACGCTAATGTTTGTTTGCTTCTTAGGGATGGTTTCCAACTTCACTGTGTATGCCATCAGCTCGAGTCTGTAAACTTAATTCCTGTCAGGATTACACACTAAAATTCTATAGAGAATAAGACCTTAGGGTTGTCTTAATCCAGATAAAAACACAGCAAAGATTCCCAGTTCTACCAAAAACTTGCCAGGATCTCTTCAGCAAATTCAGCATTGATGCCCAGATAGACCTCCTAGGGAAGGATAATGACTGCAAGAGGCAGAAATGACCACTGGGCATCAATGGGAAAGGTTGGGAGAAGAATCCCGTCATGTGGACAATGGGTTCCTTCACAAGGAACTAAAACCTGGTATTTTTCATGATTTGATTTTAGAACACATAACCATCTGTACTTGCAAATCAAACTAGCACTATATATTTCCAAGACACTAACTTTTCTCATTTCTAATTTGCATGCATATGCCTTATTAAGAAAATAGATAGAATTGGCCATTCCAAAGGAATCAAACACAAAATTCAGGGAAGTAAATATATAAATGACAGAGTTGCCCATCTTGTGCATTTTTAGGCAGAATGGCATGTACAGATTGTATATAGCTTACCAGTTGCACAGCTGTAACTTAAAAAAATAACAAACTTTGCTATACAAATGTTGGAAAGGCAAAATTAAGTAAAATGCATGAAGCTAAACACATAATAAGTACTCAGTGTAAATGAGCTGTGATATGATAAATTATACATTCTAAAAATATTCATTGGATTTAAAGACATCAAAAAAAAAAAATAACGGTCGTTTTCTGCTGTTGATTCTGCCAACCTTCAAGCAGTGTGTTCTATCCAGACCTACAACTCAGACATCCAGATATGCTGTTCCACATCGTATGTTGCTAATTGTATTTGTCTAATCTACTACCCTTTTGGAGCATAGTTTTGAATTTCAGACAATGAGATTATATTTACTTTTTCTGTTTCATGAAATTTACCTTATAAACTACAACACACATATTTGCTTATGTAGCATATCACACTTCTTTCTTGTGGCTACTGCAAAATTTTTAAAGACAAGAGCACTCACAAACATACATACACACTTCTCCGATAAATATAAGGAAAGGTCAGCAATGTATGAATTCATTATGGTGTTTTGTTGCATCTGAGAACACCTTTATGGAAGACAAATAGAAACCAAGCATGGTTTACTACACCCATATTTAAAGCATCCTTGAGCTAAAGGTTCAGTATTTCAATGTAGCTCCATAAACATTTTTAATACTTACCAGGGCTGGCAAGAATAATCTACTGGTTTGGGCACCTAGGATATAAAATGGCAAAATAGATTACATTTACTTAAAGGAAGCTTTTAGAAATCAATCATTAATTCAGTTTAGCTGACTCAGCTCTATAAAACCTTAAGTAGCACAGTCTTGAAGTCACCCACTGGCAATTTTATACAGAGTGAATCATAGTGTACGTCAGATAAGTGTAAAATAATTCATTTCGCATTAATTCATTCTTTCATTCATTTTATTGCTACTATACCTGCAAGGGAAGAGACAGCAAGAAAACACGAAGTGGGGAAACTTCTAATATTTACTATCAAGGCAATTTAATCCCATCATGGAAAACTAGAATGAAAATGCTATTAGGAATGCCAAAAAGCACTTCACTTTCACCAGATACTGGGAAAACATGCAAACCAAACAACATGCCTGGATATAGGTTCTTACATTACAACTCAAGCTGTAATCTCTGATTCTGAAATCTACTGACTGAAAAAGCTTTGCATAAGGGAAACACTGCATTTTCAATGCAAACTAAGCAAGAACACTTTTCCTTGCTGCTGATGGTGAATGTAAACAAAGCTAAGGAGAGTATAATATTCATAAAATTTAAAAAAACACAGGTATTTAAACTCTATATGCAGAGAGATAAAGTTCATAAACTCCTGAGACTGGGAGTACAGAGATATATGATCTTGTGTTTAGAGAATTTTCATAAGTTACCCAAATCTTTGTATGTATCATTCCTATCTTGAGCCTTCTACGTTAAATAACTAAAAATATCATTACCCTTAATTATAATAGTAAAAAACACAGTATTTCAAAGATTCAGTTACACTGAATACATCTATAGCCATGTTATGCCAGTTTTCATAATGGGATGCTGTCACTCCTTAGCACTTTCAGGTTACGAATCATCATATCAAAACATACCCTTCTGGTGATAGTACTCTTATGGTCACTAATATTTAAATATTTTGACCTATGGTTTAAATTTTTGATATCACTTTGCATAAAATCTTGATATACAGCAATCAGTACTGAAATCAACTATATCTAATCTTGCAAATAGTATATTGCATCATTTTCTTTTCAAAAGTAGAAATTGATTATCCACAGTCTTCCTTTTGACAAGATACACATGGCTTCTGAGATCTGATGGGCAAAAGGTACTTTTTCCCTCTTCTTCTCTGTGTTCTTTGAATGTATAATGTATTCTTCTCCCTAAGCCAGTCTCTTTCTCCATGAGCACAAAAAGGAAAATGAGAGCAAAACATAGGGGGTCAAAATCTTCAACAAATCCTGGCTTTGAATTCCCTCAGATGGTGAAAGGCTGGAGATCCAAAAACACTTAAGGGTGGCATGAAACACTCAAGAACAACTTCTGTCCTGAAGTGTCCTGCTGTTAGCCTTACTTTATTTCTCCAGAGAGTATATTCTTCTTTGGCTTCCAACAAGTCAAATTTTATTTTACAGGCAGAAGCGGGAGGAAGGGGATGGAGTCAGAAAGAATGTTTTCCCTGCTGCTCCCCGATGCCCACAAGGACTGGGGCACTGAACCACGAACTCAGTCCAGGTCTCTGCTGTAAGAGGCAGTAAACCAGTTGCTCAAGCCATTACCACTGCCTCCCAGGGTCTACAGTAGTGGCAAGCTGCAGTCAAGAGCTGGAGTTCACAACTGAACCTAGGAACTTTGATGTGGAGCACAGGCATTGCGAGGCTACCCACTCCAAGTAGGTATACTCTAGACATAAGGATCCAGGAATTCCCTCCCAGCTACAATCATTCACAGCCAGGTGAAATCCTATTTATTGTGTTTCATCCATTATTTATCCTCTCTATTTTGCTTCTGAGTATCCTGGATTCTTGCTGTCTTATTTAAGACTGGGTAATCTCATCTTTGAGTATATGGTCATATTTTCTATTAATGCCATTTTCTGCTTAAATTCTGACATATAAAAATGCTTAATTTGAGATATAGCATGAATGTACAATTCTAAACATAGCTATGTCAATGTGTGAGCTCAGAATGTTCATCACTTAGCCAAATATTTAAGCAGCTTATACACAGATTCTGAGGTTCTCTGACTCTTCCCTCTGTCAGCTTTCACCTCTCTCTTTCCAACTGCTCTGGTCCTTCAAATCAGAACTACACTATCTAATTTAATTCAGCTACCCTAAACTATTTAATCCGCTACCTGCCCATAGAGTTGTGTTGACTAAGAAACTCATGTAACATCATTCCCCTTCTCAAATGTCAATTCTGTTCATCAGTTTATTCAGATAGTTTTTTGTTTTTGTGCCTAAAGTATACAGCAGTTATCTGTGGGAAGACTGGTCCAATAGAAGCTACTTAACAATGATCAGAAGTGATAAATTTTAATTGCTTCTGTCACTGTTTTGTTTATAACCTTATTGATCTTTTTTCACAGATTTAACTTATTAAAATTCAACAAATTTTCTAGTTAGTTTCACTACAATGTGTCTAAATTTTTTATTGATTTTATTGACTTTCATGTGCACTTCTTGATTCTCAAGATTGGTCTTACCTTAGATTATAGAACATCCCTAGCCTTATTTATCCAAATATTACTTCTCAATTACCTCTATTTTCTCCTTCCAACAGATACATTCAAATTTAACCAATTCATCCTGCATTATCTCTTTCCTTTCCTCATCTTGTTGAACTGTTCTGTGGAGAATTCCATGGAACTTTTCTTCCAACTTTTCTACCCAATTGTATCTGACATGCCATGAAATATGTCAGTTAAGACTTTCACTTCAATCCCTATAACGGAGGCATTGAACTGTGCCCAATCGAATAGTGTCTTATTCTGCTCTTAGAGTTTATTCTATTTCTTCAGTCACATTACATATAAAACTTTGAGTTTGCTATCTGATAATTCTAATATCAGTTATTATAGGTCCAGTCATATTTTATTCTTCTGTTGACCTTACTTAGCTCAGGGGGGGTTGTTCTCTCCTAAAATTAATGAGTTCAAACTGTGAATGTTAATTTCCTGGGACTTTTTCCATAAAAATCCTGTGAGGACTAAGTGGAGAAAGGCTCTGGTATACAGAAAACATATGTGTTCAATGTGAAAACAGTCAATATGGAATTATTTTAAATCCCATTTTCAGCTTAAAATTACTTGGGCCACATAGCCTGTATGAATTCCAGTCCTAGTGTCTGGATTTAAGGATTGGTATTTTTAGGAAATATTGTCCTTCTTCCATACAAGCCAAAGCTAAGACCAAGATACATATACCTACTTTTGCAAGATTTCCCCACCACAAATCCACCCTACCCCCATATTTACCCACTGAAGGTTCCTAGATTCACAGACGAGAAAGTTTACATGGTGGTACAGCTCCAGGCTATGTTGCCCATTACCATATTGCCCAAATATTCTCATCTCTGGCCTTCAGAGTACACAGTTCTAGATTCCTACCTTTATACTTAAGAATCTTGGAGAAAACAAGCACAGTATATGCAACAGAACAGCTTTTCTGGACCAGGATTGTGGCATGACAGATCAGGTCAACACTTGTGATGACAGCATTCATGTGGGTATCAGTTCCAATTCTGGCTGCTCCACTTCTGATCTAGTTCCCTACTTGGTGTGCCTATGAAAGTAGTGGAGGATGGCTCACGTTTCTGGTCCCCTCAACCCATATGAGAGACCTGGAAAAGGCCCTCAGCTCCTAGCTCCAGGCTCTTAACTCCTGCCTTCAGCCTGGCATAGCCTGGAAATGTTCAGGCCATTTGGGGAGTGACCCAGCAGATGGAAAACTGCTCTCTACACATTTCTATAACTGTGCCTTTCAAATAAATAAACAAAAGAGGAAAAAAAAACCTTTTCAGCTCAGAATGGAACACTCACACTATTCAGGGATTCATGACAAACAGCATACCCCAGAGTAAAACAACACTATTTTCCTAACTCCCTCAATATACTCTCCACCATGCAAAATCTTTCCTTTTCTACCTTCCTTCACTTGCACTACAACACCAATCAAACTATAATTTCACTAAGCAAGCTGTAACACTACAATAGTTATTAACCTGAAATTCTAAAAACAACCATATTTATAATCCTAACAGTAATGTGCATTTTCAAATTCTAGGCATATGCAAGGTAGCTTATGGAGATTTTTGAGTTATCTTTTGTTGGTTGTTCATTTTCTGTTTGAGTTTTTTTTTTTTTTTGTCATAGCAGTCATTTCCAGCCTGTTAATAATATAATTTCACTTATTTTGGAATCAATAATTTTTTAAAAGGGTGTAGAAAAATCTACATTAAATGCAAAATTGAGATCTGAAATCCTGTTACCTCAAATAGAATTGTATGAAAATCACAAAGTTTCAGAGAGACTATTTAATGATACATTCATCTGTAGTATTAAATATTCCTCCATTCTCCTGTTATCTGTATTTTATGTTTTTAATAAATTGTATAACAGCATTAGATAAACAATGTTGAGACACTACACACAGAAAAGATATCTAGAGACTGAACTAAACAGTTCTGGAGTTTCTCATTGTCTATCAACCTTTCACACACATTCTGAAGTGTAGTATCTATACTGCTACAGTTCAAATGACTGGGAATATTATAGGTCCTACCATTCTCACCTCAGTGGGAGCAAGAAACATTATGCAATGGATCTAATCTGTAGGTGGAGTTTAATTATTCTAAAACCCTTCATGGGGATTAATTTCATGAATTCCTCTGATCTGCCTCTTTTATAAATATACTTTTAAAGATATTTTCTCACACAAATTAATTACGATGCTGGAAATAATATGACATGTCTAGAAAATATAAATATTAATGACTTGCCAGTATCTTCTATATCTGCTTGCATAACTAATTGCAGTATCAAAAAAATAAGGTAGATATAAAATATTTACTACTTACACATGGGGAGGGTTTCACGGCATCGCTTGGGAAAAATCCAACTTCTCCTGATGATAAATTTCTACCCTGAATCATAAAAAATAGAATTGCAGAATTAAAAACTGTTTTACTGTAAGTGATAAGCCCACAATGTTCTTTATACAGGATTGTTGCTTAGAATCTTCCAAATTATTTGTACTTTGTATTAATTCCTGGGCAATAACTTACTACGCCACAAAAAAACAAGCAAAAGCAGTTGGTTTTATTTGTACATTTGATAAGCAGAAAGAATCAGAGAGAGAGAAAAAGAGAATGGTCCCATATGCTGGGTCACCCCTGAAAACGTCCATAACGGCCAGCACTGTGCCAGGCTGAAGCAAAAAGCTGGAAACTCATCCTATTAGGAACCCAGATACTTGAGCCATCACCTAATGTTCTCTAGGAGTCTGAACTGGCGTCTGAACTAACAGCAAGCTGGAACAGAGAGCTGAAAACTGAATACTGGCAAGTTACAACTCCCTAATGATCACAGGCATCTCTTTGCTGACATAAGGCTGAGATATCATTCAGTGTCTCAATGGTGAATTAAGTTAGAATTCCCAACTAATTCCTCGAGATACTATGTGCTACATTCAACGATTTCTACTTACTAGGGAAATAACTACAATTTAGAAGGTTCAAAACAATGTAGTGCGTAGGAGGAACGTCTGGGTCATTGGTGGAGGAGTATGGGATGTATACTGTTATTACCTAATGGGTGGAGCAACTGTCAATCCCTGACACACGGATGGCACAGTGGACTCTATGAAATAAACCATATGCAAAGCTTTTGGCTTTGAACACATTTGTGATGATGTTTCTATGAGGTTTTGACTAGCCCTGATGAGCAACATCTGACTGGATTTTTTTTTTTTTTTTACATTCCTGTACGGGTATTTTATTCTGGTTCAGATAATCAACCTGTCAAGCCTTGCATCTTTATTACAAATGCCAGTGATAGGGAATCATTTTTTAGTTACCCTCCTTTCTGATATTTGTTCTGGGAGTCTCTTAACATCTTCAAGGTGAACTTGAAAACATTCTCCTTCATACCCTTGTGTCATCTGATATACTACACAGAGCTATCTTTATATGCATTTATTCAACAGGGCTTCTCTGTATTATGTGATAAAACAATTGTGAAACTAACAGTACAGGTTGGGTTATTCTTATAAAAATACTTTTAGAAATCATCTTAGGAAATGGGCTAGGAGCTGTATATAATAGAGAAGACGCATCCTGTCTGTAACGCTCACTAAATTAGGACATAAAACAAATGATCATACAGTTTATAAAATAATAATGTCTGTTTTCCCAAAAAGCAAACTGCCTTTTACAGATACATGTTATCAAACCAAAAATTAGATTTTCTCTGAAATTTCTGAACATCACAAATATAAGTATATACTCCAGAACTTAATTATTCCTAAATAACTTTAGGTTCTAATTATAACACATTTTTCTACAATAAGAATCCACCGTGAATCGTAATAAATTAAAACTTCAGATTTACTGGTGAAAATGTTACTTGGAATCTATTTCTGCAGAGGAAAACATTCATGGGTGCCAGAAACGCAGAGCTAAAACTGCATTTTTAAACCGATAGACAAGGATGGCTTAAAATGACAGTCTATCCTCCAAAAATTTTAATTATAAATTGCTTGGTACCTAACTTTGTAAAAAAGCAGAAAGAATTGCTTCAAGAAAAATACAGTGTCTCTTCCGTGTGGCTCATTTATCCTCTTAATACTACCTGGATTGGAGCTTTAATGCACTCCTGGAATAGCACTGAACAATTTGAAGCAGATGTGGAACATTGAATGTAAAAGGGACAGATTAATAGTTATTCATGAAAGATTGGAAAGTCTCCCAAGTTACAATGCCTGAAACATTCAGCATATGCATGATGGTACTATGGAGATTACCATGCAATTTGTTACACATGGGTAATGGCCAGAGCGACTGTCAATCTGCCCAGCAACATTTCCACGGTCAGAAACGCACTGCTTGAGTGTAGGTGAGGGAGGAAGCAGAGTATACAGCCATGTATTATTGAGGGAACAGACACCATAGGTTATGGATTGGATGAGCAGATGGACGGACAGACAGAAAGGAAGCCCTTTCTAGAATCATGCTGACCATGCAACAGATGACCAGGAAGAGATCTGGTCTGAAACTAGCCTTTGGTTAGGAGGGATTTGTGATTTCAGCAGCAGCCATACTGAGATTATCACTGCTGAAGTTGTCAGGGTGGGTTCTTAGAAAACAGAAAGCCAGGAGTAGAGCGATATGGCATCAGAAGAGTTCATTCTATTTGTAGCTCTGCTATAAATAGCTGTGTAACCTTAGGCAAGCCACAGTGGTAAAACAGGAAAGACGAAAAGACCTGTCACACATGCTTTACCAAGCTGTTATAAGGATCACAGAACAGGTGTGAGAGCACTTTGTGAACACCACATATGCGTTTTCTGTTTTATTGACTTTGTCAATCAGTTCTTTCATTTCTGAATTTTTATTTTTAATTGGCATATGTATGTGTTGATGAAATAGAAATGCTTAAGTCTGAGTATATTCTCACTAGTCTTTTTACCTCCTAGTAAACCTGTTGAACCATAAGAGACACCCATATCATGTTTTGGATATATTATATTCCAAATAGCTTATTTTTTAAGTTAAAGGCATGGTTTTTTTTTTTTTGCAAATACATATTTAGTTACCTCCTAAATGGTAGGCGCAACATGCATTTTTCCTTCTGTTGAACCTTGAAATTTTCCAAGTATAACTAATGCAGTTATAAGAATGGTTATATAATGACTTCCAAAAACATCCTGAACACACATAAAGGCTCAAAACCATAGTCCACACACTTTTCTTCTTAACAATTTTTTTTTTGCAAAGTCAGATATACAGAGAGGAGGAGAGACAGAGAGGAAGATCTTCCATCTGATGACTCAGTCCTCAGCCGGAACTGAGCCAATCTGAAGCCAGGAGCCAGGAACATGTTCAGGGTCTCCCACCTGGCTGTAGGATCCTAAAGCTTTGAGCCATCCTCTACTGCTTTCCCAGAACACAGGCAGGGAGCTGGATGGCAAGTGGGGCTGCCAAGATTAGAACTGGCGCCCATATGGGATCTCGACACATTCAGGGCGAGGACTTTAGCCACTAAGCTACTGTGCTGGGCCCATTCATACTCTTTTGATATACATCAATCAAAACAGCATAAAATCCTAACTTACATCCCATACATAAACACTAAAAGCTCGTAAGGTTTTGCAGAAGACCGTGGGTTTTGTATTCCTGGTATATCGCTTGTAGTTTAGTGTCTGTCATAGGTTTAGAATTTTTGAGTAACTAAATATTTGCACCATGATCTAGGATCTTTGAGATAAATATACCTTCAACATGTATGGATTTATCCTTACACAAAGCCATCAAAATACATTCCAAAGGTCTCAGTTATATTTGATGATTTCTTCAATTCTTACAAAATTGTTTGTTTACTATGTCTCTGAAAATTTGGCAAATGGAAGTGTCAAAAAAACTTAAAAATCAAAAATTACAGAATGTTCACTGAGAAAAAAAAAGCACCAACATGAGCCATAAGCTGTATTTCTACACTTACTAGATGTGTGATGAATAGAAAAGTGAAATAAGACATTGTGAAACATTTTACTCTACAATTAGAAAAAAAATGCACAGGGTAGGCTCCCTGCATTTCACCCATCATGAGAGGGACTGTGGATCATGCGTGTCCTCAGACATCTCCAAAGTTCAGTGGGTGAAACCTCATTGTATAGCATGCCATGCTGAATCAGAATCACATAAATTCATATTTATTACAAAATAAACATGAGGATAATTTAATGACACAAAACAGAAACTCACAAACAAAAGGCAGCCTTCCTACAGGACAAGCAAATCACAAATGGTTCCTCAACACAAAATCTGGACACAAGAATAAAGTCCTACCACAACCTGGATAAAGTTCTACTTTGATGGGGAAGCCACATAACCAGACAATACCTGGCTTAAAAGTTCATAGAAAGCGGTTTGCCTAATTCTGATAGGCAATAAATGTCTTTTAGTCTTTAGTGACTTAAATCTTAAATAATCACAAAGGAAATACTTCAAGGAGTATCATACACAGTAAATGCTCATGGTAGTTTTAGCAATTTTAAAGATTGTTACTTTTCTACAAAAACTAACTGGTGCTCTAATAAAAAAATGTTTTGATTTCTCAATGTACACAAGGCAATGTACTATGTACAAGGTGTGGCTCAAATTCAAGGATCTCCTTTGGATGTGTTTTTTTTAATACTTATTTATTTTTATTGGAATAGCAGATCTGATTTAAAGAGAGAAAGAGAAACAGAGAAGAAGGTCTTCCACCCACTTACTGACTCCCTAACTGGCTACAACAGCCAGTGCTGAGCTGATCCGTAGCGAGGAGCCAAGAGCTTCTTCCGGGTCTCCCACATGGGCACGGGGGCCCAGGGCTTTGGGCCATCCTCTACTGCTTTCCCAGGTCACAAGCAGGGAGCTGGTTGGGAAATGGAGCAGTCAGGACACAAGCTAGCACTCATATGGGATCCTGGCACATGCCAAGTGAAGATTTAGCCACTGAGCCATTGTGCCAGACCTGGATGTTATTTCTTTTATTTTCATACATTTTCAAAAAAAAAATTAGGCCATAAAAATCCTTATGAGGTAAGAATCTGATATAATCAAAAAGTTGAGAAAATGGCACTATATTCTTAGCCTTCTAATCTTGGGCTAATCATTTAGCATTTCTTGGCTTTTCAATACACTCAATCCCTAAAATGAGTTTGACACAAGTATCTCCATAATGCTTCTTTACTACCAAAGTTGTTTCTTTATATAAGCTTTCCCCAAGATCACAGAGTTCTCTGATCAGTTATCATTAGCCAAAAACTATTTAAGCCACAAAGTCTGAATTACAGCGAACATGTGCAGTAATTTAATTTGCTTTTATTTAAAGAAGTGAAGCACACATCTAGTCCTTAAAGATTTTTAATTTTATCCAATACAAAGGCATCTATTTGCCAAAGTGCATACAGGGTTCATCTCTAAGGAATTGCATACATTCATTCTTCAAGAACTGGGGTTAACATGATTAAATTCAATATATAATCTTATTTGTCCCAAATTCTAAAGGGCATTTGCTCACGCTCGCTCTGCTGGAATCTGTTATTGTATCAATAGTACAAAATATTCTGTGATTAACAAAATTGTAAACTGTATGGTAAAATACAATTTCTCAGAACTTTACCATTAAATGCTACTCTTTCATTCTCCAGAGAGATAGTATGTCCTATTTTAAATGCTTAGACAACAGCCTCCTGAACAGAATACACTGTAATCTACATTTTGCCTTACATTAACCAGTGGAAAACTACAAAATTAACCAAAAATGTCATCTTGAAAGCTGACAATTTGGGCCTCATCCACTTTGTCAGGAAGTTTCCAATTTCCATAATGCAGTCTGTACACTTGGAAACATTCCTGCAAAGTCTGTTTATAATCTATTCAATCAAAGCCAGTTGGCAATCACCCAGGGAAAATGTTTCTCACAGGCCTTTACTAATGTCTATTATCTTCTGTCATCATCGCTCTCTGGGCCTCCCTTTCCATTACAGTCACATTCTGCCTTTTCCTTCTTTCCTGTAATTAGGTATCCTGATGTTCTAAGGGTCAAAATACTCAATAAAAATAAAAGCTTCACAATTAAAGTGTATGCAAGAGTACTTCAAAAAGTTCACTGAAAATAACTTCAAAAGTAATTTTGTTGGTGCAAATTAATTTGAAATCTGCACAAACCAAGTATCTTCAAAAAGTTTATGAAAGTATGTATTATAAAAACACCTGAACATGGATTTCAAAATTTTGTTTTCACTCAAGTAGACTAACTTTGTATTCCATTTTTCCACAGTCTTTTTGCTCTGCTTTTGTACTTACACTAAGCTTCCATACATTTCTCATTGCTTGTAAGTCCCACTCCCAAAATTTCTAAACTGCCTCACCTTCTCCTGATTTTATAAAAATGACTGGCTAATAATGTTAGCAGTCAGCAGTGAGAGGCCATGTAAAAGAAAAGCGAAGGTGAACCGAGGAAGGAGTACCATGGAACTGCCATTGCAGAGTCACAGTCCTGATAACATCTAAGCTGGGAAATCACACAGAAATAGCCTAACGTCGGAATCCAAATTGGGTAAAATGTCCTGGTTCCCAGAGATCTGACTCTGCAATGCCTTTTTGTAGTGGGAATCTGTTTTAAAATATTTGATTGTTGTTAAAATACACATACTTATAACTTCAGTATTATTGTATAAAGTTATTTGAAAGGTCATAAAAACAGTCATCTGATCAAATTTAAATTTATGTTCTATTGCAAAATCGTACAGTGATTTACTGCTCTATCCTCACATGTATTCCTCATTTATAAAGCTGGAGTGTTAACACTTTAATGAGTTTTGAAGGTGTGAAAATTATACAGAAATGTAAAAGTTGAAAAAATGAAAAAAATGTATATTTGTATTATGATTATGACAGCTGTGTTTCATTTTGCACAATTGGGAGGCATGATTATCTGGTGTTTTATTTTTTATTTCATTTTTTTTATATGCAGTGTGAAGAGTCCCACTGTTATACATGGTCTTGTGGAAGACTGCAATTCTTAATGCTTATTTAATTAAATTTTTAAATTTCTTTAATCAGTTAATTTCTTTTATCAGAGATAAAACTTCACAATTCTATATAAAAGTGCACATGATTCCAAATGTACTTTAATCAATCATCAGTGGATTTGAAACCTAGTAAATAATATATTATGGAAATAGCATCCCAGAATAGTTATCCATTCTCCACATGCTAGCTAATTAAATTCCTATTTTATTTGAATGATCAAAGAGGTGAAAGCCATAGTTCATGCCTTTCTAGAGTTTTCAACCATGCCTATAGAGTTATAAATGCACCCATAGGACACGGGATGACAGGTGTGATTACAGAAGTCTTCTTGGATTTCAGAACACCCAAAATAAGGTGAATGCAATACTGTGTACGGATAGTAAATGATTTAGTTAAAACAATGGAGAAGAGAAAATCCAGGTAGAGGGTGAAATACACATAAATGGTAGAGATTTGAGAAGACCCATCTCCTATGAAAAAAGAGCTCCACAAAGTCTTCATTTTTCTTCAATTTAAAATGGGTAAAACACTATCCATCCATCCACCCAAATCTCCTGAACATATTTGGTTGAACACAAAATAGAACAGAGCTGTGAAAAGCATTCATGACAAGGTAAACTAAGACAAGGGCCAACTCACTGCACACTCACTACCACTGCTTTGATGAAGGATATAAAACCAGAAGGGTAGAAGGCAGTCAGGAAAGTCCACTGTTCCTAATAGGACAGGAGGTAGACTAAGTAAGATTGGCCAATGGACCCACTGATGGATGTGAGATCTGGCATTGGGAGAGGTTCTCATAGAGGACTTTGGGGAACCCCTCGGTTGGGAAACTGTCCCTACATATGAGTGCAAGAACTATGTTAGGGAGCGGCCCAGACCAGACCGGGAAGTGGTACCCACCAGTGTACATTTGGTGCAGGTCAGGGGCGAATGAGGCTGAGCCAGTTCACATTACCTGCTTGCAAATCTGAGCACCAGAATGGGGTGTAGGAAGGGCCAGGTTAGGTCACAGCACATACCAGAGTTCACATGAGAGCCAGAACTAGGGGCTGGCTTAGTTGTAGTTCCCACCAGCATGAGCTGGAATTAGGGGTGGGTCAGGCACCCACTAGCAAATGCCAAGGTGAGGAGGGCCATGCCAGACTGGGCTGTAGCACCTAACCAGCACACGTGAGACCCATGGGGGAGGAGGTGAACCCAGCAGGGGGGCTGTGTGGGGCTCCCCTTTTGGACTACCACTCTCACTGGTGAGCATGAGAGTTGGGATGGGGGTAGATGAAGCCAGGCAGGGCTACAACACATGTTGGCTTCATGTGAGCTGGATCAGGGTAAAGCCAGGCTGGGTTGACTTTTCCTAGTGGTGCACGCATAAGCCAGAGTGGGTGTGAGTTGATAGGTTGGGCTTTACAGCAACATGACCTGGCAGATGCTGGCACGGGGGGCAAATTCTGTCAAGTGAAACTGCAGAACCACCCAGAAAGTGCAGGATCTGGGAATGAGAGTGAGCCCAGTAAGGAAACAGTAAGCACCTCCCTCTTGGGTTGCCACTCCCACTGGTAAGCATGATAACCAGGAAGGGGCAGGCATGGTTAGACTGAGAGTGGCACCTGCTGACATGTGTGTGGGCTGAATAATGGGGCTGGTTGGGTTGAACTAGGCTTCAATGTCCACTGACATGTACAAAAGCTGCATGGGATGTGGGACAGACTGGACCAGTCAGCTGAACACACTGGCAAACACGGTAAACAGTGCAGGGGCAGATCTGGAGAGGGTTACTGTGAGTCACTCTGACTAGGCTGCAGTGCCCACTGGTGTACGTGAAGGCTGAGTATGTGATGGGCAGGATCTGGCTCAGCTGCAACACCCATTGGTTTTTGTAGAAAACAGGGCTGAAAGTATAACTGACCCAGCAATTACAACCACCAACATATGCATAAGCTGACTGGGGCGACGGACTGTGCTGGACCCTGTATTGGCATGCGCACACAAGAATCAGGTCTGGGATCACCTCAGATGAAGTTTCTTTGGGAATTCCTCCAACTGAATTGCTGGACTCAGAACCTCAACATTGGAGAGAATTATAGGTTCCATGGTCTGACTGTGGAATGCATGTATCAGAGCCGGGCTGCCTCAGGGGTTTAGATGGAGCAGTGGACAGTATGTCACGCTGCACACAGAGGACATAGCAGTACGTAGGAGTCTGCAGAGGATACCTGGTACCACAAAAGAGGATGGAGGACAACTAAATCAAACAATTAACCCAGCCATGTGTTGACAGTGAATATCTGGGCAAACAGAGATTGTAAGGCAGACTATGTCAACCAGTGGATTCTGGAGAGATTTCACTGTGCTTGGAGTGGCAAGATCAGCAGTAATTCAGAACTGCTGAATTATCTAAACCACTTGAGCAGAATCCTCAGAATATGCCCAACATTGAGGACATAGGGTGGTTTGGAGGCTGGGTGTGGTTTCTCTTATCTCTCTCTTTCCCCCAAAAACAGGAAGGAAAAAGAGAAAGTAGAAATGGTGATGTTACCCACTTCCCTATAGCCCTTGACCTTTTGTGCCCTAATTACCTACGTAAAAATCATCAGAAATAAAAATAATTAATTAAAAAAGAGACTGAACAGCTTGTTTCTTATGCCAATGTCATCAGTCACACATCCACCAAGTAGCTTCCTCAGGACTCAGTGTGTAATGCGTCTCCTGAGAATGTGAGAAATCCTGGTAGGTTCAACTCATTTACTGGCTTTACATGGTTTCCACACAAGACTCTCTCCCTGAGACAAAAGTCAATAAAAAAACCTTAGCAAGAAAAATCTGACACAAAAAAGTGTTACGTTTCCTAGCCTCTCTACCCATCAAGAACGTGCCATTAAAACGTCTTTAGACATGTTAAAACACACTCTCCTGAAACAAAAATAGGATGATCTAACTTTACAAAATTGAGGCAAAACACTAAATGTCTAGAAGATGCTCTAAATTTAATTAAGTAACTGCTATCCTATATGTAAGTGATAAATTTGGCTATCAGTCTAAGTCAGAATAACTTGATTTTTGCATTTATCCTCTTCATGGAGATCTCTGTGAATAAATCAAAATGTGCGTAAGATGTATTATCACTCTTTACACTAAAGATCATGATTTATAAATGTGAAGTATAGCAGTTTTTTCTCCAGATTACTTAAACTCTCATTGTAGATAAACATAATATATTTTTGTCACTGATCAATGTCCTGATGCTTATAATTGCCTTTTGGTTCTGATTACCTTAAAAAATTCTCCTAGTGGAATATTTTCTCCATTGTCACTTACGAATCTCAAAAGTAAAGTCCCATGATATAGAATATGGAATGATCACTGGTTCATAAATTTTATTCTAAGAAGGAAACATAAAGCATGCTATTGTAAAAGGAATCTTAGATGGCACGGATCGATTTGATATTGTACTTATTCTTTCTATCGCCCTCCCTCCTCGGATGAGTACAATCTGCATTTTTTTTTTTTTTGAGAAAACAAAGTTCCTGATACAAACAGTGTCTTCCAGAATGAAGGATGTTCTCTGTAGTTATTAAGCCTTTATTATCATATACTTTAACAAAGACAGAAAAACAAGAGGTTTACCCCTAAGCAGTACATGACAAGATCAGAATTGTTCTTTTTTATGTTGTTATTCTCAGTAAAAACTGTTTTACACCTGCAGTAGGAAATGTACCCTAAATGGCCAATTTCCTATTTTATATTCATTTCACTTGAAGACAATTTCATAGAGCTTTCAAGGAAAGAGAAAGGGGAAAATAAGACAAAGAAAAAGAAAGAGCTGCCAGAATGAATCTCTTCAATGCAAAGATTGAACAGGGCATTTTTTTAAACAGCTCAATTGACAATCATTGTTTGAAAGAAGTTATAATGAAAATGCAGAGAGCTCATTCACTTCAATAGAATTAGAAATTACTGTTGTTATAATAATAATATAGACTAGACCAATAGTTATTCGAAGAAAGCAAGTTCTTGAAAGACAGTAGGGGATAATTTGTATTCTCTGGACATAGGATGCGTAGCAAACATGACAGTCTACAAAAAATTTGACTTTCACACTGAGTGAAGTGACACACTTGAGAGAAAAAACAAAGTTTAGAAAGCATAACTTGTGGAATATTTTCAAAGACGACAAAGCACCTTGCTAGTACAAAAGATATTCATGGGCCCAGCACAGTGGCGCAGTGGTTAAGGTCCTCACCTTGCATGCCCGGGATCCCATATGGGCGCCAGTTCTAAACCCCGCAGCCCCGCTTCCCATCCAGCTCCCTGCCTGTGGCCCGGGAAAGCAGTAGAGGATGGCCCAAAGCTTTGGGACCCTGCACCCGTGTGGGAGACCTGGAAGAGGCTCCTGCCTTCGAATCGGCATAGCATTGGCCATTGCGCTCACTTGGGGAATGGATCATCAGACGGAAGATCTTCCTCTCTGTCTCTCCTCTCTGTATATCTGCCTTTCCAATAAAAATAAAATAAACCTTTAAAAAAAGATATTCATAAATGACAACACAGACAACTGGGAGCATAGTGTGAATTTCCTCCTGGAGAAAAGCATGGAAGAGGTCATTGAAGAGTTGATTTCTCTGTATAGACAGGTTCCACAGTTGCTACCATCTCAGGCATGGTCCAGGTTGGCTTTGTTAGTCAGAGATGCGCAGTTACCAATAGGGGAGGCTGTGAGATGTCAGAGCAAGGAGTCAGACAGGAACTAATGTGAGTTGAAAGTGGAACTTTAACGAAATATGAATCCCTACTTGTAAAACATTATTCAATTTTGTTTCCTTTTAAAAACATGAATGGAGAGGAGGACTGCAATGGAATAGTGTCAAGAAAGGGAACACATAGCAGATGTCAGTTCCCTATACATTTAATACATGTTATATTCACTCATTGAGTTGGCCCTCGGTGAGCATGCAGAGTTGCTAGGGGTTGTGGAATGCTCTAGGTGAGGAGGGGAAACCAGCTTGTAATTAGGAAGTATTTGTGGACCAGCACACTAATTTCGATGCCATTGAAGCTTTTCTGCACGAGCATACACATTCATAGCTGTCAAGTGTGTAGCCAATAGCCACAAGTGGAAGCACCTGAGAAAAAGCTGCCTTTCCCTGGCATGTAAGGGCTTAAGGCACAGTGGTGGTAAGGAAGCAGAAGACAACAAATGGTAGCTGAAGGTTGTGCTGCACAGAGATGTTGAGTGCTAATTTAGGACTGGTAAGGGGATACGAATTGTGCAGGGTAAGTGTTGCTGTGAGAAAACAGAACTTTCTGTCTGTAATAACTAATGGTGGACCTAGGGCTTATCTGTGTGTGAGGGTCTGATGCATTTGATGAAATGATTATCTGTATAATGACCTTGAGCGATGAGGCGGCCACACATACCTCATCCTGTAGGAGACACAGCAGAGATTCATGCTCTTGGAATGCCAAAACTCATCCTAAAAAAATCTTAAAAGTTCCTATTGCCACTGTTTCCTGTAGAAACAATGAGGTGGCTTTTGGGCCAGGTTAATCCTTCTAGATAAGAAACATTTCCTTGGAGGGGCTCTACATGTAAAGTGTTAAAAGTAATCCTTCTAGATAAGAAACATTTCCTTGGAGGGGCTCTACATGTAAAGTGTTAAACCAGAAAAAAAAAGATATTCATAAGACTCAAATGAAAAGCTGTGGTAACATTGCTATAAGTATTCTAGATTCTTACCTAGAGATTAAATACTAGATAAACGTCTGATACTTGATCCACAAAAATCCTAAAGCAAAACTTCAAGTGGACAGCAAGTGCGTGATCTGCTAATATTTAATTGATGCTATGAAGTAAGAAACTTGTTTATGATCTCAACAATATGTAAACCAGCCAATCACAGTGGGTACTTCATAGGTGTTTGGATGATAGGTAGAAGGATAAATAACAGTTACTGCTTCATGAGTCCTATGTTAAACTTCCACAATCTTTTTATTTTATATGTGGTAATTATGCTTGTTGATACCAAATTGAGGCTAACAACATGAAAAATGTGTTCAAAGTTACGCTGCTAGAAGATGACAGAATCAATACCCACCATTTACCCAAGGTGTTACCATTTCCTAAATTCTAGTACGGGAAAGAAAACACTTCACTTTGATACTATGGTGTTAATTATGTGTAATCTCAAATAAGAATGCATGAAAATCAAGTGGAGATGCTGACAAGCCACATTTTCATGAGAAATTATATAAAAAAAAAACCCAACTGGGGAGTCACATAATTTAGACTGTAAAATAAAGAACACATTCTGTTTGAATATGTACCATTCAGAAAACCAACTTAGGTGTAACCACTGTGAACACACATGCACACATTACTTTGATGTATCAAATAATATGTTCTTAACACACTGATACCCAACATATAGAAGAGTTTTGCTCAGAACTTAAAAAAAAAAAGAAAAGAAAAAAGTGGCCACATCATGCCACTTTGAAAGTGCAGTTTCAGGTCCACTTCTTACATGTATCTCCCCCAAGTCCACTGTGTGAAACAGAAGCTTATTTAATCTTAATAGCTTTGGACATTATAAGATCTGAAATGCTTTCTAAATCAAAGAAAGCAGTAAGTTCAGCCCTCTTCATACAACATATTAAAAACTATGCTACAGAGTGAGTAAATGACTTGACTCAAGTTATACTGCTTGGGCTGTAAATGAAAGACTTGAATCCAATATTTCTCACTCTGTCACTGGCCCTTTCAATAAGGCTAGTCTTTGTTAACTAAAAATATTTTCACTGGCTTAGACACACTCTTCAGACAACCCTAACTCAAGTTATGTGCATGTTACAAACAATAGACTTTTAACATATGCTTCAAAAGTCAAACACACCAGAAGCCGCCAACATGCATGACTGGATCTTGTAAAGACAGGAAGCCTGGTGCTAAACCAGAAATTGGAGTTGATAATTGATGTCTGAGTGGTGGTGATTAGCAAATATAGAGTTGGTATTCAGTACGTCATTGCTGATCTGAAGTAAATGTGCTAACCATTTTTCTGTTTAAAAACACTACCCTTACTTTCTCCTAACCATTATAATTCCTCAGCTACCCCCATGAAGACATACACACATTTTGTCACTCCAAAGATCTCATTCCTCCTGCAACTCTCCTGATAGCTTCCAAAGCTAATCTATCATCATACCAGAAAATTTTTGTTTCCGGGCAGCTAAGAGAAAATGACAACTAATAATGTCCTCTCTGTCTAGAAATAACAGAATCCAGCACAATTTAGTTAAAAGAAAAAAAGAGGATTATAGTGGTTGTCACAGAACTTGAATTATAGTTCTACTTCTAACATTATATGCTGTGAGGAATAAATGAAATCACAAATCTGAAAATACCACAATATACCTAAAAGCACTATCTAAATATAATGTGATAGGGAAATAGAAAATTTTAAAAAGTTATGACATAATTAGGTTTTACAAATCAAATATATCAGTAAACAAATCTGTTACTCTTTCAAAATAAAGATATATAAGCATCTCCTTTAAAAATAGAAAGAAATAAAGAATTTCAAATGGCTAATACATATGAGAAAATGCTCAGCCTTCCTAATTATTATGGAAATACAAATAAAAACCACATTAATGTTCCATATAGTCCCAGTGAGATTGGCTTATGTTCATAAATGTATTGTATGACCCAGCTATTCTACTCATGAGAATATATTCAATGGAAATGATGTCTGCATATGAGAAAGTGATCTGGGGCCTGGTGCAGTGGCCTAGTGGCTGAAGTCCTCACCTTGAATGCACCAGGATCCCATATGGGAGCCGGTCCTAATCCTGGCAGCCCCTCTTCCCATCCAACTCCCTGCTTGTGGCCTGGGAGGGCAGTGGAGGACAGTCCAATGTCTTGGGACACTGTGTAGGAGAACTGGAAGAAATTCCTGGCTCCTGGCTTCAGATCGGCATGGCTCTATCCATTGCAGTCATTTGGGGAGCGAATCACTGGACGGAAGATCCTCCTGTCTCTCCTCTCTGTATATCTAACTTTACAATAAAAATAAATCTTTTTTAAACAAGAGAAAGTGATCTGAAACCCTATATTTGTAGCAGTACAGTCTACAATAGTGAAGACAGGGAAAGAATCCAGATGCCTGTTGAAAAAGTAATGGATAAGGAAATCATGGTACATCTGCTCAATGGAAAAGAAAGAAATGAAAAAAGAAAAAGTAGTTCTACCATTTGCAACAGAAGAGCCCCACTAGAGACAATAGTGCTTAGTGAAATGAGCCAAACCCAAAATGACAAATACCAATATTCGCTCTGATATAAGGGAACCTCCATGAAAAATGCAAGATAAACATATGCAGGTAAGTGTGTATATATATTCTCATAGATGAACTGCTTAATGGAGACTAGCATATTGGAAAGTGAAAATATGAGGCAATATCTATCTCTACTCCTGAATAAAAAGAGAACTCCCAATGAAATTTTTAAATGCACCTACCATATTAACCCTGAATGTGAATGGCTTAAATTCACCAATCAAGCATCATAGATTAGCACAGCAGATCAATAAACAAAATCTATCTATCTGTTGCCTACAGGAGATGCATCTCACTAACAAAGATATGCACAAACTCAAAGTGAGAAGATGGATAAATATATTCCAGGCTAATTGCAAAGAAAAACAAGCGGGTGTAGTCGTTGTTACAGCAGATAATATAGACTTTGATTTAAAAAGATGAAGAAAGGATACCACATGATCTAAAGGTCCATTCAGCAAGAAAGGATCACCTAAATAGTTTCTTCAGATGTTTTCTTTTTCACCTCTAATTTTACTTGCTTTCTCTCTCTCTTTGCTAGTCTGGCTTGAAGTTTGTTTTGCTCAGCCTTTTACAAAGTGCTTTTTTTTTTTTACTGCAATTTGTAGTTTTTAAGTTCCATTTATTTTTTGCTGTGATTTTAATCATTTCTTGCTTTGTGTTCACCTTTTCATTTTTAATAATTTTTTGAGCTGTATTGTTAGATCATTTATTTGGGATATTTCTACTCTCGTGAGCCTGTGATGTTATAAATGTCCCTTTCGATACTGTTTTTGCTACATCTCATGGGATTTGTTATTTTATTTTCATTTCTTCAAAAGTTTTTTCTTATTAATTTATTCAGTGGCACACGGGCCATTCATACTGTAGCATCATTTTCTTCAAGAAGGTTTTATTTTTTTCATTTCTTCAGTGACACACTGGTCATTCAGTAGCATGTTATTTAACTTCATATTGTAAATTCTGTATTTTTCTTCCTGTTGATTTTATTTTATAGTTTTTCATTTAAGAGAATGTATAGTGTGTAATAGAGACTATCATATCCAGATGTGAGGAGACAATGCAGTACACATCTCTACTTCCAAATAAAAGATGAACTCCAAATGAAACTGTTAAATGCATCTTGACAATAGGATGCTGGACTTTCTGCCACTGTCCATACCTACAATGTCAGGACACACTTAAACAGCAGAATGGTGGAGTTGTGATTGTTTATGAAAGACTATACTAGTATAATGCTATATCCCAAATCAATTGGTGTAAGGGATTTGGGGGAAATGAGGGGAAATCATAGAACCTATGGAACTGTATCATAAAAATTTTAAAAACTATGTAAAAACTATATGATGAACACTTTGTTGGAGCTATTGTCACCAGTATTACTATAAGAAAAGAAAAAACATAAGGAAATTGATTGGAACAGGGTAATAATAGGATAGCATCCCCAAGTGAAATGCCACTGAATGGGAGCTGGCAGTGGAGCGAAGTGATGATGCAGACATGGTGAAGTGGCAGAATGGTAGCCTCTGCAGTCGGCGAAGGCAGGGACTGCTGCACAGACCCTCTGGTTAGGGCCTAGTTCAGCAAGGCTATATACTGTAGCATCTGGATTTTGCAGTGGTTGTGGTTGATGTTACAGACAAATCGGAGATGCAATCAGTGAAAGTGTGTCTGAGGATATCCACCAGAAGTCAAACTCAGAAATCATACCGAAGTTGATTAGAGTGGACCTGGAGAAGAAGTATCTTTGATTTAGAGTGTAAAATAAGGAGTTAATAACTGAGAGAAAGATAGACTGCATAATGATTTCAGACTTGCATGTAGACTGCACGGCTCTATCAGCCACCAATAAAGAGACAGTACTTGAACAGTATCATCAACTATTTTGATCTGACATTTGTATAACTTCTTAACCCCCAGAAGCTGAATACACCCTTTCAAATGCACAGTTCATCAAAATAGACCACATTCTAGGCTATAAAATAATTACTAAATTTTAAATTATTTAATTTATACAAACTATATTTTTGCAATAGATAATTAAGCTGGAAATTAGAAAGAGAACTAGATTTGAAGATTCACAAACTTTTTGGAAATTAAGGAATACTTATTAATAAAATCCATAAGAAAGACATAAAAGGGCAATTAGAAAATATTTCAAATTGACTAAAAATGATTTAAAAATCTAAAGTTTTTCACAGGTAATAAAAGAATACTTAGAAATTTAGAAAACTACCTGCCTACACTGGAAAGAGAAAAGTGAGTGTTCAAATAAACAAGCAAACATTCTACATTAAGAAATTATAAGAGGAGCAAGTTGACCCCAAAGGAAGCAAAAGAAACTAATAAAGACTGAATAGAAAGCAATGGTATCAGAAAAGAAAAATAGGAGAAAAATAAAATGAAAAGCCAGTTCTAAGGGAAAATCAAAATCCATAACCATATAATCAGGCTGAAGAAGAAAAATAATCACAAATGAGGGAAACAGCACCCTACCTACAGATATTAAAAGCACAGTGAAGGAATATTGTAAACAACTTCATGCCATTAAATTTGTCAAGTTAGGAAAATTGGACAAATTCCTTTAAAAACTCAAACTATCTGAATAGCTCAAAATTACAGAAATTGAACTTACAGCTTAAGAAGATCTTCCTACTAAGGAAACTTGAGGCCCAGATAGCTTTCCTGGTGAATTCTACAAAGCACTTCAGAAAGAAAGAATGCCATTGCTAGAAAATCACTTACAGAAAATTGAAGAGAGGAAATAGTTTCAATTCATTCTTTGAGCATTAAATGTTACCCAAAACAGATACACACTTCAAGAAAATAAAATATCAAAGGTTAATATATGATTGTCATTGAGGTTTATATAAGGAAAGTAACTTTGGTTTAATACGTGACAAATCAATGTTAATAAGCTGGGGAAAAGAGGAAAATGATATCACCTCATTTGATGCAGGAAGAGAATTTGACAAAATTCAACACCCATTACTGATTAAAAAATTCTCAGTAAAGTAGAATTAGGACATATTCTCAATATGATAAAGTTCATTTATGAGACACTAAAGACAGCACTATACTTACTGGTAGAAAACAATACTTTTCCTCTAAATTCAGGAATAAAGCAAGGATGTATTCTTTCATCACGTGTATTTAACATTTTATTGTATGTTCTACACATTTCCACAAGGCAAGAGAATAAAAATAAAACGCAGAGGGGGCTAGCCTTGTGGCAAATTGGGTTTAAGCTGCCCTTGTAACACCAAGATCCCTTGTCAGAGGGCTGGTTCCAGTCCTAGCTTCTTGGCTTCTAATCCAGCCTTCCACTAATGCTCCTTAGAAGACAGCAGAGGACAACACAAGTACTTGGGGTCCTGCCAACTTTGTGGGTCACCTGCATAGAGCTACTGTCCCTGGCCTTTGGCGCACACTTACTATTGCAGACATCTGGGGAGTGAACCAACAGGTTAAAGATGGCTCTTCACTCTTGCTCTGCCTATCAAATAAACAGTTTCAGAAGGAAAAGGTATACATATTACAGAGGTAGACTAAAACATTTTATTAGCAATTTGATTATCTACTTAACATTCTCCTGGAATCAAGAAGAAAACCTACATGAACCAAGTGATTTTGAAAAGAGTTACAAGAGAAAATTGAAAATGCAACAGTGAATTGCATTTTAGTGCACTATAAGGGAACAATAACTGAAATTTAAAGCTATCATTGATAATGGCATCAAAAGGAAATGTTTAATAATGTATAACAAAAAACAATCAGAATTTTGAAAATCAACAGGCTGCCTAAAAAATTAAAGAAGACCTAAATAGGTAGAAGATCACTCAGTGTTCAGAAGAGTCAAGGTTGTAAATTTTGCTATTATTACTAACATGAATGTAACTGTAATTAAAATACCAATATGATTTTATTAGTGAAATTGAAAAGATGATTCTAAAACTCAGGAAAAGGGTACAGAATAGCCAAATCATATTTGGAAAAAGGAACAAATTTGAAAGACAAACACTACCTAAATTCAAGACTTCTTATTGGTTGTAATAATTAAGTCAGACTCATACTGGAATAAAGATAAGAGATCAAGGGAATAGAACTGTCAAGATGACCTACAATTATAATTTGGCCTATACCCTTTGTCTGTGAAAACAAAGATAAACCAGTTGATTATCCACTCTACAAATGCTGTTTTATGGCTTGGGTATCCATGTGCCGCAAAATATGTACACTACTCATCCAATCTGCAAAAATGCCTCAAAATGATTCATAAATCTAAATGTAAAGTTTAAAATTCTAGAAAGAAAAACAACACAGGACAGTATCCACATAACAGGAAAAGATTTCTTGGATGTGTTATCTATAGTAAGAAAAATTAAAAAAAATAGACTATACCAAAGGAAACTTCTGCTCTATCTCCAACGTTACTAAGAGAATAAAAAGATAAGCTACAGGTTAAGAGAAAACATACGCAACAGAAAATTTTATAAAGTATTTGTATCCAAAGCACATTAACATTTTAAAAGTTCTATATAAAGAAAACAGAACTTAAAATTTTTGAAATTTTAAATGACATACTTGAACAAGCCCTTCAGCACTGAAAGTATATGGATGGTAAACAGGAAAACATGTCCCACATTGCTAGTCATTAGAGAAATGCAAACTCAAATCACACAGTGAAGTGCCACATGAGGAATAGATCACATTAAAAAGATTAATTACATGTAGTGTTGTCAAGGAAATGGGGCACTTAGCATTCTCTTGTGCGGTTGATCGAAATAGAACATTGGCATTGTGACTTTGAAAAAAGTTCTGTAATTCTATACATTTTGATTACAGATCTACCTGTGATCTACCCATTCCTTTCTTGGTATTTCTCACAAAAATAAAAGTATACATTCATGTAAGTTATCTGTGAATATTCATAGAAGCTTTTTTAGATTTGCCTTTATATCTAAAGCATCTAATATTTGAAAGTCCATCCACACTAGATAACAAATCATGCTGTAACCATGAGTTCATACTCAGTAATACAAAAACAATTATTTTTAACAAAGAAATATAGTTGGATTCTGAGAAAATTATGTTGAGTGGCAAAAGGCAGACAAAAAGAATATATACTATGCATTGAGCTACTGTCTGAAGATAGAGCAGTGGTCACCTGAAGGTTGGGAGGAGGAGGATAGAAAGAGATAGTAGCTGCAGCATGACAGATGATTATAAACAGGCACAAAATACAAGAGGTGGTGATAGATAACATTGATTTTCTTGATTGTTACTAATAATTTAGTTTAATTCAACTGTCAAAATAAAACAAAACTGAACACTTTAAATATGTACAGTCTAGCATATCTCTAATGTAAGCTTTTTGTTAAGCAGCATGAATGACCCAAATAGAAGCTGTTTCTGTAGGAGTCTTTGTTATAAGACACAGAAAGACAGAGTGAGCTACTCAAGTTTTGCTTTATGTACAGAAGAGAAAGAGGTTAGGAAGGGTTTGGAGAGATAAGAGGGCCTGACATAGCCAGAGAAAAGTTTGAGCTATACAAAGAGTTTGAGCATAGTCATACACTATAGAAAAGGTAACAATAGACAGGAGGTTGAAAATTTAGAGTTCAAGAGCAGACTGACAATATATGGAGTGGAAAATCCAAGATGAAAGATAAGACTTGCATAAGAGAACCTTATGGCATAAAAAGGCAGGCATGTTTGTGGTTAGACTGAACAATGCAGGAGAAGATAAAGAGGAAGTATAAATGGGAAGGATGAGATACATGAGCAGAATATTTACGAATGGTGCAGTGTTGGAAAAGTCATCAGCTACAAGAAATAAAATGGTGGTTGGAGGTAGGTGCTTGATCTGGGGGCATTCTCATATGCCAAGAGGGCAGACAACAGAATAGTTTTAAATGAATGCAACACATAACAATAGAATTTGATCTCAGTCTTCCCATTTGTTCTCTTTAACTTGAGCAAAATTCCACTCAAGACCTAATCTATGGATCATCAAGGCCTAGGTCTCAAAACAGACTTTTTGCAAATTGTTTAACTTCTGGGGAAAGCATTTTTAACATGCACAAAGAAACAGAAAAACAATTTAATAAACAAGAATGCTCTATTATCCAGCTTTATCAGCTATTAACATGTCCCTATATTTATCCCAGTTAACCAAATACACACATAATGGCTAAGAAAGATTTCACCACCTGTAAATATCTACATGCTCACTTACCTTCCATATTTCTTGCTATTTTGTGAATAATGTCTCAAATACCCCTGAGAACTTCAGGTATTATGGGTAGGAAAAAATCAAATACAATCATAAATGGTCACTAGTGAGCTAATTAGGTAGTTTTCCTGAAGTTAACTGTTAATATATTAAAGCCATGCAAATGAGATCATACCCACAGGTACTAGGCTTGGAAAAATAATGCTTTGGCAAAGCCTGAATTTTTAATAAAAATGTTAATTATGACTCATAGCACTGTTACTATTTTTTTAACACATTAATGTTCACTGCTATTTCGGCATTGGTAAATATAACAAAGGCTAATACATATTTTTTTCTTTCACATCATGCAAAGTCTCTGAAGCTGAAAGTGTTCCATCAGTTTCTAAAAGACAAGAGCTTCATTCTGTAAGCAGTAATAAATCATTCACTAAATCTTTTAAAAAGATTATAATTTGGAAATACCTGCCAAAACAGACTGTGTGCATCTCCTCGGAGAAGTTCAATTGTATCGCCTGCCTGGATGTGTAACGGGGGTCCTTCATGAAGGGCAGGGGGTGGGAGTCCTGTGTAGTTCCTAATGACCTGCATCTTTGGTAAACCTGAAAACAAGCAACACATAGTTCAGCACTGAGAAAGTACTAATACCTGAAGTATAACTGCACCTTAAAAAAGAAAACTATTAACATTCAAAAAATTTAGTACCACCAAGTCCAAGTAAATATTTGAAGGCATTTACTGCAATGCTTTTCAACTTTCTCATTATTTGAGATGGTGATAGAATAAGACACATATTTACACTCTGATTCCTTACATACTTCTCCTCTCCCTTACCATCAATCTCTTTTTCATTGAAAAAATATTTCTTTTGGCGGACGCCTGCTTCATAAAAAAACACATCACGTTGGGTTTAATGGAAAAGAATCAATTTTTTCATCAACTCTATCCTTTCTGCCTATTACTTTTCTCTTGGGCCTTGGCTGATTTCATCACCACGGAAACTCACCCCTTCTGTGTACGGATAACACTACCCAGAATAAGACTCATATCTTAAGCCTATTTTTGTAATTCAAAAGCAAAAAGGTGATGGATGTGCCACTGCAATACTTAAGACATTTATATGGAGAAACTCTTCAGGCTTGAATTTAGGCTTGCAAAACAGAACCAATAAAAGGAGCATGTCTAAACTAATAGCATCAACAATATTTGAGATACAGATCCGTCCTTTCTCTTTGCATTTCTTTGTGCAATGAAGACTTCAGTTCAATATTTCCTTTTTGAGAAGAGCAGCTTCAATCGCATACAGGCCTGACCACACCAATAATGGTCACAAACAGACAGCATCACAGCCACTTTTTAAGGGTGAAGCAGCTCCTTTCCAAGAAACATCTCTCATAAGTACATTTAAGGACTTGAGCCACTGCTTATTATACATCATGGTTTTTATTCTAATGACGGTCCACACTGAAGCTGTCATAGGCTGTAACTGTCATACTAAATAAAGGCTAAATGATTCCCGCTGGGTTCTAAAGCTCCAGGCTCCTGGAGAAAAGACCTCAAAAACTACATGGAACAACTCAGTGAGCAGTTGAAGTTTTCCAAATAAGCAATCATCCCATATGGAAGAAAACAGATGCATGAAGTTTCGGTCAACACTGCTTTATCAATGCAGGCAATCAGAACACAGAAGACTGAAAACACTGTCCTTAAGCCCAATTCAGCTGCTGCGTCTGCCCAGGCACGTTACAAGTTGCTCCATCTTCCCCTTACACCCCTAGAACTCTGGCTTTACTCCTACATCTTTCACAGACTCTTTCCCCACCAGATGTTGTAAGATGGTGCCCCAACAAAAACTGCAGACCTTATTTTCTTTTTCCAAGAGCAACACTCAGCATGAGAACTCTTCTGGGTGAAGTGTTTATAAGACTCGTTCGCAACACACTGCAGGTGCCCTAAGCATGTCAAGCGTTCATTGCATACATTTGATTGTGTTATCATTGCTAACTTAAAACAACATGTAATAGTTCCAAAACAGGACAAATGAAGCAATGTTCAAACTCAAGGGAATTTGGAAAAAGGACTCTGGCTTACAAGACAGTTCTTGCACAATTAGGAATGAGAATTATAGTTAGTTTCTGTTTTATTGAGCATTTTGAGGGCCAGAAAGGTATTTCATTTGGTAGACTCTCGGGGTTACTCTTTTTCATGCCAATTTTTAAATAGAGGCTGAAGATCGCACAATTTCAAAGCTGAAATGGCTCAGGTGGCAGCACATATTGAGGCCAGTGAAAAGCTCTGGCCTTCTCTGCAGCTGTCTGTTGCCAAGATCCATGAAGAGAATCCAAACACCACCAACTGACAAATGATGGATACAGTAGCTCCATTTCACATACACAAATCAGGCATTCTTGAGAAGTGATTTAAAATTCACAGAATATTTTAGGAAACAAAGGTAATTATGATGACATTTCAACACTCACAAACATACAAATTCAAACACCAAAAGAAAAAAAAAGCAAAAGAAGCATTTAGCCTAGCAGTTAAAATGCCCATGTGCTGTATTACAGTACTTACATTCAAACTCCAGCTCTAGCTCCTAAGTACAGATTCCTGCTAATATGGACACTGGGAGTTGAGGGTGATGCTCCAAGGCAATTGGGAGAGCTATTCAGCTACTGGATTCAAGGATCTCCTTAGCCCAGTCCTGATCACTAGGAGGATATATGGAGTAAGCCAATGGATGGAAGTATGTATGCACTCATTCTCTCCCTCTCCCTCTTTTGTTTTTTTTTAACAAAAATTTAAGCATGCTGTTTAACACACTGTTCAGGAAACTGGGTTGTAATATCACAGTGTTTAGATCTGAGTCTGGCTTTGCTTCTGACTCCAGCTTCCTGCTTATGCCTACCCTGGGAGGCAGCAGGAATTCCTCAAGTACTTGAGTTAAAGGCATAAACATGGGAGATGGAATCTGAGGCTCCTGACTTTGGCCTACAGGTTGTTGGAGGCATCTGGAGCAGTGAATAAGGAGATATAAGCTCTCTCTGTGCCTCTGTATCTGCCTTTCAGAGAAAAAAAATGAAAAAGTTTATTACACACACATACACCACACAGAGGTTAAACAAAAGTGGTAAGACATGAAATATGGAGCTGAAGCATGGAGCTGCCTCGTGGATTTTCTTAAAAGATCAATAAATCTATTTTTATTGGCAAGGTATACTTACAGAGAAAAGGAGAGAGAGAGAGAGAGAGAGATATGTTCAGTCTGCTGGATCACTCCCCAAATGGCTGCAATGGCTGGAGAAGCAGCCATCTGAAGCCAGGAGCTTCTGGGTTGAATCATACTCCACTGTTATCCCAGGCTGTAAGCAAGGATCTGGACTTGAATTGGAGCAGCTGGGACACAAATTGGTGCCCATAAGGAATGCCAGCGTCAGAGGTGGAGGATTAGCATGCGACATAAATATACCAGCCCCTATGTCTATCTTAAATGGAACAAAATGACCGTAACACATGGCCTAGTAAAATCCTTACATTTAAAATGGACAAAGGCACAGGGACTAACACACAGTAATCAAGAAATGGGACTTACATGTGCTAAAAATCATGCACTATAATTTGCTTTTATAGTTACACTTATTCCTAATTTTTAAAATATATTATCTTTCTGGCTATTATTTCTTCTGGGTTAATCCACGCTACGTTTGGAAAATGAACTAGTAGCACAGTAACAAAGGTATGTTACTGACCTTATACCTAAAATGCAAAATGTATAATCCTAGCCAAGATAAAGTTAAATCTAGGTAATATGCAAAAGACACTGTCACTAACCTCAGTTTGGACATAAAGGAAGCGCAATGTTTGACTTAAATGCTTGTTTTGTAAAATGAGGCACAATGTTATGTCGTTGGTTATTTGTTAGGACAATTTTTGGCTCCTCATTCCTAATCAGTTAGCATTTCAACCTTTCACAATGATCATAATCTGCTGCCTGCGTTGCAGTGCTACAGAGATCAAAGTATCAAAGGAATAAGACAAGGCACAGTGACATGATGAATTCTGACATGTTCTCCTTGCTTCTGACACTAGCATACAGTAGATGTTGAACAATACACGGGAGGAGCTTTCCAAAAGATCCCCTTATGGTACTTCCTTTTGTGAGCTAAAGCCACAGTAATAATGCTTGACCATAATCACATTAACCGATAAATGAAAAATGCAGTTAAAATATGAAAAAGAGGGAATGAGTTAAATTTCACATCGGAGAGTGCTCAACCATCAATACTTAACACAATCTACTGTCACAGCAGGCATCACACTCCATAAATGAGATCAAAAATAGAGTAAATTAGGTTTACAGATGTTCACATTTCAAAGAGCCATTTATTGTTGCTTTAGTATAGGCCTTCCTCTCCCCTTAGAAAATACGCCCAGCAAGTTTTAACCTTTGGCAATGTGCAGGACAGAACATCACTCCACATCCCCATGACAACTCAGTTATTGTTGCATGCAGTTGATTAACAAGGTCTTTCTGAAACTTATTCAAAAATCTCTCTGTGTAACATCTCTCCATTGACCTGCCTCCTTCCATCTGGAGTTGTGCTGAGGAAAGCACATCTCCTTTTTATAGATCACCCTTTCAAAACTTGCTCAGGCTTAACATCCCTGGTCCCTAAAAAAAACAATATTCTATTTTCCCTTGTGTATCCACACTTTAAGGCTTCTGACATGGAAAAAAGCACAAATTACAAAAGTAGCTCTCTTTACTGATGCTGCTTAACTGGGGGGGGGGGAAATCCCCCAAATCATCCCTGAGGTGGTGCATTTGGCATAGTGGTAAAGACACCGCTTACAACATCTGCATCCCGTCTCCAACTGCCCATGTCTGAAACTCCCCTCCACGGCTTCCCGCTCTCAAAGTCGATGACAGCAAGGAGGCTGGCGCCTGTCATCCATGTTAGGAGAACTGGATGGAGTGGAGTGCTAGGCTGCTGCCTTCAGCCTAGTCCTGCCTCCATTGTTGTGGGCATTTGGGAGTGGGTCAATGCATAGAAGATCTCTTCCTGTCAAATGAATTTATTCTTTTTAAAGTTATCCTTAAAAATATATCAAAATATATCATTTCATCACATCACAAACTGCTTCTTTGTCTTTGGGAAAACACATGCCCAGTACTTGTTTAGATCCTTTTTGCCCCAGATTCACATTTACCATGGATACAGGTACAGTTAGAGTGGGACTCCCTAAAATCTAAATGTTTATTCTATAAATGCAAAATAATATGTACTTCCAACACTCATATTTGATAAGTCTTTAAGTCCCCCCAATTTTTGATGAATTATGTAAGGGAATATAAGTCACATGACTGAGACAAAACTCAATCTCCTAACTATTTTTAGCTTGCTTTTCCCCCTACGATACAGGTGTGTTGTCTGGCTAACTACAATCTTAATAGAAACAGGGCTTCAAAATGTTCAGGACTTTTGATTTTGAAATCCCCTCATAGAACTTATGGGAAGTTTTGGCCTTTAACATTTATTCAAGCTTGCCTTGTGCAAGTCATTCTTTTGCATAAACAATCAACACAGAACAGAACTGGTAATATTAAAAGGATGGTTTGCTCCAGTATCAGACATGGAGGCCTGAACACTTAAAACTCAAGTCATGTGAAAGTATGTAGAAGCCTATGATTTCCCAAACTATAATGTTTATGAAACAAACATTTTCCTTAAAACCTGAACACAGTTCCATTAAGTGTGATACACATTTCAACAACTACAACCAAAGTGATTGTTAAGGGCAGTAATTCAAAGCAGAACCTCATTAGAAAATTTGTGAACTATTTCACTGATAATTTTCACATACACCTCAAAGTTCAATGAATTTAACCAGCTAACTGCACTAGCATCAGCCATTGTGTCTTCTAAGCAGGGCAGAAAGAGTGATTGCCATAATATAGATCCATATCTATTCCCGATGCTGACATCACTGGCCTAATGCAATGGCCATCCCTGGGGCAATAACTGAGAGGAGAGTGCTGCCTGGGAGATGAATGGCCTGTCAGTAATATGCTGGCCTTTCACCTAGGGGCCTCATTTAAAACCTAAACACAGCCACAGGAAAAAATAATTAGTTTTACAAGATGTCAGAGCATCTGATTGGTTGATCCTGGGAAACTGATCATGAGAATAACAAATTCATTCATTCATTCATCAGATGTGTCTGGAGCACTCAACTGCAGGGCTTGGCAGTTTCAGAACAGAGCAAGGGCAAGCTTCCTGTCCTCAAATAGCCAAGATTCCACTAAACAGAAAGACAGGGGAACTCAAAGGTAACACAACTGGGCATATAATGCCACCCAACGGAAATTTGTAAAAAAAAAATTCATAACCATAAAAATATTAGCACATTTTAATATCTTTAGTAGGACCCTGGAATATTTAATCTTGTCTGTATCTCTCCTAAGTGAGCTTTCCAAACTAGCAAGGTATAGGAATCACAATCTCATGAATCTGTAAATTTGTACAATTTTTGTAAAATTTTGCAATATTGTACAAAATTTTAAAATTTGTAAAGCACAATGACCCAAACAGCTTGAGAAAATTATAGTGAAAAGATGACTGTAATCTTATCAATACTCTAGTCTTAGAGTTTGAAATCCATTATTGCTGCTTGAGAATATTTTTTCATTTTTAAAATTGATACATAAAATTATACATGTTTATGGGATACCAGGCAATATTTTTATGCAGGTATACATCCTGTAATGCTCAAGTTAGGGTAATCATATCTTATAACCTGAAATATTTATTGTTTATTTATGGTAAAAACATTCAAAAGCTCTTCCAGATTTTTAAAAATACACAAATCATATTATCAATAACTCATCCCCCAACCTATCTATATGGTAGTCTTAAGATAAACACCTGGGGCCCGGCGCTTTGTCCCAGTGGCTAAAGTCTTCACTTTGCCTATGCCAGGATCCCATATGGGAGCTGGTTATAATCCCCTCAGTCCCACTACCCATCCAGCTCCCTGCTTTTGGCCTGGGAAAGCAGTCAAGGACAGCCCAAAGCCTTGGGCCCTGGACCCAAGTGGGAGACCCTGAAGCAGCTCTGGGCTCCAGATTGACTCAGCTCTTAGCCGTTGCAGCCACTTGGGGAGTGAACCATTGGGCGGAAGATCTTTCTGTCTCTCCTCCTCTCTGTATATCTGACTTGACAATAAAAAATCTTTTTGACAAGAAAGATAAACACATGGCCCTTCTAGCTAGATTGCCATTCCAAGTGTCAGGTCCTGGCAACCCTACTGAGCGCTCTGTGATGCTGGATGGGGGCTTTCCCTTCTCACCGCCTCTGGCAAGGCCCTTTCCAAGAAAGTACTGCTCCTGCCTTCACAGAAGAACAGTAGCTGCTGAAAGGAAACCATCTGCTTCAGCACTAGCAGACAGTTTGGCAGAAATAAACTAAAGAACTAATTGTTCACACAAAGAATACTCCCCACCAATGATTTTAAAAATCTTTATTCAGAGAAGCTACTTTACTTGTATAAACAATGATGAGTCAAGTGAAGGACACTGTCATTGCTCATATAAAAACAAAGATCAGGCATAGAAGCTGTTCTCCCACTTTATAAACAGTGACGAGTCTCCTTGGCACTGCCTATTGGAGTATTAGTGAATCATGAATCAAGGGTGAAAATAATGTCTTTCAGAAGTCTCTTCCTTTATTAAAAAGATGTTATAGATTGTCAAATATAACAGAACTATACAGGATCATGTGCTACTCTAAATTCATGCAAATTTAGCATTCTGTTTTATCACAGATGTGCACTTTAGCAGAAAAAATAAGTTTTCCTAAAATCCTTAAATAACATCAAAGTTCTGGGAGATCATTTGATGTGTTTGGCAAACCCTGAAGGATCATTCTTTAAGGGTATGACTAGTCGAGTTTGGGAGCACAGCCCTGGGCTATGTCCCCTTACATTCTCAGAAGACAAAGAAGAAAAATCACAATTTCAAAGTAAGGGTTTTATCATCTATGGTAAATTGCAGAGTTGAGAACCAAATAGTAGAGAAACCACTTTTATTCAAACAGCCAGCTAGATTCAGGCATAGAACTAGATTATAATTTACTAACTGCAAGTTCAGCCCTCCCCACTGCATACTAGTCATTTTCTGCTACTGTAAGAGGGATGCGCCTTCCTGATAGTTACCCATTACTTTCAGGTGACTTAATTCCCTGCCAGGCATAGAATGTCACCTCAGGAAGCAAGGAAGCAAGACACAGAACTCTTGTTTAAGAAGTCAAAGATTGAGAGATCCTGCAAATTAGCTTCAATTCTAGGAGAAAGTAACTCCCACTGGTGTACTGTAAAAGCAATGTTTTTTTTAAAAAAAAAAACTGTATAAACTTTAAAAAACAACAACAAAAAATACTAATCCCTCTGCTGGACCATCTGTAGAATTCTCACTGCCTTACATGTTCACACTTGGCTCTGTTGATCTATGGGCAAGTGGCCACATGTTGTTCTTTCTACTTCAAGAGATAGTCAAACCACATCATTCTTCCAACCACATACAAGTATTTCAGAGGTAGTGATTAGCCAAAGACTACAATAAATGCACTGGACATGTGAGACAGCAATGGCTGAGAAGAAAGCCCATCCAAAGGATCTGCTTTCATTAGAGGATTTAATCAAATTTTCTCTTATCAAACATGAAAGCTGGAGGTAGATTTGTAAGTCATCAGATAACAAGGATTTCTCATTTCGGAGAAAGATGGCCCAAGATACAGCCAATGTTTTAGTACAGTGGGTAAAGCCACCACCTACAATATCAGTACTCCTATGGTCACAGGTGCACTTGATGGTTGCTCCACTTCTGGTCCAGCTCTCTGCTAATGGCCTGGGAATAGCAGCAGCAGATGACCTAAGTGTTGGGCCCCAGCTATTCAAACAGCAAGTGCAGATGAAGATCCTGTCTCCTAGCTTTAACATGGCTCAAGCCTGGCCATTCCTACCACTTAAGAAACATACCAGCAGACAGATTTCTTTCCCTCTGTCTCTTTTTCTCACTCTTTCACTTTCTTACTCTGTGTGTGTGTGTGTTAATCTTGGCTTTCAGATAAACAAAATCTTTAAAGATGTCTAGGATAAATCATTTCCAAACCTACTGGTGTAGAAATGTCCCTTAAAGTCTGCTGTGGACTGTTTCTTTCATGGAAAGCACTGAGCTCTAGCCTGACTATGGAGATGGTTTCCTTGGCTATTTTCTGACCCTTTTATCATAACCTTCATCCGTCTAACATAACTGAGCAGGTTTATTTCCTACAACCAACATGAACTTTTAACAATTCAGTCACACAGAGAAAAAGTAAACAGGATCAAAGAACTTTGCACAACCCAGTTTTCTTTGTTCTCCTATCCAAGTACTACTAACCAGACCTGACCCTATTTAGCTTCCAACATCAGACGAGACTGGGCGCATTCAGGGTGTATAGCCTGGTATAGCTATAGACTTGTTCTTTGTCCTCCAAGTTCATTAATTTATTACAAAAATGTTTGCAGATCATTGAAGTGAAGGAACTGGCTGAGGTGTTGGGATTCCAGCTGTGAAAACAGTGAACATGCACTTCCCTCATATATCTTATATTTCAAGGGGAGGAATAAAGCAAAAAAATGCTAGCAGATGTCTATATGTATATATAGACATACTTAGGAAAGGATCTTCATTAGAGAGTAATTTTTTAAGAGAAGGTGGTAATCAGATGTAAAATCTAAGACAGTTTAGGTGGAACATGCTGAATGGGCAAGTTGCTTCAAGAACTGAAGACTGAGACTAGAGTTAACACGAAGCACATGTGGGACATAAAAAAGCAGTGAGGCATGGGGATGGAGATCATGTGGCATACATGAAAGCAATGTAGAAACTTTAAGACTGAGAAGAAATCCTGAGGACCTGTCTCATCATTCCTTTTTTACACAATTCTGCTCAAGTAATTGAAATTTACTGTACAGGTCAAGTCCTCATTAACATGGTATATCTTTTTTCTGGCATAGACTTGCATTTGTCTATATCTCACCCCATACCCAAGGTGAAAAATAGTTTTACCTACTCCTCTCAGCTGAGTACTCAGTAGTCAGTTCTTCGTCTCAGTACTGAATTCTATGCCTTCCTCATGCTCCTACACTGTTATCTGTCTCAACTTTCCCTTACTTATCCATACTTCATAAATTTATGAGATAAATGTTTATTATCTAAATGACCAAGCTTAACTTGTAGTAATAAAACAAGTGAAGACATTTAGCCTAGCAGTTAAGATGCCCATTTGCATGCCCACATTCCTCTTCCAGCTCCTGACTTTGGCTCTGTGCTAATAAACACCCTGAGAAGCAGTGGTGATGGTTCAAGCACTTGGGTTTCTGGTACCCATGCAGGAGACCTGAACTGAGTTCCCAGCTGTAGTCTTCACGTTTAGTCTCACCAGCAACTGCTAGTACATAGGAAGTGAATCTGCTTCTTAAACGAAGAAGTAAACTTATTATATCACAATATCTAGCCCTCAAATTCACAAAATTTCAAAGTCTTCAAAATAAAAATACTCAATTTTATTGTTGGTTGCTCTTCCCTATTTTTCCTTTGACCTCCCTCCTTCCTTCCTGTGATACACCTGCTTGCATGGCAAGGGGCATATTCAGACACATTGCCCAAAGATTCAGATATGTGCAGACATGATTTATTGATTTATAAGCTAAAATGGAGAGCATGCAAAATTGGTATTCCTGATCCGCAAAGCATCAGGGAAAGCCAAAGCCTCCAGACCATCACATTTGGATGTGACCCAGGGGTCAGAGATTGCCAACACAGCTAACTAAAAATGCACATGTATTGAACAGTATCTTTAACCTTCTTATAGACATTCTTCTGTAATGCACTTTTGAAACATGAAGCAGAATCAGAGGTCTCTAGTTTATAAAAGTATCCCACATCGACAATTTTAACTTGGAAGAACTTCCAACCTGACCAGTTCTTGCAAACTTCCATGAGTTCCTTACAAAACTTTGGATCTGTTGCCATTGCAAAGCCTCAAATGTAAGGTTTGGATTCCATCTATTTACCTAGAGCGTTTGTTCTTCCTCCTTCACCCTTTTCTGAAGTGAATAAAGGAATTCAAGACACACAGCTTCAAACATGAGCAGAGCACATAAAAGTCTCATTTAAAATCAAGTGTATAACCATCACTCAAAAGCAGCAATGTTTTATACTGAGAAGGTAGATACATGTACATATTTTAATGTGGTAAAATTTTTGCTTAAATTCATCATAACAAGAGCCAAAAATTGACAGCCAACGAATCATCTTAAGAATATGTAAACTGAAAAGGCTGTTCCCTTCTCAGGGCCACTCCTTCCTAAACTGCCCATAATTCCAAGAGGCTAGGATGTCAGAAGCCATACTGAGTTATGTATTGTTTCAAATTAATGCTTTATGGTAATAAAGACTGTGTCCCTGCGTACTATAGGAACTGGACAGGAGATGGTTCTTCAGAGAATGTAGTCAAACACTGCCATCCATACATGAAGCATATCTGGCTTCATAAAACTTGCTTAAAAAACTATCTCCTTTCCCCAGCATCTCTGCTATTCAATGACGGAATCCTGCCATGGTGAGGAGAAAAAAAATTACAACAGATTCAACATATTTATTTCATATATAATACTTCATGAATAATTACCTTTTCCAGGGGAAGCTGAGAAAGAATCAGAATTAAATTTTTTGGTGTGAATGATAGTTTTGTAGGCAACAAAAAAGTGTTAAGACTACTATAGAAAATTCACAGAATTAGTTCCAAAATCTTTGTAGTCCTGCGATTATCACATCAGGAATAACTATTTTGTCTCCCCCTTATAAAATAGGACAGTAAAAAGATAAATTAATAGCATATAAATTTATATCATCTATACTTCTCCAATTTAATATTTCAATGTAGGTGGAATATGGACTTTGGGAATAGTGTTGGAATTTCTATGTCCTTCAAAATTCCAGTCTTTCCCTACACTCCATACCAGTTTACAAACTGCAGCTTCAGTCCCTTTTCTGCTAGTCTGATTCCCAAAACATTTCATTTTCCATCTTTTTTTCCTATGCAAAGAGCTTCCTTCACTAAACACAAATATGAAAATTATGTTATGGTTTCAATTTGTTCAAATGCAACATAACAATAAGCTATTTAAATGGCTAGGCATACAGTTCGAGTTCTTTATTATCATCTGAAAGAATAATAATGAAATGCTAGCTACATTCTAAGTGCATAATAAAATTCTAAAAGTAATAATTATTAAGATGCAAACTCTAGGCTACAAAGAAAAACATAAATGTTAGTAAGAAACTTTGCCAAGTAATTATGAATCATCTGGAAGACAGACACATTAGTAAAATCAGAGTTATGCTTAGAAAAGACAGTGAATTAGAATTTTAAGTTCTGCCTCATTTCTCAATTAAACACCAGTGACACTTAGCACCAAGTTCACATGCAATTATAACTTATAAAAAAAGCCTGACCAGAACAAATAATAATCCTAAACCGCTACATAACTTTGCAACCAAACTACTTAATTCTCAGTGATGTTTTACTTGCCATGAAAAAGTGCTGATCCTAACAATCTATTCCTGAGTTCTTAGAATCCTGTCATTTCACTTGCTTGTTTCTTACACCTTGGTAAATAAAAACTCTTACAGACAATGTCTCTCTTTGTCAATATCCTACTGCTCATCTGATAAAAGTATGCTATTTATATTGGGTTGACCAACAGGAATTGATACTGTAGACAGGTTTTCAACTATCAAAAAGGCAACTTTGTCTAGTATAAGCAATGCCAAAATCACCTTTGTAAGGTACACATATCACATAGCTAACATGAATGATATCACAGGAGAAAGACCTAAATAAATTCAAGTATGACAAAAAGCAGCATGCTTTCATGCAGAAAAGAATACTTTATGCAAATCTATTCTCAGGTATTTGCTCTGTGGACCAAAGCTAATTAGCACTGTCCAATAAATTCAATAAATATTGGTTCCTCCTTTCCAACCACCTTGGGGCTCACAACTTTCTGAAATTGTAGTTATGGTTTTTCTAGATTTCATAAGAATATTGCATTCTGCCCTTTCTTTAAAGCTGGAACATATAACTTATTATGGTAGAAGAAATATATTCTTCCCTGTAAACATTTTTTACCTCTTTATGATGAAAAATACTTTTAGCAGGAGGCAGTTAGCCTACCAGTTGGATGACCTGCACCCTAAACTGGAGTATCTGGGTTTGAACCTGGCTCTAGTTCCTGTCAGTGCTGACTGGGAGACAGCTGTGATGCTGCAGGGGACTGGGTTCTTGCTGCACATGTCAGTGCTCTGGCTGGAGATTTTACCTCCTGGATGGGTTCCCAGGTCAGCCCTGGTTGTTGGAGGCATCTGGATAGTGAATTAATGGATGGAAGCTCCTTCCCTTTCTTAGGTCTCACCTTTTCCCACCTCTCAAAATATTTAAAAAATAACTTCAATTCATTGCAAAATTTTAAAAAATCTTTATGAAAAAGACTAATTCATTCATCATTTTTCCACTAGCTGCTAATGTATGCTAGGCACATGGTAAAAACCTGATGACACTGAATTATTTTTAGCAGATATTTTTACTTTAGAAGAGCAATGTATTAATTTTAAAACATACATGATAAACATCAAGTCGATATCTGTCCTATTATCTTCAAGGACTTAAGAATTTATGGTATACATTGTTAAAATTCCCTTTGTAATAACCACCACAAAATAAAAATTATAGCATCAATTTACAAACTTGTTTTTAACGTCAAGTTAAATTAAATATCCAAGGTGACTAAACACAAAATTCACAAAATAAGAAATTCCAGTGTCTGAGCAATAGAAGAACACTTTTTCTCAGATTCAAAAAAAAAGGTCGATGGAATATTTTATTCAAGATGAATACACAGGCTACTCCTAGAGTGCACCAAATAGATCAAACTCTCCACTAACTTCCAAATTACTTGTTTTCTTCTATCTCCTGAATAGAATGATCCTTATAAAGTATGTATCTGTTTCTGTCCAAACATCTCCCCGACTAAAGGCAACAGTTCTCAACACCATTGAGACACTGTGTTTGTAAGACTTTTTTTTTTTTTTACAAGTTATTCGCACTTTCCCTTAATACAGTTTGAGTCCACAGTGCTGCAAATACAATCATCTGCAAGTCTGGCTCGCGACTGCTTCTTCATTAACTCACAAAACATGCTGGGTGTGGAAGACGCAACGATGAGAAAAAGGGCTCCCTTCCTCTAAGCATTATGATCAGCAGAGGATGGACAGGAGTCAGAACCACCTCTCAACCAACATGAGGACACTGGTATTAAGACAGACCAGCTGCTTAAGGAGGCACTCTGCAAAGCTGATGGTAAGTGGGAACTAGCACAAACTTGGCACGCACTAGACTTGTTGGAGGTAGGCAAAGATCTTTACGAGCAAATGCCTATCTTGAGGGGGACTCTGCAATCCTGGGTGTGTGTGCAAAGTCAGACCTGGATAGAAAAATAATTCAAATGTTGGGTGACAGCAACTAAACTGAACAGGCCAAGCAGGAACTGCAAGAGGAGGCTAATTAAAAAAAAGGGGGGGGGCGCAGCAGAGGGCCAACCAACAGGTGGTTTCTAAGAGGCAGTAGGAAAACCAAATACTTAAACATGTTAGAAATGGAGTAACTTGTTAACAATAAACCCCTGTACATCACTGAAATGGAACAGGATCAAGGGATCACAGGAGGTAAAAATATCTGTCAGATGAAGTGAGGAAAGTGGCCTGTGATGTGTAATCACCCATATTAAAGGCAATGGGTACCTTCTGTATGTGCAAGGAATTATAGAGTCAACATGAGAGATCAAGGAAACATAATGGTAAAGAATATCAACTTGTAGGAAATAGCCAAAGGAAGAATCTCAAACACTTCATACTCAAGTGGGGAAAATATGGTCACTAATACATATATTTTTGTGAAATCATTAAGTATCCTAAGGATACGCTTGCTAGATGGTTTATATCAGTGGATGCTGACCTTTCAAAAGGTCTGCTTTTCTATAATAAACTATGTATATTTACCTAGACTACATGATCCCATTTAAAATACTGCAAGAAAAAGCACACACATATTTAACTGTTACATCAAGCAATCCCCCAATGTGTTGTTTCTTTGCTTTGTTGATCATCTCCTTTGCTGAACAGAACCATCTTTGATGCAATCCCTTTTGTTCACTCTGGCTTTAACTGCTTGTACTTTAGGTGACTTTTTAAAAAAAGATTTATTTTTATTTTTATTGGAAAGGTGGATATACAGAGAGGAGGAGAGACAAAGAGGAAGATCTTCTGTCCGATGGTTCGCTCCCCAAGTGGCCACAATGGCCAGAGCTGTGCCAATATGAAGGCAGGAGCCAGGAGCTCTTCCGGTTCTCCCAAACAGGTTCAGGGTCCCAAGGCTTTAGGCCATCCTCAACTGCTTTTACAGGCCACAGGCAGGAAGCTGGATGGGAAATGGGGCCACCGGGATTAGAACCCGCACCCATATGGGATCCCTGCATATGTCAGGAGAGGACTTTAACCACTATGCTATTATGCTGGGTCCATAGGTGACTTTTGTAAGTCTTTACCAATGCCTATATCATGCAGAATGCTTCCTATGTTTTCCTGTAATAGTCTGATGGTTTCTGGGTATAGATTTAGGTACTTGAGCCACTTAGATTTGATTTTTGCATAAGGTAACAGGTGGGAGTCTTGTTTCTTTACTTCTGCAGACTGATAACCACTGTCCTTACAGTATTTGTTGAAGAGACAAGACTTTTTCCCTGGGTTATTTTCAAATTTCTTGTCGAAGATTTGTTGACTGTACATGCATGGGTTCACTTCTGGGGTTTCTATTCTGCTCCATTTATCTTTGTTTCTGTGCCAGTATCAGACCATTTTGATGCCCACTGCCCTGCAGTATGTCTTGAGGTCTGGAATTATGATTTCTCCAACTTCATTTTTAATGTTCAAGATACCTTTGGCTATTCATAGTCTCTTGTGCTACAAATGAACTTTTCCATTTCTGAGAAGAATGTTGTTAGGATTTTAATCAGCATTGTACTGAATCTGTGTATCACTTTTGGTAATACAGACATTTTGATAATGTTGATTCCACTGGTCCAGGAACATGGTAATTTTCTCCATCTTTTAATATCTTCTATTTCCTTTTTTGATGTTTTATAATTTTTATCAGAGGGTTTCCACACCTTTGGTTACATTTATTTTAAAATATTTTAAGGTTCTTCCCCGCTATTTTAAAATTATTTCATTTAAAAGTTATTTTTATACTACATAACAGATAGGGGATTCATATCCAGGATTTGCAGAGAGCTTCTGAAACTCAGTAACAACAAAACAAACAAACTGCTAAGAAGTGGGCCAAGGAAATGAGCATGCATTTTTCAAAAGAACATGCAAATAGCTAGTGAATATATGAAAAAAAATGTTCATGCTCTCTAGTCTTGAGGAAAATGCAAATAAAAATTACATTGATGTTCCACTAACTCCAGTGAGAGTGGCCTAATACATAAACCTGCGAACAACACCTGCTGGCATGACTGTGGGGAGAAAGGTGCTCCATGTCATTGTTGGTGGAGCATAGGCTAGTGAAGCTACGGTGGAAGTCAATATGGAGAGTGCTAAGACAACTAAAAATTCATCAAGTGTGTGACCCTGCTATCGCACTCCTGAGAATATATCCACAGGAAGTGGAATCTGCATATGAAAAAGTGACCTGCAATCCTATGTTTATATCAGCACAATCTACACTAGGGAATAAGTGGAAACAACCCAGATGCTTGTAGATAGTCATGAATAAACAAACTGTAGTACATCCGCTAGATGGGATAATACTCAGCCATCGGAAAGAATTCTGCCATTTGCAACAAAATGGTCCCATCTTATGCTGAGTGAAATTAGCCAATCCCAAGAAGACAAATATCATATGTTCTCTCTGATTTAAGGCAACGTGCATGCAAAATACAGAATATATAGGTAAACATGTATATAAATATATGCTCATAGATGAACTGCATAATGCAGATTAACAATATTGAGACGTGAAGATACGTGGCAGTATGTATCTCTACTCCCGAATTGAAAGAGGACCCACAATGAAACTGTTAAATATACCTTGACAATATGATACTAGATTTTCCACCATTGTTAATATCTATCATAAAGTTAAACAGAATAATGTTGGACTTGAGACTGTTACAGAAGGACAATACTATTATAACAATATAGGGGGAAAGGGTGAAGGGGAGAATGGAGAGGGAGAAAGAGGAGGGAGTATACCTATCAAATCATATCATGTAAATAATGACAAATACAAAAGAAATCAAGCAATCTCAAAAAGTTTCACCTTCACTTACTAAAAAGCTACTAACTAAAATTGTACTATATTATATAGGAAACGTGAAACAACAAAACAGGTAACACCGGAACAAGTCATTCATATATCTAGAAGGAACAAAAAATTATATGTAAGCAGCAAAAACAGAGCTTTCATAAGTTAATACATTAAACCATCATTACCTTAGTAAGCACAGAAGGATAATTTAATGAAGATATGAAAAGCATATCATAAAAAAGGACTACACTTAGTATATTTAACTGCTTCACAGTCTTCCTTTTATTCAGGAGTAGTGATGCCCAATGCAACATATTTTTACTTCCAGGTATTGCTAGTCTCCATTATACCACTATAATACTATTGGTAAAAATGATGGGAGGGAAAGAGTGAAGAAAAAAGAGAGAAAGGAAGGGAACCCCTATATCTACAAAAACTATTATCATGGAAAATAAAAACAAAAATTTTTAAAAAGAAAATGTGGTAGTTCTTTATGCTTAAAGGCAAGTACACAAGACATTATATCCATTTTTGTAAATGTGAAGTGTTTTATAGCTGTATCTTAAATTTTATTAGAGGCGATTTAATAAAATACTACCTTGGAAAGTTTTAAATTAAACAAGTTGTTTTGACTATTCATCAAGAATGCCATAGGAATCACAAAGTATAAATAATATTTACAGTGAATAAAATTAGCAAACAATTGCTACACACTGGCATACTGTTGTTGCTACTTTATTTAAATCTTCACCATTTGATTTTGTCTATTAGATGAGAGAGATGCAATAAATGACAAAATAAGATATTGAACTGTTCACGGATATGCAGAAATGTCCATGGTATAGACAGATTTTCTGCCAGCAGCTTGTGCTGGGCACCAACCTTTTCCTTTCTGCATCTCTGACGACCTGTGAGTCTTCAATAATACTCTCAGCAAGGATCCCCAGAGAGTGGGAAATGAGTAAACATTGCTCCTGCATGCAAGCCTAACCTTTGACACATATTCTAGGCAAGACAGTCACTTCTATTGCTTGGGTAATTAAAATAAGACTTCAGCTTATGAAACAAAACAATCTAACAAAGGTTAGGTCAATACAGTATCAAGGTGACATTTATGAGCAAATTCCACATCTATAAAGTCATGGCCTAAAAATAAGACTCCTAGTATTTTTCAGCAGAATTTCAAATTTCATAACCTGTGTTCTCTTTCCTTTTTTTTTTTTTTTGGCTACCTCAGGTAATAATAAGTGCTATAGATGATGACAGCCAAGACAGAATTGTTAAACACAGGGACTTAATCCTTCTTGACATTTGGTCCCAAGAGTTTCCTCTGGGTATATATTCTCTTAGACACAATAGTGGTTCATGTAACCTTGAACATATTGTTTCTAAGCTACCATGGCATTGCTTATGCAGGTCAACAGAAGTTCCAAACAGCTCCAAGAGGCAGAGCAAATCATATGATTCAATGCAAAACATCTCTGGAAACCACAGAGCACATGTCATGATGAAAGTTCTGCTAACTGGACACATGAAACAGAGCTGAAAATTGAAACAGCATTGTCATACTAGTTTTTCACTAATGTTTTCTGGTGCTTCACAGGTATTGTTAAAAATGTATGTCTAACCACTGAGATCCTCAATCACTTTAGTAGAACAGCCATATAAGAAAAATTACTAATTACTGCAATTAGTTTAGCCATGCAAGAGAAACACCACTAGAAATTCTGCTAGTTTAGGTACTAGCTTTGATTTTGATATGAAATTTATAGGAGGACATGAACATTTTATTAAATGTCACTTTGCTTCAATTTTCCTAATAGGCACAATTCTTCAATATGTTTTTTAGTGAAAAAAATATATTGCTTCAAACAAATGGCCTTAATAAAGCTCCCAGTACATAAATGCATTATGATAAGACAGAGAAAAAAGGTTTGAGTTGTCACTTCAAAGTTATTTGTCGGAACTGAGCTTGGGAATTAGATAAACCTGTCACAGAATTCACTTGTGTAAATACACAGCCACAAATGCTCTTTAGAAGAATCACTTGCACTTGTAAGTATTCAATAAATTCCAGCATTTTATCATGTCCCAAATGAAAACCACCTGAGACTCCCAAAGGTGGTACTTTAAAGTGCTGACAATGACTGCTCTTTACAGGAAAAGCACTTATATTTTTCATAAATATAATTAGATATGTGTATACAAATATATTTAATGTTTTCTCTTGAAAGTTCCATCTCTGAAATGTTGATTGGATAACGAAGTCCCCAGTGAAAACAAAAGAATGGTGAGCAGACCTTTGCTACCTAGCATTCCTGTAAATCTTCAACAATGAATTCTAGACCACCATTAACTCAAAAAGGGCAAACCCACCACTAGAGAGAAGAGAGCTGCTCATGTGCGACTAGCTATGAAGGAAAAACTCCCATTCTTTCACATCTAAAATATAGCCCCACAGATAGTCTTGTTCGTGTGTAATTTACTGATGCCTTTCCTCATCCCAGGCTTTCTTTCCTGGTTGTCTTTCTTGTTCTAATTCAGGTTGTGGCATGCTGAACTCAACTTAGGAGAGGAATCCATTCCTCTTAAGACCTTTTGCACAGTTGTAACTCTTTAATAAACAGGGAAATCATCAACTACCACTTTCAAGGTGCTAAGCTCAAAAGTTTTCTTTTTTCCTTCTCTGAGTTACGTAACTGTTATTTTCATCTTAATTATCCCAAGTGAGTGGGAAAGTATTTTGAGATTTGGCCCCTGTGCCTTTATAAGGTAACTAGAAAAGTCAACTAACGCACCTGCCAGTTTCTCCAGTCATCCACCCATCCTTTCAGAGAGACAGAAAGAGGCACCAGGCTGGGACAGCGACCAGTAGTCTATAGGTTTCCTCTCAGACTGAATCTTGCATCTTATGTTCCTTTCCCATTTATGGAACACATCAGTTACCACAGCCACAGAATGAAGGAGAACAAAGATGGCAATTTATCTGCAGATATTTTAGTTTTGATGTTCTGCTTGTTCTGCTATCATCTAGTCACCACTTGTTTATCATTTTTTTAAAAATATGCCTACTTTGTGCTCAGATTAAGACTACCATAATGAACAAAACAAAGCACACACCTTGTGAAATGAACTTAGCAGGGAAAAGGAAAATTAGATAGAAAATTATAATATAACACTAAGATTCTGGTAGAAAAAGTGACAATGTTATGGAAGCACAAGAAATGAGGACCCAATTTCATCTGGGGAATCAGGTGAGGGAACCATGAGAAAGGCTTTTCTCCACCAATGTGACAGTAGTTTATATAAAGTATGGATGAAATTTTTGTCTATATAGAAAAGACATCAGGGTCAGCATTGTTCTAGTGGGTAAAATTACCCCGAGTTGTTGCTTTTCCATATGAGCACTGGTTTTAGTTTTGTATGTTCTGGTGCGAATTCAGGTCCCTACTGGTGTGCCGGATAAGGTGGCAGAGTAAGGCTCAAGTACTTGGGCCCCTGCATATCATGTGGAAGACCTGAAGTAAGCTTCTGTTTCGTGGCTATGGACTGGTTCGTGGCTATGGACTGGTTCAGTCCCACCCTTGGCAAGCATTTGGGGAGTTAACCAGTGGATGAAGGATGGATCTCTTTCTCCCACTATCTCTGTCTCACTCTTTCAATGACTTTTAAATAATCAATTAATCTTTAAAAACAGAAAAAAGACTTCAAAATACTTTTAAAAATAAAAATATAGGACCAGTGTTGTAGCATAACAGTTTAAGTTGTCACCTACAACTCTGGTATCCCATAAGATTACAGGTTCAAGTGCCTCTCACACTTTCTGACCCAGATCCCTGTCATTGTGCCTAGAGAAGCAGCAGCAGGTAATCTAAACACTTGGGACCCTGTAACCCATGTAAGAATCCTTGGAGAAGCTCTTTGCTCAGCCTGGACCAGGCCCAGCTTATGTAACTTCTGTCGAGTGAACCAGAGGATGAAAGATAACTCTTTTTTCTCTATCTCTCCTTGTCAATGTCCCTTTATAAATCTACCTTTACAATAAATAAATCACATTTTAAAGAATTAAAAGTACATTGAATTTCAAAATACACAAAAACTAATTTCTAAAACATTTTTCAAAGTTCACTGTAATACTATATGAAAACTAAGTTGGAAAAAAATATACAGTAATGGAAAAGTGATTGAACCTAGGATATATCCTTATCATAGGTTACAAGCTGAAATTTAAAATTATATCATAGATGAAGGTCAATGATATGGAATATTCCACACCTTGTTGAGAAATAGCAGCAAGTTACAAATCAGGAACGTGCCTACTAAGGCATTCATTAAAAAATATTTAGAAGTAGTGAAAACATTGTTGAAACATGCTACAATGTTAACAGTATTTATATGTCAGATTTATAAAATTTTGGAAACCTAGATCTATTTTCTGAACTTTATGTAATTAACATGTGTTTGTAACATTTCAAATATTGACAGACTGATTTGAGAGGAAGGAAAGTAGAAACTGACTAACAAGTGAAGTCCCATCCCCTGGTTCACTGCCCAAACGCCCAGTGACTGAGCTTAGATGAGGATTAAACTCCAAGGGGGACTTCAGTTGGGTTTCCCACACGATGGCAGAGACAGAGCAACTGAAATCATCACCTGCTACTTCCTGCAGTCGTAATAGAAGGCAGCTGGATGTGGGTCGAAGGCCAGTAGTTGAACCTAGATTCTCTCATTCAGGATGGGAGTCCCATCCAGCATCTTAACCACTAGGGCAAGTGTCTGCCTCCGTTACTCTTATTTTTTTAAAACAATTTTTTGTTGGTGGTGGCAAACAAAATCATTCAGGACACTAAAAAGAAAACCCCCCATTCCTTGTTGTGTCCATGAATACTGCCACTCTTCTACCACATCTTTCAGGTTACCAATCACCAGAATCATATCTTGTCAATATTTGCCATTCTGTGACTTGGAATGAGTATCCCCTCTGGGAAGGCTTGGCAAGGAGATGACATATTTCTTCAAAGAAAAAGTTCTCCTACTCCTTCCCATACCAAGACCTGCAAGACCGTGAGGAATTTGTTGGCTGGAGATCAGTCTCAGTACCCCTCACAGAAACACTTCGTGATATGCACACAGCCTGAACAACCCCATTTCTGCCCACAGCACCTCCAAACTGCACACTGCCTACTCCCATGAAGTTGACCCTGCTATTCTACCAATCATGATCCTGCTCACAGCTGAGACTACTCAGCCCTCAGAGGCCACCTCCAGAACACCTTCCCAGCCCTCCTAAGCACTCTATTTTGATGACTTTCTGAATTTCTATTACAGAAACTACTAGAATGACCATATATTATAGATTAATTTTGTTTCCTCCCCAGTTGAATATAAGCTTCACAAAAGGTCAGGGCCCATCAATTATTCAACTGTTTATCTTAAGTATGGTGCTTGGCCGACAGTCTCTCAATGTTTGTTGAACAAAAGAAATGCCTCATGAATGTTTATCATTAAAGCATAAATTATTAATTTTTATAAAAGCTTTACTATTAATTTTGGTTATATAAGGACAAAAAGGTAGGTACGTGTGTGTGTGTGCACACGTACATGCACATTGGGTGCATATTCTGCATGGATTTAGGCATTCACCCACAAGCTTTATGTGACTTATCCTTAGTCCCCTATTCCCTTATCATTAGCACTGCTCATCATGTGTTCTTTTTCCAACTCCATGCCTGAATCTCCTTTCTTGCTTCAGGTGACCTGGGATAGAGGTTATCCATGTGACTCTTGTCATACACCATCCACTTTCCTTGCCCAAGATCCTTAAGTAAAACTTTGATGTGGAGATGTATTGAAGAGGCAGGGCTAGCCCCAGGCTGATTTTTCCCAGGGAAACTGAGGCAAACACAAGGTCAGGCAGGCATAGATTAGACACTGGTTAGACAGGTGCCTCTAGGCCATCTACCAGTATAAAAAAGTTCTCCTGTTGGATTCCTGGCACAACTCCCCTCCATTTCCCAAGAGGCCATGTTCACTAGCCTCTCTGGAATTGAAACACCAATTTAGCAAGAATTCTCAAAACATATCACCAAATTCTATTTCAAATGAAACATGGTTTTAAACTAAACGCCCTAGAACAAAGATTAGTGGCTCTGTTCTAACTTGGCGATATGCAATTTATTAATCTACATTGACAATAAAGATGTCACTAAAAATTGGTTAAATATTTTTCTCTCATAAATGAACAAGTATTGGTTACATTTTAACTCATAATACACATAAGTAAAACATCAAACAGCATTACAGGCTAATGAAATTTTAATCTATAATGTGAATAATTACTTTCATAGCATCAACCTGCAATTTCAGAACTGCCATATTATATACAGACTATGTAATTTTAAAAATAGTTGCTGCATTTTACAGCATTGATCCTGCTTCAAAAAATAAGCCTTTCAATTTATACAGCAGCACATCAATAATAGAAAGATATCTAGTCTCCTTTCTCCAAAGTGATAGTGAAAATATGACAAATTAAAGAAATCATTGTAGTTAAGGATGAAAACTAGGAAAGCTTAAAGCACATGTTCGAAGAATATTATCTCAATTTTTACTGTGTTCATTTGGGATTTTTCTACAGGGGGAAAAGCAAATGTCTACAGTGCAGTCACCTCACTGGGGCAGAAGTTATCTCACCAACACTCAGAGCATTTCCAGGGTCCAAATGCCACTGTTACTATTGTTCAATGCTTTTGGAACTCCAACAGTAATTGTTCTTATTTTATTAAAAGCTCTGAGAGTTGAATTCGATCTTATTCAAGGCCATTGGTCTTATTAAAGCTTCTGTGTCCCAATCCAACTAGATCGACAGGTTATATGACAATGTTTTTGCAGAAGCATTTACTAAGCAAACAAAAACTCCACAAAGCACCACGTATTAGGAAAAATAATGCTAACAGAGGCACATTCTCTGTGCATAATGGGTAGAAAGAGACATATTTCTTACAGAAGTAATGGGCAAGGAAATGAAGCTAAATATTTTCTCTTTCCAACTACTCTTTTAAGTGCAGTTAAAAGCACTTTCCGAATGGGGCAGATGTCAATCAGAAAGCAGTTAATTCCCTGATACCAGGGCCCTTGCTGTTCATAGTAATGAACTGCAACTTTACTTTCCACTTTACCAAGGCTGGCCATTGCTTTCTGAAACTTCACTGGCTCTTTCCATTTTAGTTCTTCATGAAAATGAACATGCTGATGCATTTAGATTTTTTTTTTAAGATTTATTTTTATTGAAAAGGCAGATTTACAGAGAGAATAGACAGAGATACATTTCATCATCTGGTTTACTCTCCAAATCTCAACAGCCAGAACAGAATACTAGAGCAGAGCCAATCCTAAACGAAGAACTAGGAGCCAAGAACCAGGAGCCATGAGTCTGGGTCTCCCATGCAGGGTTCCAAGGTTTTAGGCCATCCCCAACTGCCTTCCCAAAGCAGGGAGCTACATGGGAAGTGGAGCAGCTAGGACACAAACCAACACCAATCTGGGATCCCAGTGCTTTCAAGGTGAGGATTTAACCAATTAAGCCAGCATGACAGGCCCTGAAGCATGCAGATCTTAAATATATCTGTGGTATCTCCAAGTAAGTTCTTGCATAAGCAAGAAATACATTTATAATTGCAATATGTGTTACTCTAGTTCATCTAGTTAGTAATCATTAAGTGGAAAAATTCTGGGGGTGGTAATTACCTAAGCAAACTGCATTCAGTGATTAAAAAATATATTTTTGTGAATACGCCAATGGAATTTAATGTATAAATTTTTACATTAGGCTTTGTAAAATGCGTTAAAAATTTATGTAATAGGAAAAGTGAGAAATGCTTTGTCCTAAATCCAGTATTTTTTTACCCCCCCCAATAAAACCTTAATGAAATAAATGTATACAACACCTACATGGAAGGGATTTAGACATGTATTTGTGTCTTTTGTAACATCCATATCTGAAACCTTCTCCAGAAAATTAAATTCTTTGGGAAACTGGAATCAAAAGTTTAAAAAAAAAAAAAAAGACCTCTGTAGAGCCCTCATTCACCAAGCATATTAAAACTGGAGAAAAGTACCATGTAGATAGACATACAACATGATTCAAGATAATTGACAAAATAGTCAAAACTTGAAAAAAAATTTTAATGTCAATTTGCAAAACAAAGAGGTGGTATCCTACCTCTGCTGGAAAATGTGATTGCTTTGCCTCTCTGTAAGAGCAAATTCCTCTGTATAATTGCAGCCAACAAATTATAACTTTGTTTTGCTACAGCTACCATGGGTCCTGAATGAAACTCCTATTGTTCCAATTTGCCTCTAAGTCGCTGGTATTACAGACAAATGACTTTCATTTGAAGACTCCTGCAAAACCTGTCAAAATATCACTTTATTGATGTCTGTATCTGATATTACTGTGGGTTTGAAGTACTTTATTCCTTTCTATACTCTAAAGAAAAATTAGCAGAGCTAGTATAGACTCACCAGTACCCAAATGTAAAGTTTTTCATTATTTATATACACTCATTTGAAAAGTAAAACAATAAAAAAGTCTGCTCGTCTCATTAACAAACTTTCTTCTTAACTTTCAAAGTATTTTTTAAAAAGTGTACATATACATTTTCAAAGAGGCTAAAGAATTTTCATATCACAAACTAGTTGGGCATGTAAACTAGTTCAGTATGTATTTACTGATTACCTGCTGTGATCCAGACACTATGGGTACAAATATGAATGGATGAATTTCCAGTTATTGAGTGAAAGTTTGTAGAACAGAACTGTGAAGCCAGATGATTCAACAAAACCAGGGCAAGTGCTTGCCACAAAAGAGGAAGCCACAGGGAACAGCCTGGTATTATAAGGAAGAGGGATATAAACACTCAGTTTAGGTGGATTAGAAAAACAGTACTTGGTCAGACATAGAAACAAAGGAAGTCTACATTTTGGCCAGAAGCAAGAACATGAGCCACAGTATAGCAGCAAGAAAGAATCCAACCCATGTGAGTAATTACCAGATCTGTTATGCCAAAAGAGATAAGGAGCAGAAATAGCTGGGCAAGAATCATAGCTTGGAAGGTCAAGGCTGAGGTTCAGAGGTTTATGCTGTGATTACAACATCATCATTCCAAACTGGAGCACTGATTTAAGTCTGGGTTGCTTTTTGTTATTCGGTTCCCTGCTAATGCACCTCCCCCCCCCCAAAAAAAAAACCAGAAAATCATCCAAGTATTTCAGCCCCAGCCCTTCAGTCTTGCCCCATACCAGCCACTTGGTAACTGAGCCACCAGACACAAGATCTCATGCTGCTTCTCTGCCTTCAAAATATTTAAAAGAAATGTGAGCCTCATATATTGACTATTCTGTAGACGGATTCTGCAGAATAGCTAAAAAAGTTTAAAGAGGAGACAATGTTTTCCATCCACAGACTTCACAATACACAGAAAGTGATAAAGGAATATTGGAGGTATGATAAATAGCTAAGGAATGTTGCACTAATCAATATATCTAGTTAATGAGAATTTACTCAGTGCAAGTGGTATGAAATGAGGAGTGGTTAGGGGAAATCTAGGAGACTGGGAGTAGTCCACACTAGGTCAGATAATGAATATATTATCTGGAGACAGCTTACAAACAATACTATCTATTTATAAATTGACATTGAGACTTTATTATAGACATTATTTATACTGTTGAGAACAATGTTTTTTTCTGCTTACTACTTTTTGAATTCTTTAGTGCAGAGTTAAGCTGTTATTATCAAATAAATTGGAAGTATGTCATTATAAAAAAATTTTAGAGGAGGAAGAAGGGTGGCATTTGGAGAGAAAGAACAGTAGAAAGTATTATGCTTTCAAGATTGTATATATGAATACATAAGATGTGTTCCCTTTGTATACATAAAAGCATTTAATAAAAATCACTATGATATTTCATATCAGCATGGCCCAGCAATTCTCAGCAATATCAGGGATAAAATGCTTCTTCCCACCAGTGCAAGAACCTCCCTCACTACCCCATTTTTGGTAAATGCTTTCTTACACAGGTTTCTGTGCTAAAGCTGTTTGGAGACTACAAAAATAAAGACCAGGTGTTGCCTTCCACAGACATACCAGTCTACTAGGAGCGATAAGGCACATACTTCAATAACCATAATTTGCAAATACATTTTTTTGCAAATGATTCCTTTACCAGTCATGCGGCAGGATCAAGGGCGGGAGCCAAACACATCTTACATACCCAGAACTACTTGACCAGTCTCCTGAGTGCAGAGCTCAATACAGGGACCCTTCCCCCCATCTGATCCAGTAGGAGGGTGTGTTCCACTCACATCAAGTTTTGCTGTGCACTACCACAGCTTCCCCACAGCAGAAACCATGTTGAAGCTCTATCTCCGCTCCATCCCCGTGCCATTGGTGCATACACAGAGAAGCAGGTCAATGGATCTGACCTGTGAGGGCGACAACCCAAGGGAGGCAGTAATCGGGAGAGGGGAAAGGGTGCAGTCTCACACCAAGAAGGCAGATTGTCCTCTTGTTCAGCATATTCAGAAGTCATGGACCTAACTGAGTTCATGTTTTGATGCCACAATTTTCTCTACCTCAACCTTCTTCCAACAGAAACAATCTGAAGATACTAAGAACAGGTATTACAAACGACAAAATCTACCCCTCCCCCTTGCTCCCTTCCCCTCCTCCCCCAGTTTTCAAGAGCAAAATCAAACCAGCAAAGAAGTCAAGGACTTACCAAAGGTACACAGCTGGCTACAGGAAGCCATGAAAACTTAATGAAGTTCTTACACGGAAGAGTTCAAAATTGTGTTTTTTTCAAAAGCCAGGCCCTGGGACAAGGCTAAAGTGAAGTGAAGCAGAGACTGTGACTGCAGATTGAAATGGGCTGTGTGGGCTTCCGGGGCTGTGATGGCCACATGTGATGAGGGGGGAATGTGTGATGCTCAGGAATGCACTAAACTTTCCAGAAGCAGCACCACATATCTTGAAGCTCCTGATTCCCCACCCCTCATACTTCTGCAGTCAGATCATGTCGCTTAATTTCTTGCCTTAAGGAATACTTCAGGGTAGAGAGCAAAAGCTTGCGGAAGTCACTGAGGCTCTAAGCCGGAATTACTGAAGTTAGGACACTGGGTGTGTCGTGGAAAAGAGAAGATGCCGTGTTGGCGTCCAGCATGCCCTACGGAGGAAGGAGAAGTCCAAGAAGGAGAAGCTGGTAGAGTCTGTGGGTGCTGGAGTACCCAGAAACTGCTTAATGTTCCGTGGCTTCTCCATGCGGACTGCAAGTTTCCGAGGCTTCCTAGACACCTAGGAAGGCTGGGCCTTGGGCCACAGGACACCCTCCTGATCCACACGGCCCTGCCCTGTGTGAGTCATGCATGGACAGTCTCCAGGGGGCATAGGAAGGATAAGGTCTCAAGGGAAGAACTGACTGGATTTTAAGAAACTATAGATTGGCTTTAACTCATGTGCTGTTAAATGTAGAGACTAAAACCCCTGCTGGCTATCTTCTGAACAGTGAGTCATTCCAGACACAGCAAAGTGCCTGCTGTCCTCCAGGCCAGCCGCACTGAGTATGCTGTTAAAGCCTGAAAATCCCGCACTCATCAGCCAGCATGTTTTTAGCTCTCTTTAAATATTCATTTAAATCATCCTTTTAAATATTATAATGATCCATTGTTGGGACACACTCCTATCATTACCTCAATATAACTGAAAATATTTCACTTTTAAATACGCTAATACTTTAAAAGCACTTACCATGTGTTGGGCCCTGTTCTAAGAACTTAAGATATATTACCTCATTTAAACTTTGTAACAACTCTATATGATGTGGGTCTTACTATGATCCCATCATAAGGAAGCATAACAAAAGGCAAGACAGTTCAAGAGCTGATCAATAGTGTAGATAGAGTGAAGCCCAGGCAGCCTAGTTGTAGAATGTGTGTGCCAGCAATTAAAAAACAAAAGCCACATTACTAGGGGTGGGCATGATGGCTTAACTGGTTAATCTTATAGGTGCCAACATTCCATATGGGCAATGGTTCGTGTCCCTGCTGCTCCAATACAATCTAGGTCTCTGTTTATGGCTGGGGAAAGCTGAAGAAGATGAAGCAAGACCTTGGGATCCTGTGTCTATATGGGTGACCTGGAGGAGGCTCTTGGCTCCTAGCTTTGGATTGGCTCAACTCCAGCTCCGGTAGCTACCTGGGGAGTGAACCAGCAGATGGAAGAGCTTTGTCTGTCTCTCCTTCTCTCTGTACAATCTCTTTCCAATAAAAACAAATATATCTGTTTAAAGATTTACTGACTTATTCAAAGTAGAATTTAGGATCACTACATAACCTTGTTTCCGGTGTCTACCGTTCTCAGTTCACACACTTGCTCAGGACCCTGAAGACGGTGCTGATAATATCAAAGACAATAGTGACTTATAAAATGTATCAAGGAGTCAAGACCAAGCTAATGTTCCACAAATACACTGTCTCAGTCCTTTCTCACACAGCTGTCTCTGGAAGGCAGTGCCAACATCACCTGTTAGTAACAAAAGTTCAAGTGAGGTAAGAGAGGTTGACTAACTTCCCATGGAGAAATTGCTAAGCAGTGGAGTGAAGCACTAAGTCACACAGTGCTGCCAACAAAATCTGCTTTTTGAACATTTACAATGTTTGACTCCCCGCACATTGAAGAGAATCACTCTAATGGGAAAAATGATGCTGGAAGAAAAAAAAATCTCCCTATTTTCCCAGGAAATGAGATTCAATTTTTATTCAAAACATTATAAACAGATATCAAAGAATACTGACATAATTAGGTGATGACTACTGACTGTTTGTTAGGTTTAAATAGATACACACACACACATATGACCAACAATAAATCATAAAATAGCCAACCTCTACAAATTGTTTAACATAGAAAGAGGAGGACCTCAATTCTATTTACTGCATAAATTTCAATAAAGACATTCAGGGAAAAGTATTATAAAGAAAAACAGAAGTACCTTTATTATAGTTTTGGGGTCCTCACCTGAATTTTGCTGATTTTCTAGTAATGCTAAAAATCAAAGCAAAGGCACATCTACTGAAAGATGCAGTATGCTTAGGGAGTCAGTATCCTCGCTTAGAACTTTAGCATCCCGAGGTCTGCACAGACTCTAGGGCTTACACTGTACCTATCAGCCCCTTCCCACCTATCTGAGGCCTTTGGGAAGGTCCTCTCTCCACTTTTAGTCATCTGATAGTCCTCACCCACCAGGTCCCAGCCACCTGTGCATCACCCCTAGAAAGTCCTTGCTTTAAAATCATTCTTCCCTCCCTGGGCTGTAAGCCAGGAGAAGCGTGTATCTATCTTCAATTGTACCAAAATTATTTGATTATCCCATCTTAGTTTACTTCCTCCTTTGAGCATCTTACATGACCCATAATTGAGGCCAGCCTGACTACAAAATACACATGACAAAAAAAATTAATTGAAAAACAACCAATGCTTTTACCGGCCAGAGAATTACATATATAACACACAGATACGGCTGGAAGCTAAGTGTGTTTCTTACTTCTGTGAATTTGGATGCATCTTAAACTTTGCACGCAGCTTGCTCCCCTACAAGATGGACATGTCTATCTCACAGTTTTTGTTGTGAGAACTAAAATACTTTAAACTTACAGTACATAAATATATACCATTAATATTTCATCCACAGGTACTCCACAAGCATATATATGGATATATATCATGTTCACAGTGCTTCAAAAACTTCATAGAATGCAGAATTGAAAAGCAAGAATATTTAAGCCCCAAAGTAATTTGAAGTTCAGTATGTCCGGAATATGTATTTTCCTAAATTTTTATCAAAACTCTGGATGCATGGATTTCCAAAACTGGCTTCCAACAAAATAGCTTTCTTTTCATTTTATTTTTTTCATGGCATACAATGAAATATTTAGAACAACAGATCAGCAAACCACCAAATTTTTCTTCATTATAATACAAGAGAACACAGGCATGGACCCAGAAACTACTTGCATGTGGCCTAAAAGGAAGAAGGTGACAATTTCATAGAAATTTATTGTCAAAGTGATACAGACGGTTCAATAGGAATTTGTAATGCTTAGTACTGACTAGTTTGGATTTTGCAGTGAAACCCACAATTTGGACTGCCACACATTCAATGGAATTTTACTTTATGTTAGCTCATTGCTCTATGTGTCTTATTACAGAAGCATCTTGTAACAGTGAGTTCCCAGGCTACTTATCTCAACATGTTTATTTGAATTCTCTTCAACTCTTTTGCAATAAGGGTGTGAGGTTCAGAATTTCTAAAGGAGCAAGTGCTGACTACATAGTGAAAATCCCCCGGGAGAAAGTCAAGCACTGATAAGAAGGTCAAAAAGGCAGAAAAAAAAAAAAAGGAAAACAAGTTAGGCTGGTGTGCTTTAACATGGGAGACAGAAAAATTCTTGCCTGCTCTTTCATTCTATCTCACCTTACAAAAACCTCCTGCTATTCTCCTCTGCTCAATGTCCTTTTTCAAAACTATTTTGACTTAAAAATGAACTAAGCCTTGCTGCATGCCCATATGATCTCTTCTTTATCCTTTACTGTTTCAAGGGGAGCAAAAAGTTACCCCAGCTATTGTTGCTGGACACAAACCATCCCTGTTTCCTGTGATTTTTCTGAAACCTCATGGCTGCACCTTCAATCTTGCCCTTAGAACTTCCTGTTCTTTTAGTATGGTACAATGCTTCTGACAGATGCAGCCACCGAGATTCACAAATAAACACTAAAGGACAAGTGTTCTAATAGGGATGAGTGAAAAATCAACACACTGTGCAGGAGTACCTGAAAAACATCCCCGTGGATCCCCTCCTACATGATGCTTGGTAACTGGTGGTCACAGCAAAGGGAGACAGGAGAACGCTTCTGCTTTACACTAGACTTCTTAATGTCGATGACTGTTCAAATTGGCACTTTATTTCTCTCACATATTATCTTAGGGGTTTTTTTGTCATCTTTTTCTACTGGCAAGGCTTTGTGCTATTTATGAATTTTTCTAACCTGTAAGCAGGTTTCTTTTTCAATTGGAAGATTTTAAAAAAAAAAAAAAAACAGAAGTATATAGTTACTAACAAAGAGAAACATTTTCCAGTAAGTATAAATAAAAACCTGCACAGAAGATGAGTAAATGCAAGGATAAACCACAAAATGCAATTAGCACTACTAATCACTCCACCAGTTCTGCCACTGAGAAGCTGAAATACATGACAACAAAGATTTCACAACTTGGAACTTTAAATTTTATCACATGAATTCTTAAGCCACCACTAGGTTCTATCTTCCGTATTGACTAAGGCATTTTCTCATTTGTGCCAAAGGATAATCCTGCAAGCTACATATTAAGAAAAATTTCACCTCTATTGTACAGATAAAATCGTGGATTATTAAAATGCCCAAAAATTCACATAGAAGATCAAAAACTATTTGTTCAAACCTCAAGCTCATTTGCTCTCAAATAGTGAGGGTAAGAATCCCCATTACTGATTGTGTATTGGTTACCATGTGCCAAACTCTGTGTTTGCCTTGCCTTGCAAGTATCCTAACCACGCAGACAGAAGTCACATTGCTACAAGTCTGGGCCAGAATGTTCTGACACAGGGACACAAACGATTAACCAATATTTTCTGCTGCTCTATATTATGCATGGATATTCTCAGAGCACAATGAATTTATATAACATTAACACTAGTTAAATAGCAGCCAAATTAAAATCTTTTTCAAATGAAGATTAAAAATATGGGGATTTTTGCCTTTCAGAAATGTTATTAAAAATTGGCATGAGACATGAAGTATGTTTGTTCTTATGCTTCGATGATGATTAATGAACTCCTTTTTGGAGAGGCAAGATCTGCATTTGGCATTAATATTATAAACTTTTCTTATCCCAGTAGCTTCTCTTTAGGTGGGGAAGGCAGTTACATAAGGCAGTGATTAATGAGATGCCACAAATGTTGATTTAGCCCCAGATAAGGAGTTTTTTCTCTGAAATCTAAATGCTTCACCAAAATTAATTTTAAGTCACACTACAAATATGAGTAAAGTGCCGATTCAAGTTGAAAATATGTCATATGCTCAACCTGAGTCCATATGCTTTTTTCCCAATTTCTTCCTGTTTTGCTAGAAAAAAAATATCCTCGAACAGTTTGAGATTCCAAGAAGGTGTTGCCACTTCTTTTTCTCAAAACCATTGGCCAGATTCTGCTCTTGGAAACAGCTTGATTTAAGTGGAAAATGCATAAAGTATTTAAATATGGACTCTCCAAAGTATGACACTGTATATATGCATATATATGCATATACATATATATATATATATATATATGGCAGCTTTCATCTCCTAAGAGTAAAGAGTCATAACATTGGCAATTAGTGGAGAAATCCATACAGACTTTCATCTGTCATCTATCTAATCCTATTGACATACTCTAAACAGAATAATTCTTAGCCCTAAAAGTAAAACTTTTGCTGAGAACTGAAGGGCACTTTAAAATGGCAAAAGGCTTCAAGAGCATCTGTTGGTTCTGGACAGCTACAATCATTTTGTCAGAGTACACTAATCAAGAGCAATACACCAGGCAGGAAGTCAAAGGCACTCTTTTCCTGGCCTGGACTTCCCCAAGAAACTGTTTGCTAGACACGTAATGTTTTCCTGACATCTTCTGTTAAGAATGCCAATGGATGTCTGATATCAAGGTAGTAGTGAACCATAGATAGCCTGCTTGTTTCGCTTTTGTTTTTTCCTATGTGTCATATAATGTTCCCAAACAGTAATAGAGTTCATCTGTCCTTCCATGTCCTATGCTGTGGTGCTTCTTCTGCATCATTATTTTTTGCACTTCAGGGCCAATATTAAAATGAGGGCTGTTTGAACACAAGGACTGTGCTTCTACAACACTCAATCTGATAGCCAGGATAGCTATGAGTTAATTCGTTAACAGAGAGTACATCTAGTTGGATATACTGGACAAAGGGATGATTCATGATGTCAAGACAGGATGGGGGAAGATTTGTTTCAACATGTTACTCCAACAATTTAAAACTTTGGGATTATTTCTACAGATTTCTACTTAATATTTTACAGAGCATTTAAATAGTGGAGCAAAAATCATGCATGATGGGCAGCATGGGAAGGGACAGGGTGAGGACTACTGGAAAAAAAAACTGGTAATTTTCTTAATTTCATGAAAGACTATTAAAAGATTCTTAAAACACTAGATTTAGTCCAGGCCTAGCAGCAACTAATTAAGATGAGAAAGATAAGCACAATTAAGAAGGATATGTACACAGAAGGAAAAAGTATGGGAGAGTTACTCTGAATAGCTACAAAATAGTTTCAACTTTCAAAATACCTTGGGCGGGGTCATAACTATATTTCATTGTAAATTATTTTATGAATAAAAATGATTGTGTCAAATTAAGTACTTACTTTGATTCAAAATGTTATTTCCTTACAGAGTGTGTGTAGTGACTTTTGAAATTTTAGGTACTTATTTCAGGTATAGAGTGCTCCCATCTTCTGGTTCACTCCTGAAATGTTACCAAAACCCCAGCACCAGCCAGGGACCAAAGCCCAGAACTCAATCCAGTTTCCTGGATGGCTTTGAGCTATCAGCACTATCACCAAGTTTGCTTTAAGAGTAATCGAACCAGGGCTCCGAGCTGGAAGTTAAACGCAGATATTTTAATGAGACATTTGGATGCCCTAATCATCTCAACTGCTGGAAAAAATACCTATCCCAATTTGTGTGTGTGTAATTGGGATGGATATATATATATATACACACACACACTCTTATCTGAGCTACTATGTGTATGTTAAAGCACAAAATTTAATGTGGCTGTGAGTGGAACATAACAGATATTTCAGTTTTAACCAAAGGTTTAAAACATTTTGATGCAATATTTATAATTGCATATCCCAACTGTACCCCATGTTGGAGTGAAAGTCTTTATCCCCACGTTTCTGCTTCTGCTCCTGCTTTCTAAGAGGCAGTAGATGATGGATACAACCCTTTTGGAGACCTGGATGGAGTTCTGGGTTCAGTCCTGACTTTTACTATTATATGGAGAGTAAATCAATGGTGAGGAGTCTCATCTCCTTTCCTGCTACTGTTGCTGCTGCTGCTGCATTGACTTAAATAGATTAAAATAGATGAGCATTTAAAAATCAAATTTTAAAATGAGTCAAGTGGTCAAATACTAAATGTCAGAACAGTAAAATAAATAACCAAACATGAGTAACTGACCACTTGTAAATTTAAAATTTTATGTAGAAATAAGCCAGACAGAATATAGAAAACATACTTTGAATGAATTTAGTTTGGTATTAATACCCATTTTTCTCCTAATAAACATCTTGAGAAATCACTAAATCTTACAGTAAAATATGTAAGGCATAAAGCATCTATCTCACTAAAGCACAAGGACACTCACATTATGTGAACTAAGATTCAATGCTTTGACTTTACAATATTGGAAAAGTGATGTGCATTTATTAGGAACTCTGCTTTGAACGTGGGTATTTTCCTGAACAAGCCAGATGCATTATAATAATTCATCTTGATGTAGAACAAACTGGTTCCAGGCAGCCATGCTCTCACAAGGTCAAACACCAACACTAGGTAATGTACCATATTGCTAAGCTATGACACTCAATGGATTAGATGTAGTAAGTGAATTGTAAACCTATGCCATTTCCATTTTCTAACAGAATTATCAAGATGTAACCACATGACAAGTTGAGAGGCATGAGTACTATGACATGAAAAACATGTTCTAAAACATCTTAAAGTAAAAACAAAAATTTTAAGGGAGCACAGGCTGTGAAACAGTTTTGGACAATAAATGGTTGAGAAATAGATCAGTGCCATACTGCTAGAAGGAATTTGGAAGCACACTCATTTATATCCAATTGTCCCATGACCTCTTTGCAATTTTTGAAGAGTACATGATGCCCTCCAACAGAGTGACTAGGATGATCTTTGCAACTAATGCCAGCTGACCTTGTCACATCTCCAGCTAAAATTATTCTAAAGGTCAGTTTTGAGTCTTTTCAGAATAAACTCAAATTTGTTGATGTGGGTTAACAAAGACTTAGTGTTAGTCTTTTCCTCGGATGTTATCCTACTCATTTTCTCCCTTTCAAACCCTAAGCACTGTGTGTTTCTCCAACTTGGGGCCTTGACGAAGCAGCTCTCACCTCTTTTCCTGTTCCACCAGCCCCCTCTCACCAGCTGGACCTCCATCTAGATACCACCAGTATCTACAGACCTCAACCAGTGCCGCCTTTGACTGCAGACTCCTGCGTGCCTCAGTCTTAACCATTACCTTTGCTCTGTGATGCTGTATGTTTTGTCCTCAGTAAGGGAAGGAAAACAAATCTTGTTCACTCTTGAAAGCTTACCACCAAGTCTACCTACCTGTCAAATGGCTGACTGGGCAAAAGAGTAATCAAATATGTCCATGAAACAAGGTAATGTGACAAAAAGCAGAATTTCACACTGAAAAGACAGACATAAGCACAAAGATACTAGGCAAAAAAATAGGACAAAATAAAAGCATAAAGGTTGACAGTATGGAAGGATTACAGGTGATTTCTCCATGGAACTTTTCTAGACTGGCTTGTATTTTCTGAGTATTTAGAGTAAATTTTAGAATGCAAACGTCCAATTTATCAAAGAAAATCAAGTGTTATTAAAATATGCTTTATTACCTTAAAGTAGTATTTGAAAAATATGTAATTATTACATTTTTGTCCCAACAATGCAAAGTAGTCTAGAAACAGTTTTTCAAAGTGGCACAATATTCAAATATTGGACATTAGCATAAACAGTTAATTTTTTAAAGTTTTTTTTTTTTAAATTCAGCTTTCAACTTTAATATTTTGACTGCCAGGAAACCTTCCCATTTCATAACTGCTAAGCCGAGGGAGTTCTGCTGGGTGTCATCCGCCCAGCATGTTTCAGTGCCAGTGTCTACAGTTGTCTGATTCAAAACCTCTAATTAGCTGCTTTATCTTCTACTGGAATTCTTCTAGTGCTAAGTTTTAATCGTCCAAATTAATTGAAATACTGTAGCAATTTCAGATTAACATTTTCAAAATTAACAATGCATAAAATGAAATCACCCATAAATCTGTTTGGTTACAGCAGCCACTAATGAACTCTGCAAAGCGTACCAGATCCCACTGCTAATTTGCACATGGTACACAGCTAGACCTCATGAACAGACTTTCCTCTAGCCAAAGCCTGGCACAAGTAAGGTACACACTAGATTGCTGGAAGGGTAAAGACGCAGAAGCCAAATAAACTGCAATAAAGGTTGGAGCTCACTAGGAACTGTGTGATCTTGGGAAATTACTTAACTCTCAAGAACACTGACTTCCTCTGCTGGAAAATCCCCACAATGTCTGCCTTCTGATACTCAGTTTCATCTAATTCCCTTCTGCACATGTAACATCTGTCACATCACTCTAACCAACAGAAGATGGCAAAAACAATGGCATGGCACTTGTTGCAAAAAGATTAATTTTTTAAAAATGTATCTATTTTGGTGCCAGCAATTCAATCCAGCTCCCCCACATGATTGTCAGTGCCCCAAGTATTTGGGCCACCTCTTATTGTTTCCCAGGGTGACATTCGCAGAGAGGTGGAATTAAGCAGAGCCAGGACTCAAACCCACACACCCCAGTATGGGATAAAGGTGTCCCAAGAAACAACTGCTATGTCAAAGGCTGACCCAATATGTGAGATTTTCATTTCCATCTCACTAGGAGGCACTATTGTCTTCTTGGCTTCCACACTCTGATGAAGCCTGCCCATGGAGCAAAGAACTGACCATAACTTTTTGTCAACAGTATGACAGGCATTCAGGCCCAGGAGAAACACATTTCTGCAACATCTATGTCAGTGATCAGGAACCAGATTGCTCCCGAGTCTTCACATGATATCTACCAAAGCCAACATCTTACATGAAGTTTGATAAGAAATCTTGAAACAGAGAACTCAACTAAGCCTTCCCAAGATTTGACACAAACGAGACAAGACATAATAAAATGTTGGTGATTTTAGGCCTTGAATTTATGGTAACTTAGCAAGAAAAACATAGCAAGAAAAAATGAGTGCAGGTGTTTATATATGCTTGTACTTGTAATAGCAATCATTACTCCTATCATTCACAGAGAACTCATTGTGTGTCAAGGTTTGTGGATGAACAGTGTACCAAACATTTCAGTTTAGTCACGGTAGCTATAAAACCCCCATTTTAGAGTTAAGGCTTGCTTACTTGCCCAAGATTATAAAACCAGTAAGTGGACAGACAAGACAGAAATCCAGATCTATGTCACATCAGAGCCCCTTACAGGGGTGGGGAACACTTGGTCCATGGACCATATAAATCCTGCAAAATCATTTGGTTTAGTCATACCAAGGTAATGGCAGGCACAGCACGAAGTTCAGGAAATCTACAGCAGGCTAATTTTAAGTTTATAATTCTGTATGGCCCAACAATGATGCTATAAATATCCACATCGACTGTAGCAAAATACCTATGCCTTAGTCTAAGCGATTTTACATGACTGCCTCTGGCAATTCATAGCATTGATGTGAATTAAAGCACCTCATATGGACAAAACTAAGGTCTGTCCTCTTCCCTGTTTCTTCATTGCTCATTCATTGCAAACAGCCAGGCTATTACCTAGGTCAACACCAACAGGCTGTGTTCTCTGGCTTCCTAGTATTCTCACTATGACCCTACAGCTGAGAGGGCACCTACATTCCTGCCTGGCTCTATCAGATTTGCTGCATGAGGTCCTATTTCCTCAGATTACTAATGTGACAGACCAACATTTACTAATACATGGATGAGAAACAGAAGAACAGGGACTATCTGCTTCTTGAAACATACCACTGTTTTCAATGTAGTCTTTCAAATAGTTAATTGTAAATGCAATCAGTTACAAGGTGATCAATGGTGTGGCAAGAAAACTTATTAGTTGGAATGAACATTTTTGGGAGGCCACAGATCCAGTTTGGGTATATTTTGGATATATACAGTTTTGGAAATATCAAGTTTGGGGTATAATAGCCAGCTTTGTCTCTTTTGATGTTAGAAAGCAAACAAAAGAGCCTGCATGCAAGTGAAAAAGAATGAGGTAAGGAGAGGTGGAACACACAGCCCCAATGTGCTCAACAATAAATACCCAAAATGTCAAATCAAGATTTTTTTTGCCTTCAACATTCTTTTATGACAGAAACTACAAAAAATAAATCCCATGTGAACAGAGTAGGTTAGTATCACACCCCACCTTGAAAGTTGACACAGAAGCCAAGTTGACCAATTCCAGAACACTTTGGCTGCAGCAACTACTTCAGAGATGAGCATATGGGCTAGCCTGGGCGAATTAAAGCCCTCTGATATTTTTGCTAGATTTACTTGGAAAAGGGTATTCTATTTTTCTCTGGGTTCACTAGCTGTGAGAGTAATTTTGAAATTGTGAGGATAATTTTGAAATCCATGCATATATGGGAAAGCATGGAATATGTGTATTTCAAAAAATAAAATTATGCATAGTTTTCAAAAGTTTTTGCATCCAAATAAACATCTTTCAATTGAAATTTTCCATGACCATTTTGAATTAGCCTTGTCAACTGAGAATTGCTAATGGACACCTCTGCCTCCAAATGAGAGAAACCTGCCTGAGTAGCCTGCTGACAGAAAGTCAACAGATAAGGAGAACTGAGATGGGAATAAACTGGGATAAATTCAGCCAAACTCCTGCATCTGTTCTGCTTAAAGCAAAAACACTGGGGACTTTCCATTCACCTTAGTCACTATATCTTTACTCCCTATTCCCTCTCTACTTATAAAAACAAACAACCAACAAAAACAATCAGTTTGGGAGCAGGTTTACATTATTTGGCAAACAAAAGCCTTAGGACCAACATAGAACTGAGCTGACCCAAACCTGATAACAGAGATAATTCTATTTGTCAACCTACTTTCACTGATGTATCTTATTTTGTCTACTTGTTCCATGTTGTTCAGAATCAATGTTCCTTATCTTTCTTGATAGTCAACTACACCATTTACAGTCTACATGAAGCACTTGGGTAGTTCATCAGCTGTTTACAGATACCACCAATTTAACATGTCACATTTACATGTTTTATCTCTTCAACAATTGCAAGCCCCTCAGAGGCAGGGAAATGTCCATGCATTCATAACACTTACTTAAAATAAGTGAGTCAGATTCAAAAGAAAATGCATTTGACTAAAGGAGACCATAAGCTTTGCTTTTCTCTCACACTAAATTTTTAAAAAATCAAAATCTGCATACCATATGATCCAGCAATAGCAGTCCTTAGGAATATATCCACAACACCTGTTACATGAGAAATCAACATGCACCCCTATGTTCAAAGCAGCACAATCAGTAATTGCAAAAACATGTAAGCAACCGAAATGCCCATCAACAGAAGACTAGATAAGAAAGCTATGGTTCATCTACTCCATGGAATACTACTCAGCTATTAAAAAAACAAAATGCAGTTCTTCATGGCCAAATGGGCCCAACTGGAAACCATAATGCTAAGGGAAATGAGCCAATCAATCCCAAAAGGTTAAATACCACATGTTTGCCTTAATTTAAGATGAAATGATGTCAATAGTACCTGTAAAATGCAATAGTATCTCGACCTCAAACAATCTATCCTATAAGTAATAAGGTATTGTGAAGTAACCAATGAACCAACAATCAATGTGAGCCAGACTGCTTATGATCTACATCAAAGAACTGTAAAACCTAATATATTTTAAATACACTATGTTATTCTGTAATGGAGAGGGAGAGCTGAGAAATCTTCCATCTCCCTAGAATGTGTGAGGAAGACGTGAAATACAACCTACCAGGATCATAACTGGTAACTCATACAGACTCGAATCAGCATTAGACAATAGTTAAACTACAAAGACATATAGGGGGAAATCAAGGGTGATCCTGACAACCTCTTAACAGGTGGTCATATGCACAGAGCAGGGGGGACCCCAGAGCAGAGCAGGGAGACAGGAGGAGGCTTGTATCCCAATCCTGAAGACTCCTCATCAAGGACTACATCCCAGCTACCAAGGAGACCACAGGGAATTGGAGTGCCTTCAGAAGCCAAGAACTCTGAGGTCATCCACTTCCGCTTGGTTCTACCACGTGGGATGAAAGAAGTCCAAATCCTTCCTTGCAGGATCCAAAGGCATCAGAGCAACAGCCAAAAGCCTTGAGCAGTCTGCAGAAACAGAACAGTAATCTTCCTTCGGGAATAGGGAGGGAAGCTCTCTCCGGTCCTCACTTGGTTCCAACTTTGGGTCCCCACCCTCTCTTGCAATGACCATCAGGATCGCTCCAGAAACCCCTCAAAACAAAAAATCTAGAATAGGCAGAGAAAACGGAAAGCTTAGAATCAGACAGGAAACTGTCAGCATGGATTCACTTATACCTTACTAAGTGGGACACAAAGATTAGTTACTCCTTGCTGAGGTATTGAAGATTTCTCTGCACACCCCTCCTAAAACTGTTCTGCACCTAAACTGTTGACATATGTTTTGTCAGAGTTATAAGCCAGTCTAGACTACCCGAAAAACAGCCAGGTTCAGCAAAATTATGCTTCAATGCTATAAAATGCTAAATACTATAATGAAAATAGACATGAGGCCGCTGAATAGTAATCCAGAGCCATTTTAAGGTGTATAGAACCCGGTTATATATAAACAAATTGAAATGTCAATGAAGTAGTCACAGGATGTGACTAAGAACTTGCATTTTTTTTAACATATTGGTTACTCAATATTATGTCAATTAATTCCATAACATTATAAATTGTTGATGTTATGTTGGGGCTTTTAGTTGATCAGGATGATACTCTACCAGCTATACCTTCAGACCAGAGATGGTCTCCCCAACAAGCCATTGAACTTATCTGGACAATAAGATGCTTGACTCTATGCTTGCTATATGCTTGCCATGAAAGAATCGCAACTGAACTCGCACTGTGGTAATGCAACAAGGTGGAGGAATCCAACATGGGGGGGAGGGTGTGGGAATGGGTAGGAGGACTCCCAGTGTCTATAAAACTGTCACATAATGCAATGTAATTTTTAAAAAAGACAGAAAAAAACAGCTTTATTTGAATATACTGAAAGATAACTAATTACTAATGACTCAGAATTCTACACTGTTCTAATTAATTTGATAATCGCTTTCACTATTTGCATGCAGAGCAGCTGTATTAATGTGTTCATAAACTGCTGCTACATTTTCCGGCTATGATTTGTCCCCCAAAATTCATGCAAAACTTTAAACTCTAAAGTCATAAGTTAATGGTTCTGAGGGTCAGGAAAATTAGTTCAACTCCAGTAGTTATAGGTACAGACTGTTGATGCCCTTTGGTCATTGGGAATGCAGGAAAAGTGCCAGGCAGTTCCTATGATAGGACTGTTAGAAGATCCTGATTTTGTGCTGAGCTTCCCTATGTGTCTGGCATTACGTGGCATATTTTTCTTCTTCCAAAATGGAATATTAGACAGGGCATGGCTACAGATATTGCAGCAAAAGCACAAATCTTCTAATGAAGTACTATTATTATTAATGATATATGTCTAAAGTAACTCATTAAGTTCAAAACTTCCTTTTCAGAATGTTCTAAATATTTAAGATACACATAAAACAGACATGATGGTTATAATAAAATTGTTAGACATGCAGAGTGACAAAGTATATTTCAAATGTTTTATGATCTTTAATAAAACAATGATAATTTTTCCATCCAAAGGCATCCCACGTACATTTTAGAATATTCACCACCCCTTCTGTTTTTATTCCAAAGGGACCAGAGCAGTACTTGGAAAAGACTGGCTTGGCACGGCGTGCACAGACCTGCCAGACAACAGCTGTAGAAATCCTTTGTGAACTCCAAATGAGCCCTGAAAGGGAGAAATAAATCCTCCTCAAACCGAAAAAAAAAAAAAAAAAAAAAGATGTGAAGATGTGAGCCAGAGACTGTGATGCTCATTTCAGAAATCTGCTATCATGGTAAAGGGAATTAGAACAGTAGCCCCGAAAGTAACGACAAGGGGATCAACTGCTTTAGTGCTAAACTAGTCTTACCGCTGATAGCTTAATAGAAGCTGGGGGGAAAATCAGCTATTTTAGAATCCAGAGCATGCTTTCCAGCATTCGTTCACAGCTTGGATTTCTCATTTCTCTGCAATGAATCTTAATCATTGGGCTCTACTGTCCCAGTTTATTCCTTTTTTTTTTTCCAAGATCATTTCTTTCAATATGAAATACATTTTTACACATTTACAATTATGCTCCCAATGTTTAGATTAGAATTTACATGTGAAAATAAATTAATTTCAGAAGTGACAGAAAAGACAAATAGGCAACTGATTAACATCAAAATATTATAATCTATGAAAGCTACTTGTTTATTATAGAGAAATGCTCATTTACTAGGACAATCAAGAGTATACAGTTGCCTCATACTGAATAGAAAAATATATCTTTACATCAGTGATTAAAACACTAGGTTGTTATTTTTTGTATACTTTTAAATGTGAAAACTAAAATATAAAATCCCTCTATGGAACAAATTGATATTCCGTTTAAAATGAAGTAGAAAAGAAATTAACAACTCTTCTTAGACACTACAGTCAAAATTCTGATTTAATAAAATAAACCAACATACAATATTTCTGTAAATAAAAGTATCTATGCATACAGGAAAATCTATGTGATTCCATATATGCCTGTCTTTACAACCCGTTTTCCTCTTGTGTATGTCCTATGTAGAGTCCACTAGACTGTTTTTAAAGCAATGCCATGTCATAATGGTTTTACACAAAATATTAAATGCTTTATATATTCATATGTATGTATGTATTGACACAATTAAAATGTGCTTTAATCTATTCCTTTCCTAGGCAGAATATAAATTGCTTGTAGAGAAGTGCCTTGTTTTAAGATTAATGACATTTGATGTGTTTAATATCACAGAAGATAGGAAGCTGGCAATAGGAGATTTCTCCATTTCTTTTTTCATCCAAGAACAGATATGTGGTGGTATAGACCAATCCTACCTACTAGAAAGAAGTGTACCATCTTTGAGGATGCCTGCACAAAGGGTTGAGACATTTGGATGAACAAGACAGCATTTCCAAGCCATGTGTATCTCTTTGTAATCAAGAGTTCAACAGCACATGCAAAGCAACAGCTCTTAGAAAAGACTCAATTTAACTATTATCTGTCCGTTTAGTATTCAAAGCTATCACAAATCACCTAAATAACTTAAAAATCAGAAAGGGAGTATGCTACCTAAACACTTCCCATCTAATCATTAGGGAATGCAGCATGGAACAATAGGATGAACTTTTTTTTTTTTCAATGAGATGCTGGTCTGTATGCTTGGTATATGCTTACAATGAAGGAATCTCAACTGAACTTGAACTATGATCATGCAACAAGGTGGAGGAATCCACCAAGGGGAGAGGGTTATGGGAGGGGTGGTGAGAATCCCAGTACCTAGGAAACTGTGTCACATAATACAATGTTGTTAAAAAAAAGAAAAAGAAAAATAAATAAAACATTTTAGAAGACAAAAAAATGAATTTTCTTAAAGTTACTGAATGTGGACTGAAATACAAAATTCTATAAATTTCACAAATTAAGACAATTTTGCAATTGTCTAAAAACATGAACTTGAAAAAAGGACCTGTGGCCTGGTATTTAGATCTGACACAGGCAAACTGATAGACATATTGCAGCTTCTAACTTAGGAAAATTTTAAAGTTCAGTATTAAAGCTTAATTGGTAACTCTGACCTGGATAGCTCAGATATTCTTGAGATTTATGATCTCATGTGCTTGAAAAAGGCCTAGCACCTCCATGTTCCTGAAATAATTGATCTGTCTGTTACAAGTGTTATTTTACTGATACTAACATCTGTCTCAGGAAGAAACACACAAACTCACGAAAATACCTTGCTATATTTAAGAAATACAAATGAGCTACCCAAATTTGCATCTAGCACATTACTATTTTTATAAAGGGAATCAAGATTAAAGATTGATAAATTTCTCAACACACAGAAGAGAAACTACACAGCAAAGCCAATTTCAACTAGTCCACAGTTAATAAGGAAAAGCATTTCTTTATATAAATGACTATCATTAATTTTATCATTATTCATTCAATTCATAGGCAGAAATTGCCAAAGTTCCTAAATACTGGTTCACTTCCCAGATGTCTGCAATGGCCTGGGGGCTGGGACATGCTGAAGCCTGGAGCCTGCACCCAATCCAGGTCTCTCATGTGAGTGCCAAGCAACCAATTGATCCATTCCCTGCCGACACCCACGGTGTACATTCATAAGAAGTTGGAACTTTAGCACTCTGACTCAGGATGCAAGTGTTCCAACTGTCACCTTAACTGCCATGGCAAATAATCAGCCCCAACAATGACAGTTTCAAATACCTTAACAACCCAGGATGCAAACCTACAGTTCACATCTGTCTCAATTTTGTGTAGAAGTTCACAACATACAATTTCAATCTTGGGAGACAAATAGTAATCATTTCACCCGAAAACTCCCAACCTTCATTGCTGATTGTGCAAAATGTTCAGAACACGTAAAAGTTTAGGAAGACCTTGTAAAATGGGAATAAGAGCCAATCTATGACTGTGATTTTGTAATTTTAATGAAAATTCAGCATAAAATTAAGTATTTGCAAAGAAATTACTGGAAAATATTATTGGTTCTCCATCATGACACATTGTTCAGTATAAAATAACATGCTCTAATACAAACTAATTAGTATAATAATTGCTACCACTTACCACTTACTACATAGTGGCCATGTTCAAAAGCATTTCTGCATGTATTAATTCATGTAATGCTAACAACAATTTTGTAAGGTAGATGCTGCTATTAATTTTCTTTTCCAAGTAAGCAAACTTTAACAGAGAGGAAGGAGGCAGTGTCAAGCCATAGCCCAACAGCTCAATCTAGTCCTAAGCCCAGCTAATGTGGATCGAAGCCATCCTTCACACCACCAGATTTCACTAATGTTTCACTAAGTTCAACTACAGGATGAATTTTAAAAACAAGACAGCCAATGCATAGAATAATTCATGTACAAACAAAACACCCTTGGAAGAGAAGGAAATACAGACAAGGTGCTACCTTCTGCCAATTCCACTCTCTAAACAGCTAGGATTATGCTGGGGTGGTGCTACAGGTAGAAACTCAATCCAGTTCTCACAAATATTTGGAAAGAAATCAATTCCACCTTACTCAACACTACTACCTTCAAGGGTCTGCATTTGTAAGAAGCTGCAATCAAAAGTTGGAAGTTGGCATAAAACCAATGCACTGTGTAAGATGTGAAGACATCTTACTTATGGGTCGAATGCTCATTCTGTTGTCGAGTAAGATTTATTAAATACCTACTATCCTTAGAAGTATGCCCCAATGTTCTTTCAAACACAAAAGGATCTATGGAAAAGATATATAATTCACATTTGTTCATGGAAATTTAGACCTTATGAAGTGGTTATCCCTTGCCTACCAAATGGTTTAATCTGCTTTTGCCTACAACCCACTCCGAGGCCATGAGCATATTAGTACATGGGGATATCAACTATATTAACTAAAGAGAAAAACAAATCCAAGAAACTTCCATAGTGAAAGCATTAATACCAAATTATGCATCTTGGAGCAACTCTGTCCAAACAACTTCAGCTTTCCTGATCCTTGTGTGAACATCTTGAGTGAAACATTCTGCACACAACAGATTCATTAAATGACAATCCACCATATTCAAAATAAGGTGATCACAAGGAAGGGTTAACTCTGAACAGAGACACTCAGCAACTTGAATCAGAAAAAGGCAGAGGGTGAAAGTCAACCAACTCTAACATTTTAAACCCAAATCAAAAGATAACTAAATGGAGAAAAAGGTATTGCAACACCAGTAACTTCAACAGGCAAAATCACCAACTGTTTGTCTTTTTGGTCCAAAAATGTGGATGAACTAAAAACATGTTCTAATCTTTAATAAACCTATTGGGAGAAACATATTATTAGGACCAAGCATACTTTTCCTCTTCATTTGTAAGTTTATTCTTCAAAAGGTCTAAAACCTTTATGTAAATAGAAATAATAAAGATTATAATCTTTATTATAATAATAACAAAAGATTATTATAATCGTTTTTAAAAGCCATCACCTTTAGGATGAGGCAATAAAATTTATTATTCATCTATTTTGTTGAATTTATAACACGAATTCACTATACTTTCTTTAGGTAATACAAAGGATTACAAAGTTTTGTCGATAAAGCAAACTGTTAAGAATTAAATGTTCCAACTGACACCATAAATATAGCAAAGTATTTCCCTGGGGAGAAATGGACTAAATAAAAATGCCCGTAGAAGAAATAAAAGACACTTAAAATATAGCATCTATAAAGCTTAATTTTCCGAAACAAAACTACTACATATCATTCAAAATCAGAAAAAAAAAGTTGCACTCACTGCCATGCACTTGTATTAAATAGAATAAAGGAAGTCTCTTCTAAATATTATTGCAGAGTCCTCTGCACAGAGTATTATCTTGGGAAAGTTTGAACTACTGAAAACTAAAACAGACCCTTATTTTTTTAATGGTCTTAATTTTGTTCTGTAGTTAAAATATTTAAACTGATCTCAGGGCACAAGTGAGGCAATTTCTAGCCAGAGGCAACAAAGCTCCCATAAACAGCAGATAGCTCATAAACTGGCATGGCTACCATGGGTGTGGTTTCAGTTAAAAGCTGTAATGCTTTGAAAACTAAACTTTACAACTGGGTGAACACTGCTTATGATGAGAAAACAAAACACAACACAGAATTTGGATTATTTTCCTGCAAGACTACCCTAACACTCATGTTACAGCAAGTGCACACATTGAGAATCCTTTAGCTGTAAATGCCTTTAACCCACAATAATAGGACCATATATAATAACAAAAATACCTGGTAATTAAACTGTGGAACGTTTAGCTTAATGGACAAAAAAATAATCACACTAACGTAAGGATATGGCAAACTCACACTGTTAAGTAGGAAGCAACTGAATATTTTCTGCAGACAAATAATTGGTCTCCTGAGAAGATACTTGCTCACTATGTATTGTAAAACAGTACAGAAAAAGGGTGAAGACATTTTCCTAAAGTTTATTCTTTCTCTTACTCCCTAGAAAATGCTAACCTTGAAGTGCCAGTGTGTTGGTTAATTTTCTTAGCAGATTTAGGAGAGAAGATGGGAAAAGTCCTGGATAAGCTACCTTTAACCAAGCTGCCTGGGGCTGTTCAGTGAACAAATAACCAGCTCAACTGCTGATTGTGGAAAAAGTATGGTACTGTATATAGCTTAGTCATTATGTGAATGGTTTATACTTTAGACCACAGACTCTGGGTCACACAGCATATAGCAAACTAAGAACAAAGGCCAACAAAATGCCTCACTTTTTGTAACCCTGCCCATATTCTTCCATAATCACAATACTGAAGTCATGTTTATTAGATGTATAATCAGAAACACACCTGAATCCACCTGTCTGGAAGCTCTCCGGAGTCCATTGGTCCGTTTCTGTACAGTAAGGTGAAACAAAGCAAAACAAAGAAGTGTTGGTGGCTGGTAATATTAAAGTTGCAACTTAAAGCACTTTGAAAGAAATGCTTCTTTTTTCCAATTTAAAATGTGACTAAATTTGATCACAAGCTAATAGCATTTTCTAACTTAATCTTTTGTTTTTCTAATCAGTCTTCCACATCATCACATTGGTAAGCTGTTAATGCACACTGCGACAAAGAAATTTTTTGTGACCAATTCCAGATATTGTGACATCACTTTGGTAAGTCCCTGTGATCACAGGAAAGAAACAAAGGTGAGGCAACCATTCTCGGTTGGAAAATGTTCCCAGTAAAGATGTAAAAGCAACAGCCTTCAAACCAACTCTGATTCTAACTTAGCTATCTGTGGGGCTTAGATGGACCAGAGACTGAAAGAGATAAACAACTACAAAACAAAGATCTGAAGCCCTGATTTTAGCCAATACCTAAACCAGGATGGTGTTTCAATTACGGATGGGTTGATCTGAATACAATAGAAAGCAAAAACACTCACACAGCTTAAGATTCATAAAAACTTGAATCCTTCTTACAGAAATCCGTAAGAAACACTGTGCATTATAGAAATTACAGAAAAGATGCAAGATATGAGAGCTTTTAAACCTATGAGAATGCATTGTTACACCTACAATTTCATAAACATTGGACTAATTCCCATGTAAGAATTTTGTTTAACTTACTAGCTAGGAAGGACTTGATCTTCACATCGGACTTTGCTACTGGATGGAATGCGGAGTCTAACTACCATGGCTTTCTGATGTTTACAAAAGCCAGTTTTTTTTTATGTGTTCAGGTCTGCATGCATGTGTGGAGACTTGGATTCATTCAGAGAGCACACCTAGCTTTAACAAGCATGCATTCCCCATGGATTTTTTTTGCACAGGGCTCCTTCTCACATGGCTTCCATTCTCAGTTTCAATGGGTGAACTTGAGACTTTCAGCTTCAAGCCATATCAATCATAGTTCCAGATGTATAGTAAAAGCTAACCGGAGGAATTTTTAAAACACTATTTTTAAATTTACCCCAACTACTTCCAAATTGGATTTGTAAAAATACTCATAGGATCATGAAAACTGGCACTGCAACCGTGTGGACCAGATGAATGGACACAGTGGAAAACTGTCACCCAGAAGGGTTGAGAGGGAGAGGAAAATGTTGCTCTGGGCATCCTGGCAGCCAAGGCTCAGGAAGGTGAATTGTAACAAGGTGCAGGTGCAGGTCTGTCAACATGAAAGGGAACTGCTTTTGAACAAAAAATTTCCTTCCTGAAATTTTAAACCATTTCAGAGCTCTTCATATAAAAGATCACACAGCTGAGATTATTTTCAACAGGCAAACACATAAGCATGGGGGTAGGTAGATGTTCCTACCTATACCTCCCATCTTACTGTACCACAGAAGATACCTGTTTATCTGATACCTTCTAGTCTTAAATCATTTACAGCACAAAAGAAAAATCAGTCAGTTTTTGGTCAGATTCCTAAAATCCCCAAACCAATGTTATTAAGAAACTATTTGCTTAAAATGTGAAAAGGAGAGTTTAAGACTATATTTCCTTGAATTTAGCATTAAAATAGACAACAGAATTTTGATTTTTGCATTATGGATTCTAGAATAAAACTACCTAAGTTCAAATGCAAATAATACCACTGGGCACTGTTCCACTGTGAGCATGTCACATCACTGCACCTCAGTTCTCTCCTGCACAAGACGGGAATAACAATAGCACTGACTTCCCAGGGGAGTGTTGCAAGAAACTATTTACGTTCATGCTTAGGAAAGTCTCTGACACACAGGAAGGATTATTAACCAACAGTTTATCATTATTAGCAACTTCCTGGCATTTTTGAATGTGTAAGTCACTTTTCTCCTGAAAAGTCACCAACAAATCAGTCACCTGAAAAGAAACTTTTCTACCTGTTTAGGCTGCTGAGATTAAAATTCATTTGGGAGTTAGAGATTTACTATAGTTTAAAAGAACCTAAGAAGTCTTTTATATTGCAAAATACTTGGAATAAATTTGAAACAATTTTAAAACATGAATTTAAATTGTGATTCTGTCATGGCTTTTTCTACTACCTTCCACAATTTTTACTTAAAAGATCAGGACAGAACTGACCAGGCTATTGCCATGCAGGAGGGCAGGGAAACCACGACCTCTGGAGTTCCCAGCTACACCCACGGACCATGAGAATCTGACTCCATGGCCTCTCAATCACCTTTGATCGGGGAGAACATCACACTGAATTTTATAAGCAACTCAGAGTTATTCCTTGCTTCATTATCCATTAACCTTGCGTTTCTACACACACACCATCATCATCACCCACAGATTTCCCTGATACTTACTCCCTTCTTTCCTCTGAATTTTAAGTAAATTTTACTTGCTAACTAGATGCCAACTTTGCTTCCTCTACTTGCTGTAATGTGTGTTAAAGAATGAATCTCTACAAAAGAGATTATATAGTGATAAACTTGCTTCCTGGAGTTAGAGATTCTAAAAATCCACTCTAGAAGGTGGTGAGATAAATACCCCAGGTATGTTCAAGGCCCAAAATCCTGCAGTTATTGATAGCTGGGACCAAAGTATGAGTGAAATGCAATCAAATCTAATGAAAGAAAAATATTTCGGGGCCATCAACCAGTTGAAGAGAAAAAAAAAAGACTGTCAAGAGACCTGGGAAAACAAACTCACCAAGTTAACCTGTGCACCACCTAAGAGTCTGCCTTAAAGAGGGGACACACCTGAAGGGGGGTGGGAAGAGATGTTCCCTTAGACTCTTGGACACACTTCTGCCTTAAATCAAAGTTTCCCAGTGCATGTGGCATTGTAACACTTTGACTATCATTCTCCATCTTGTAGAAATTATTAGCACACATACATAAAAATTGCACTTATACTCAAAAATTAAGCCATTAAAAATCTGATGCAGCACTGAAAATACAATGTGACAAATTATTTCATAAGAAATGTACAGGTACTGATTAACAGCAAAATATGTGTGAGAAATTTATTTCATATTGTGAAAATTATTAGCCACTTATTACTGCACTTTTCCTTAGTCACATCATGTTACTTCATTAAAATGAAATGAAATCATCTTCCTTGGAAAAATCAATGCCTAGGCTTTTGATGAATGTTCGGTAATGCTGAGTCGGAGTTCAGAGCTATGCACGGTATATGATTCAAGAGTCTACAAACCATGCAAGCATATGAAAGCTGCCTTGCTGCATCATAGATATTGCTCAAACAATTCTGACAGCCCTCAGGAAATTTTCTATATGAATGAAATATTAAATTCACTTTAGTTCTAGTAGAACCAGGGAAGTCTATTTAAAAAAAGAACTACTATTAAAAAAAATATATATCATGCTATGTACTGTGTGATCTCGAATCTAGATTCTGTGATATGTCAGCAGATTCACTCAACAGCTATATGTAACATTTGCTTCACACTCATGATGTGTCACATACACAAATTATATATCTATGATAAAGTGGGAAACAGATGCCTCACATAACATTTGATGCTTTTTGTTTTCAAGTAACTAAATAGCTTACTGAAAACATACTAATATTACAAAACTTTTGAAGGTAAGTTTCATAGTAAAATAATTTGATAATTTCATAGCTTTTGTCATTTTATTCTGAAATTCTCATAATAATATGGTTTTGGTTCATGCAACTAAATATATATACTTTACATTTTTATATGTTTTCTCTAATATGGTATTCTTTATTGCTGTGATCACAGTACTTGCTAGTGGTAGTGGGAGCGGGCGTTGTTCAGCTATGAAATTTTTTATTTTTTTTGTTGAAGACCAGGTCTGGAACTTGCAATATTACTCACTGAATTTTTTAGATAATTTTATCCTGTGGGGTAACAGGATTTACATATTTGTAAGATGCTACAATTTAGATCCTGTTATAAACAAAGGTAAATGTTAGAGGATGTTGACTTGATCAACAGGACATGATGCTAATCGTGCTCAGAAAGAAAACTGCTGCAAGCAAACAACCCTAACCTTAAATGAACATGTCGGAATCTTCAGAACTGACAAGTGTCATACGGTAGCACAACATTTCATGACAGGTGTATCATCCACCAACTTCCTGGATAAAAGCCACCTTCCTCTGCATCAAATGCTCCATTTCACATACTGTCTTCAACTCTATATCCTATTTTAGCTCACCTGAGGTCCTTCACGCAATGAATGATAAAGTTTTCTTATGTAATTTGTACATTTCATTCAAAAGTACTTGGTGGCTCCATTTCTGCTTCTTTCTATTTGCTTTAAAAGGCACAGGATCTAGGGGAACCCAGTGAGGGGGGAGGGAATTGGAGAGGAGATAAGGGAAATTCCAGGGCCTAAGAAACTGTATCATATAATGATAATAGAAGTAAAAATTTTTAAAAAGGCACATTTATCATTGCCAAAGCTCGAGCCTGCTTAAGCTAGCAAACAACCTGAAATGCAAAGGTTATATGAAAATTTGTAAATGTTAATCTTACCTCTGGTGGTTTGAGCGTTCCTTGATCTGAAACAAATGTAAAAATAGGCATTGTCAATGTAAAGTTATTCTGTTTGGTTAACAATCTTAGCTTGTTCTCTGCAGCAGTGTGGTAAAACACTGCTGCTTTGTTTTCTTAACTGATACCTGTAATATATTTCCAAGGTCCCTCAGGCTGGGCTAGTAATTGTTTTGCAACCTAGCTTCTCTTACCTTATTGGCTTGTCAGGAGAGTGACTCATAGTTCTAAATGACTTCTCAGTTATGCTTAACTTTTTTCAACTGTTTATTAAGCAATGTCAATTCAACCACATAAAGCTCCTTAAAACAGGGATTGCTCTAAGTTTAAACACAAGAGAAAGCTGCTGTGCACCTGAGAATGTAAACTCAGATTTCCAAAGGCATTGTGCTGACTGTAAGAAGGCAAAGTTAACACAGTACATTACTCCACAAGATTTTTTCATTAAGTGGTCATAACTCTTGTTTTTAATTTTAGGAGGAATATAGTCTGATTTAAAGATGGAAATAAAACCCTGAGTCAGGATTCGATTTCAATGCTAATTTTGCCTTCATCCATAGTTCACCTCTCTATAAACAGGAACAATCATCTCATCTTTACATTGCAGCTCTTGACATTCAGTAACAGTTACAAAGGATCAGGAGACCTTCAGTAAATCAAGCTGGCGGAAGGCAGGGATGGCTCCGAGAGGACATACACACATTGACCACTGAAAGGCAGGGAATGTTGTTTCTGCCTCCTTTCCCCATGCCAGCACTCAGTGTGCTTTAGAATCTCACCAGACTTGGGGTACATTCCATCACTGAGCCATTCCTATTTTTTCCCCATCCAAAGTGATCCTATCAAGAGGGAGCTGGTAAGAGCAGACATCAAAGGCACCAGAAGAGACAGAGTAACCCTGAGTGGGAGTTCCCGGTGATGTTCCTTGCAATGGATTGTAAGAAGTCCCATTACCAGAGCTCAAAGGGAAAATTTCTGCCTCTGGACTAGCTGCTGCAGATGGTTTTCTAGAGCAAGAATGTCTGGGGCAGGGAACAGGAGCTTGCTTTACTGTTCTTGAAACGACTACTTATAATGGATGGAAATAGAAGATATATAGGCAGAAAGGTCCCTTTCTGAAGAAAAGCTGAATTCTGCATCCTATTGTCAGTTCAAGCCCCATGACCTTTGGTTTTCACAGATAGCTGCCTTCTAAGAAGTCTTCTTTGCTAGAGTTGAAGTCAGGGTTTACCAAGGAGTAGTCCTAGATACACTGCCAGAAGGAGATTGCCTGAAAGGACTGCTTTGGTTAAGAAGATCTGGTAGGTCCAGCCTCAGAGCCCAGGTGAGGTGAGTTTGGGTGCTCAGCAGGGCAGCTGCCATTGCAGCTCCTCTGATTTGCCTGCAAAAACCTAATTGCCAGGGCAATCCTGTAGTACTCTCTCCTCCTACAGGAAAAGTAGAGTAAGATTCTGAACTGAAAATCATAAACTGCAAGAGTTATCACAAATCTTCTGTTTAAGATGGGGGGAACTGCTATCTCTACAGGATTCTGAAGGAGGGAAAGCTCAGACCTTTCACATTTCAGTATTTCTAACTCCATAAGTGTGCACCTTAATTTCAGTTCAAGTGGGACATCTTTTATGATTTTTCAGATTAAGTATTTTATATCCTGTAAAGCAGAGCTTTCACATAACATGTATTCTTTGTGGGGGCCAGGTTTGCGACACAGTGGGTGGGTTAAGCCATTTGTAAGACTTATGTCCCACGTTGTAAAGTGCTGGCTTGAGTCCGTTACTGTGCCTGGGAAACTACAGCCAAAGGACTTAGGTCATTCCACTAGTGTGGAAGACTCAGCTGGAGTTCCAGGATTCTGCCTTCAGCTTGGTTCAGCTTTTGGAGAGTGGACCAAAGGCCGGAAGTTCTCAATCTTCATTTCATATAAAATAAATGCATGATTTGTAGTATAAAATTTATGATAGATTCATATGACAATAGCTGTGAAACCAGGTTCCATGAGAATCCTCAGGAAGAAAAAAAGACGATGATGTTGAGGGTGGTTCTGTACCTGTGTTACAAGCTGGTCAGTTCTCAACATGAGGGAGAAGTTAAAGGGGACCTGAGGCCCAGTAGAAGCAAAGATGAGAGTACCAAGTAAAGGACTAGACAGAACTAAGCACTTCAACTTCCCTTTCTTCATTTCCCTGCATTCCCATTGTCTCCTGCTTTCCTCCCTTTAGTGTCTTGTCAAGACAATCAGCTATTCTCAGAATCTTGATCAGATGCACCCGAGAACTGATCTGCACAAATCCTCTTCTGTGTAACCCAGCAGGGAACTAGAAAAGCACTTTTGGCTGGATGTATTTCTAGCACTTCCCCTTTCCTTGCTTTACTCCTTCCCTTCATCTATTCCATTATTAAGGACAGAGAAAAACAGTTTCCATGCATTTGACCGAACACAATTAGCATTTTGATCTGCTCCTGCTGGGTATGCTGTTGGAATAGCAGCTCTTACACATCTGGGGTTTTAGTCAAAACTTAGGGTAGCCTTCTCAGGATTTTTGACCGTAGGGAAGAAGCCAGAAGTGTGGTAAAAATTCTTAGGATCTCTTTTAAATTAAAACATTCTAAGCCTGGCTCCTTAACTTCTATTTATGTATTGGCAACACAGATCATTATATTAAATAGCTTCCTTTCCTAACATAACTTATATTCTTACAACCACATTAATATAACAGTTTATTTTTTTAAATAATTTTTTATTTGTTTATTTGAAACAAAGGAATACAGAGAAAGGGAGACAGATACAGAGAAAGAGACAGCAATCTTCCATGCAGTGGTTTACTCCTCAAGTGACTAAAAATTCTGAGTTGAGCCAGGTCAAATCCAGGTCTCCAGTCTAGGGGGCAGCAGCCCCTAGTCCTCAAGCTATCTCCTGCTACTTTCCTAGGACTTTAGCAGGACATTGAGTCAGAAGTGGTGTGGCCAGGGCTTCAACTGGTGTATATTGATAATGTCAGCACTGAAGGTGGCAGCTTAACACACTGCAATAGGATGCCAGTCCTCAGGCAGCAGTTTGCAGATACACTGAGATGACAGTAATAGGTGGGAAAATATTTCAGATATTCTCAAAGTGAAAGATCATTATAACAACAACAAGAAAAACAGAAAAACATCCCTTTTTAATGAACTTCTCCTATGGAAAAATTGTTCCAGTTATAACGTCTGCAACCTCACTCTTTGCTGCTGCTTTGTATGTACCCAAAACTAGCATGGTAAGAACTTAGGAGCTAAGGTTATAGAAAACTGTGTGCAACAGTTCTACATTAGGACCAGAATAATGAGATAATAACAGCTGATTAGCATTAACTTTTCTGTGGTTGAATCTGATGAAAGGGCTGCTGGGTGAATACCCATGAAATGTCTCTTTCTCTCTTTGTAACTCTTTCTCCTAGAAATCTTCAAGATAGTAATTCCAGTTCACAAAAGTTTTTAGCCTTCAACCTGTCTTACCCTGCAGCCTACTTCTCAGGCTTCTATTGATCAAAGTATAACACGTTCTTCCCTTTCAAGAGCCTTTCCAGAGGGTGACACACAGGCCCTCAGGGGGGTTTAAAACTTGCATTCTTTCATCATGTCCCAACTGGTTTAATGGAACTCAGAGAAGTGGTGTTATTGAGGTGCATGGTGCTCTTGCAGAACTGCATCTTCGTGGCTGGGACACAGCTCTGTGTGCATATTTGAGCAAGAAAAATGATTTTGACTAAAGTGCAGACTTCCATGGTGTAATTTACTTGTTTAAATATAAAATTCTATGCTACTATATTGGGCTTTCCAAGGCAGGTGGCTCCTAGCTCATTCTATTACATAACTTGAATTGTTTCCTATCTGAATTCTATTGCTTATGAGTGAACAAACCAATGTTTGGTAAGTCCGTTTGTCTCAAAGTTGGCTACAGAAAGGCAATTACAAGGATGGTTCCAGAGGTGTCTTGACATCATGGCTAATGTGCTATTTTTTGGGGAACATTAAAAATAAAAGACAGCTGAATTAATCCAATTGAAAAAAAGATGAAAAATATTTTGCTCACTCAGATATACAAAAATATTTTTAAACAAACTAAAAAGGAAAAGGCCACAAGCCATAAATAATACTTGGAAAGAGAATTTGCTTTCAAGCCTTTTCAGTAGCTATAACAGCAATCCAACCGTATAATAGTTTCAAATTCATTTCAATGATTATTCATGTATGACTAAACTGACCTAAACAGTTAAATGGAAGGAATAACCACCATTCTTGAGTATAAAATTTTCTTGATGAGTTAAAATAGAGGTCTAATTTATACAAAAGATTTTAAGTAATATTAAGAAAGCCAAAGACAGTCATTTTTGGTGATGAAATCAATGATTAAGCCTCAGTTCACACAACAGTAATGTGATAAAGTGGCAGAAACCTGAAATCAAATCATATTCTAAAATCCTATCTCTTGTGCTAAACTGTTAACACTTATAAAACAGTGCTTTTCAGAGGCCAATTTGGGGTGCAGATTCTACACAGCAATGCTGAATGTTTAAACCACTAGAATTCCAACTAGGAGTGGCTATTTCAGCAGCAGGAGTAGCTGATGGCCTAGATAAAGGAGCGATTAAACAGATAAGCAAATGGTGATCCGCTCAGTTAAATAGTGGAGAAGTTAGTCTTGTATTCCCACTAAAGGAAAGGATGCTCTAAACCAGGTGGGCTACAGAAGTATTTGCCTTTCAATGTCGCCTTCTCTGTTTAAACAGAAAAGATGCAAAGCAAGCTGTATTGATCAATGTCATGGTAACAAGCGGACTGAATGTGCTTAGTCACCGATTAGAGTGGGAAGAAAACCATAAATGTTTCCAAAGCCTACAGTCTAGGATTAGACCTTTAAGGTGGTATATACTGTGAGAAAGAAATGCCACCCTAGAATTAAATCAGCTTTGCAGTAACTTGTCGAAAGAGCCTAATATAATGCAGTTCATACTATTCATTATGAACATTAGAAAGTTTTGGCACACACTTCAGAGCCTGTCTACATGTTGATCATTGAGGTTGCCATGGTGAATGTGAGTCAACTCAAGTTCAGTGAAAAAGAGTGGAACTGCCTACCCTTTATGTTCAGGCAAATCGTCAAATAGTAAGCAAATCTTTAAATGGTAGAACATAAAACCATTTTCCATCTTCAGATTTTTGTTTTCAAGTTGTATTATTTGTCTCACAATAAATCTAACACACATTTTTTTCCTACTCTAAATGTACTTGAGTTAGTCAGTCATGTTAATATGAATTACTTCAATGAGAAACAAGCTGCATTTTTGCCAAGTAATTATTATTTTCATGATGAATGAAGGCTATGCAAAGATATAGAGCATGAAACATAAAATAATTCTAAATCTCAAAAGAGAACATCCAGTGGCCCTTCCATAAAAAGACTGGTCGAAAATACATTTCAAATGCTTAGTGATTTAATATTTTGCCACATTCTACAAAACATCTTTAAAATGTACATTCAGATAGAAATATTACTATTTTGGGAAAGAGTGAGACAAACTCATACAAAATACCCCTTCTTTGCACTTGGTACTAAGGGATGGATACCAAAGATGAGAAACATGCCTTCCAAATTAAGGGAGCATAGGAGTAGACTGGCAGTGACAGTACATTCACCGAACACTCCACATGTTCTGTCACACTGTCCAACTCCCTTAATGACACAGACTACATAACCAGTTTGAGCCAACAGAAGTGATCAAAAGTGGCACTACTTGTTTCAGGCTAAGAATCTCAAAACAAAACAAAACAAAATAAAACAAAACAAAAACAGCCATGGAAGCCATGTGCCAAGTTGGCAAAGTCACTAGATGTAGATGACCTGGATCCTGAGCCACTGCTTAGAAAGCTGCTGCTCCAGGGGACCACAAACCCATAGAGATATGGCTTGGGAGAAAAGTTTATATGCACTAAAGCCACAGGGGTTGTGGAATGCTTGAGTTATCACAACCTAGCCTAATCTCAGCAAATAAACAAAACAATATTTCAAATAGAGAACAATCGAATTCAGGTTACCAGTGAGTGACCAACATAAGGTTAATGATTGGCAGAGAGCTTGCACAAGAACTAAAGTAAAGGTAAATCTTGAAACTGCAGAGAAGAGAAAGCACATTTCATGAAAAAAAAATGATAAATGCTAAATAAGAATTCTGACAATAGAACTGACGGAATCAGAAAGTAAATTTCCCCAGAAATAAAGTATTTTTGTCATTAAGTGTTCTGTGAACTGGTTCACTCTCCTGCTATTTATTAACCCAGCAGTCCATTGTCAAAGACCCAATGATGAATGTGTAGGGCATAGGGTTTTCCTTGCATAAATACTGGAAATGAATGTAAAAGGTCTGGTCAGTTACTCCTGTAGGAAGTACTAGTAAGACTTTCAGAAAACATTTTCATTCTATTTGTCCATTACTTCACAAATGGTAAAACTAAAATCAAAACAATCTCCAGGCCCTCGTGATTGATTCTTAAGAACCTAGAAATTCTGCAGGATCACATCCTATTCCTTCATTTGACCCTCTGTTTTGTGACCCATCCACTCACTCATTCAGCTACCATGTCTTCCCTGAGATTGAAACATCAAAATATTTATTCTTTTTATCATTAAGGTCCACATCTAATTAGCATGATCAGTATTGCATCACTGATAATAGATGGGATAAACATTATGAAAAAAAAATAAATATAAGATGTCTGGAAATCACAGAGGAAAATTCCCAAGCACTGGGAGATCAGAAAGTATTTTTCAAAGTCTGGACAGTGATTGCATCAGCTTTCTAAAAAGGAATGTAAACTAATCAAACAAAGGAGAAAGATATTAAATAGAGAAATGGGAGCAACATATACCTATTGGTAACACACTACTTGGAATATATGCATCCTATATCAAAGAGACAGTAATGCTCACCAAACAGTTCACATTTTCCACCACACTGTCCAGCTTCCTTTATAACTGAGGCCATATAACTAGTTTTGGGCAGTAGGGTTATTAAAAACAAAAAAAACCCAATTATTGCTTATTTCAAACCATGGGTCTAGAAAGCAGCAAGCCTGAGAAGCATTGTCAAGTGGAATGCAGCAGTAACAGTGGATATAGGTAGGTCCCTGTTGCTCACACAAGAGGCCTGCATTGTGTTAGCCCCTGGCTTTGACCCAGCCAATCCCAAGCTCTTGTAGGCATTTGTGGAGTCAACCAGCAGACAGGAGGGCTCTGTCTGACTTTCTGTCTTTCAAACATCAATTCAATTTTTAAAACTAGAGAGCATATACTTAAGATACATAAATACATAAAAAAGTAGTTTAAGAAAAGAACTAAATTGTACTTTTATTAAAGAATGGTAAAAATAAGAATGGAAATATGACTTAAAGCTTCCTAATGGCATTTTGGGGGAATATGGAAGTCATTCTATAAGGAATGAAAAATACAGTAACAAAAATTGTGACATAATTTGGCTTGATGTTAATATAGGTCATTTTAGAAAATGCAGTTAAGAATAAGGAGTCAGGAGACTTCTGTAGCTATCCAAGAGACAAGGAAATTTTCTACCTACAATACCACACATTGGTAGATTCCAGAGAAATCAAAACTGACAGCCAGTGAATGCAGGGATCACAAACATGTAGTTAACACAAAAATAAGGAAGCTGCGGTAGGATTAATGAGGCCAATGTGAAGCAAAATTGGAGGACACTATAAAATTTTGGAGAGGATATTTGGAGAGAAGGTGGAAATTTAAAAAAAGGATTTATTTTTAAAAAGACTTTATTTATAGATATGAAAGTCAAGTTACAGAGATAGTAAGGTATCTTTCATCATCTGAGTCACTCTCGAAATGGCCAAGCCTGGGCCAGGAATCATAAGGATCCAGGTCTCTCATGTGGGTGCAGGGACGAAGTCTTTGAGTCATCAGCTGCTGCTTCCAAGGAATATTAGCAAGAATTAAAAAAAAAAAAAACTGAAGAGAAAATGGAGTAGTTGATGATAGAGCGAGGCACCACAATATGTGAGGTAAACATCGTTGATAGAGGATACCCCACTGGAGCACAATGCCTGCCCAGTTAGATGGTAATGCTATATAGTGTGTTCAGGAATGAAGCTGTATATAAGGACATAGTCTTATTGTGCTCAGGGTGTGGGCTGCAACAAAAGCAAGGAAAATGTATCCAATCTCCAAAGGAAAGCAAAAGAGATGACATAGGAGGTGAAGTTTGTCAAGGAAAGTGGTTAGTAGTATTAAATGATAGCAAATGGTCAAGTAAGGAGAACCAAAGAAATAATCACCCATGGACCTGGCAACTGAAGATTCTCTAGATTTCATGTAGCGCCTAGGTTTCCCTGTCATTCTGTACCATTTGTGCTGCTTCTTTTGTTCATTCTTTTCCATCAATACTGCCAATGCTAAGTGAAGATGACTTGCCAGCCTTCCAAAATTTATAACATAACTATTTCTATTAGGCACAGCCTTCTGAACTATAAGTGAACATTTTAACTGAAACTAAGCCAATGAGAGTCCCTTTTTGTCTTTTGATAATATCATTAGGCTATATTAGGATTGGATATATAAAGCTCTATGAAGTTGGGAAAGATTTCAATTCATATGATACTATTTTATAAGGGTACTTGGTTCATGTAAACACTTAAGCTTGTCTATGTTAATCCTATTTTTTGCTTTAAAGTCAGATATTGGGGTAATTTCCCTCCAAAGTTTAGCCCTCCTGAAACGATATTACACTTTCTCATTCATAAAATGCCCATGCTGATTAACTATTCATTCTCCTGCCTGCCTCATATGCACATTTCTCCAAATACCATGCCAGACATAGGAAACTGCATTGCTGAAATGCTACAGGATGCCACATGCAAGGTGCCATACAAGACATGATCCCAGCCTAGAATTCTCATCAGGCTGGGAAACAGCTTATTCCACACTCTCAAAACGCTATCTATTTTATTACGCACACATCAGACCCACCAATGTCAAACTCACATTCCACTCATGGTTACTGCGTAGAGCAGCACAGGAAGGAAGTTTGAGGAGAGGATGCCAAGGTATTTAGTTCTGAGAGGGCACTGCTTTGAGAGCAGGAGAGAGAAAATTGCTAGAGTAACCATAACAGATTCCTCTTCCCACAGCCAAGGCCTCTCTTCTTACAGCGATACCCAGCAGACTGGGTTATGAAGGCAAAAGAAGCTATGCCTCCCAGGGAGGTTCTTATTCTTTCCTTCCACTTACTATGAACATTCAATGTCACTGGTCTTTACAAAGTGTTCAGAAAGAAAGGACTTATGAGAGACAGATACAGAGAGAAAATAGAGGGAGTTAAAGGGCACACATGTGAAAACAACAAGTCAATTTAAGACAAAAAGCAGAGAGAATCACAAATGCAGGTAAAATCAAACCTCCAAACACCAAACTCAGAGCTTTGGAAAAACTTTTCACTGTTTCATAATGAACTACCTTAACAGTTTAAAAACTGGTACAAGTTTTGAATGGATGGCACTGATGTCAGTACACATTATCTACAATCTGCAAGGGATTCACAGTCTTATTCTTAGTTACATTATTTTCATATTTTTATGACCCAGTTTGCTCATCTTAAAATAAGGAGCCCTGGAACTAAAGGTGCCTAATGTCCTCCCAGTTCCGAATACCTCTATGGGGAGAGTGCAAGCCCAGAGGACATGATGCTCATCTTTCTTGCAGTACTTCAAATCACTCAGCCAAAAACAAAGTTACTTACTTCATTGAATTTCAAAGTGCTTTTGCCTAAAAAACTATCAGAAAATCACTCCCAGGGCTGGCACCGTGGCATAGGTAGTTAAGCCTCTGATTGTGGTGGTGAGCATCTCATACAGGTGCCAGCCTGAGTCCAGCTGCTCTACTCCTGATCCAGGTCTCTGCTAATGCACCTGGAAAAGCAGCAGAGGATGGCCTAAGTGTTTGGACCATCTGTAAGTCCCAGAAAATGCCCCAGGATTCTGGGTTAAGACTGGCCCAGCTCTGGCCATTGAGCCATTTGAGGAGGGAACTGGTGAATAGAAGATTCATTCATTCTCTCGTTCGTTCATTCGTTCTCTCTCTCTCTCTCTTTTTCTGTGTGTGTCTCACTTGGTAAGTCTGCCTTTTAAATAAAAGTAAATTGTTTACAAAAATTGATCCTGTTCAGTAAGTCTCTTGATTAATTACTGGGGTTAGAAATGGATATTTAACACATTTGAAATGCTATAATCAGCATGCAAATGGTTGCAGAGATCACTGGTTAAGAACAAGTCCTGAAGGCAGACACCCTGGATTTCAATACTGATTCAGTTAAGAAATTTAAGCAAACACCTTAATATGTGCCTCAGTTTCTCTTTTGTAGGAACAGGAACAAAGCCAACTTAACAAAATTTGTATAGGAATAGATGAACCAAAAGTGGCAAGGTATTTAAAATGCGACCTGGTACTACGTAAGTATTTCTTTAAAAACAGATTATGACTAGGTGCAAGTATAAATGTTACTTTACAAGGAAAGAAACTAGAAACTGAAGGTTAAGAAACTGAGGGAGTTGGCACATTAGCTCAACTGGTTACTCTTCCACCTCCAAGGGCGGTGGAAGCACCAGTTCGTGTCCCCACTTCTCCACTTCCCATCCAGCTCCCTGCTAGTGGCCTGGGAAAGCAATGCAGGATGGCCCAAAGCCTTGGGATCCTACACCTATATAGCAGGTCTGGAAGAATCTCCTGGTTCCTAGCTGTTGATCAGCTCAGCTCTGGCCATTGCACTGGGGAGTATACCAGTATACAGAAGATGTGTCTGTCTCACTTCTCTATAAATCTGCCTTTCCAGATAAAACCAAAGTCCTCAGGTAATAAAGGATAGAGATTAGATTTAACAAGACCAAACTCCAAGGCTTGGAATTTTATTGCTGTTCTATGCTGTCTCTTTATGCAGTATGACTCATCAGGGAAGGGAGTACACTGAAGTAACAATCAAGGGACACACACTGAGAATGTACCAGTTTATCTGATTAGAGCAGAACTTCAACTGTTTATTATTTTTAAGACAAAATTTAAAATTTTAAGATCATATTTAAAACTTGTATATAATTTCCAAGTTTGGTGTTCATTAATTTTTCTATGTCTTTCAAGAAATTTTTTCACTCTAACACTTTGGTTAAAAATAGTAAGGCTTATTGAAAATGGACACTGTGGTAAACACTGATAAGGTATCCTTGACTCCTCACTATAATGTTCTATATTTCACTGTAAAGATTATCAAACAAAAGCACATAATGTTTGACTAAGCTCCCCAAGCTCCGTTATTTAGCAAATAGAAGTTAGGATTTCTGTCATCTGGGCTTCATTCTCAACTACTCTGACAACCATCATGCCATTATGGGATGATCTTACATTATCGGTGACAGGGCCTTGGAATTTCTAAAAACACACTGGCCCATCATAGTCAAGTAACAAGTAACAGGATGGGACACACAAGGATGGAACAAACCACATCAGGTTGAGAATTAAACATCAGCAATTTGCAATGGTCCTGTTTTATTGTACAGCTTTACAAACTGTTAGGACTTTCAAATGGATGTGATAACTCAGTCTCTCACTTAACTTAAGCACTGTGGGACCCATCTGAACATTCAAAGGCTGTTTTGCAAATAAGATGACTTCCTGCAGAAGTCGCCTGGCAGAGAACCCCCCAGAGCAGACACAGTGCAGGTGCTTGCAATCTGCCAGAATCTTCCTCTCTGCAGCTGCCCACATCCAGCACTACCAATAGCACACAGGGTCTCTTCATCAGAGGAACAAGGGCACGATTCCAGTCTTTACACAAGTCACCTTTTCCACAATTGCCCACTTTCTCAACTCAGCTCTGAAATGAACTAGTCTCTCCTTCACTCTTCTTCACATTATCCAAAATAACTCAATGTCCACCTTTTCCTTTGGGAAAATCAAAGGTTGACATGGCTACCTTTTGAACTCAGCTGCTTAATATCCTTTCTTCTGTTCAAAAGTTTTACTGATTTTGAAAGGTCTTATTGATAAAACACAGAGAAACTCAGGGGAAAAGGACAAAGAGAAAGAAGAAGAAAGAGAAAGAATAAAGAGGCCAGAAAAAAAAGAGAAGGAAGAGAGCCCAAGAGGAGCAGGGAGAGGCAAAAGGCTACTGAATGCATAATTGCCAGCAGTCTTCAAAACCGGTTCTTGTAACAAGCACAGAGCATCCTTTTGTATAAACCAAGGGGAAATATTTATATAGAATCCAAAGAATGAGTATTCTTTGTTAAATGCTAGAAAATGACAATGTATTCAATGTATTAACTCATCAATTAGGCTATTCTGAATGCTGATTTTGAAACCATCAGCAACCCTAAGCTAAGTATATTAAGAGAACAGAGAAAAAATTTAAGAACTAAAAATGAAAGTAAATAATATCTTCTTGTTTTGTGATTCATTTATGGTGGTTACATCTGACAGCTTTGGTGACATATTTAGAGGTTGAGATAAATGAAGTAGGTGACATAAAACCATCATGTCTCCCTTAACTACTTTGCCTCCTCCACTTAAAAAAAGTCTAAACAACTTACAAACAAAGCTAATGGGACAGAAATTTACCCTAGCAGCTCAGACATTGGTTAAGATTCCTGCACCCACATTGGAGTACTCAGATTGAACACTCAGCTCTGTTAATGACCCCAGCTTCTTGCTACTGTGGGCCCTGGAATCAGTGGTGTGGGCTAGATTGATTTCTCAGATCTTAACTTTGGCCTGGCCCAGCCATGGCCACTCTGTGCTTTTTGGGAGTGAACCAGCAGACAGGAGTGCCTTCTTTCTGACTAATGCAAATACAGTGACGTAGAAAACCCTTGTGATTTTTTAAGCAATTGAAAATTATATTAAAATACAATTTTAAAGGTCTGACATTGTGGTAATACAGCTAGTCCAACTGCTACCTGCAACAACAGCATCCTACATAAGCACTGGTTGGAATCCTGGCTGCTGTCCCTCAGTCCACCTCTGTGTGAATGTGCCTGGTAAAACAGCATAAAGATGGCCTAAGTACTTGGAACCCTGCCACCCACACAGGAGACTCCAGGTGAAGTTTTCATTTCTTGGCTTTACCCTGGATCAACTCTAACTATTGGGATCATTTGGGGAATGAACCAATGGATGGATGGATCTCTCTCTCTCCTCTCCTTATTTGAAAGACAGAGTTACAGGAAGAAGGTAAATCTTGAGAAAACATACAGCTTTAAAGGGAAATATTCTGTAATAAACACTTGATAGGAGTAAATCATGCCTTTGCTATATTTAGTTTTATGTCCTCAGTAACAGAATTACAACAGTAAACAAAACTTACCACAATTAACTCGGCCACAACTGTCCACTCTTCCCAAACATTCTTTGTGCGCTCTGGCTCCACACTTAAAACATAAATACCCTTGGTAAAATGTTCCTCTGAAAGGAAAAAATGAGAATGATCTATCAAAAAGTGCTAAATTCTGCAAGTTTGAAGCCATTAGGGTAGGAAGGAGGAAAAAGGTATCCTACTCAACTACTCTTAGCCATGACCTTTTTTCTGTCAGATTCAACCGGAAGCTCCAGGAGAAAGACTTTAGCAAATACCTGCAAGGTTCAAACTTGACATAATATCCCTATTTTGTAGCAGCTTGCTCAGAATTAAAAAAAAAAAAAAAAAAGAAAAGAAATCGGGAGACCTGTATTGTGGCAAAACAAATCAGGCTAAGCCACTGTTGTGATGAAATGGACATCCAACATTGTATGCACCGGTTCCTGTCTGTGCTGCTTGGCTTCCAAGCCAACTCTCTGCTAACGTGTCTGGGAAAGTAACGGAAGATATCTAAAGTTCCAAGCAGCTTTTCACCCTTGTCTTTTTGGGGCTTTTTGGGGAGTGAATTAGCAGAAGAATGCTGTTTCTCCCTATCTGGTTGTAACTCCGCCTTCCAAACCAAACAAACATTATAAAATTTCAGAAATTCTGAACAACGTTCCTGGCTCTCTTAAACTAAAATGCAGGACAGACCACACATACCTCAGGAGCATCTGGCAGACTTTGCAGGATGTCACCCGTGTGAAAGTGTGCATCTTGAAGTCATGGAAATTGGAGTCTGCGTGGTCTGGCCTTATGTTGGATCTATTAAAAAGATTTTAAAAATAAACAAAACACTTCCTAAAGAAAGTTTCACAACAAAGAAGCTGTTTAGTCATGTAAAACACAAATTGATGAAAATTGCATTCAGTGGATATCTGATTCAAGCAAACAAGTTGATTAAATACGCAAAGCTCTCTATGTCAAAATATGTTACCCACCAAAATATGCATCAAAATCTGGCTGTGCCCCAACCAGCAACATAGAAGAACACAAGTGGCCTAACAGAATGGAGTGTTCCAAGAGGACTTTCCAAAGGGCAATTGGGTCAGCTTGCCTGGAAACAAACCAACCCTGCCTGTGACAGTTCTCTGACATACGTGGGAGCATGCCAAAATGGGAGAGAACAGATGAGGAAGCTTCAGAGCCACAGTTTACCTCTTGTTGGATTAAGAAATTGTCTTAAAAACTTTGCAGAAATTTTTTTAAAGAAACCATCAGTGTGTTCACTAAAAATGTTTTTCTGTAACAATTCACTTTACAATCCAAATAAAAACTAAACACTGTTTCATCATGCATTTTGTGTTTTATGTTACATACACAACAAAAATTAAGGGACATATCACACTCTAGCATTCATTGTACATTGATTCTATGCCAATCTTTGAACAACCAAGTGATAGTCATTTAATCTTCACACCAATGGTAATGTCCAACAGAATTACAAGCATGGAAACTGAGGCTCATCCCAACACAAAGGAAACAGCAGAATTGGGACCACCAAGTGGGCCTGTGCTCTTAGCCACTGATGAGAAATCAGCAGCATTCACTTCACTAAGAGCTAGAGTTTTGTGTTTAGTGGTAGACTGGAAACAAGTTTTCATTAGTCAATTCTACAGGACTGGAAAAATTATGATCCATTTAGCAATACTACAGAACAGATAAACTAGAATAGGAAAGGTGAAAATGACTACAAATCACAGATCCATTTTGAAAGATAAGACAGCGAGCTTCAAGTTGTTGCACACAATTTGAGAGATTCTAGGAAAAGTTTGAGATAATGATGAGCTAGGATTTCCCCTTTTATAGAATACAACAACTTGCAACCATACAGAGCCTAAGTGTAATGAAGCATAACGCAGGCGGGTGACCAGGCATCAATCTCCAAGGTATCAGGAGAAGCCTCATGAAAAAACATTCACAAAGGCAATTGGAGTAGCAGGCAGTGAAGCAGAAGTGTCAGAGGGGTCAGCTTTCCAATCCATCTGGTGAATATGAGCGTGCTAAAAATGAAATCAAATATCAGCGCCATCTGGGATTTCTCTGCTCTGTGCTTCTGATGACCTCACTTTTTAGGAAGATGCTCCATGGCGAGCTGGAAAGTATAGGCATCTCCATAGAAATGTGCTGCTGATTAAAAATTACTGAACTCTTCTTTGGGTAAGGAGCCATAGACAAAAACTCGTCACATTTTCCAGAAAACACTGGATCCCTGCACTGCAAAAAACTGCACACTAAAAAGGGCATCAAAACCCATTTCCTCAGCCAGGGAGGGCTGCTCTTTTTCTCTCAACATCTAGGAGATACAAGTCATAGATGTACTGCCAAATACCATTTCAGTCCTGGGAACATGATGACTCTACCAATCTAGAGTCTTCAGGGAAAGGTAGGTCTCCTTCAGGCAGAAAATATTTAAGAATTTAGTAATCTCAGAAGCCACTCTTGGCCATAGGTAGGAACCATTTTGGGGGAGGTCAAATCATCCTACTCAAAAAATTGCATTTGAACCATTTGTTTATACCTTAACTAGAAAAAGGAGAAACCAACTGAATTTACAGAAGACAAAGTTGAAAGGAGAAACACACAGATTTTTTAAAAATCCAATGAGGAAAAAAGTTTCTCCAAATATTACTAACAGTGGTGACCACAAGAAAATATAGACTTGCAATGTTCGGGTCCAAGGGTACAGAGGGAATTCACAACTATTTAAAGCTCTATATGTTTTTTTAAAAACTAGAAATAAACATTGAAGAATGAAAAGTTAACTCTAACACCAGAATTGCTACTGAGATATAATTAAACATAAAAACCTAGGTGTAGACAGGACTCTGAAATTACACCACCTGGGCCTAAATCCTAACTTGTAAATCAGTAGCAGTGCAATTTTAGGCAAGTTAGCAGATATAAACCAGGCTTACTGATTAAACTGAACTCCAAGTGGTTATAACACTTGGCCCGACCCAGAGTTGGCATCTAATCAGCCTGTCAGCCCTGCCTGTAATTTATAAAGTGCAGATTCCAAATCCACATGATAATACAGAGCAGAACAGTGCTTCACGAACCATAGAATTGCTTGGTTTACCTGCAACCAAGTTCACAAGGAGTCCCATTAGCCTGAGAATCTCTATTGCTAAGTTTGCCATGTGCCCAATGTCCTCATGACCAAGAATCTATATGTAAGAGTATTTCAGGGCAATAAGAAAATGGTGCTACTCAAAAGAGTGTGTATGAAAATCTCAGCAAGAGAGATGAAGCCATCCCAAGTGCCACCTGTAGAGTTGGTAAGACATATAACTTGTAGCTTGTGAATTCAAAAACAGTAATTTGGCGGATAAGAACAGGTGGGAAAGTAGACTGGAACAGTAGAAGGGAACAGAGAAGCAACAGGACAATGGAGCAGAGAAAACACAAAGGCAAAATTGGGTTTGGCAATGTACCCTAATGGGTGAACCGGACACATGTGATGTTACAGTCCCATATGGGGGCCAATTTGAGATCCAGCTACTCTGCTTCTGATCCAGCTGCCTGATAATGGCCTGAGAAACACAGAAGATGGCCCAAAGGCTTAATCCTTGCCACCCATGTGGGAGACAAAGCTCCTGGTTTCCAGCTGGTCCAGCTCTGACTATTGGAGCCATCTGGAGAATGAACCGCTGGATGAAAGCCCCTCCAACATTAACTTTCACATAAATAAATATTTTAAGGGGGTGGGGCAAAAATAGCTTCTGTTGCATTCCTCTAATCTATTCGAATCCTGCAAGGCTCTTTATAAAGTTTATCACATTTATTTTTCACAACACATTTAGGTAGAATTGTTCATTTTAGAAAGACATTTATTCAATAACAACTGTATGCACAAACCTAAGGCAGGGCTGGAAGAAAAACCCTCCAGCTAGAGCCAGAGTGAGTGAAGGAGAAATCTAGGAAATGAGATAAAAGATCAACTAGGACCAAGGAAAGAAATCAGATCTCATATGGGAAATATACCACATTCAGGTAAAAATACACACACACACACACACACACAACTATGGCTGCTACATAGACAATACCTTGTATATTGAGGCAAGAGGGGGCACAGCAAAGCCAATTACAGGATTCAGTTTTCTATAGAGAACTAAAGAACCATTCTCCACATCTGCATTCCCAACTACCTATTCATTTTACATTAAGCATGGCTGTGTTCCAACATCTTTTCCTCTGAAACTGACCAGTTTTTATCGACTCAACCTTAAAATAACTTTCCCAAATTTAAGGTTTGTTGCTCTCCTGCCCCCCACTCTCAGTTCCATTTCACTGGATAACACTAACACAGACTTACTATAAAATGTTGACTAGGTTTAGTGAGACCACTTAACAGAGGAAGAGGTGGGAACAACATAAATCAGATGTTAATCTCTACAACATTCTGACACTCAATGCCAAAGTCATGATGAAATCCTAGGCTTTCATTAATTCTGCACATCTCTAAAAGAAATTGCCACATACCATTTAATGTGCATGTGAAAATGGACACCTCCCACTGGTCTATATGATGCTGAAGCGACAGGGACACTGTCTGCTCCTGTGCGATTCATCGCTTCTTTATTTTACTTTTCTTTACTCTTTCATTACTTCCCACCAGAAAATTATCTGCTTGATATTTAAGGCTGTTGGAAGTCAGAAAAAAATATTATGTAGAGTTTCATTTAGCTGCTTTCAAAAGGCTGGCTGGCCCCTTACAATACTAGATGGAGATGTAGGAAGTAGAGATAAAGACTTCCTGGGCCAAAAATCTTTTGCCTCCCATAGGAAAGAAAAATGAAGAAAATACAATGATTATATGGATTAAAACTTGATGTTATATTTACTTATATCCTCTATTTTTGTAAAAAAATCTTTTATAAAACCATAGTGACACACAAAGGTATGTCAGCAGTATCAGTGTATTTACTATGTTTTGTAACAGTCATTATTTCTAGAGCTATGTTCAAAATCAACAATTTTCTTCATTTTAACCATAAACCTTAATTCCTGACTTTAAGGTATAGGAATATAGCAAACATGTAAGTCCAAAATGAAACTACATATATATCGGGATTACAAAGAATTGATATCAAAATATTAACATTTATACCTGTCTATAAAATTTTATTTCATTAAATTGTGCTTAAAGTTAGAAACCCAGAGGCAGGTGCAGAGACATAATAGTCCCTTCTGTATTATGGATATAATCCATACCTACAGATACACATCTAAAACTATGCTGTATGTTACCAAAATTCAGAAAATGTTAAGACAAAATTGTCCAAGTATATATGTGTATATACATATAGCCACATACATATTATATACACACATATATTCGTTATTTATGTGTTTCAAGAAAATCTTTACAATCTTGATTTTTTATTACACTAAAGCATTTTTATTCCTCACAATTTAACCAAATCTCTAAACCTTCTGATCAATATTTACTATTTCAAGAAGAGTACTACAAGCAATAGTCCTTAATCTTTTTCCAAAGCAAGGCTTTGAAGTTACTTAAAATAAAATACTTTATTATTTTCAAGATTTTTAGTCTGATTTTTTAAAAAGGAAATTTTATTACATACGCACACCACACACACACATATATATCACCTTGTCATATTAATAAATAAAAGAAGAATTGGGATTATCTCAACAATGCTAAGTGACATTTAATGAAACATGTGTTTCTGATGAAATTCAAAATGAATTAGATATTGAGGGACAGGTCCTTGACATGATAAAAAATGAACAAAAATAATAGGAGAAAGTATAAAACATAATTGTAATGATGTTACAGTTAAACAAAGCTCTTAAAATCAACTGTTATCTTTTCTTCTAAAAAATATTAGGGTAATATGATGAGAAATGAACATGAAGAAAAAAATATTTAAAAAGCACACAAAATTATTTGAAGATAACATTGGGGGGCTACTGGGGAATGACGGGGAAACTCTATATATCTGACTTTACAATAAAATCTTTAAGAGTTCATGTAAAATAGAATTAAAAGACAAATTTATTTTGAAATCTATGCATATGAGCAGTCTTCAGAAAGTTCAAGAGAAATGTATGTTATTAAAACTTTGGCCCTTGCTTATATTACTAGGGAACTGTGGTCTTCCTAATTTTTACTTGTCAAGTATTATGATGAGGGATGAATTAAGGCTGTGATTATAGAATGAGTAAAATTATGCATATGTAAAAGTTAATGTAAAGGAAAAAAGAAGGTGGAATAGAAGGCAGAAATGGAAGGAGGTAGTGTCACCTTCTTAGAACTGTGCCAATGAAGTACATGAAATCTCTATTAATGGAAACAATTTCAACTACATGTTAATTTCAAAATTTTTGCAACCAAATAAGTTTATTTTTAATTCTTTTCATGAACTTTCTGAAGTCTCTTTGTACAATTTTTAAAGAAGTTAAGCAACTAGAATGAGCAACTAATAAGTTCCTGAACACAACCTAAGACAAAAACCAATATCAAAGCTTATACCCTTAATCATTTTAAGTATTACTAGCCAATTAAAAACCAAAGGGAAAATGAACACAATGCTTTCCATGTGCTAGAATATTCTTAATGTAAAAGAAGTTCTATTATTAAATTGATAATCCAAAGGACAAATCTGATGCATTGAAAAGTTGGCAAAGAAAGTAAACAAAAACGGAAATTTAAAAAGCAAAAAACCTGGTCAACAAGCCCATAATAGACCATTTTGGACTCATTAGTAAATCCTGTATGGGATATGTATGCTACAGAGTAGGGGAAGTCTACAAGGGTGCTACAAAGAATTCATGGGAAAACTGAATTAAAATAATTCGAGGTAGAACAATTTGAAAATCAATGCATATTTTTCCTCACATAATCTTCATGAAATTTCTGAAGACTCTATACAAGGTTTGGACACATGTACTCCTGGACATTGATTGCTTTACTCTCCTGACTTTTATAAGCGATGTAGTTTTGGGTGATGAATTTGCTCTATGAATCAACAAAAGCCCAGCACTTGTAAATATTTCCTTAAATGAGTGCAAGCAGATCATTAAGTACTTCAAAATGGGAAGCAAGTCTTAAGTGCTATTGCATGAACCGAGTTTTCCAGACCACGCAGGAACCTGTCCCATGTGAGTAGAATGACTAGCAATTGTGGATGCAGAAAGACCTAATTAGACTATGTAGTACATGCTCCTGTGAGTGGTACTTAATCGTCTGACTAGTTAAATCAGACTTTACCTAAGCTTCTTGAGTGTAGACTGTAGGATATATATATGTGTGTGTGTGTGTGTGTGTGTGTGTGTGTGTGTATTATATATATTTGGTCTTTTTGGTCTTATAGTCTGCTGGGAACCTTTGGTTTTCAAGAAATGCAAATGAAAAATAAATATTATTTGTGGAAAGGCATTTAGTATGTTTATTAATACACAGCTTGGAACGTATGTGGGCTCATGTTCAGCTCTGCTCTAAACTCCTGCTTCTTCCTAAAGTGCACCCTGTCTTCCTCTCTGTCTCTCCTCTCTGTATATCCGCCTTTCCAATAATAATAATAATAATAATAATAATACTAAATCTTGAAAAAAAAAATGAAGGGCCCGGCACGGTGGTGCAGTGGTTAAGGTCCTTGCCTTGCACGCCCGGGATCCCATATGGGCACCGGTTCTATCCCAGCAGCCCCGCTTCCCTTCCAGCTCCCTGCCTGTGGCCCGGGAAAGCAGTCGAGGACAGCCCAAGGCTTTGGGACCCTGCACCCGCGTGGGAGACCCAGAAGAGGCTCCTGGCTTCGGACCGGCATAGTATCGGCCCTTGCGCTCACTTGGGGAGTGAATCATCAGTCGGAAGATCTTCCTCTCTGTCTCTCCTCTCTGTATATCCGCCTTTCCAATAAAAATAATAATAATAAAAATAAATCTTTAAAGTGCACCCTGGCAGATAGTACACAGTGGATCAAGAAGTTAAATCATTGCCCCTTGTGTGCGAGACCTGGGTTAAGTTCCTAGCTTCCTATCTCTTGTGGACATTTGGGGAATGACTCATTGGTGAGACCTCCCTATAATTAAGGTCTACTTTCAAAAAGTTTTTAAAAAATGTTTAAATAATGCATATTTTATTATAGTAAGCAAAGTGTGTATACATATGAATGTATGTGTATGATTTCTGTATGTAACTGCTTCTGTGAAGCAGTTAACACAAGAAAAGATGAACTGGGACAAACCTATATTATAGAGACTAACAGCATTATGTAATTTTCCTTCATAGGACCTGTCACCATTTCTGCTTTTTACATTTATTTGTATAATCATTTTGATCAATGGTTCACTTCCCTCAAAATATTAAAACCTAGTGCTATGTCAGATTATGCTTGTTGAATCTCCTTTTAAAAAGAGATTAAGCCATCAGATTAAAATAGTCTTTAACAATGCATCCCAAAAGATAACTGGTTGTCAAATACTGGTTACACATATTATGTTAAACAGTTTAAACAACTAAACAGCTATTAAAGCAAAGAAATTCCAAGATAACTAACCTTTCATGGCATCAAAGGGCAGTGAAAAAATCTGGGAACCCAAAGGAGGGCAATATCAAGGCTGGCAAGCACCCCATAGCATTCAACACTCAGGACAGATCCCAAGCTGGCTGCACCATGACTCTAACTTGCCGCAGTACTTCTCACACCCTTAGAATGAATAATTCTACATTCTAGACACAATCACCAGATTGTTCTTGTCAAGTCATAAGCTCATCTAAAATCTCTGGTATTGAGGAAGCATTCTTATGCCAAATAAAGTCTTCGCAAAAAACCTCAAAATGAGACTGATCTTTCTAGACCTAAATTTAGGCTTTCTGTAAGATACAATCTGAACAGATTCATTAAGTGGTATTTTTCCCTTTGGTTCACAAGAACATTTATAGAATCAAATCCAAATATTTATTTTGAAAATATTCTGTATCATTAAATTAAATCCACCAAGTAGACAATGGATAAGTACAGATAATATATTCACACAATCTTTCAGTAAATTACCATAAATCCTTACTTTATTTTTCACAATTTGTTCCCCTAACACCACAGCATACTAATTATGCTGTTATTTGAAAGCACAAAGAAAATGAGAAACAGGACTTGCAAAAACCAAGCTTAAAAAGCAAAACAAACACAAAACACAGTTCAAAGAAGCATCCTTTGGCTACTCCTGAGGATCCATACAAAGGATAAAAAAACAAAAAAAGATTTGTAAGTCCCAATCAAATTGTGCTCCTTGTACTTCACATCACAGTCCTTTTATCCAAGAAAATGAATAAAGACTTTCAAAATACCACTAAAAACAACACAATGCGCCTGGCTCTGAAAAACAGCATATTCTTATCTACCACATATTACATTTGCTTATTTCAGTCAACAATTGCATTTTAGTAATTTCAAATATATATTAAGCACTGCATTTTGGAGACATGGCAAGGAAATGATTGAATTAAATGTAACATCGGTTAATTTTACAGCAAATATAAATGTCAGACTACCTGTGATTTGAGTGTATATTTGTTATACACCTACTATTTCTATTTTTGTTTCCCTGCCAATGCAAGAATTCTACAGTCACTCCTACTGCAGAAGGTAACATCCAGCAGTCACTGAAAGAGGGGCTCCATGTATTGATACCTATTCTATGATTCAAAACTCCATGATTGAGTACAGATCTGTGTACATCTGTACAAAGTTCATTGCTTAAACAATGAAAGTCACAATAGAAATGTTTGATTTTATTTCTCTGTTGTTGCTATCCAACATGACATTTTCTAGAAAACCTAGAGAGGATCCCTCTCAAGGCAGAATGATATGACATAACCATCACTACATATTTAATCAATGGGAATGTTTTTTTTGCATTAAACGTAATAAGCTTTTATTATGTCATGCATTTGAAAAGCCAAGTGCCTACTATGAACCAGTCTATAATTTAACACCAGAAATAAAACAGTGAATTCATACAATAAATAGGATTAACTTTTCCAGTCCCTATACCATCACGGCCCAGTGTGGACAGCCACACATACACATGTAAACACACATTTGAAGGTGTTTTTAAAAGCTTGTGGAAATAAAGTTAAAAATACATTTATTTGGCTGTGAAACAGTATTTTTTCAGGACAGACTTTTCTACGGATTTTTATAAAGATCACTCATACACATTGATTTCAAAAATTTTTTGGTACAACACAGGCTTATTCAGCATCAACAGATTGAGCCTTGTTAGCCATAATTCTAGGGTGGACAAATTATGTACCAAGTTTCCATGCTTAAAAACTGGGTTTAGAAACAAGCAATTGGATTAGAGCATGGGAAAAGGAAATTGACAGAAGTCAAATTCCAACGGAGGTGGCATGGGGACATGGAGACAACCAGAGATCTTGAGGTTATCCTGATAATGACTTCCCTCAATTATTCCATTAAGACACATTACTCAATCTCTCCTGAGGGAGAAAGAGAGAGACAAGGGAAGGAAGACAGAATGCAAAGTGAACACATGCATGAGAGGAGCAAGAAGCATTTTGAAATTCAGGTTCAAACCAAGACACCTTATACTGTTTGAACCACTCCAGTCAAGCAGCAGGTTCTACAGAATTTGGTTTTTATTTATTGGTTCAATAGGTCTGTACATAGTTCTAACACTAAAGGTGACATGAATTAGAAATACTAGGCAGGCACAGTGAATTTAGGTGTCTGTAGCACAGTTTAAATTATATCCAATGATATGAAGTTTGGTGTTGAATGATGCACTTGGAGATTGAAATGATACTGTTACAAGGCAATATTATGGAACAAAAGGAAGAAGTCTGATAGGTAATCTGACAAGCTCCAGAATGTTCCCCCTGTTCAGGTTCTGTAACAATTATACTTGGAGGAAAGTGTTTAATCAACATCACATCCTTTGCATACCAAGTCCCTGTGTTATACTAAACTACATGTACAAAAAATTTGAAGTGAACAGGGTTTTCTTTTCTCTTTCCCTCCCTCCCTCCCTCCCTCCCTCCCTCCCTCTCTCTCTCTCTCTCTCACTCACACACACACACACACACACACACACACACACACACACACACACACAGGGAGAGAGGGCCTGTAAGAGGGAGGGAAAACAATGACGACCATGAAAATGAACAAGTATCATAAGAATTGATGAAACACAATGTCTAAATTAACTCGAGAGCTATGACTGCTGGAGTCAGATAAGTCTGGCATGAATTGAGGCCATTAATACCTGTCAAAAGCAAAAATTACCCAAGAAAACCTAGAACTTTAAAATGTTAAATATATTCATTAAAAGAAATGTTTGTTACAAACATTAATGCGGCCAAATAATCAAGAAAGACGTTTCCTGAGTGGTTTATTAACAGTTGACGTCCAGAAAATATTGAAGGCTATGCATGCTATGAAGATAACGGCCCTCCATCAGCCTGCCATAAGCTGAAGGGGTAAGGTAAATATGCAACTATTTGTGCAGAGGATGAGAACTTGAATGGACTTGGACAACCTTGCAGCAAGTCATGTGCAGAACTGTTGAGTCAGGTTGGGAAAAAATAGAAGAAATTAGTGACCTTGATAGGTAAGAGAAGCAAGGGAAGGTATCTATTCTCAAGTGAAACTAGTCAAGATGAAGTACTGCATTTGAGCATTTGAGTCAAAAAGAAGGGAGCACTACACTGTTAGAAAGAGACTATCCGGGCCAACGTGGAGTAGTAGGTAAGTCTGTAGCTTGAGATGCTGGCAATCCCTACAGGTGTCAGTTTGAGTCAGTTTTGATCCCAACTGTTCATTTCTGATCAAGCTGTCTGCAAATGACCTATGAAAAGCAGCAGAAGACAAACCAACTGTTTGGGCCACTGCCACCAAGACTGGAGAAACTGCTGAAGTTCTTGTCTTCAGCCTATGCGAGGGCTGGGCTGTTGCAGCCATCTGAGGATTGATTCAGTGGATAGAAGATATCTCTTACTCTTTCAAAAAAAAAGTCTTATAAATAGCATGTTATGCTTTAAAACAGTATTGGAGTGAAAGGGGACTTTACAGTTTCACAGTATAATTATTAGAACAGAGTGCTATACTGGGAGAGGGAGAGAAGGGATCAGTGTCTGAAAGTGTCAGCTTGGCACAACACAGGCTTATTGGGCATCAACAGATTGAGCCTTGTTAGCCATAATTTTAGGGTGGACAAATGAAATACCAAGTTTCCATGCTTAAAAGCTGGGTTTAGAAAGAAGAAATTGGATTAGAGCATGGGAAAAGGAAATTGACAGAAGTCAAATTCCGACAGAGGTGGCATGGGGTTATGGAGAGATGTCCATCCAGCAAAATAATTAGGTGAAGGTGACTGACCCCATGATTGGCTGTTACTATTCATCTCAGTAATGCAAAACTTTTTGAAGCAGAGGAGGTCTTCTAAGGGATGACAGATAAGTAGGCTATGACCAATAACTCTTACCAAAGTGTAGATAGGGTGACTGTGAATCTTTGATAGCTGAGCTGTGAGGATTGGTTAAGAAGCGCAGAGAAAACAAATCATCCTCATATATAGGTTAAATAAACTGGCATACATAGAGGCACAAGGTTGAATAAGGAAGAAAAGCAAGGACTTGTCTGACCTTTAAGGAGATAAACACGATGAAAGCTGTGTTTTCAACATGACAGCAAATGGGTGGAAACATACAAATGCACATCTCTTCACCAAAGAAAACAAAACAGCTCCATAATGGTATCAGGATTATCTTAGAACATGGAAACAAAGCTTCTAAATGCTTTTCCAAGCTTGAAGAAAACTGGACAGCAAGCTAGGCAAGCTACCACAAGAATCTCAAGCTAACTTACAGCTCGGCTTTCTCCAGCTCCAGAATCACTATGGGCAATGTTCACTCAACCTGTTGCTTTAGAGCTACACCCCATAAAGTAGACCTATTTAGAAAATATTTTCAAATGATGAATATAAGCCTGAGATAATCCACAATTGTATGTGAATTTCATAACAATGTCTTGACAGACAAAACAAAACACCAATGTTATTAACTATCAGCAAATCCCAGAATCCGTGGGAACAGGACTGAATTTAAACTATTCTAGTGAGGTTACTGTCTGCGAGTCCAAAAGAACTAATGGCAAAAGGTGGTTTTGACACAGCTCTGCATCTGCTGAGCCAGTTGTATTTAGGAGCTCCCGAATATGCAAATAGCCTAAACAAAAGCTCATTCTTTACCGTGAAGTATCAGATTGATCCTCTATCCTTGCTTTTCTGCTGAATGTTGGATTTTCCTCCCTCAAAACTAATTACATTAAAGAAACTCTGAGTAAAATATTCTGCAAAGCACACTTTTCTCACTATCCTTGTCAATGAATTTCAAATTGTCCTGTGATTTGGGATTCTCTATTCTACATTCTTTATCCATTTTGAAATAATTTAAACTCCCAAATGAAGCAAAAGCATATAGAACAGTAAAACTCAAGTGGCTACTCCTAAAACAAAAATTGGAACAGTCTCACTGGCTTGAAATAGACACATGTGCCAGTCTATCATCTAAAAACACAATCGGTCTCAAAAAAGATTCAAGACATTTTAGCAAACGGGTTTAAAATTTACAAAAAGAAACAACTGCCTAGGATGTTGTGCTCCAGACAATGTGTAATAAAGACAGCATTACATCCCTGACCTGCAAGTGTCACTCTCTGAATAGAAGACAATTGGCTTGAGTCCACAGAGTTTTCCAAACCCCAAACATTAGGGAGGTGAACAGGAGCATCATCAAGATGCTGTTGTCTTCCCCCAAAGCTCCCTGCAGGGGGAGCTCCACCCGTTATGCCACAGTGCCCAGCCTTGGATACTGATATATGCCTATGCTGTGTCCATGCTCTGTAGTGCTTCTCCCCAATGCAACCAATGAACACCCTGTAACAAAAGCTGTGGCTGCCGACTCTGCTCTTAAGCCCTGCACCGGCTGTCCTTGCCCTCCACTTACAGTGCTCTCGTCATTGCCAGCTTATGCTTAGATCTTCCTCATGAGCCTGGTACCTTAACAGACTGCCTGCTCAACGGAAAAGCAGTGAAAACTAAGAAATTATATATATATATGTGTGTGTGTGTGTGTAAATTGTGTATTCACACATACATCCCTAACATAGAACTCCCGAGGCCCTCAAAGATAGGAATACCAGGAAATCTCTTGTGCCTGCAGTTGGTCTTTGATGTTGTGCCTGACCAAGAGCATCTAAGACCTTTGTAATCTCCTGGATGTTAAAGTTGCTCTTTACAAGAAAAGTTGTGGTGGATTCTGGATAACCTCAGGATGGCAGCCAGATGCAACACAACCAAACATGAGACTGGTAAGAAGTTTGGAACTTTCAATGCCACTGTCCTCCTGAGAGGGGAGGGAGAATGAAGGCTGATAACACTGGTCAATGACTTAACCACTCATTCTTACATATGGAGGCCCCCATAAAAACCCAGAAGAAAAGAGTTTGGAGAGCTTCCAGGCTGCCTGACACACTAAGTTTCCCAAAGAATAGTGCACCTGGAAAGGTAATGGAAGAGGCCACAGAAATCCCACACCCTGTCCCATATCCGCTGCTCCACACATCTCTTCCGTCTGGCTATAAATCTATCATTTGTAATATCTTTTACAATAAACTGGTAAGTATCTGATTCCTTCAGTTCGGTCAGCCATCCTAACAAATCAAGTCAATCTGAGGAGCTAGGCATGGGAACCTCACTTTATAGTGGAAGATAAAAGGTAGGGATGACAACCTTCTACTTGAAACTGGCTTTCGAAATGAGGGCTGTCTTGTGGGAAGGAATCCTTATCCTGCAAGATTTGAGTCTAACACCAGGTAGACAATGCCCAAATTGAACTGCATTATAGGTCACCAAATTAGGGTCTGCTAAAAGACTGCTGGAATCCCCACTCCATATTTTGGGGTGAAATGTTCCATACTGAATGGTAGGTAAAAGTTGAAACAATACTTTAGTTTTTTTCACAGCCCATAAAGAACCATTGTCACCTTGATTTCGTTTTCTTCCTTAAAGACTGTATTTTGTTCTTGTGCATTAGGAAACAGCTAGACAAACTCCCAGCCACTCTATATCCACCCTGGACAAACCCCTGGGCAAGTAAATGCTTGGGAGCAGATACTGAAACTCAGCAAGAGCAATTTTTGAGAACAAGATCTTGAGCATGACAATGCTCTGTATCATTGTATCCTGTAACTACACAATGGACTACACAATAACTCTTTCCATCCTTATTGGCAGACTGAAAAACTATGGCTCAAAGAGCTGAAATGCTCTTTCAAGGATTGTCAAGCTGGGGTATCTCAATCTCAACACCAAGATTCAAATGTTCAAATGTTCTCTAATGAAGTCCAAAGTAAATGTGTTCAGGCTTTATAAGATCTTGAGTCCATTCAAGTGTGAAATATTAGAGGTCATGGTTCCTGGGAATTCTCATCTGGTTCATCCCTGGGATAATGCCTAGAAAACCATTCTCAATACAGGAGAATATTCCGTAATAGACCATGTCCTTTTGTCCAGGATTTCAGTCATGCTAAATCCACTGAACTCAGAGCCCTATCCAAGGATGTCTTCATCCCTACTGCTCTATCCATTCATATAAATTCTCAGAAGGAGCTCGGTGCCATAACGAGGCTTGGGATAATGCTGCTAGCTTTTGAGGCAGCTTCATGCCCAGTCTATAAGTCAGTAGACCCAACTCTCCCTGAAACAATGGTACAATTAAAAACACCTATCCAGTTCCCATCTGGAAATGAGTTTGTTCCTTATCAGCTTACAAAAACAATCTTGGGAACGAACAATATCTCCACATTTCTATTGGTGGTACCAACATTAGTACGATGTTATAAAACAAAAACCAACTAACGAACATGGAAATAAAGTAAAGGCTAAATCAGTTTGACAACCACAAGTATAAAGTGCCTACACTATTCCTGGCACATAGTAAAAACAGAACAGCAAATAGTATTGTTTTGTTTAAATGCTACAACACACACTGTGAGGTAGAAATTCTCTTGCTATTTCGCTACTTCTAAATTAAGACTCAGAACAAAGTAACTTTCCCAAGCTCATGAAACAATTAGACTGGACTCTGACAACTCTTCTCTATGCCACAAAACTAACGAGTATAGAAATAATTAACTGGACCACAAAGAGTAACAAAAACACTTAAGTATGAGAATCATAGCCACAAAATAAACTTTTATTTCCATTTTTGTATTTGTTAGAAAATTCTGCCATCCATTTTGGGGAGGTGTAATACCTGAGACAGTGGTAAAGACCATCGCAGGCTGGGTGGAAGGGTCTGAAAACCTGAACTAAGAAATTAACACAGGGACTGAAAAAAGGAGTTGGAAATGAAAGATGCACCATAAAGAGAGAAGTTTCCCAGGGTACAAATAAGAATGTTTGAGTGGTCAATCTTGCAACATTCCATTGGGACCATTCAGGTGGCTATGCTGGCTGCAGAAAGACCAGTTAACAAGCTAATAGTAGCCACGAGAAATAACACTTCCTATTTTTTCCTTTTCATATTTGTGCATGACTGGTGCTAACTCAGCCAGGACTAAACCTTATGACTGGACTTGGAAAACTCACCAATCCTGAACCGAGTTTTCCTAAAACATGGTGAATAGACAATGGAGGCATGCAGCACAAAGTGAAGAAAATGAGGAAGACACATTAGAGTTGGTCCATGAGATAACCAGGGTTCTTTGACTTGTGATAAAGCTTGACAAAGCTTGGTTACACTGGACAGATTTCAACAGCTAATGAAAAGCTTATTTCTTGGGTTTCCTGGGTGACTACTATCCATCACAAGACAATGTTTTAAGACAATGACAATACTTATTGACATAGTATTGGTTTTCCTGATAGCTAAGGTAATCCTGCTGACCTGGGAAGTATACACTTTAAAATATAAATTCTGATATCTGGAATTTAGGTTACTAAAGGAAAGAATTAAGGAAAAAAATCTGTAATGAAAGTTTTTAATATTATGCCATCAATATGTCTGTCTCAAAAACCAATGATGTTCTGTGACAGTCTGTTCTCAGAAATATTGAAAAAAATCAATCATGTTTTTAAAAGTTGACCTCTGTAAATACTTTTGGGTCAGGTAAAGAAAAGCATTAAAAGATACAGAAAAGGAATAAAGCAATGTATAAGAATAAAGATATTGCTCACAGAAGATAAATAAATCACTCCAAAGTAAAATTTTCTTACACTTCATCTGGGCTACCGAAAGTCCCATGGAGACCCTTTGGTCCTGGTGCTCAGGTTCTGTGAAGACTTAGAATGAAGTGGTCCTGACCACTGATGGCCATATGGGTCATTTCCATTTTACTAGCCATGTCTCACAATCATGTGTAAAAGTGCCATTGATTACTCAATTCTGTACATAACAACACTTTCCCTCTTGTGTTATACTAGCAAAAGGCCTTCTTCACTAATCAACCTTTCTGTATCACACAGCATCTATATTTTCACAACAAGGTTCACAATAAGTTTCTGTGGTTCTGCAAGATGTGTTTTACTGTATTACTATATATCATTCGTCTTATTTGCTGCATCCAATTTTGAAGTTAAGCCATTCCTTTACTTATAATTAATAGGATTAACTTTTCATTATTATAATTATATTTTTACAGATGGAATAAGGCCTACTTACTGAACTGTCCTCAAGGTTTACAGAATGGTTACAGAAAAAGCCTTAATCTTCCCAAAGTCCCTATACCATCACGGCCCAGTGTGGACAGCCACGCATACACATGTAAACACACATATATGAAGGTGTTTTTAAAAGCTTGTGGAAATGAAGTTAAAAATACATTTATTTGGCTGTGAAATAGTTTTGCTTTTGATTTCAAATTTTTTTGCATTGATTTCAAATTTTTTGGGTACCAAAGCAAACTTACCTTTTGACTTTAAGAACTTTTTAAAGTATGCTGGTATATAGATGACACTCATACAAAAAAAAATTGAAAAAAAATTGAAAAAAGTTGAAAAAAAATTCTCTAGCCTATTTCAAGACCAAAAATGATTGTGGGGGCACGAAGACATTAAATATTGAGCAGAAATAAACAATGATTAGAGTGAGTGTGTGTGTCTATGTGTGTGTTGTTGCATTTAACCACCACGATTTATTTATCTTATTTTATCTACAGGGCAAAACAGATCAGGTATCTTTCAATCCCCTCTAACTGATGAAGTTCCAAAAAGCAAGACACTTGCCTGGGAACAAGGTCAAGACTAGGACATGGGCCCTTTCTTACCTTCCTCCCTCCTGTCCAGCAGTCTTTAAACTCCACTAAAATGCCTTTCCCATATAGTTTCCTAGTGTTTTTAGGATGATGGCACACAATCTGCATAATTATATTTTGAAATTGTTAAGCCTTCATTACTATTCATCATTAACATTGTTCTCAGCTGCCTTGCCTTTCCTCCAAATTATTAAAGATATTTTAAGCATAAATTAATCATTAGACATTTAACCTTCAAGCACCTTTATGAAATCATGTTATTGGCAATTTTACATAAATGTGAATTCTCACTTTCCAAACGAATTTAAAAACCACTTGCAAATACTCTACTAATAAACACTTAAAATTAATATTTGGCTGTTTCCCCAACCAGCCAGGTTCATACTGTCAACCTCCTAAAATATTCAAAATGGACTGCTGGCCATATTTTAAATTAAATATAAACCCATAGGATTTAGTTGTCATGGCTTAGACTTGTGTCAATATCAAGAGTCAATACAAATCTAATGTTAAAACGGTCAATCTTACTTTAAAATTTTATAAAATCAAAGATTTTCTTGAAGCATCAATCTTTTAGAGTCATCTGAAACCTCCCAAACTTGATCTAAGGAGAGTTTCATTATAATTGAATCTGGAATTGTAAGTTGGACTGTGCAAGACATTAAACAATTAAACAAGCAAGAAATTTAATTAAATTTCTAATTCACTTTGGATTTCACTGTATCCTGCAATTAAAAGGTTTCATACTAGTATCAAGTATTCACGAGTCAGGAGAGCCCTGATGAAAGTAATCTACAAAGTCAATAATAAGCAGTATGTTAATGTCAAACAGATGGTAGAACAGGCCTTCGTGCTAATACACACTGGAGGCTGTTGAGGTTTCCTCCTTCACCCCAAATCCACTGGCCCTTGGACAGAGGATGGCAACTTTTCAAGGCAGGGTTATACGGAAAAGAGGCAGATACTGTTACATGGGGAAGGGTCTCACTATCATAGATCTACTTTGAAGGAAGAAGAATTACCAGAAATCAAAGGGCCTGGAGTGCAGCCTCCCTTCTACTAGTTGCTACTCCTGTGGCTTGGGCAGGTAATTTCTTGTAGACAAAGTTACCCTGGCTTTGGTGATAAAGTCTGAGATCATGTAGCATATAGGTACTGGAATTGTTCAATTAAAAAGATGGAGGCGAGGGGGTGGTATTTTTCATGACATCTAAGACTCCTAATATGGCATCTTTATTATACTGTCCTAAATAAAACATTTTATATGGACAATCTCAAATAAGTACATTGTACAAAAACACATTTACATGTGTGTAGAACATAACATGACCTCAGATCAGGTATTCTAAAGAAAAGGTTATCACCGACTTCTTAGCCACTTCAATTAGTTTAGTGTCACAAGCAGAAAGAACCCTTAGCAAATATAACCAGATAAAAGGCAATATCTTAACCATGAAGTCACAGTTGTCATTTCAATCTTGATGCCCTCCTACCTTGAAGGACTCACAGTTGGTTCTAGTTTATTATTCCTATGTTGTGCAGAAAATCCCTTAGGTTGCATTATGATGTTTCTTCTACTAAATCAAAGCCCTGTAAAACGATGTAAATTCTCTCAGTCTGAAAGACATCGAGGTCAGGATAATTGCAGAACTCAATTCAAACTCCTACCACAATTAAACAGGCAGGACAGAGTTTTGCTTTAGTAAACTACACATGACCTCAGGTCTATTTTGTTATGTATGAAACACTACCTCCAAGCCAGTCAGTTTTTAAAATGCACAGACAGCAAGAGCTTTAATTTAAAATGCCAGTGTTCAATATGTCAAAGCTCAAATATTCTCTGGGAAGAAACTTTAATGCATATATATTATTAATGTACTATCAGAGAACAGATCCCTGGGTTCAATCTGACCAATGAGTCATTAGTCAAAGACTATATAAAGCAAATATGGTGTAGGATAGTAGATGAAAGGATTTCATTTCTAGTTGCTCTTGCTATCCAAGGGAGAAGACACAAAGGGAAAAAAATCTAAAGCCTGCAGTTTGAGGTTAGGAAATAGGAAACCTAAGATTAATAAAACATCAATTTTATTCTTTACCAGTCATCTGGACAAGAAACCCTTTAGAGGAAGGAAGAGTGGCTGCAAGTTCTGCATGGAAACTGAGGGAACAAAAGTGCATCTCTGTTCCATGATGAGCTGTATGGCTCAGGCAGCTTACTCCCACTTTGGACCCTTAGTTTCCTTATTTGCAAAAACATACACTGACTCCATCATAAAAGACAAACAGTTATCAAAAACAGCATTGTGTTTAATATGGTAACATCAGCAAATGTTAATTCACTGGATTGATGCAGATGGACTGGAATAATATTTTTGCTTGCTTTTTCATAAAAACAGGATAGTATTTTTACTAAAAACATATTTAGAAAGAATGTAAATGTAGGGCATTTGTGAACTTTGAAACTATTTCATTTATCCAAAGGATGTCTTCTTTGTGTAGATGGTAATGATACAGACACATATAAAAATGTGGAAAAGATGGAACAACCAAAGACTGGAAAATCCTACCCAATGCTGGAACAGTTAATCCTAAATTTCTTAGAGAGCTTAGAAGAATGTCTGCTATTCTAATAAATGAAAATGGGTTGAACATACAGATCAGACAACCAGTTCAAATCTGGCTCTCCCAGGAAGCAGCAGCAGTCAGCACTTATTCCAGTTTATCCCAAAGGAGGATGACGACAGTGTTATCACACTGTGTTCATACCTTCAGTGACTTGTGTAATTAACATCCAGCGCACCCTAAGTACTGTGCGAAAACCAACACATGTATTTAAGACCCATTTTAATCCACCCTGATAACTGGCCAGGGTTTAGTCTCAGGCCATGAGGATTTTTCCTGCAATTCCTTTACTCCTAAAAAAGGACTAAAATATTCTCTCAACAAGAAGAAAATATCGAGGCAAGTAAAATCAAACATTTATATAAATCATTTCAGGTTTAATTTTCTGATAAATTTAAAAAGGGACCAAAAATCTTGAAATAATGTGTAATTGAAGACTTGATTTACTCTAAGTCTTTGACACTAAAATAATTGACAAATTATTATTATCATCATGCATTCTTTTATTATTTGATTTTTGTAAAAATACTAACTTCTTGTCTAATGGCATCACTAAAACCTAAGTGGAAAGTATTTAAATTCCAAACACATTTATCTCAGGCATAAATGCACCATGCAAGAATATTTCTTTCTTATAAAACAAACTGAGGGAAACTTTCATCTTTTGAGAGTGCCACCATAGGTATTCTTGCCATAAATGAGGTAGCATGGTGTGAGAGAAAAAGTCCCACATTAAGATTCAACTTCAGTCACTGCCACTTTGAACTGAAAAAAATGCACATAAAATACTTGGTTTCTTTTTTCTGATTTTTCAAGGCATAACGCACCCTGAATCTAAGGTATTATCCAAAAACATTTAGGAAACTATATATGAAGCTGTAAACATTCTATCATGAAGTGATAAAACTAGGAACTTTACTTCAAACACTCAAAAATCCTGACTATGTACAACTAAATCAAATTTAAAACTGATGTCTAAACATGTTTAAAATGCTTGTTTTGGTTTTTGTGGGAATAGTATATAGAATTCACTGCATCTGCCCATAATTTTGAGTTAAAAATGATCATCTAATTTAGCCACACTTTCACAAAATTCTGATCAGCATTCAGTTAAACTTGCTGTTAAAAAAATCTTCCTAGATTGGGACTGGCGCAAGGCTTAGGGGCTAATGTCATCGCCTTGAATGCACCAGGATCCTATGTGGGCACTGGTTCTAATCCCAGCAGCTCCACTTCCTATCCAGCTCCCTGCTTGTGGCCTGGGAAAGCAGACAAAGACGGCCCAAAGCCTTGGGACCATGCACCCGTGTGGGAGACCTGGAGAAGTTCCTGGCTTCGGACTGGCACAGCATCTACCATTGTGGTCACTTGGACAGTGAACCATCGGACAGAAGATCTTCCTCTCTCTGCTCTCTATATATCAGACTTTGCAATAAAAATAAAGAACTCTTTAAAAAAATCTTCCTAGATGAAGCTTCTTTTCATTTTCACAGAACATATATTTCAAGTCTGGATATGAGGATGTAGATCCATCCTCAAGGATCTACAGGGGGAATGGCCACACACATCCTGTTTGAGCCCAAGAAGTGGGAACTGGTAAGTTTACCTTGAACAGCCTTCAAATCATTGTAAGGAAAAGTTTTCTACAATGAGAACCCACCAAAAGTCCAGAAGCTACCTGCAGAAACAGGTGTAAGAATGGCTGAGGAAATGAACAGTTGCAATATAAAGAACTTTAAAGTCTTCTTTAGACAGTTTATAAATTTGTCAAGTAGTACACTTTGTGAAGTTTGATCATTGCAAAAATATTCAAAATCTACAGAAAAACACAATTATAAGCAAAGTAACATTTTTAAAAGCAAAGCAAAATCTGTATTTTCTCTGATCATTGGAAGCAAAAGGCATATATTCTTCTAATAATCTTTGCTAAACGAAAAAAAAAAGTGCCAGCTGCCAAAATCTATTTTTGATCCTTAAAAGCAAGGAACTAAAAACTTGACCCCCAGTGAAGTATTTTCCCAAGTCAAATGTTTTCCCCACACCAAAACAACAGGTGACAAACTATTTCATTACACCTTGCAATTTCTTACTGCTTTGCATTTATATCATAATGCTGATTTGAAAACATAAGCTTTACTAAAATATAAACTGCATAGAAAAAGAAAATCTAACATTAAAGTGAGGATCCTTCAAAAACTTTACATAGTATCTTTAAATCTATTTTTCCAAGAACTTTATCAAAGACTCTCATACACCATTTGTGCTTAGACCCCTGATCATCCAAGAGATGCTCAATAAATACAGAACTACAGACATAAGATACTCTTATTCACAATTCTATCAAGTGTGAGTTTCTAATTATTTAGAAGACAGGGTGACAGAGAAAGAGAGAGAGTGGGGAATGGGAGAGACAGAAGAAAAAAGATTTTCCACCTACCGGTTCACTCCCCAGATGACCATCAGGGCCAGGTCTAGGCCAGGCTAAAGCTGGGAACCAAGATTGCAATGCACATTTCCCATGAGGGTGGAAAGGGTCCAACTACTATTGGTTTTCAAGGTACATTAGAAAGTTGCTGAACTGCAAACAGAGGAGTAGCTCAGAGAATGCAGGCCTTGAAGTGTAACTTACTTCACCACAACACTGGCCCTTTAAGTATGACTATCACTTCAACTAGAATGCTCTTGTCTGCTGGCCCAGGAGGAGAAAAAGGAAGCTTGTCCCATTGTTTCCATCAAAAAAGCTGTCAATTCCATTCCCAGCTTATTTTGTGATGCACAACATAACGTGGTAATTTCTTCAACTGAGTAATTTCTCATCAATAAATATCCTCAAAGTGGTATACATGATATTAACCACTGGTCTTACATCTACAATCTTCCTATCGTTGAATTCACTGGTATAAATTTATTTTCTTTTTTTATTTTTTTGAAGAAGCCATGTCCTAAATTGGCTTAATACAATGAACAATCCTAAAGCAAACACACTCTTTGTATTAAACTCTACACTACCCATACAAGCTGAATATAGTACAGGGGTCATCGCTGCCAGGTTACACGCTCCTAGCTGTATTATCATATTCATTACAAAAAGAAAAATCACAGCTCAAAGCTCTATTATGAAGGGCCAGGGAAACAAACACTAATTTCAGCTGAACAATTCTTTTTGCATTTAGTTTAAAAGTAACACTTTTATGTTAAGTGGAAATTGGATATCTTTCATTTCTCCTCCAGTTCCGTGATTTTTTCCTTCCTTGTAAGCATGTTCAACAATGTCAGAAAAAAAAATGTCAAATAAGTATTAAATAACAGAAAAATGAAAGATGTTGATCCCCACTAGGCAGTAACAAGAATACTATTTAATATTTACTAATGCTTTGTCATGCATGAAATGTTTTCCCATGTTTCCGGATCAAGCAGGCTACTAACAGACTCCACTCCATGACAGCTGTGATTTTTCTGAGCACTGTCCCGTGTCCTACTTCCTTTTATTGCTGCCAGTACAGCTTCCCATACTGACTTAACTGCCAATTTTGAAAGGTTATACACAATACATTAGATTCAGGCAGAGTTGAGCTGGCTTCAACTTGGGAGATTAATGCGAATAGGTCAGCACCACAGGACTCAGCTGAGCCCAGGAGCAAAGCATTGCATCAGCATGGATCATATACCCAAAAAAAACCAAATTCTTCATGTTAAAAACATGGAAGCCTTTTCAGGACAAAGAATAAAAGCTTGTTTCCACAGAAAATGATTTCCAAAAAAAGAAACAAATAAGGCACAGGGTGCAAACATGGAGATGATCTATTCAAGCTTCCAGTTTCCAAGCAGACTCCGGACACCGAAAGATGCCAAAGCAGGTGCCACCAGTCAAAATGTCACACGCCCACAAGGCCATCCAAAAAGGCTCATCCTCTGGCCAACTCCTGACTCTGCCAGACTTCCTGGGCGCCTTGTAGTTTTCTTTATAGTGAACTCCAGGGAGGAAATTTCAGAATAAATATCAGGCACAAATGGCATTACGGCTGGAAAGAAAATGCTTCAAGAGCACAAAAGGCATCACTGATTAAAGCTGTTCCTTGTTGATGTGGTTGCCTACTGGGTAGAGAAAAGCTTACCTTGTCGCAGCCACTGGCCTGGATTCACTGTCCTTTCCAATAAACCATGTAATAAAACTTAATGAAACCAGAGACCAGAAGTCACAGAGAATCAGAAATGCAGACAGAGAAACAAGGAAGCAGGTAGACTTTGAGCCTTTCAGTCTCAGTAGAATCTGGGCCAAGTTTTCCCTACACCTCTTGAGACCAAAGAGGCCCCCAAAAGCATATATTTTCTGCAGTTTTTCATACAGCTGGTTGAAATCAATGCTGGCCACAGGAGCCTGGGAAATGTGAAAACCCTTCTCAGCTTATGTTTGACCCCAAGGATCAAACCAGCCTTCCAAGAAGAAACACTAACGGGAGGCCCAGACACTGAGTGTTCTCCAAACACCTTAGAGAAGCATACATTCATATGTGAAGGCTGAAGCTAGGAAACAAGGACACCAATCTGAAGATTTTCAACACATCTAATGCTGCCAGTGAAGGAAATGAGTCTTTCAATGTCTCCTATCAATGACTCCACACTGCACAGCATCTTTGTATGATACCTCTTTCCATGAAGGAATGTTGTTAATATTTTGTCAGACAATGGAATGAAAATTCTACAGAACAGAACATTGCTTCTTGTCTTGTCAGACATGTAAAACATTTCAAATGTACATAGTAGGTGTTTGATTTAAAGGTGAAGTAACTGGTTGGGACACACACATCCCACTAGCAGAACTGTTTGGGTTTACATTGCAGCTCATGTTCTAATTCCAGCTTCCAGATAATGCACACCCTTGGACGTGACACTGGCAGCTCGAGCATGTCTGACATTTCTGTGGGCAACCCACCTTGGATACCCTGTTCTGGGCTTTGTTTATATCAGCCACAACTACTGCAGACAACTGGAAAGTATGAATGAAAATTCCCGTCTCTCTCCATGTCTTTCAAATATGTAAAAATTCTAGATTTACAATTAAATGATTTGAATTATGTACCAGGTATTATGCTAGGACAGATAATGCACAAGAATATCACCACAAACCCTGCTTTCTCAGCTTCCCAGCATTTAATGTCTAGTGAGGAAACACACATTAAATAAACAGATGGATGCACCTCATGGCAGACCCCTCAGGTCGCCATCCAGCCCAACATTAAACGTACACACAAATAAACTGAAAACTAATTCCAATCAGCTCAAAGAAAATCATTGATCAGCTAAGTGCATTTATTGATGTATATATTGTATTTTAATAATAGTGACTTCAGGGGCCCAGGGTTGCAGCACAATGAGTTAAACTACTACTTTCTATAAGACATCCTAACTCAGAGTGCTGGTTCCATCCCCAAAACTTTTATTCAACTTTCTAATAATGTGCCTAGGAAAGCAATGGAAGACAACTCAAGCACCTGGGACCCTGTCACCTACACGGCAGAATCAAATGGAGGTCCAGGTTTCTGGATTCAGCCTGGTCCAGCTCTACTAACTGCAGCCGTTTGAAGCCTCATCTCTGTCTCCTCCCAGATACTCTGCCTTTCAAATTCACAGATGTTAAAAATAATTCCCTTTCACTAAGCATTCCAAAGCATGCAAAAGGGCATGTATCTCAGAGTCCACAGGCACATTATCTCAAAAGAGCCTTTCACCCTTCCAAAAGTTCTCACACCCCCAAAGCTTCCAGGGCCCCAAGCACACTGAAACCCACAACTTTTTTCCCCCAGACCCATAAGATTTTCTCTTACCTGATGCCTAGCTCTTTATAATATCTCCCTAATAAGCAAAAGGTAATCTTCAGTCATTAGGAGGATACAGGTAAAACAGAATACCAGGATTGAACAGATCATCATGGATGCTTTGTGAAAAACAGACTGACTAGGCAATGACAAGGTATGTAGATTAGGAATCTAAGTTTAAATAGCGGAAGGGCCAAGAGAGACAACAGGCAAGGAGTCAGAGACCATGGAGACAGAATACCTGTGGCAGAAGGGTTCTGTGTCAAGGGCAACCCCTGGGCCTCCACTTCCTCATACTTAAGTAAACAGGAATGGCAGAAGAAATGATTTGGATGAAAATATGAAGAGCTCAGTCTTAAAATTTAATCCATTATACAATAAGTAGATATTATTAAATTTCAAAATAATATTTAAATTCAATTGCAAAAGTTCCTTCATTGTTAAATGCCCAGGGCCTTCCACTGGTGTCTGGCAACAATGCAAGGGCTCAATAAATATTTGCAGAATGAACAAAATTTCCTCCTGTAATTTCCTCTCTGGTCTTCAAAATATCTGAGCAATATCTTTGGATTAAAAGAAATTATGTTTGATGAAGCCTAATTTTATTTTCAAAACGTGCAAAACATGCTTACTGTTTTTGTAACACAAACTATAGCAAGTAAACTTCAAGACAAAGTTCTTGCCTACTGGAGCCTCAGTTTGAAGACAGTGCTTGGAAGCACTGTTTATTTTACCTCAGACTCAAGTTTTCTCTTGAATTCTATGGCAACTGTAACCTTAATTGTGAGGGACTTCGCATTCCTCGTGAAGGTAAATGGACAATACTTTGGAAAGTGTCACTGTCCTTCAGATGAAGTGCCATGTGTGGCCTTAATGGCTTAATATTGCCATCATCCACCACATCCTGTCTGGCATGCTCACAGGGAAACAGACCTCGAGGCTGGCCCTCGTACCTCACAACTAACATGACAGTACAGCCTAGCTCCAGACACCTTCCTCAGCTCTTGCCTGGATTTCTAACCCCATATCCTCATCTCTTCTTAGTGTTTAACTGCTTTCCCCCCTGATATTTCAGCAAACATAGCAATCTCTGCATGATTCTCTCAGGTTAATGCACTACATATCCCTTGATCCATACAGCACATGCTTGGCATACAGTATATAGTCAAGAAATGTTAGATTGCAGCAGTAACAAAGGCACATGCACTGATAAAAAAAAAGGGCCTTTTCTGCTCAAGGAGTGAATGTGAATCATTAGAAATTTCAAGAGTGAGTCAGGTCATTCAGCAGCAAGAGGACTTTTCATTTCTCTTCAATGAGCTCTTCTAAATCTAACACTCTCCCACCACAAATAAAATTTTATCTTGCCTCTCAAGGTTACCATTCTTTATCATTTAAAGAAGATTCCTTAATCTATTATTTCATTTCTTTATTTTACATTTTACCTACTATTGACTTATTTGGGGGATGGTCTCCACAGTAGGAAAACAGAAACAAAAACCCTACAACATGCTCAGTATAGCAACATCATGAACAAAGAAAATCCATGAACTGAGATCCTTAATGCTATTGCAAATGATATCACAACAACTTTGTACAAATGAGATTAAATGCTCCTGTGATTACTAGTGTCTTGAGCTATAAAATGGGCCTGACAAGATTTGTCAAGTTAAATCTAACAGAATTCATGAGAAAACACAGAATAGAGGGGTTATGCAAAAAAAAAAAAAAAAAAGACGATTTCTTAACACTGCTACAGGACCTACAACCACATTTTACAATATTATGCACACCAGTTTAACCCAATAAAATATTTGCCATCCTATTTCACAGATGAGTAAATGCAATTGTGAGAAGCTAGAGACAAAAAGCCCTTTGGGAATAAATAAAACTCAGCAGCACCTATCAGTCAGCCTCTTAAAGTTATAAATATATTCCTCAGAGTAGGATCCCCAAAAAGACAGCTCTGGAACATTCTTGACTCAACAATCCCAGCAAGAACCTCAACTCTACTCACTGTTATGCATGAATAAGAGAGAGTGAGAAAGAGAGGGCACAAGCATGCAGAGGAGAGAGAGGAAGAGGGGGGAGGCCAGGGGAGAGGAGGACAGGAGAGGGGAGAGGAGAGGGAGAGAGAAAGAGGAGAGGTGACTGAGGGAAGGGAGGGGAGGGAGGGGAGAGGAGAGGAGGGGAGGGGAGGGGAGAGTGGGGAGAAGAGGGAGGGGAGGGAGGGAGGGAGAGGAAGGAGGGAGATCGATTCTCCCAACCCTACACAAGCAGATCACAGCTGCTTTGCTTTGTTCAGTCCTTCCTTGCAGAGATTTGAAAAGTTCAGATGTGGTTCACTGCATATTTTAAATAATGCCCCAAGAAGGTCAGAGAACAGGATTGCTGAGCCAAGATGAGAGGAGATGGGGAAAGGACAGACTTAGATGTAGGCCACCTCTGGGGAGATGATTTGTGTTCACCACATACTTATGGTTTACTGGTGTTCCTGGACTTTGTTTTAAAGTCCTAAATGAAAAAGCAACATTTTAAGTGCCTTGGAGGTGATTCACAATTATTTAAATAACAATGAGCCTCCCATAAAGAATCTTCATCTTCTGTAAATAGCAATGGCAAATGTTTCATCCCTTTCAAAAACATTAACTCCTGATTTCCCACCACCCTCTCCACCAGTGCCTCCCTGGAAGATTCCAGGAGTACTAGGAGACAGTGTAAATGCTCAAGGCACAGGAAAAGAGCTGTCCTATGGAGCTACTCAAGGTGGACCCTTTCTCAGGTATTTTCATGAATGCTGCAGTTTTCTAAGCTTTCTTTTATTCTCCATGACTTAAAGTAAGTAGTGGGACTTTAGATAACAGATTAAATAGAAGAAAAAAAATGAATCATAAGCAAAACCTTAGGCTTCAGGACTTAGGTAGGTTTTCCTATTTTCCTGAGCACAAGACAGGCAAGAGTTGTCTTACAGAGCTGAGAAGGGATAGAAGGGCTTTTCTACATAATGAGCTTCAAAACAGAGGAGAGGAAAATGAAATAGTGGAATATTCTGCTGTGCCTGATTAAAATTCTGATTTTTACTTTATTGTTTATGGCATAATCTCCACTTACAGAAGAGTTCAAGTTCGACTTTCAGCAAGTCTCAAAAAAGGTTTTACCTCTCATGATCCATACAGTCAATGGAATTTTAAAATACAAAACCCATTTCTAGTGAACTTTTATTATACTGTTCTGATGCTTAGATAATAGTCACAGATTAAGAATCTCAGGTTGCTACTGTGCTGTAATCATCCTGGGATGAAACTATTCCAATCCATCTTTATTGCTGAACGCACCAAGAGGAAGGTAGTTGCCTACAATCATGCATTCCTCCCTTCCTCCGGTTAGAGAATTTCAACTCTCAACCAGGTGTTGACCTGAAACAAAGAACGTATTTCCCAGCCTCCTCTGTCAGGTGTGAGTGCATGAATCAGTTATAGAAAGTATTACATAGCATAAGTCTGAGCTATTTCTGCAAAGGATCCTTAAAAACAGGGGATCACCTTCTGCTACCTGGGATGGAGATGTATCTGGAGTTCCAGTAACTATTACAGGGTACAGGGTAACAGACTAATAGCCAGGAAGAGGCCAGAAGCCTGACTTGCTCATGAGACCTTCAAGAGCCACTCTACCACATCTTGTCAAACAAACCCAGATCGTTTCACGTGAAAGACCAACATGTAAGCATCTGGCTCATTAACTCTCTTGTATCTAGGGATGAGCCATTTGATTTATGGAAACTGAAGAAAACAGTAACTGACATGTCTATCAGAGTGAAGGAGGATAACTGCTCGGGGATTAAAAAATAAAAATCTTGCTTTCTTCTCTGAAGAAACTTCTGCAGCCATTAGACTTCCAATCATTCCCCCACTGGAGCCAAGGCTTGTGATCAGCTGTGCCTTTGCACATCATTACTAATCTCAGCATGCTATCATCCAACTGCAGCTGCCCAACTCCAGGTGCCTCTCTAAGAGAACGTACTATGTTTATCATGTTGCCTACAGTCATTGAAAAGGTGGATGGAGGTCAGCAACTTCATCACTTGTGTCCCAAAACAAACAGATCCCTGCATTAAGGTTAACTACACAAAACCGCTAACCTCATCTACTTAATTCTTGTCCTCAATATCAATAAATCATAAAGAATATCACAGAGTATGATGCTCTATAGTTTTATTAGTATCCATAAGCGTAGAATGCTGAATACAAAGCAGTACTAATAATAGCAACAGATATCACCTTGCAGTTAAATGCCATGTGATTACTATTTTATCATTTGGCTGTAAATAGAGAATAGAAGAGTACGGTGCTGATACCCTCTGGAATTTGGAATCAGTATTGCCTCTGCAATGAGGTAATGTGCAGATGAGGTAACTGAAGCTCTACCAGAGATGTGGAAGGTATGCCCTGTAGGCTGCATAAGGCCCACACATCATCTGAACTGGCCCTTCCAAGGCAACTTAAGCAGGACTCAAAATTCTATAATACTATAAGATGAAACTTTCATACGGCGCCTGAATGGTGTTCTAGGTAGCCAAATGGGCCTTGACAAAAGAGACGTTCTTCAACACATAGCACGTGAAGAGCATCTATGGCCACACAGACAGGTCATGGTAGCAATTATTGCTCAGCCTACAACTGTCTATGAACCTAAAAATATTTTGGCTATAAATCATACTTCTCAAAATATTGAATAAAATAATCATACAGGAATATTCATTTTTCTCTTCAGAGATACAGTAAAATATTACAATCTTACCTTTATTTTATTACATAAGCACTGCCTAAAAACAAACAAAAATTACAGAATTTTTCAGCTAACGTTAAACAACGCTGGAAGGCAAAAGAAATCACAGAATCGTTTTCCTTTTTAATCTTGCTTTTTGTTAAGCTTCACTTCATAGTGACCTGTACGTTGTCACAACAAGGATCATTACACACCTTTTAATCCATACACACCAACACTGAAAAGAAACACCTAGAACAATGTGTTCTTTGGTAATTACATCTCTGTATGCCACCCTTTTGAAACAAGCCTCATTTATTTTCTACCTCTTTGTTGAACTTCCTCCTCCTTTCAAGAAAAGAACGCCGAAAGAAAACAAGTCCTTAAACCATTCATTAAATGCATCAAGCAATTCAGCCAGATTCAAAGAACAAATGCATTAAAGCAAAGGGAAGATAAGAAATGTATTCATATGTATATTTATTGTGTGGGAATATGTCTAATTTAAAGATTCATATTTTAAAGCATAATAATTTCATTGAAACTTTAACATTACAATACTTTCTTCGACTGGTAAAAGCTGGAGAACCAAAATACTCCTATGACAATAAAGTCAAACAGAAGGTTAGAGCTCCCTCTTTCTTCTTTTCTGAGAAATTCACCAAACCCTTCTAAGAGCAAAGTTAACAAGCAGACAGCCTGGCAGCACTCAGAGGCTTGGCCCTCTTGCCTTTCACAGGTATGCATCAGGGGTGGGGAACACCTGGCCCATAAACTGGATAAGGTACACAAAAATCCTTTTGTCTGGACCAGCCAAGACAATCACAGTAATGGAAATTCAGTAAATCTATAAGTAGCAGTTTTTAGGTTGAAAATTTTGAATGACCTATAAATGATGTTATAAAGAGCCAACGAACCCTTGGGCAGGAAAAAGACTCCCACACAATATATGCTGCAGGCATCAGACAATACTGGTTCCTTATTCTTCATAGCTGATTTTAACAGGAAAAGAGGCTTTTAAAAGTAGAAATACTCACAAAGCCATTTCGAATTGCTCCAGCCATTTTTTCTTTAAATCTTTTGTTTTGCAGTAAAATTCCAACCCATTTTGTCCTTGGGTATGGATGAGGTAGAAGCCATAGGACCACTGTTAAAATTAATATTCTTTGAGTTAATATGAATCTTAATAGTACCACTATGAACAACCCAAATTCCTCATCACATTACCAATACAAAAACTGGGAACAATCCAGTTTTTAATATAACCAATTTAATGTCTATTTTCTGTACCAAATATATTTTATTGCCTTGATCCTTAGAGCACTACAGATGATATTTCTCAGGTGTGCAAATGATCAATATCTAATTAGATGAGTCATCTCATACTAACAAACTAGCCTGTTTTCCCAAATATTCAAAGTTATGCATAAACAAGTTATTCATTTCCCCAAAGTCACCTTTTTATTTTCTTTATCAGTTGTAGGATTGTTGGCTATCTTGTACTGCTGCAGATCTATGATCTCCTTCATTTCATAGTTATCACCTTTCCTCTTACATACAATCACTGCCAGGTCAAATAAGAAGATATGCCTGTGAAAAGAGAAGAGATGAGAGCAAAGAGAGGACAAAGAAGGAAAGGGAGAAAAGTTGGGGGAATGAGATCAAGAAAAAGTGATTTAAGTACACCACCCAAATTACTTTCTTTTCATTAAAGGCAAGAGGCACTGCTGCATATGGAAAGGAACAACAACACTGACATTGTTAGGAGTTGTGTCCTAGCACTACACTTTTCCATGGGGACCTCACTGTTCCTTTGGTCCGATGTGAAACATGGACAGGACCATAATAAATGCAAAATGAACCCTGCAGAGTTAAAAAAAAAAAAACTGTGATAAGCCATAATGCTTATTCAAGAGTACTTATTATTTAAAATGATAAAACTTACAGAATTAATGCTAAAGCAACTAACGTCTCCTGAATTTAAAACCCCCAGGGCCACTTGCTGGGCAGGTATTTTTATCTTCCTCTTCCTGAGGGGGAAACTGAGGTTTAGAGATCATCTGGTCAAAGTTAGACTGCTGACAGGAGCGGAGCAGGACTCCCTCTCAGATCCAACCTTCAACCCTGTGCCTCTACCCTCTATGCTGCTCCCCATGGTTTCATGGACCATCTAAAATATGAACTGAGCGGTGAATGGGCACACAGCACCACCCAAGTTACAGTGAAATCTGCAGGTTACCATCCCTCTCTTTTCAATTAAAACAATCTAAGTTGGGCAAAGAAACAAGCTTTATATTGCTATCATTCAACATCCAAACTTGTGTATTTTCATAACTCTCAGTGATTAATATAAAAACTTGTCTTAACACAATGATAATGATTCATTCACAGAACTCTAATACTTGGATCACTTCTAAAATTTGAAGTATACGGGTATGTGGCTCCTGGGAGCTCCTGCAAAGACAAGCTGAGATAGAAGCAAGAGCTGATGGTGCCCCCTGCTGGCTGACCTTCTTCTTTCCAAAGATTCTAGAAATGGCTATTTAGGCCACAAAATTATCAGTCAGACAATCAAATATAAGTAAAAGACTTCAAGCTACCCTTGCTAACTCCGTCTACCCACAAATTTTTCTTCAGTAAAATAACACTACATTCCTTCACTTTTAAGATATTTCTATGAGTTTTTAAATGTTCACTTAGGAATTTTTTTTTTCCATTTGCTGATACTAATTACTTCATCTAAAAATTAACACTACTCTTCTTACCTTTCTTGCTTTGTATGCTTGTCCAGAGTGGTTATCCGAATTTCACCATCTCCCTGAGGTCGTCCAAAGAGCAGAACTGGCTGGTTCTAAAATATAAAACACATGTCTCAGTTCTGCATATCATTTAGCAAAAACAAAAATAAACATATCTACGTGGGACAACTAAGGCCACTCTATTTCAAATTTTACAATTTTAACTTTGACACTCTACAAAGCTTAGGTCTGTGTAATATATGAAGGTACCTCAAAAGCCACGCAGGAAAAGAAAACAATGCCAACAATCTTCAAGTCTTTGTACTGCCTTTTCCGTGGAATTAGAAAAGTTGAATCAAATAACCTTCACAATTTGAGAAAGTGTATTTATAATATCCAGAACAATTTTATTAATTTTACTTATAATTCTACGCAAGTTGTTAGCTACCCAAACAACTGGAAGAACCTGAAATCTAAAGGAACAAGCAACTAATATTTTTTTAGGATCTACTGCTAGCTAAGTGCCGTAACAAGTGTAAAATTATATAGATGCTTTCCTCATAGAGCCGACTGCTCAGGGAGAAACACACACAGTAACAGCCATACACAGTGGCCATGAGGAAGGAGGTAGGTTGGGAACCTAATACAGTCTGGAAAATCAGGGATGGATTCTGTGTACCAAGATCCCCAAAATTAAAAACTAAGACTTAACATTAAAAATGAAACATTTCCCCAACTACAATCAAATGATGTGTGTGTAAATACTATGGCCACCTATAGTATAATTGCTGAGGAAAGAGACTGGATCAAAAATTATTGCCAATACCTCTCACAAATATTTCCACTGTAATAAAGGTCAGTGCAATAAACTTATCAAGATATAAAAACAATTCCTATCAAAATCACACAAACTAAGGAAATATAAGTTACCATTATAAAATTCATATGGACTCTTAACGGATCCTAAAAGCCAAAATAACCTTGAACAGAAGCAATGTTAGACATCTCACACTTCCTGAATACAAAACTGATTACAAATCTATAATAATCAAAGCAGTATGGCACTAGCACACAGGCAGACATAAGGACCAGCAGAATAGTAAAAGAATCCAGACAGAAGTCTTCACAAGTATGATTCAACAATTTAACACGGGTGCCAAGAATATTCAAGGGGGAAAGGAGGGTGCAGAAAACTGGGTGTGCATATATAAAAGAACACAGCCCTTTCCTTTATGCCCAATATAAATATTTATAAATACACAAAATTAACATCAAATGGCTCAAACACTGAAGTGAGGGGGAAGTCTTGAGATTCTGGATTTAGCAATCATTTCTTAAATCAACAAATTAGATTTGATGAGAATCAAAAGCCGTTGTATGTGAAGGACACTATCAACAGTACCAAAGGACAATGCACATTAAGTTTGTACAGAAAATGAGTCTGAAGGGGCACTGATATCCAAGATTTAACTACGGAATTCCTACCACTCAACTGAACAAATTAATATCAATTAAACACATTGATTCCAAAACAGGCAAATCATTTGAACAAATATCACAAGGAGATATACAAATGGCCAATTAACATAGGAATAAGATTTTCAACATCATTAACCATTAAGGAAATGCAATTCAAAGCTACAATGAGCTACCACTTTATATATATTAGAATGGCTATAATCAAAACAGACAGACAAAATCAGAAAACAGCAAGTGTTAGCAAGAGTGGAGTAAAAATTAGAACCATAGTGCACTGCCAGAAAGAACATAAAATGGTACAGCTGTTACAGAAAATAATATGTCAATTCCTCAAAAGTTTAACAGAATCGCCAAACAACCCAGAAATCTCAAGTCTGGGAATATAATCAAAAACAAATGAAAAGTTTCCCAAACATATATTGACTCCCCTTGTTTTGATAGCAGAATTATCCAGTAGAGTTAACAGGAGAAGTAACCCAATTGTTCAAGCATACATGAATGGATAATGCACAAAAAATTTAATGCAAAGTTTGACACATGTTACAATGTGGATAGTCACCAAAAACAGTATGCTGAATGGAACAAGCAAGTCACACAAATATGTGATTCCAGTTGTATGAAGTGACCATAAAAGCGAAATCCAAAGTGAGAGTGTTGAATAATGGTTCCTATTGAAGCTTGTGAATAACCAATTGGAAGTTTCTAAAGATGAAAAGAGTTCCAGAAATGCCTGATGGTTACATAACATTGTAAGCATACTTAATGACACAAAGGCATTCATTTTAAAATGTCTATAAACATTTGCAGATTTTACAAATTTAGAAATGCTACATGGCTGTCCAGGCAATAAAGACTTCTGAAGAGCAGATGATGATGGGAGATTAGGAATAGGGATGTAGTTTAATCTTAAAAGACTCATAAGCAGTAAAAAGTAGACATTCCAGACTCAGGATTCCGGCCACAGGCAGAATAAAAATATATGGCAAATTTTAACTAGTAGAATAAAATATCCACAATGAAAAGTATGAAATTGGGGCCCGGCGGTGTGGCCTAGTTGCTAAAGTCCTTGCCTTGAACGCCCCAGGATCCCATATGGGTGCCGGTTCTAATCCCGGCAGCTCCACTTCCCATCCAGCTCCTTGCTTGTGTCCTGGGAGAGCAGTTCAGGATGGTCCAATGCTTTGGGACCCTGCCCCCGTGTGGGAGACCTGGAAGAGATTCCTGGTTCCCAGCTTCAGATATGGTGCAGCACCGGCTGTTGTGGTCCCTTGGGGAGTAAATCATTGGAAGGAAGATCTTCCTCTCTGTCTCTCCTCCTCTCTGTATAACTGACTTTGCAATAAAAATAAATCTTTAAAGAAAAAAAAGAAAGAAAAGTATGAAATTGAATTATCTCAGAAAAACCATTTGAGTTTGGAACACTGACAGCCTTCAATACCATGACAAGGAACGCAGACTGAATCCTGAAAGCAACGAAACACCTCAACAAGTCTTGGAAAAGATGAACGGAAGAATCAGTTTGGAACTGTGAGTATATACAGAGGTGATTCCAAGCTACTGTGGGTGCAGAGGTGGCAGGCAATGGGTCCTGAACTAGGGATGTGCCTATGTCTATGTTTGAGGAATAGGACACAGGGTCAAGACACTCTACCAAAAAACAATCCTAACCTATCTATCTCTATTAGGCACTGTCCACAGGTAAATCAGACTTCCATCTTCCCTTGAAACCCCTAGGCAGATTGCAAATTAGCCTGCCTGTAAGGCCATCTTGAGACACAACTCAGACTGCTAGAGTCCTTGACTTGACTTTTACCTGCTTCACACTGCTGTTGCAACAAAATCCCAAGACAGTGCTCCAGACCATATCAGGCAGCCCTCAGAGCCCAGCATTCTTCTCAAGCACCTTGAACTTTCAGCTTTGGGGGAATACATGGCCCTTGCCCATCTCTGAACTTTCCACTTGCCAAGCATTGCTTCCCCATCTCATCCTGATCTTTGTCTGACAGGCTTCTTACCGTGTAGGTCTTAGTTCAAATGACAAATGACTCCAAGGACTTCCCTTATGCTCTGTCCAGAACCCAGTTCAGAGCATTAATTTCAATATACCATTTTTTTTGTAAAGATTTATTTATTTCAATTCAGAGATACTGAGAGGGAGACAGAGAGAAAGGTCTTTCATCTGCTGGTTCTCTCCCTAGAGGGCCACAACAAGAAAAGCGAAGGCCAGAACAAAGCCAAGAGCTTCATCAAGTCGCCCTTGTGGATTAAGGAGCTCAAACACTTGGCCATCTTTTGCAGCCTTTCCCCTAGTCATTACAGGGAGATAGGCAAGAAGTGGAGCAGCTGAGACAAGAATTTGTGCCTATATGAGATGCCTGCATCACGGGCAGAAACTTTACCCACCTACACACTACCTTGGACCCAATGTGCCATTTTTAAAATGCTCTTCTTTTCTCCTTTAGACAGCCATCTTATTCACCAATACATTCCTAGTCCCATGTACAGCATCTTGGCACACAGTGATCATCCATTAAATGTATATGTAAGAGGAATAGGAAACTGCCAATATTATGTGGATAAGTGAGGGAAACAAAAAATGGAATCCAATGCTTAGAATTCAGTTCTTTAAGAGACAGCGCAACTATAAAGTGAGGGACAAGCGACAGCAAAAATGCCTGGATATTGACAAGACACAGGTGCCGCAAGACATCTACATCAATAAGGCCAGACAGAACAATCATGAAAAGACCCACCAACAGCAGACACTTGAAGGTACACTGTCTTCACTGACTCCTACAATGCCCCCAATCTGGAGATGAGGACAAGTTGGAAGGAACAATAATTACATACCAAATTTTCTATAGATAGCTGAAACTGTTTAATTTCACGAAGGGTCTCATTATCTCTTTTCACTTCATTCACATACTGTGCCAAGTCCTAAAGAATAAAGAGAAAGATACAAAAAGAAGGCAGATGAGAGAAGAGATACAAACGGTTCTGAAAGAAAACACATCATTAATTCCATTAGTGGTAAAAGTAACCACCACAACTTTTTTGTGACAATAAAATGAACATTCCATCAATCAAAGCTGCATCTCAAAGGCAATTTTTAAATGTCTGGAGTGCAGCTGGCAGGATGCAAGAATTGTCATTTTCCACACCCCTGAGAAGAGTCGTCATGTTGGGGGGCTTAAGAAACAACAAAATATGCTGCTGTGCACAGTGACAAAAAAGAAACTAGGTCAGAAGCTTGAGAATGTCAAGCCCATTAGGAACTGATCTTGAGAAAAGTACATTCTTACACAGGTGAGAATAAGGGCACTACTGAAGGATTAACAGAGAGGACAAAGACATCCAAGGTAAAGCAATGCCTACAGTAAGACTGTTTTCCACCAGCTGCTCCTGACTTCTTGGCTCCTAAGAGTGCTCCACCCAGACCACCTGTTCAATTTCAGTCAATCAAGGAAAAAGAAAGGAGAGGTGAGGAGTTAGCCACCCTCCCCCCAAAAAAGAATTAAATTGAGAGAGAAAAAAATAGCAGCTGTGTTTTTCCATGTGCTTTTTACCTATTTCAAAATGTCTCTCCTCATATTTGAGGAAACATTAGCTAATCCTCCCAAACTGTGGCTGGCTATTTTTATTACATGTGCTCCAGATTTCCCTGTTTTCTGAGTTCTTTTTCTTTCTTTTCTGCCCTCTTATATTCATGGGCACCAGTAGGAGCAGGGCTCTGAAACAACAGTTCCTAACTTTGCTCTAAATGAAAGCCTTATTGTCTGCAAATGGAACTTGAAAATGATTTTTTTTAAATCCTGAACATTGGGATAACTTTGTTCAACCAGAAACTTAGGATGACTTTGTTTTTAATATCAGATAATTGTGTGATACATTTTGCTAGGGCTGCCAAAGACATCAATATATACCAGAACTGGAATAGGCTAAGGAAGCTGGTTGTGCTTTGCTCCATATTGGATCATACTGCCAATTTCCCTCAAAATGAAAACATTATAAGTTTTAAGTTTTGGGCAATTATTTATGCTCAAAGTCATTTTTCTTCATTATAACACAGAAACTGGAGTAAAAACATAATTGCCTTTATCTACCTGTAGTTGTTTAAGATTTATTTGAAAGGCAGAGCCACAGAGCAAGGAGAGACAGATTTCCCATTGCTGGTTCACTCTCTCAATGGCAGTGATGGCAGGAACAGACCAGGTCAAAGCCAGGAGCATCTTCAAGGTCTACCCCAAGTACCTGGCCATCTTCTATAGCTTTCCCAGGTATATCAGCAGAGAGCTAGATTAATAGTGGATAAGCCCAGACTGCCCTGCTGGCATGGTAGGCAGCGGCTTAACTGGCTACCACAATGTCAACCCTTACTTATAGTTCCATACCGAAATCCCATTGTACTGACACAAGCATCCACCAGGGTATGCCTGACAGCCAGCCTCACAGGAGGAAGGCGAGTCCTACTAATGTTCTGAGGTCACCTGTGGACCTACTGCTTACACAGGGCAACAGTTTTCTTTTAGTGATCCAGAAAAAAATGTGAAATAAAACTGTTACATTAAATCATTGCTGGTGGCTATCAACTTATGTTACACAAAAGTTACTTTAATTAATGTCTCTGTTGTATATGTTTCTAACAATCAAATCTATGCAAGGATATCTCCATTAGTAAAGTATATCCAGCTGCCTCCATGAAAATCAAATGTGTTTCATATAATTGCATCATGGATCTATAGTAGCAGCTTAAAAAGTTTTATTTTTCAGGCAAGAAAAAAAAAAACAAAACACCATGAGCAAGTGACTGATTTACAGCCTCACCTTCATCGCATCAAGAGCCAGCTTCAAATTTGCCTTCTCCACAGGATCAGGGGTGTGTTTAACCAGTTCCTAATTGGAAGATAAATGGGTTAGTGCTACTTCCATCAGATTAAAATGAGGACATAAGAAATCTTTTTTATAAATGCCATTACTGTCATTAATGCTATCCATAATGTGATCAACCTGCCATAGAGGCTTCATTTTCATCCAAAATTTCAAACTGTAAGGAGACTGAGCAGATACCAAACTAATAGGAGACACACTCAGAAATATGCTTCTTTAAAAGATGAGTCTAAAGTTTATCCATCCTCATTGCATGGATACCATCATCCAAGTGGTGAAAAAGATCTAATGGCTAACTGAACTGGTAGGGTTTCTCAATAATCACATCTGGTTTCTCAGTATGTTTTTTAATCCCTCCTAGCCATCAGAATTTTATGTTCTCTGCTGATACTGCTGGTATTATTAGTTTGTTCATTTTAAATCTCTACAAATTCTACCTCAACCACTGTTTGAGCATCAACTATTAACTGGGCACCTACTCTGTCCAGCAGCTACCTCAGGCTTGAGTCCCAAACTCATACATACAGCTGACTAGCTCTACCTGTTCTCTCAGAGGCCCCTCGGATCCAGCATGCTCAGAAGTTAATCCATAACCACCTATCACTCATCGTTCTTGTGATTGTTTTGTTGAATGTATTTCCCCTGTGCTAACTACTTAAGCCAAAGTCTGAAAGTTATCCCAAATTCCTCCTTCCCCCTCACAAGGCCCTGATGTTGCTACCTTTGATCCTTTCGATTGAAACCATCTGATTGGTCCTACCTGGTTCAAGTCCTTTTCCTTCTCAACCAGGGATCCTGTTGGGCTCTGTTTCTGGCTGCCTGTGTTTCCACACAATATTCTATTCACTCTTCATGATCTTAATGCTGCAAATCTGTCATTTTTTTCTTTCCTCTTCCACTCTAACAACCTATATTCTACCCAGTAATTGGCATTTCATCATATCAGAAACGTTCCCTCTCCTGACACAGTTCTTCCTGTCTGATCCACCTGCCAAACTCTTACTCATTCCTCAAAGCCCAGCTGAAAAAAAATTACTGCTCTGGGAAGCCTTTGTATAGGCCTCCAAACCTGCTTGGGCACAGTCACTTATGACTATTTCTACAGCCTCTTTAGCTTTTATGTGGCAAACACTGACAGTAAGCCAGGCAGTATACACTTCATTTTTTTCCATTCTAAATTCTGAGCTTTACCAGCATACGTCCAGTTTTACATTCTGAGTGAACAATACTATTTTTGGCATATGCAAACCATCAAAAATCTTTAATTCAATAAAAGCAGTATTTCTACAAGGAAGACATACAGAGATTCTTCTACATGGTGTAACAAATCTGTCAACATTTTGTTCTATTTTTGCCTCTTTTTAAATAAAACTGTAAATTACTCTTAAGTTTTCAGTCCAGCACTATAAAATATCCTATTTATAAATAAGTAAATTCTACTCATCATGCATTTCCAAAATTATTCCCCAACTAAAGTATAGTGAGAAGTAGGAAGTGTACATATTCATAATGACATTTGTTCAACAAAGTTCTAGATACCCAAACAGCTTATTCTTTATTATTTAGAAAGTGAAAAACATTTCTAGAAGTTCTGGCTATGTGTGTTACTAAAACTAAGACCTCCTATTTCAGAAAGTTATCAGGGAATTACACATACTCTTAAGATGTGGAATATAAAAGAATTCAAGAAAAATTACAGAAAAAAAGGTTTACTAACTGAAAAGTCATTTTATACTTTCACATGTCTCCAAAAGTCTTCTAATTATCAGACACTTTTAAAGAAAATCACACCTTCTAAAATTTTTAACCAATATCTAAGTACACAAAGGTTACAGATAAATCATCTATTTTGGACATATTTTCAGCTCCGCAAGCCTCATAAACTGAACCACAAGCAATCTCATGATTGCATGAGTCCTCCTTATTAGTTTCTCATAAAATTCAACTTAAATTGCTTTGAGTTTAGGTCTCATAAATGTTTTAATGTATTTTTAAGAAATAATCAGTGTTTGAATTTTTCTGATTTCTCAGAACAAAAACAGAGATGACTAATAATTGTGCAGCTACAGTTCAAGAAATTTAATATTTACAAAGCACAAAGCACAGCAGACTCAAAATTTTATTTCACATATAGGTAGTAGATCTTCTTAAAATGACATTTCACAAGCATCAGCAAGTTGACAGACTAATACAGTACGACATTTCTTTGAGGCAGAACTAATGAGTCTCCTGGTGTAGCTATCAAATTAAATTTATAACACTCTCCACCCTCATTAAAGGACTAACCATGGAAACCACAAGCTTTGTGGGTTATAACAAGAATCACTTCAAAATAAATGGAGTCTTATTACGATTTATTAGGGTAGAACGCAATACAGAATGTGGCACAATTCTCTTCATTGTTGTAAGGCAAAAGGTCTAACATGATTAATCTGCCAAATTCAGATGCATTGAGATACTAATAAGCAATTACTGGGTCACTGCTAACTACAGAAGACTCGGTTGAAAGAGTATTTTTATTTGTTTTGCCTTCTTTTGTAAATTGACTATTTTTTATAGCTAGTGCTACTTGAAGGACACAAAATGTGTTTGTGGCAGCCATAGCACCATCTTTGGTAAAAGAAAATGTCTGGTTGTTCTGTTTCCAATTTAGGTATAACATTTCAAAATTTTATATGAGGGCCTGGCACAGTAGCCTAGCAGCTAAAGTCCTTGCCTTGCATGCGCCAGGATCCCATATTGGTACTGGTTCTAATCCTGGCGGCCCTGCTTCCCATGCAGCTCCATGCTTGTGGTCTGGGAAAGCAGCTGAGTACGGTCCAAAGTAGTGGGATCCTGTGCCCATGTGGGAGACCCAGAAGAGGCTCCTGGCTTTGGATTGGCTCAGCTCCGGCCATTGCTGCCACTTGGGGAGTGAATCATAGGACAAATATTTTCCTCTGTCTCTCCTCCTCTCTGTATATCTGACTTTCCAATAAAAATGAAATCTGTAAAAAGAAAAAATTTTACAGAAATAGGGCCCAAAACATGGGGTATCTGCAACAAAGTTGATGTTGTGCTAATATGTCATTGAACACATTAGTGAGTGATAAGCAAGCAGTTCTACAGGCCACATACCTGGAGGAGCAGGTGATACTTCAAAACGCGTTGCATTGGAACCACAAGCAAATCTCGAAGGGTAAATTTCCCATTGTTTGCTCTCTTTGAACATTCCTAGTAAAATATTTTTAAATGGTTAATATTATCAAGGGAGTCATACATAATACAAGATCCAAAGGCCATAATGCAAAAATGTTAGTATGCAATGAACATTGCTTTCCTTAACAATCATCCTCTCTACATAACAAGATGTCTTCAATTCAGGGACGATCTGAGTGCTTCAACTCTAAATACAAAGCAAAATGAACTGTTACATTTGAAAACTATGTTCTCTAGTGTAACGTGGTGGTCCTTTTGTCTTTCTGAACTTAACTTTACAGTGACAGATGCCACAAAGCTTCCCCAGTGGGCATGTGAGCCAGTCTCAAGAAAAAATGGCCAAAGCACAGCACTATGGTGCAGTATGTTAAGCCACAGCCTGCAACATTGGCATACCATATCAAAGCACTGGTTTGAGTCCCAGCTTGTCAACAGCTGATTCAGATCCCTGCTAATGCATCTGGGGAGTTCAGTGGAAGATAACCCAGGAAGAACTTGGACCACTGCCACACACATGGGAGATCCAAATGCAGTTCCAGGCTTCTGGCTTTGGCCTGGCCTAGCCCAGTTTGGGCAGTGAACTTGCAGAAGGGATATCTCTCACTCCATCTATCCCTCTGTCTGGGGCACTCTGCCTTTTAAAAAAATCTTAAAAATTGGGAAAATAAGAACAATAAAGACGGTCTACTCATCAAACCTATTTTGAGTCTTGGTTGATTCAGTTCTCTGCAACTGCCATGTGCTTTGTCCAGCCTCAATTAAAATTCATAATCCTCTTCAGTAAATCCTAAAACTGGGCTCTGTGTGTGTACATTTCTACATGCATCTGTGCCTTATGAGTCTTTTAATTGTTGTACAAAATATCTTCCCTAACAAATCTTTTAAGCCTTTAACATGCCCTTTAAGTCTCTAAGAATTTAGCATTCACTTAATATTTCTTGAATTCAATGAAGGGGAGTCAGTTTGAAAAATCTGCCAGAGTACAAACTCATACTTATTCTACATTTAACTTACAAATATTGATTTGCTCACTCTTGACAGTAACTATGATTTTGAGGAATACACTGTACTTGGAATATCAAAGCAAGAACAATGCTTAGCAACTATTCAATATATGACTTCACAGAAATAATATTTATGATTTTACTATTTCTAGTAATGTTAATGTGCCATTTAGGATAATAAATGTACCATTAAAGATACTGTCTTGAGGAGCCAGTACTGTGGCTCAATAGATTAAGGTGCCACCTGTGACACCAGTATCCAACACTGGAGTGCCAATTTGAGTCCTGGACACTCCACTTTGGATCCAGTTTCCTCCCAATGCACCTGAGAAGACAGCATAAGATGGCTTCAGTGCTTGGACCATTGCCACAATATGGGTGGCCAGGATGGAGTTCTTGGACCCAGTTTTCAGCCTTGCAGTCCTAACTCTTCCAGCCTTTAAGAAGTATACTCATGGGTGCAAGATTTTGATTCCTCTCACCCTCCCCACCCAACTCTCTTCTTCCCACTCTCCCCTCCTTTCTCTTTGCCCTTCTCTGTTCTGCCTTCAAAATACATGAGTAAATTTTTTAAAAGAAATATTTACTGAAGAAAATCCTCCAAAAAAAAAAAAAAGCATCAGTGAGTGAGTTCCTAGATTAAAAACATCTTCACACCATTACACATATTAACCAAGGACTTCTCCAATTCATGGAAAGAACTTGTATCCAAAATATCCAAATAAAGGGGAGAGCCGATTCTTCTGAAACATTTAGCCTAAAACTTGATTCTAACTTGAAGTGTCAACACCAGCAGGGAATACTAGAATGGAAAGAAAAAAGATTCAATGATAGAGTTTTGGCACAGTTTGTTGGCTATCAAAAGCTCCTTCAAAGTGTGAAATTTTTTGTGGAAATACATATTTGTAACAAAACTGTCTTGCCCAGGTTTCCGGCCTTATTCCACCATGGCTTGGTGTTGTTTATGCTGCTTCTCCACTGCTCCTGCCTCTCACAGTGCGGGTCTTCTTCCCAGTTCTGCATGGCCCTGCACAGGGTCGCCCTGTCAAAGCTCTCCGCATTCTTCAGTGATCTAACAGATAAACCCTTCACCGTCCACCCACACTGAGGTCATCCCTCAATCTTACAAAGCCAGGTATGTCACGTATGTTTATACACCATGTACACCATGTAACCTGGCTGTGCTCGTCTTCCCTCTTTCTTATGGGCAATATCCAAGTTCTTGCTATATATCCTGTGCAAATGTACTATTATTCATAAACATTTTAGTTCTAAGTATACATCATTCTTACTAACAACACTAACTTACAAACACTATTCTTACTCACCCTCAACCTCTGATTACCTGGCTGAACCTGTGCTTTTCCTTACAATCTCTGAAACCTCATCATCCTCAACAATGAGAAATTTGATGATATATATTTCAGTCAGCAGGTACTAATGAGTTAATGTACAGAAAACACAGGGCCACCAATGTTATGTTTAATGCTGTTATTGCTATGCTATTATGTTACAGACCAAAGCATTTTCTAAATTTGCGAAGAATATTCTCATATGGGCAAATGTACTGTCACACTGATGAAGAAGAGGGATGTGGGACTTTCAAGTTTATTTCGCATTTCTCATAGACAAAAAGTAAACAGGCACCTCTAACTTCAGTTTGACATCTTCTTTCGTTTTAGAAATGTAGTCTAGACTAGAGATGGCCGACTCCACTCCACTGCAGTACTGCCCGTAAATAACCAGCCTGAAAAGGAAAGAAAAAGAGAAAAAATCTTAAAGCAAAAAATATGAATGACCAGCAGAGGGAAAGAGGAAGAATTTCGTTTTCTTTCAAGCCAGGACATAACTAAAGTGCACCAGGAATTCTTCTAAGTACATACCAAAAACACAATTAAAAAGTAAGAATCTACAAGAATGACCTCACGGCAAAATGGCGGATAATCTCCTACATTGTTAGGAGTCACCTCAGTGGCAGTATTACAGACTTGTGAAAATTCACAAAGACACCCATTGTGAGACTAGATGGGAGAACACTGGGGAGGAGAAAGAACTGGGGAGGTTGGACCCCTGTGCCGATTAAATTGTGTCATAAAACAAAAAGTGAGAATCACTCCTATACACAGTATGAATGACAGAAGTTAGGATTTAAGGCTCCAAGTTTGAATAGAATTGATTTCATATACAGTTTTGCAGTACATAGACATTATAAAGTTGCTTAATGACTGTCAGTGTTATTTGAGCTAACAAACATGTCTCAGAAACAAAAGTAAGGTGGCTAGCATTGTGGGACAGCAGGTTAAGTGCCCACTTATGTGGCCAATATCCCTCATTCAAAAACTAGAGTTCAAGCCCTGGCCACTCCGACTCTGATCCAGCTCCTTGCAAAGGAACCTGAAAAGAATAGAAGATGGTCCAAGTATTACGGATCCTGCCACCTGGAAGATCGTGCCTGTGGGCGCTCCTCAGTTTGGTCTGGTCCAGTCCTCCCTACTGTAGCCATCTGGAAAGTGAATCATTGAATGCCAAGATCTCTCTTTCATACTATCTTCCAAATAATTAAATGTTCTTTTAAAATTAAAGGCTTTGCTTAACTGCCCATTAGAGACACATTTTTCGTTGCTTATTCATGCTCAAAAAGTTATATTTTCTCCCACATTTCTGTTGCAATCACAACTTCACTTGTTATAACCCATCTTTTCCTTATTACTTTCTAACAAAGGAACACATATCATCTGAAAAATAGGAGTCATGGGCCTGAACCATGCTACACGGATGATAACATGCAGCAAGGATCAGAGCCCACGTTAGGAACCTGGCTCTACAGTGATAAAGAAATTTCACCAATAAGCTGGTGCTTTTAGGTTTAACTCATTATTAATGTCTATCTAAAGGGTAATGTAAAGCACCCCATGGTCAGTATTACAAACCATATGTCCTGATTTAAAAACAGAATTATATTTTAGGTGCATAGGCATATACGGAACTCAATTTACATTGTACAAAACCTACAATGGATCCTTTTTATTTTTATAACACACATATATACTACTTAAACTACTATTCTGAAATCAACAGCACCCTGGACAGTAAGCAATGAAAAAAGCTATCTGTTAGCCATTTTAATATGACCCGTTTACTAAAATATAAATACATGTACATATATCTAATTGTATATAGTTATGGGGAGAGACATGGTATTTCAATACATTTACATATCATGTATAGTTCAAATTAGGGTAAATATATGCCTCCTCAAACATTTATGATGTTTATGTTTGCTAAATGGGAAGACATTTCAAATCTTTTCTAGTTTTCAAAACACACACACACACACCATACTTTAACCACTCCACTATATTCCTTACATCCTATTGAACTAGAACTTAGTGGTTACTGATCAACCTTCCCCATCCCTCTCTGCACTCTGCTCTCCAGGCACAGGTAGCCACCATCCTACCCTCAATATCAGATCGATTTCTTTGGATTCCACATGAGTCACAAAATAATGAGAAATTACCTTTCCTTGTAGTTAATGAAAACTTGATACAAGTTCTGATCATTTTTATTTACAATGGAATCATGAATGTCTTGCATTAAGTTCCGATGAAGTTTCACAAGTTCCTTAGAAAACAATGTAAAAGAATCAGAAACAAACAAAAAAACATACTCCAAATCTCATTGTTGCCAGACTTGCTGCTCAGTATATGCATGCACAATGTTTTCACATACAAAACAGCGAGTATTAAAAATAGATGTGAAAAAGAAGGGGGCAATGGGGAGTAAGATGTGGGGGGAGAAGGCAAAGGAAGATCATCTGAGTAGAGATGGGTTGTGGAAAAGGAATAGAGGTCAAGTGTAAGGAAATTGCAGTTTCACATCTGACTTGAAATTTCAGTCTCCTATGAAAAAAAATATTATCTCAAGCTGTTAAGGGATAATTTATCCCTTGTATAAAAAATATGTACAGTTTATTTTCACTTTACAATCACTACAAGTTTTTAAATAAAACTATCCAAGTGCTTAATGTTTTATTGACAGGATAAGTAATGATTCATGTCCTAGGGACACAGATATGTAGATTTTTACTTCGGTCAATTAGTGGTGTCCTGATGCTAAGCTAACAATTATCACACTGAATTACTTGAAACTAGACAACTATTAGCATAAATACAGAGCAAATAAATTGTGCTAGGCAGTTGACTAGAGCACTCAGAAGTCAGAACTTCACATTTCTCCTCTTAAATGTTATTTAATGCCAGGCAATAAACACGTGGCCCAGCCAGAAAAAACAACATCAAACCAAAGGGCCCATTCTCCCACAGTTACTTCCTGTGCACCTTTGAGTACACATGAATCCTACAACATGCTCTTTCCCTAATGGTGTAGAGATTAAAGATGTTTACGCCACCCCTGTCATTTTTTTGAAGAAGATGGAAAAGCATTGACAGCAGGGATCAGACGGGCTGCAAGCTTGATAGAGTGCTCACATATACTTATGTGGTATAAGAACCCGATTTCCTAAAAAGCGCACTTTTTTTGGCTGAACTTTTACCTGATACTGTAAGCATTTTCTTACTAGGTTACAAAATGAATGAAGATGTCTTTGGTAGACTAAACTCTGAGATAAAGACAGTTGGACAGGATTTATCAATTACTATTCATCAAGAATACAATAGGATCAAAATATGAGGATCAGGTGATCCAAGCAAGTCAATACAAAATATTTGTGAAATTAGAGTGAGTGAGTGAGTGTGTGTGTGTGTGTGTGTGTGTGAAGTACAAAACCTGATTCCTAGGAATCTGATTCCTGTCTAGTGTGACCTCATTTGGCACAGAATTTAGCTTGCTTTCATATGTGTGTGAAAATATGCTTTTAGAACTGTAAGATTATTATAAGGTAGTCCAACATCTGAAATGTTTATGTAAGTGTGATAAATCCACTCTCACATTTTATTAAACTAATTTCATAAATCACAGTGAAACAGCATATTTAAGAAATAGGAGCTAAGGTTGACACCACTGGAAACATGTCCCAAAGAGCAGAGGCCAAGGATGTGGAGGGAGCGAGGAAGGGAGGAGGAAGCTGACTCCACCAGGGCAGTGCCTGCACAACAAAGCCCACCCAGGGGGACAGGGGAGCAGCAACACTGGCAGTCCAGCAGACAAATACTTATGAGCACGAGGTAATTAATAGTGTTGAGATGTGAGAATACAGTGTAGTGTGCATCTCTATGTCTGGTTCAAGGAAGGACTCCAGTGAAATTGTTGGATGTGTCTTGTCAATGGGATGTTGGATTCTCTGCCATTGTCCATGCCTGCAATGATGGACTTATAACTGTTAATGAAGAACTATGCGGTTGTAATGATATGGGAGAACTCAATGTGTGTGGTGGGGAAGGGGTAGAATAAATCCCTATGGAACTGTATCATAAAATGATAATAAATGAAAGTTTAAATAGGAAATTAAAAATACATACAGAATATCAAACAGATGTGGGACCTACTATGAAAATGAGAATTCATGGAAAATACCAGTCCTAGCTAGCATAGCTTAACTTACAGGAATGTTGATGAATATGGAATCAAATTCTGCAGGTGTCAGAAATCTTTTTAGTGGTGCCATGAAATACTACGAGGAGAGAAAAGGGAAATATTAAGCACTATTTACCCTATCTTATAATTTTCATCAACAAACACTTAATGCAGGTAACATTGAATTTCACTATGAAAATCAAAAAAGTAGAAGTTTCTGTCTTAAAGATTTTATACCCAAAGATATTAAGAAACACAAAAACCATTATATTTGAAGTAGAAAAAGCTTACACAATAAACGCCTCTGAAAGCAAAAGAGAGAACATTATTGGCTGAGTTGGCAAGTAATGGTAAAACTGTAGAGATTAGGGGACTCACAAAATGTCCCTTAAATGATTTTCGATGTATATAGATTCCTAAGAGTAATAATCTACTTATGTAATTATGAGTCATCCCTTAAGATTCTTAGCTCCTGAGCTACCATTTCTTGTTCAACCTTAGCAATCTCGATATCCGGGTGGACGATGCTTCTGACAGCGGACATCTAGCAATCCTGCGTCTAATCAAAGCTCAACTGCCAAACCTCCTTAAGATGTTGTCATTACTGACAATTAGACACACTCCTTACAACTGATTCCAATCAACTCCCAGATCTCTCTCCTTCCTTTATCGTGCATTTAGACAAGGAATTCTTCAACCCTACTGGACTTGCCAATCCACTGTCCCATCCCACATCCCTCATGTACCCTCCTTTCTGCCCATTTGCCTTCCTGGAACAGTCATCAGAAGGGCTTCCAAAGCTGTATCCTATGCTTCCTACGTCCACCTTTCTTTCTTTTTCTTCTTTTCTTTCTCTTTTTTCCTTCCTTCCTTTCTTTCCTTCTCTCTCACACACACACACACACACACAGTGTAAAACTGCCACATGCATGTAAGTATAAATTATGATAACGGTCAAGCTTTAATTATGACCACAAAACTCAAATGAACCTCTAATGTGTACAGTCTTATATTTCGCTGGTCAGTTCTCCACTAAATAGCTATTCTCTCTTCCACTTTTGTCCTTAACCTCCTGAACTTTCTCTTTGTTCTAATTTTCATGGCCTCTAACCTTAAAAATCATCAAAAGTGGCTTCAAACTTTTCCCTCTAAAAACATGCATACACCATATGTCCTCACCAGACCTGATCCCTACCTTCTGCCCTTCTGCCATCCTCTTCACCTGTTCTGCCCCAGCCACCCTGGGCTACTGCTCTTTCCTGACACATCAGCTGAGCGCTTTCCCATCCGAGGTCTTTCTCCTACAGACAATCGTCCCTGGGTGCTTTCACACAGACACCCTCAAGTTATGTAGTTGTCTGCCTTAAATGTGGTCTGACCACAAAACATTCTAGTATCATTCTCAATAAAATGACACCAATACCTCTGTACCATGCTCTCCTGACTTATTTTGCTTCAGAAAAAAATTTAAGACACCTGGCCTGCCATTTTGGCATGTAAGGCTTGTTTACACTTTGAGATCTTTAAATACAAAGTTTACTTAAAACTGAATAAACAGATTCAGTGAATTTGTTACACTAACAATAGAAGACAGTATTTGAGTATTAAGGATAACATGACAACTTACCTTTTCTATTGACTCCAAAGTTTCTGCATATTTTTCTTCTGTCTGCTTAATTTCTGCTAAGCAACAGCTTCGTACATCATTTTCTGGGCATTTCTACATGTAGAATTATCAAAAGAAAATTAGTAATCCCTATAGTAGTAGAGATCAAAATCATGACAAAATTTAACTTTGTATTCCTTTTTCTTTAATTTTTCTTAATATAAAGGGAACAGATTTCATAGATAAATTCTAAGGTGATAACCATACTTGTTTCCTTTATTCCTTCCCTAAAACTTCCCTTTCTTCCATTCTAATAATTCATGCAACTGAAAGATACACTTAACTTTTTATGTGCAGTATCTTGGGTGTTCTTCATAAGTTTTTACACAATGAAAATTTTAGATGGTTAAAACTAAGTTTCAATTCTTTTTTCAGAGAGATTTATTCCACCCATTGGAAAGGCAGAATTAGAGAGAATGACAAAGAGACCAGGTGGAGGGAGGGTTGAAAAGAGGAGAAAGCGGGAAAGGCATGGGTGTTGCAATGGGGGGGAGAGGGCACTTCACTTATTTGGTTTACTTCACTAATGCCCTCAATAGTCAGAGGTAAGCCTGGTGGAAGCTGGGAGCCAGAAATTTCATCTGGGTCTCCCCTTTGAGTGCCAGGGACCCACGTATTTTTATTACCTGCTGCCTCCTGGTATATTCATGAAATTGAATGAGGAAGAGCAGATCTGGAACTCAGGTGTTCCAATATGGTATATGGGTGGTTCAGGGGGTTACTTAAGCAACCGAGTCCAACATATTTTTAATTATTTAAATATTTAAATTATTTAATTAGTTAAATATTTTTAATTAAAACTGTTCTGTAAGAAATGTAATACCTCTGGATATGCCACAAATGGTATAGGGTAATTTCTTTACATCTTTCTTTCCAAGTCCTATCTTGTAACTCTAACAATGACAAAAAGGACATTAACATCCCAGGGACTGGCTCTTCTATTAGCACATTAAGTCTCTGTCTATGGCACCAACATCCATCTGTGCACCGACTCAAATCCCGGCTCCTTCACTTCTAACTCAGCTCCCTGCTGGGAAAGCAGCATAGGCTGGCCCAGGACCTTGGACCACTGCATAGCACCTACGAGGGAGATTCAGAAGAGGCTCCTGGCTTTGGATTGGCTCAGCTCCAGCAGTTGCAGCCATTTGGGGAGTGAACCAGTAGGTAGAAAATTTCCTCTCTGTCTTTGGTTCTAACTCTGCCTTTCTGATAAAAACAAATCTTTAAAATGCTTAAGATTGGGAGTGGTAGAGACTAGTACTACAATCAAAGACTCTGGGATACGATGGAGTTGGATTCAAGAACCCATTTCATTGTTGCTAGCTTTGTAACTGAAGACGCTACAGAGACCTGAGCGCTAATGAAATCTACATCGCAATTCACCTGACAAAAGTCACTGAGGTGGAGGAAGATATTAACAAAAGCCTAAGAGTATCAGTTACTGAGTTGCACTTCAAATCATAGATGAGAAAACAATTCAAAGTACTTACTTCTGTCTGAATGTTTCAGGTATACTAGTGGTAGATTAAAACTGATAGTTCATTTATTATTTTTTTTAAAGATTTATTTTTATTATGTTTTTGTTGGAAAGGCAGATATACAGAGAGGAGGAGAGACAGAGAGGAAGATCTTCCATCCGATGATTCACTCCCCAAGTGAGCGCAACGGGCCGATACTATGCCGATCCGAAGCCAGGAACCTCTTCCGGGTCTCCCACACGGGTGCAGGGTCCCAAAGCTTTGGGCCGTCCTCTGCTGCTTTCCCAGGCCACAGGCAGGGAGCTGGAAGGGAAGCGGGGCTGCCGGGATTAGAACCGGCGCCCATATGGGATCCCGGGCGTGCTAGGTGAGGACCTTAACCACTTGCGCCACCGCGCCGGGCCCATAGTTCATTTATTATTACAATGGAAGTTTCTGACATTTTAAAAAGCTAGCAAACTTCTAATAAAAAAGAAAAAAGTACCTCTTCCCAACACCATACACCTGTGAGGAAATACTCTAATGTGTTCTCTTACCTAATTTTTAAATATACTCCCATTGTGTAAAGGAGTATTTCCTTTCATAAATTCATGATTCCTATAAACACATTCTATTGCTACTCAGTCATTACTTAGCTAAGTGGAATGCCATTTTCTCTCAGGATTGTTTTCTTGCTAGTAAAATGAAAGGATTTTTCCAGAGACTTCTTATGCCTGTTTTGAACTATAAAACACTACGCTTGTATCTCCAAGTGCAATAATAATAAGTCCTGCTTGCATAGTTATTAGCAATCAGAGGCATCATAAAAACAACTATTCTGGCAGAGATTATATAAATAATCACACTAATTGGTCCTTGAAGTAATTACTGTCCTAGTAAGATACCCCGAGTAAAACAAAAGTCCTACGGGTTGGTGTGCCTCCTCTGCTTTCATTAAGTCCTCGTAGACTTCTCCTCCTTCATCTTCCCCATACACACAGTCGTAAAGATCTTCTTCATCTTCCACACGAGTTTCACTGAAACAAAGCAAAGCATGCAAAAGTTTTTACTATGCAGCAAATGCAATAACTAGAACTCGTCGACTGGGTTTTAATTTAAGGACTTTAGAAGATAAAATGGAATTAATGAAATCATTGAAAGATTTATATTACAAATTCTCTCGACTTCAATGAGCATGATAGCTAACAAAAGCCAACACCAAAGGCTTGGTAGCTACCACTTACCGGATGTTCTGTGTACAAGCACATAAACAATTCTTTTGCATAAACATTCTCATTTAACACACCCAGCACTAATCAGCTTATCAGGTATTCATTATTTTACCCATCTAAGAGGAGTAAGATGAGAAGCAAACTATTCGACTTGCCAAAGTCATTGGATATTCTAAACCCTCCAGTAAAAACAGAAGATACACTTATATATTATACTTCTGGTTGCTACTCTAAGTTTTTTGTTGTTTATCTTATTTTGTTTGTTCAAGTCTGCAACAGATGGCTTCTTTTGACCCATAATCTCAAAGACTGAGATTAGCTAGTAAGGATATGTTGAAAGGAAGTTTTAGTATCTCTCAAAAACGAAGTTCAATTCCTGCAGAATCAGGACCCTTTAGCATCTCTCCTGCGTCTGTACAGATGAAACACTGTAAGTTTGATGTGGACAAAAATAAAAACACTAACCAGAAACATCACTTGAAAATAGTGAAGAAAGAGAACCAAGGACACCATTTAGCTTTGTCAACTTCCTTGTACTCCATCCAGTGCCTTTCTCTCCAATAGAGGAGAGAACAATGGCCTTCACAGTGGGAACCAGGCTCATGTCTGTCTTCAGGTTCACCCTTAGAAGTTAGAACCCACAGAGATCAGAAAAAAACAGACTCAAAAGCATTCTAGGAATAATGTCACATTTGTAACTCAACCATGAGACAGAAAATACAGGCTGCATTTCTGAAGACCATGAGCTTGAATTTCAGAGACGTTAGAAGCCCAGGATTTCCTGCAAACGTAGCCAGAAATTGCATTGTTTCAGGATTTATCTTTACATCAATCCTTCCTACAGACCCAAGAACAAGATAGAAGGATAACAGTGTCTGGTGTAAGGCACCATCGTTAGAACTTAAAGCTTAAAAAAAAAATCAGTGCTAGAAAGAGATAATAAACAATTCCTAAGTGTTATTTAAAACACTTCAAAGTCATTCCAGATGCCATCTACTATGGGAACATGAGCTAGCTCTCCATCGCTGGGCTTTAATTGTATGCAGAAAGTTTTCAGAAGGGAGAAACATCAGAGTGCATCTGAGATCAGTGCAGGGAGTAAGAGCCTGCTCTCCAAACTAAGAACATCCGGGAGCAAAGCCCAACGATTGCTGTTTACGAATGACATTTCCTTCAACAAGACTTAATTTTCAAAATTCGATTTTCTAATCTTTAAAGTGTGATTACAGGAACAACATGGTAACATTGTGGTATTAAAGGATAGTACCCACAACACGATTAGCACACAAGCACTCAATTCCCTCTCTGGCTAACAGTCTAGAGAGCTCAAGGCCTGAAGCATAATACATGGTTCTTAATGCAGTCTTGAATTATTCAGACATTCATTCACTGAAGACCTACTCTGCCAGTTACTGTCGAAGTTCTGCAAACAGTCATAGACAAGGTCAAGAAAATTCACCTTCTAAAGAGAAAAGATACAACATATGAAACAATACAAACTTATTTCAGACAGTGATAAATATTGTTTTAAAAAAAAGACCAATTAAGGGGATGTGGCAATTTTGAGTCTTTAAGGAAGGCCTCTCTGTAGAAGGACATTTGAACAAAGACATGATTGGTGATGGGTCATCTACAGAGGCAGGAGAAGCAGCATGCCTGAAGGTCTCATGGCAAGAACAAGGTCAGAACATCAAGTGCCCTGGGAGGGATGAATGCCAGTGATCCCAGGGAACTCCCCTCCAGCTGAATAAGTGTGGTGGTGGATTCCACAAAGCTCCCCTGAGTTGGATTAGTGTGGTGGATTTAACACACCTCCCCTCAGCTAGATGAGTGGATCCCACAGACCTCCCTGAGCTGGTTGAGTGCAATGGATTCCACAGACCTCCCCTGAGTCAGATTAGTGCAGTGGACCCTAGGGACCTCCCCTAGCTAGATGAGTTTGGAATTGATGAATGCACAGGATCCCACAGACATTTCCAGGAGCATAGCTGACTCTTCAGTACAATTCTTTGCCATCAGCCTGTTCTACATTACCACCCTCCTTTAGGTTTAAGAACCATGTTTTATATTTACTTGTAATCTACATGAAGCAATCAGCAGAACATCATCACTGGCAAGGATCCTTTGACTCTCCTGATAATTATGTATTTTTTATAAATATTTGCTTATTTTTATTGCAAAGTCACATATATATAGAGAGGAGAAAGAAGAAGATCTTCTGTCCGATGATGTACTCCAAGCAACCACAATAGCCAGAGCTGTGCTGATCCAAAACCAGGAGCCAAGAACTTCCTCCAGGTCTCCCACACAGGTGCAGGAACCCAAAGCTTTGGGCCGTCCTCAACTGCTTTCCCAGGCCACAGGCAGGGAGCTGGAAGGGAAGCGGGGCTGCCGGGATTAGAACCGGCAATGGGCACTGGTTCTAATCCCGGTGGCCCCGCTTCCCTTCCAGCTCCCTGCCTGTGGCCTGGGAAAGCAGTTGAGGACAGCCCAAAGCTTTGGGACCCTGCACCCGCGTGGGAGACCCGGAAGAGGCTCCTGGCTTTGGACCGGTATAGCATCGGCTGTTGCGCTCACTTGGGGAGTGAATCATCGGACAGAAGATCTTCCTCTCTGTCTCTCCTCTCTGTATATCCGCCTTTCCAATAACCAAATAAAATAAATAAATAAATAAATAAATAAAGAACCAGTGCCCATAAGGGATCCCAGTGCATTCAAGGCTAGGCCACGGCGCCGGGCCCAATAATTATGTAATGGAGCCCAGAAGGATTCTCTGTTCAGAACAACCACCATCTACCCTAAACATCATGGAGTAACTACAGCCTGTATTTAGTGGCCCTCTTCCTTTTAGTTACAAAACACTATGTGTCCTACCCTCCTCCAATGGTGGATACCATTTCTTTTCAACTGTTCCATAACCAACTTCAGTTTCATATATTATTTTTATTATGCCTGTCAGGAATTCTCATATTATACTTCATTGCAGCATACCTTTACCCTTCACAGGGACACACAACAGAAATAAAAAAAAAAAAAAACTTTTAAGCATGTTTTCCTGTGATGCCTTCCAATCCCAGGTTAAGGTCTTTCTCACATCTTAATCACAACGAGCTACGTTTCCCTGCAGAGAACCTACTGAACATCCACAGCTGATACTCATAACAGATACGAAAATTGGTACTGACTTAATTGTGCTAAAATGCTCAACATACTCTATTAAGTCAGGAAGGCCTTTGTAGATGTCTTCATCATTAATGCTTTCTTCTGTTGGAAAGGGCCTAGAAGGAGAGAAAAAAATGGGTAAATGAACAATAACAATAATGCTGAGCACTTACCTGTGACTCAAAACACAGGCATGTTCATGGCCAGAATAGGGGGATGAGTCACTGTGTCCCCAACAATGTCCAGGGTTTCCCAGTAGCACTGGCCCATAGCTCTGTGTCTGCTACCCTGAATCTGTGCATCACTTGCATCTAGTCACTAGAGTCTGCACTGCTGTTGGGGATATCTTAATGTTACATCTGAATTCCTCCTGGCACACACCCATAGGGTCACCCCGTAACACTGACCCACAACACCCCAATTCAGATGCCAAGCAATGGTGTGTGAGCGCTAGTGCTCTGTCTTCAGCTATGGGATCTTGCTGACAATCATCCTTGCACAAAGCACAATGAAAATGATGAAAAAAAAACCCTGTGCCTTCTATATACTATATACAACATAACTTGTCAGACTTTAGAAAACCAGCTTTTATTTTTTTAATTTCTCCTTGGTTGGAAAAATGAATCAACCAAATCTCCCGGAGATCATGATACAATCTGTCTCTTGTTCAATAAAATCATACTTCAATGTATTCCCCATTCCTCATGCTTTGTTTGTAGCATGATACTATGGATTTTCTTCATAATGCCAATATTGTGCCTTCAATTTCTTTCCTAACAAAATCTCAGGAATCATACTATTGTACCAAAGTTTTGCAATTTCTTTGTAGGTGATCAAGATGCCACATGTTTTATAAAAACAGGCAGTCGTGCAATAATACATCAGTATAGGCGGATGCTGGGAGAGCAGAGCAGAGACTGCAGGGAAGGCCGGGGCATGAGTGTTCATGCCAGCTCACACTTCTGCTGCTGCTTGCCTGTGGGGAGTGAGGAGCCGCTGAAGCCGGAGAGTGTGCCTGCTGATTATGCACTATAGGGCAGCTGGAAATGCACCCACATTGTGTGCCAGTCAGCAGAGGCAACAGAAGTGCCGAACAGTGAAGTCCCTCGTGCACAAAACAGCAATGGGAACACACTCACCCTGAGTTAACAGTCCTGTGGTTAGAGGTGGAATGAAACCCTAAGAGTCAGCTGCCACATTACTGGACCCATATCAGCCTGTGAGTGCCATCTGCTGCTAAAGCAGGGACACAGTAAGTCTCCTTGTGAATCAACAGCCTTCCAGGCTATAGACAGGTATATCAGAAAACACCAGCAAACCGTGAGAGGTAGAATTTGACAGCCATAAGAAAGCCCACAGATCTGAAAGATCATGGTAAAAAGTAGAAAATAGGGAACACCTCAGAAAAAGGGTTCAGTTCTTCCCTCAAAAAATGAACAAAGGATCACTTCAATCCTAGAGCTGCAGGACAAAGATACTTAGAAGCTTCCAGATGGGAAATACAAAATATCATCATGAAACTTTTCAGAGACAAAGAAAAATGTTGAGAAGAACTTATGTAATTTAAGAATAACATTATCACAGAGAAAAACAGGTCCAAACTGAAATACTAGGGCAAAAGAATACAACAGAAAGGTTAAACAACAGAATGACTGCCACATGAGAAAGAATATCAGAGGTGGAAGGCAACCAAGTGGAGAGTATACAACTAGTCAGGCTTGTGGCAGATGACCTAAAAGCAAAAAATCCTATCCAAGAAATGAATGAAAACATCAAAATATCAAATGTTAGAATCATAGGAATTCCTGAAGGAGTGGAAAGAGTCAGGATTGCAGGACATAATCACTGAAATTAAAAAAGAGAACTTCCCTAATAATGGGAACTTAAGGAAAAGCTATTATAGGAAGGGCAGAGAACACCAATCAGATTAGATCCAAAAAGACCCTCACCCAGATACATTGTGGTCAAACTTCCCTCAACTGAACATGAAGAATATTGAACCAAACAAAAAAAAAGCATGTAACATTCAGAGGAAAACCAGAATCAGGAAAATCAGAATCATTGCTGACTTCTCAGAAGAGCTCCCTCAAGCAAGAGAGTGGAGTAGCATTTTCCAGATCTTAAACACAAAAACTGTCAACCTAGAATAATATATACAGCTAAGCTCTCACTTGTATTTTAAAATCAAATAAAAATATTTTCATAGTAAAAAGAAGTTGGAAGAATTTGCCAACACTAAGCCAACATGAGAAACACTGCTCAGGAAGGTGCTGAAGTCAGAAAGAAAGGAAGTTAATCAGGCCCAGCACAATAGCTTAGCGGCTAAAGTCCTTGCCTTGCAAGCGCCAGAATCCCATATGGGCGCCGGTTCTAATGCCGGTGGCGCTGCTTCCCATCCAGCTCCACGCTTGTGCCCTGGGAAAGCACTAGAGGATGGCCCAAACTCTTGGGACTCTGCATCTGCGTGGGAGACCTGGAAGAGCTCACGGCTCCTGGCTTTGGACTGGCTCAGCTCTAGCCTTTGTGGCAACTTGGGGAGTGAACCATTGGATGGAAGATCATCCTCTCGGTCTCTCCTCCTCTCTGTATTATCTGCCTTTCCAACAAAAATAAACCTTTTAAAAAAAAAGAAAGGAAGTTAATCACAATCAATGATTGAAGAGAAGATCTTCCCAATAAAGTCCACAAAAGAAACCAAAGTTACACAAAGACCGCAACACACACACACACACACACACACACACACACAAGGACTAAATTGCAACTTCTCTGAACACAAATGGCCTAAACTCATCAGTCCAAAGACATAGATTAACAGAATGGATCAAAAAGCAGGACCCACCTATCTGTTGGCTACAAGAGACATCTAATCAACAAAGATGCAAAGAAGCTGAAAGTGAGATGATGGAAAAGGCCATTTTACGCCAACAAAAAGGACAAAAAACCGGTGTAGCTGTTCTAAGATGATATGGACTTCACTGTGAAAAATATTAAAAGACATAAAGGGGAACCCTATATGATAAAGGGAGCAATCCACCAGCAGAAATAATAAATGTTACACACCAAACACAGGAGCTTCTAGCTGTATGAAACAATTATTGATGAACTTAGGGGGAGACATAGATGCCAATACAATAATAGTGTGAAATCTTAACACCCCATTAACTCCAATAGATAGGTCAACAAGACAAACTCAAAGAAAACAGAAATCACACAGAAAATAGAACACTTGGATGGACTTTATACAAAACCTTCCATCCCACAGACACAGAATATACATTTTTTTTCAGCTGTATATGGCACCTTCTCTAGGATTGGCCACATGATGAAGGCACAAAACAAGTCTCACTGACTTAAAAGACTTAAAAAAAACTGAAATCATACCATGCATCTTTTCAGACCACCACAAAGTGACACTAGATATCAAATTAAAACACCAAGAAATTTGTACTCTTGGCAGATGAACAAGATGCTTCTGAATGGACAATGGGTCAGAGAATAAATTTTAGAAGAAACAAAAAACAACTCTTGAAACCAATGAAAATCCATGCACAATATACCGAAACTTGTGGGATACCACCAAGGCAGTGTTAAAAGGTAAACTTAACACAATTGGAGCTTATGCCAACAAAAAAGACAGATAAATGAGCTAAGTATACTTTGAAAGAACTAGAGAAACAGTAAAAGATCCCCAAAAATAGGACATAAGAAATCATCAAAATAAGAAAAAATAAAGCAAATAGAAATCAAAAGAACACACAAAATCAATGAATCAAAAAGTTGGTTCTCTGAGAAAATAAACAAAATAGACATCCAACTGGCCAAACCAACAAAGAAAAAGAGAAAAGAATCAATAGTATCAAAGATGATAAAGGGAACATTGCAATAGACTGCAGCCATACACAGAGAATTATAAATTACTACAAACAACTATATGCCAACAAATCATAAGACCTCCATGAAATATATATTCCTGGACCTCCACCATCTACCCCAACTTAGTTACAAAGCAAACTTATAATGGAGGTAGAGACTGAATCAATAATTAAATCTCTCCCAACAAAGAAAAGCCCAGGCCCAAATAGTTTGGCTTGGAATTCTACAAAGCATTCCAAGCAGAGCTGACTTCAATCCTCTATAAGCTCTTCAAAACACTCAAAACACTGGGCAGGGGGCGGGGAGGAGGGGAGGCTTCTCTGAAGCTATCACCACCTTAATACCAAAACTGGATAGACAATCAGAGAAAGAAAACTACAGATTGATATTCCTGATGAATATAGACACTAAGATCTTACAAAATACTAGCCAACAAAATAAAAAAATACATCAGACAGATTATTCATCCAGACCAGGTGGGATTCATTCCAGGCATGCAGGGATGGTTCACCATTCATAAATCTGTAAATGTGATACCTCACATAAAAACTTGACAAGAATCATGATAGCTTCAATAACTACAGAAAAAGCTTTTGATAAAATCCAACACTTCATGCTAAAAACTCTAAGACTGGCATAGAACAATTCACAACATAATCAAAGCAATATATGAAAAACCCAATGCCAGCATTTTACTGAATGGGGCAAGTTTGGAAGCCTTCCCACTAAGATCTAGAACCATACAAGGATGTCTACTATCACGACTGCTATTTAACATAGTACTGGAAATATTCACAAATGCTATTAGATAAGAAAAGAAATTCAAAGGAATTCAAATTGGAAACGAGGAAGTCAAGCTATCTCTGCAAATGACATGATTCTATACATAGGAGAACTAATACACCCAATAAAGAGACTGCTAGAACTTATGAGAGTTCGGTAAAGTAGCAGGGTACAAAATCAATGAACAGAAATCAACATTCATAATGTATGCAAACAACTTCAAGGCGGAAAAAGAACTAACCATATGATACCCTTCTTTAACAAGAAAACGAAACACCTGGGAATAAACCTAAAAGATGTGGAAGATCTCTATGAGGAAAACTGCAAAACATTAAACAGAAGACTTCAAAAAGTGGAAAAACATACCATGTTACTCTATGGACAGAGTCAATATCAAAATGTTCATATTACCAAAAGCAATATACATTCAATGCAATTGCAATCAAAATACCAAGAACATTGCTCACAGAGCTGGAAAAAACTGTAGAAAGGTTCATCTGAAAACAAAAAAACCACCAATAGCCAAAACCATTCTAAAAAATAACAACCTAACATGGGGGATCCCAATTCCAGACCTTCAGACATATTATAGGGTGGTAATTATCAAAACAGTCTGGTACCTGCACAGAAATAGAGAATAAGACCAATGGAATAGAATAGAAACATCAGAAGAGAACTCACTCCTACACAGTCATATGATGTCAAATCTACGGATTTTTCCTGTGAATTCTGCCTTACTGCACTTCCTAATTATTTGTACCTTTTGTAACAAGACCTTGTGATATAATCCATTAATCGATCATAAGAGACTAATGGCTTGCAATAAAAATCCTCAGTGCTAAAAGAAGTGCCTGAAATATAAATATATATCAGAATAAAAAATTAAATAAATAGACTTGAAGGCAGCATTTCGGATTCATTAATTAACCAATTGACCCACTGGATGGATTAACACTAAGACAACAGTGGAACATACAGTTTTCAAATAAATCCACAAGCATAAAAGAAAAGTTTTTAAATCATTTTAAAATAAATCTAGGCATATGCTATTATGCTTCTGTAGAAATACAAGTGCATTATAGAAAAGTATAGTCCACTATGGAAAACAGATAAAGATTAAGGGAAAAAAAAAACCCGATATATCCCTACAGAATCAAGAGTATATAAATATACAAAAATTGGAAAATCCTTTTAAAAATCTGCTTAAATATAAAAGCATACATTGAAATGCAAAAATCTTCATGAACTTAAAAGCAAAACAATTTATCCAGTCTACGCTTCATTGTTGTAGAAAGCAGATATTCATGGCTCATTTTTTTTTAAGATTTATTTATTTATTTTTAAAGTCAAAGTTACAGAGAGAGTTGGAGACACAAAGAAAATTTTCCATTTTAGCCAAGATGGCCACAATGGCTTGAATTATCTGAATACTTCTAGCCAGATTGAAACGAGAAGCCAGGAGATTCAACTGGGTCTCTAATGTAGGTAGCACAGAACCAAACACTTGGGCCATCCTCCACTACTTTTCCAGCCCATTAACAGGGAACCGGATCAGAAGTAGAACAACTGGGATTCAGACCAATATCCATTAAGGATGTCAGTGCTGCAGGCCAAGGCTTTACCTACTATGCCATAACACCAGCACCTCGTTGCTCATTTCTGAGAGAGGGTCAGCAGGATGTGCTCCCTGAAGTCATTGTGCTTTGTATCCTTGGGCTATGGATGGCCTGGTCAGTGCTCAGCACTCTGCATGGCCTCCTTGGATCCTCTCTCACAGCACAAATATGAACAGAACTTAGGAAAATGGAAACACAGGCAGAGAGAAAGGCACACTGAATCACTGCGGTGGCTACAGACTGGAATGTGGAGCCCTGAGAAATTAAATTAAAACACTCTTTCCTGAAAGCCGGGCTGAGTAGCTACAAACACTGTTTTTACCTCGTAATGCTACTTAGTGTTTTTGCTGACTGAGCTAACTCAAGTATGTAGTATTTCAAAAAGAAAACCCAACATTAAAAGAAAACTTTCGTTTTTATCCACTGCATAATTGTCCAAAGATGTTAATAATTATTTAGCATATTCCAAGTTTTTAATTCATTACCCAAACCTCAAACCTCAATACTCATCCCTGTAAAGTTATTTTGTCTTCAAGTTCCTAAAAGTTGTGAGTTATTGTTATGGTCATTTCTACAGTAAATAAACACAATGTCTTTTAAAATATTTATTACTTTTGCATTTGTCATAATAAGTGATATGTACAGAAATGCTGGAGGAATTCTTAAAAAAAACTAAATGAATTAATCATGTTTAGCCAGTATATCTTAGTGGACTCCGAGTTCTGACTTGCTCAATACATTTTAAGTGGATATTGGGTATTTATGTAACAAGCATTTTTCTTGAGTGAAATATCCTTTACCATGCACATGGTAACCATAAAATAACCAGGTATGAAACTGATGGAACACAGGAACCACAAAGAAGTGAGCTTACCTGATTCCTGTAGCCAATGCTATAGGTGTGCGTGAAAGTCGGGATAATGTTTCTATAACCTAAGAAAGAATAAAAAATATTAAATTAGATTTGTACCTCGGGTAAGATGTCTTTTTCCCCTGAACAGTAGCTTTCTATTCTACTGTTAACAATAGCATGAGACACAAACTTGCAGATGCCACTGAGAATAAGATAGTGATTCTGAATTTTTCACACCTACAGTTCTCTTAACCTTATTACTTGAAGCATCAGAGCTGTTACTAAAACAAGGAGTTAGAATCCATAACCCCAAACACCTGATATCTCTACCTCTATGGAATCAAAAAAATGCTGCATTCTGCAACCAGCTAGCTACTAGCAATTTGAGGCTATTAGAAAAAAACATTCCTCCATTTTTTTATTTCTCATGTTTCAATGGCTCTAGAGCCACTTGTGGGTAAACATTCCACTGGACAGGACAGCCAGATGGTAGAGTGCTTTGGAATATGGCCTCCTAAGCCAGACCATGTGAGTTCAAATCATGGCTTTATCACTTTTTAGCCCAGCAACTTTCAGAAAGCTGGAAACAGTTTAATTTCTTCATCTTAATAATGCTTAAAATATTAGACTATGATCATCAGCATATTGTCAGACTAAGTAAAATAATAAATGTAAACTATTTAACTACGCACATTCTAGATAGTCGCTAAACTTAAGTAGCTTATTTTTAGCATTGGTATCCACAATTTTATCCATGCTTCAATCTTTCATGCCTGGAGTCAACTCACCTAAAGAAGTAGAAAGCCAATGACCTAACATGTATTTTTTTGACATGTTTTTATAGCAGGTAGAACTTATCCAAACATTCAAAATTAAACAGTAAAACTTTTAGCATCTTTACTTCAAGCCTTCTGCAGAATCAGAGAAAGAGGAGGAAAAGGCAAAAACCCATCTCTGAGCTCAGATGCTTCAGTTCGAGGGTAAAAGCACCGAAGCCACGCCTCCATGTAGAAGGCTCACCTGGGGTTATCTACACACGCACTTCTCCCTGCCCCGCTTTAGGGAGCAGCATAGTGCTTTAGTCAGAAGCTCACCACAGCCATGTGCTAAGTCACTCTTTGCACCATCCACATCTCTTACCAGATTTCTTGGGTTTGAGTTCTAGCTGCTCTACCTCCAATCCAGCTTCCTACTAATGCACACACTGGGAGACATCACCATGGAAGTGATCTGGTTTCAGGGCCACTCTTGGTTTTAAGTTGGCCAAGCCTGCTGTGGGCATTTAGGGAGTGAAACAGCATAGTGAAGATCTGACTTTGTGTCTTTTACATGAACTGAAAAATAGTAAATGAAATTTAAGGAAATTCACATGGCTTATTAGCTTTCAGCAAAGCTCACCTCCACCAGCCTCTGGGAAACATAGACCATAGGCAGGCAGCATTAGCTTAACCCCTTATGCTACAATGCTGATCCCCTTCATGCAGCCATTGAAAGCATTAAATAATGTATGCTCATCCAATACTTGAGAAAGCACCAACTCTCACTGCATAAAATTTCAGTTGAATTAAAGGGTGGCACAGACACTAGAAATGTATTCTTTTAAAACAGGAGACACAGTGGACTTTCTAAGTTTTTGCGTCACACAAAAAAGGACAAGTGAGATACAGGTTAATTAGCTAAATTTAACCATTCTACAATAAATGTCTCTGAAGGCATGGTGCACATAAAACAATTAAAAACCATTTTTAAAAATTAGGCTTAATATACACACTAGATTAAGCAGCAAAACTGCTTAACTGGAACAAGAAAAATTTAAGCTAAGTGAATTAAATTAGGGACCCCTAATGTTTACATTGTAGCCCTGGCCTTACGCTGTGACCTCAGAAAAGGGAATATATTCAAATGAAAGTTGCTCTTCAATTTCATCCTGGTTAGCAGTGTTGAATAACTGAAACAAGAAACGTTCAGCTGAAACGTCAGATCAGATAATTCTTCAAAGTGCAGACAGAGCACATTCAATGAGTCTGTAAATTCAGAAGATCACACAAGGAGCAAATGCTGACAAGTTCACCAGAACTGATTCAAAATAAAAAAAAAAAAATCATTTCCAGAAATTCAAACACTATGCACCACTGAGTGAAAGGATGAGTTTCAGGAAGGCCCAGGAATGATCTGCGGAGTTTCAACATGTCCCGCACCCTGACGAGGCACTTCTGTAAGCTACAGGGTGACGTCAGTGAGTCTGCTTTGCACACTGGTCCCAGCATTATCACAGCTCAAGAACAAGAGAAACTGCCATGGTTTTACTATCTCCGTATATTGCATTACTATTTTATTATGTGTGTTAGCTGCAATATATTTTATTCCTTGGGGATATCTTTGATAATAATTATGACACATCTGCAAAGTAAGAACACATTTGCTTTCTCTCTTCACAACACAGCATTACTACAACCTGCTCTCTACTGGCCTGCTTAACACCCAAAACCTACTGAACCTTCACATGAGTGTCCACCAGAGGGAGCCAGAAGCTAGTATATTATTTAAGTCCTGGCTTGCCTATAAACAAGCCAAAACCAACTCATTAAAGAGTTACTTTCATGATTCAACAGAAAAATAACATTCCTATTCCTTGGATGAGCAGACTGAATACAGTGCATCTTCAAGTCAATCTCTGATAACCATCACTCAAAATTTTTGGTCCTATTGTCCATCGAGTCCATTAAGTTTAACCAGTGCAGTCAGTGTGATGTTTCTAGAACAGCACATATTCTGTAACAACGAGCATATTTGGATTTGCAATAGACAAGATAAATTAATGCCAGAGTCAAGTCCTCCACGTGGAGACTCTGCCCTGCCGCCCTGCCATCAGAAATGCACATTCACAAACATTCACTCAAAAGACATTCCCTAAAACAAAGAAGGATTATTTCCCCAGCAAGGTGGCAATTTCTAAACTGTTGAAATTATAGAAGACAAACTCCCACAAAGGTAGGCAATCTGCGAGAACAATTTCTAAGTTAACAGGCCAACAAAGTAACTATGATAAAATGGCATGGATTTCCCTTCTTTTTTTCCCTGCTTCAGTGTCCTGGTACATAAGCAAGATAGCATTTGTACAGAACTAAAAACCATTAATGTACTTGAGTACACCTGTGTAAGGAAGGCAAGAAAGCAAGCCAAGGGCTTCACACATTCTCCCTGCAAGGGAAGATTACAGCCCAGAGACTGGGAAGGCTCAGGAAGAGACACAACAGGATCTAAATGGGACAAGGTGGGATGGGCAGGCAGTGTTCTCACTCCTCCAAGGCAGAAAGTCTGAGCTACAACAGCAGCCGTCAGGATGGGCAAGACGTGACCACTGCACTAGGAAGAAGACCCACCCAGGGCGGCATGAACAATTTGGGAAAATGATGGAAGTGGCTGTGCCAAAGCCCTTCTCCTACCAAGGCCCTGGGATGCTCCCGAAGGACTGAAGTTCTGTTTCTGTCCATGCGCCTGGCCAAAGGGCAGATTCTGAACTCACCCAGAGCCTTCTGGGACCAACCCCCACTACCGGACAGGTTCTTTGCATCTCCATTCAGTTTTGAATATAACTATGCCCTGGTATCTCTTGCCATTTTTAAAATAAAAACTGACTGGCTTAAAAAAATATTTCAAAAGTAGTATTTGCTTTGTCAACTGAGATACAGTAGCACGTGGTCCCTGTCCTCACTTTCCACCTGGAAGAGATCACAGCTAAGGATCAGGTACGACTCCTGAAGAATTTAACTTTCATCTTTGTACCATGAAGTAACTGGTTTCTAATCTATAGACTTTTCTACAATATTTCTCTTAAGAATAAACCAGTCCTACTGATACATTTAAACATTGCAGTGTATACAGTGATTTAGCCAACATTCTGCTGACAATGAGTGCAACATTCCACTTCAAAACCTGCAATTACAGTCCTTGCCCAGACAGCTCTTCAATTGTGTGTGGGCACTTCAAAGGAAAACATCCTGAAGTGCAGTGACTAGGACAAAAAGCAGGACCATTTTATAACCATTCTGGTCACCTCTGTCCAGTCGTACAGTGGCCAACACCTTCAGGAGAGGTGGAGGCACTCACTTTTCCACCGCCCTATTCCATCACCTCAGTCACAGCCAGGCTCACATTGACAACCAAACACTTGCTACTTATGCAAATGAAGGAGCAGTCCTTAGCCAATCAAATTGTTTCTCAATTAGGGATAAGATACATCCAGGTAAGCAACAGACTTAGCCTGGCAGAAGTACAGAATGAATACATGAATAAGGAACCTATTAGGAAAATTAAGCTTAACGAAGAGCTGCCTATTCCTCAGAGCTCCAGCCAACAACATACCAGTGCCCGTGTGACATTTTCTCCCATTACATTATTTGAGGCTTTTATTTTTACCATTGAATGAGTCCGTTTAAACGCTATGAAATAAAACAGCTTTCTAAATAAGACTGTCGGTATTGTACCTACTATCTTCTTCATAGACCTTCTGGCAAATTCTCACTCTGCATATCCAGCACATTAGTGGTGTCAATGCCACAGTTTGTAATTATAACAAGTGATCCATGCAGAATCAGTATATGTCTGGCCACTTCTAAGGTGCTGAGTTAAAGAAGCCACAGTCAGAGAGAATAACCACCTTGTAAGTCAGCCCAAGCACTGTGGTAGATTCACCTCCACAACTTTTCTAATCTGAAATTTTGCTTTATAACTCTTTCCCTGACCCCTTGAACAAGGCTTTGGTTTTGAGTGGGTTCCTAAGGAAGCAATCCTTCCTGGGGAAGTGGGTTCTACGTGAGTAATCGGGGAGCTGCAGTTTGAGCTGCAAATGCAAGCCGAGTCTGTGCTTCAAGAAGGGACCTACAACATTGCAGCCCCACGGTGTGACAGGATCCACACCATGGTTCCTGCAGCCTCTTCCAGGGCTCAGAAGAGGTAGGGTGTGGGCTGAGAGGGTAGAGGTGAGCATTCCAGACAGCAGAGGAGAACAGGCTGGGTCAGTTGCAGCTCAGAGCCACTCCAGCACCAGGCCCAATTCTAAACCCTGCCAGATGGTGAGTTTCAGACTAACAATATAACTGCACTTCAACTCTCCTAGGAAATCAAAAGAACTCATTAGCTTAATTTTCATTCCAACTCTAATTTCACACAGGAAATTACCCCATTAGAATACACCATAACTTACTGTTCCCTCCAACACCCATCACGCCTAAAACACCTGGTTGATGCTTGAACTGTGCTGCAGGGAAACATCCATGGCTCCTGTAGGGGCAAAGCAGCCCTGTCTGATTCAAGGAGAAAAAGAATTCTGATTTCTGTATCAAGTGACTATGGAAAATGAACTGTATTGTTCAAAAGAGTACTTCAGCCACATGTTAAAAGAGTCAAATGTGTATTTCATGCTGGGCTTAGTGTTCATAAGTACAAGAATCATTCTATATTTGACAGGTTTTGAATCTTCAAGTGTATAACTTTCAACATCTTCATTTTATGAAAGATGCACTGGTTGTACTGTCTAAGTCAGATTTCCTAAACGACATGTCACAACTTCAGTAACTGGCTGGCATGGTGGGAGTTAGAGAGGCTTGTCATAGATAAGACAGTACCTGTCACTGTGAAAGGTAGATAAGGTATTATATGTAACACACCCAGAAGAATGTCATAATTCCACGGCTGTTTCCTAGTACCATCAGTAAAGTAAGACTGGGCCTATACAAAGCATTTCAGAAAACAAAATGTGAAGCCTACTACAAAACGAAGTAAGTGAACTTTCAGAGAGCACTATACAGAGATGTACAGTGCTGTGGCATCTGTCCACATCTCACTACCCTAAAAAAATATCAAAAAATTCTGTGTAACCAGAGCATTCGTCATTTCAAGGCACGTCCTTTGCCTGATTGCCTGAATCCCCACCTCCTATTACATGGTCAAGAGCCACAACCCTACACCAGGCAAAAATTCTACAGCCTCCATATTTCTTCAGTGGTTCCAAATTAGCTTAAGTTACAAACCCCTTTTAGAGTTTGATAAAAAATTCTTGGCAATTTCCTCTACAGTCCTACAAACACACAAATGTTGCATCTTAAGAATTCCACAGGTATCTTCAAGCCCACTCATTAATTTGTTATTTTATCAGTTCTCCTGTCTCCTGATAAAGAAACCTAGGCCCAGAATCACTGAGTAGCACTCCAACAGTCAGGAAACTCATACCACAACTCGGAACCTTCATCTTCTGTCCAGCTCACTGCTCTCTTCATTTAACCATCCTTTTCTTAGGAATCTCTTCTTGCACTCATTCAATGAGCAAAGTCTGAACACTCACTAACATGCTGGATATACCAGATATACTGAATATTCAAAGTTGCAAAATGATAATGCAATACTTCCTTTCAACAATCACCACCTATTAGCAAATATAGGGTAGAAAGCTGCAGAAAGAATGCCCACAGACTAGGATCACTACATTCATCACAACCCAGAACAGGAGCAAGGCTGGCTGTGTCCTTCAAGGGCCCCACTGGAAGGGTCTCTCGGGTTGTCTCAGCCTGTTTGCAGATCCAAAGATGGGCAAGAAAAGTCACACGTGGGCCCAGCTCTTCCATCATCCAAGCAGGGAGAACACCTTCATATTTTAAGCAGACTCACTTGCACTTTATTCCCTGTAAAGCTTTTTATAATGACCACTGCCGGGACGATATATTTGAGATTGCCAGTGGATATTTTTCAGGGTCTGAAGGAAACAGCATCATCAAGCAAACAGACCTACACTGGTCTCATGAGGCATGTCCATCCCACCGTGGTCCTGCCATCCCACCTTCCTGACGTCATCAAGCCGCCTCTGAAGACCTCAGACTGACCATCTTTCCCTTCAAACTGCTTCTCCCTCCTAATCCCACTGACCCTACAATTTCATTCCTCTCCCCACCTGGTCGCTTTCCAGACTCAAGTCCTAGATCAAAATCCTATTGATTCATCCTTCTAAGTCTCTCAGAGCCCTTTCTCTTCCCATGCTTTGCCTTTGGTTCTGATCCTCTTTGTTTCTTGCCTCATTTATTGGAATAGCCCAATTTGTCTCCATTCTTCCAATTTTATTCCTTTCAAATTCATGTCCTACTTGGTTCCTATAAATGTTGTATAGCATTTCAGAACTGTCAATCTAATTGCATTACCATTGCCATACTGTCACCTTAAAATCCTTCAGCCTGCAAAGAATTCTAGTTATTCAGCAGTACATGCAGCCCTCTGCCTGCTGACCCATACCTGCCAAGTTCAGCCATACCCAGACTCTGCCTGCTGAGCCCCAACACATGCAAGCCACACAGAATAATTCCAGCAGAACAAAGTTCATATCCATGTAATTTTCAGAGTTGGTTTCAAAATTAATACTTTTTCTACAGAAGGCTGGAAAAACAGACCGGACGTGTGATTTTCTCATGCCACATATAAGAGTGTTGGAAAACAAAACAAACACTTCTGATACATGGTTTGAACCACTCTTTGGTCTACACAGCAAGGAAGAGGAGACCTGGAATCCACAGTGTGGAATTGGCTGCCTAGAAGATTAGAGATTTCCATTGATCTGCCCAGTACACTGGTCTGTTAACGTGCACTGAACTTACAGGGAAATGAGGAATTCAACTGCTTATACACAACCTTAGAGACACTTTAGCTTGAAATATAATCAAACATACCATCATTACTGTGGTTAAGCAGACAGTAGGAATACAAGCTACAACCATTATAAAGATACGTGACAATTTTAATTTCTGCAATAAGAAGCACAGAAATCTAAGTATGGCTCTATAGATAAACACTGAGAACTCACTATACCATGGGTCAGGACTGAAGCAGGACAGTGAGATTGTAGCAGACAGTGCCATCACCAGTTCACTGGGACGCTACCATGACGACCCACTCAGAACACACACATCCTAGATATACATGACAAGCTTGAAGAGAAGCTGTTTATGTAATCTGAAATAAACCGAGATAGTTCCACGTGACTTAAAGGACTTGGAAAATTAAATGAATGCTCAAAGCTTCCCACAAATCGCACAACTGGGGCAAAGTCAACACATTTTCCAAAGTTAGCTCACTTTAAAGTGTTGTGCCTCATTGGAAAAGACTGCACCACACTGATGTTGTCTCCCTGGCTATCACCACCTTAAAGGATAAAATTTGAGTCCCAAAAAGGAAAGCCATTGCCAGATTAATAGAATCCCAGAGTAAAGAACCTGTCATTGGCTGCTTAACTGAAGATGCCCCATCTTTGAAGCCAGTCACATGACTGCACAGAGAATAAATGAGGCATCTGCAAATGGCTCTCAGATTTCAAACCGTGTAAGAGATACCAATATTTTATCAACAGGACTTAAGGAATATGATGTAAGTTTCTCTGTTCTGGCTGGTTTAATAATATTGATCATTTTATATACCTGAAAATACCCTTTTTCAGAAGATTTGGAACAATGTAAGTGTAGGTAAATTAATCTTTGCGGATGAAAACTAGTTGACAAAAATATATAACCCACATACATAACTTTAAACTTTTAAAACTCATACAGAGTACTGTTGTACTCACTATAGTCTTAGTACATTATAAAGAAATAGATGACATTAATTTTAATCAACATTTCAAAACTATGTTTTTAATCAATATTTGTTTCTAAAATATCTAAACTATGAGGGTACTTCAAAATATTCAGAGGGGTGGGGATGTGACACAGCTACTTGGAAGCCAGCATCTTACATCAGAATGCCTGGATACAAGCCATGGCTCTTCCACTTACCCAATTTCTGACTAATGTGAACTCAGAGGCAACAGATGGTAACTCAAAGACATGGGTCCCTGCCATCCATGTGGGAGACCCAGACAGAGTTCCAGACTCCTAAATTCAGTTTGACCCAGGTTTGGCTGCTCTAGACATTTAAGAAATCAATCAAATGAGAGATCTGCCTTTTAAAGAAAAAAATTTAAAGTTCATGGAATTTGAATTAAAAGATTATTTTGGTGCAATTACTTTTGAAATGCATCTATGTAGGGAGTTCATGAGGAATGCATGTTGTGAGGACTGCACCACAGTGGTGCATCAAGCCTTTACCAACAGTGTTAGCATACTATATGGGCACTGTTTCCAGCCCCAGCTTCTCCATTTCCAATGCAACTCTCTGCTAATGCACATAGGAAATCAGAAGACAGCCCAAGGACTTATCTCTTTGCATCCACGTGAGGAACAGAATTTGTTCTTGGCTACTGGCTTTAGCCTTGCACAGCCTCCAGCCATTGCAGCTATTTGGGGAATGAATCAGTACATCCAAGTCCTTTGTAACTTCGCTTCCCACAGTGGAACTGGGAAACTAACAATCACAAAAACACATTAATGCAATTGCAGGTGAGGCAGTGACAAGGGAGATGGAGAAGTGGTGCATTGTGCTGTGAAGACAGTCTACAAAGGAACATTCTTTAGCCAAGATATTGGGGAAAGCTCCTCTGATGTAGGGACACACGAGTTGAAGTCTGCATCCAAAATGGAGCAATCATGTATTCTTTCAGTATTTTTACATGAAGGTATCCATGTATCACATCACTTGTGTTTTCCATTTGCTGCTTCTTTCTTCAAAGTATGGAAGTACACGGAGTTTCAGAGATAACTTATCTTGGCAATATTTGAGTCACCTACATGTGGCAAGAACTTATTCCAAACCATCCACCCCTCAACACAAGTATTTAAGGAAGTCAGTAACATACTCCAACTTGATTTCTGGCTTGACCATGCTGGCAGACAGATTCCTAGGCTAGATATCAGAAAGGGCATTACTGCAAAGGTTCAGATCAAAGTTTCCACTGGCTAACCTGCATTGTAGAGGAGGGAACACTTTCAAGCACATTTCAGAGGGGGGCTCTTGGAGGGCATTTGCTCAGCAGTTGCACTATCTTGAGATGTCTGTTTCCCACATGAGAGGGCCTGGATTCAAAACTAACCTTTGCTCCCAACCTGGCTTCAAGCTGCCATACACTTTGGCAAGATGACAACGACAGCCTTGTTATTTGCCACTCACTGTGAAGACCTGGATCGAGTTCCTAGATCCTGGCTCTGATACGGCTTAATGATGGTCATTATATGTGTTTGGGCAGTGAACTAAAGATCTTTCTTCTCTACCTCTCTGCCTCTGAATATTATGAAATTTCAAAAAGTTCAGGAAAAATGTACATTATAAAAAATATAGATTGCAACTTTCTAAAGTTTTATTTATTATTTGAAAGAGTGATTAAGAAAGGAAAAGGGAAAGGAAAGAAAAAAAAGGAAAGAAGGAAATAGGAAAGAAAGGAGGAAAGGAAAGGTATCTTTTTTCTGATCTATCCTCAAATGTTTATAAAATCTAGGGCTGGACCAGGATTTTATAAGCCAGAGCCTGGAATTACATTTGGGTCAGGACACAAATACTTGAGTCACTTCTGCTGCCTCCCAGGGTGTACATCATTGTGTAGAATAGCCAGTACTCCAACCAGCCTCTCGGCATGGAATGCAGGGATCCTACAGGGTACCATAATCACAGCATCAAACGTTCTCCTCTGTTTTTCTACTTTTGCACATAGAAATAAATACCTCTTAATTCCATCATCCATGGATTCTTTGAAGTGTTCTTGTATGCTTAACTAGGTAGGATAAGACAGCAACTACACAAACATGGTTTCAGATGACTAAGACCTACATTTCTCAATCTGGAAGAATATCAAACACCTGAGGAGATTTGAAACTATGCTCACACCTCAGCCTGAGAATGAGACCTCAGCATCAGGATTTTTCTCAAGTCTCCCATATTTGCAGCCACAGTTTAAAATCATTAATATGAGAGTAGAATGGCTTTCCAGAAGCCCTGATTTCAGGGTCAGCTTTTCAGATTTTCTGATCCAGTGCCTGTAATCACCAGGCATTATGCCTGATTCACCTGAGTCTGAGAAAATTATGAATTTTGTCATATTTCATTTTATTTTTCAATATTTTATTTATTGAGAGACATTATCAATGGAAACAGAACTTCCAAGCACTAGCTCATTTCCCAAACATCCACAATAGCATATGAAAGGCAGAAGCCACCAGGCCAGGCCCAACATCAGAAACTGTAAATTCAACTCAGATCTTTCAGGTGGGAAACAGGATTCCACTTAGCTAACCCATCATTCCTGCCTCCTAGGATTTACATGAGTGCAAATACCCATTCCTAATATTTTACTTAAAAATCAAAATGTCGGGCCCAACTTGGTGGCGCAAGTGGTTAAGGTCCTTGCCTTGCACGCCCGGGATCCCATATGGGCGCCGGTTCTATCCCGGCAGCCTCGCTTCCCTTCCAGCTCCCTGCCTGTGGCCCAGGAATGCAGCAGAGGATGGCCCAAAGCTTTGGAACCCTGAACCTGTGTGGGAGACCCAGAAGTTCCTGGATCCTGGCTTCGGATCGGCATAGTATCGGCTGTTGTGCTCACTTGGGGAGTGAATCATCGGATGGAAGATCTTCCTCTCTGTCTCTCCTCTCTGTATATCCGCCTTTCCAATAAAAAAAATAATAATAAAAAATAATAAAAGTAAATCTAAAAAAAAATGAAAATGTCCTAAGGATCAGAGAGATGAAATGATGCCTAGGAACATGGAGGGCAAATATAAAACCTGTATTTGAACCTAGCTCTGAACATACAGCTTTGCTTATTGCAAGAGACCAAGACACTGCCAGTAGCCTGTATTTAAAGCTTTAGTGATGACTTGATGATGTTTTTTAGTTCTTTAATAACTTGACCTCTAAAGAATATAAACTTTTCAGGGCTCAGCTTAATGACTAAAGCCTCACCTGCACCCACCGGGATCTCGCATGGGTACAAGTTCATGTCCCAGCTATTCCAATTCCATCTAGCTTGTGGCCTGGGAAAGACGTGGAGAACAGCCCAAAGTCTTGGGGCCCTGCACCTGCATGGGAGACCCTGAAGGAGCTCCTGGCTTTGGATGACTGAGCTCCAACCACTGCAGCCACTTAAGGAGTGAACCAGCAGATAGAAAATCTTTCTCTAAATCTTCCTTTCCCCCCCAAAAAAAATAAATATTTTTAATTCTACTTGAGGAAGAATATAAGCCCTTTCAAAGCTAACCCAAATTCCACTGCTCCAATAAAAACCTCTGCTGTGCCTAACACCTTGGAAGCAATCTCATCTGCTCCTGAATTCACTATCACACTGGAAAAATTGTGGACTACCTTTTCCACATTTTAGCAACATAGGAAATTATCATTAAAGGAAAACATTTATTCATATTTGCCATACATTAAGTATTATGGAAATGAAAGTGCTGTCTTAACAATTCCTGTGTCTATTTATCCTGACCAATCAACAGGAAGCAAAGTATCATAGCAGCTCAAACACAAATAGTCTGTGATGGGACCTCTTAGCACTGAGATTTTTTTTTTTAAGCTTCCTTTGTGATTCTAATGCAAGTACAGCCAAGTTGAAAAATCACTACAGCATGGATAAAATAATTTATATTAAACCTAATAAAAATCAACAGGTTAGAAAACAGGCTACTACTTGCAAAGCAGAATTTCCTATTATGCTAGCCCAACTGCCTAGGGCAACTTCATTTGAGTCTTGTCAACAGCACTTGGTACAAATTCATATACAATAAAATGTCAAAACATTCTTAATGCCACCCATTAATTCTAATTTATTGGTCCATCATATCTGACACTTCAGCATGTTGTGGTAAGCCAGGGGCATAACTGATATTTAAAAATTTCCTCACAATACAAAGCTAAAAACCAGAGAGGTAGTTACAGCAACAGAGTTCACACAGGAGAAAAATCATAGAATCCAGATACTTGTACTTCTAGCTTGCTGTTAAACAGACTGTGAGGAAACAATGCTATGGTTTTCTTAAGAGTCTTCTCTGTTTAGCAGTACATATATTTCTATTTTAAATTAACCTCATCCAAACAAAAATAACTGAGTGCTACTGTGGTACACTTAATTACACACGAACACAGCGACATACCCTGTGCTGATCATTTCAGACTTTGTTAAACGCTCTTGAAAGCCTAATGAATAGTAACCTTTTATGCAGTTCATAGACAAACTGAGGGAGGGATAGTTAGGTTAAGAAACTTGCCCATGCTCCCAAAGGCAGTGGAATAGCAGGGCCAACAACCATATACAGGAGGTTAGCTGTCCTGGAGTATATAACCAAAACCAGAGAAATCTAGACAAGTAACAATCTGCTAGAACAAAAACTGTTACATTTGTCCTAACATCTCAGATTTGAAATGTTACAGGGCTGTCTGACAGCAAGGAGTCCACCAGCTTCATTTACCTCTTAGTAAAAGTGCTTATTAGCCATGTCTGAAGAACTGAGCATGCATTGGGGCAAAAACCTCACCTTCTGAATACAAGTGTATGAAAAAGCTGAAGAGGTCAACTGAAAGCAACTTTACATGCCTAGCACAGGAAACTAGGCTTCACATTATGCAGTGAGAACAAAGGATTCTGAAGAATCCATTGTCAATAGCAGCATGTTATGGCCAAGTACGTGGCCTGGCAGTTAAAGCACCCACAGAGATGTCCTCGTCTCAAAGTGCTTGAGCTCATGTTTTGGTTCCACTCCAGATCCTGGATTCCTACCAATGTACACCCTGGGAGGTAGCATGTCATGGCTCAATGACTTGTGCCCCTGCCAACAAAATGGGAGACCCAGCTCCCTTCCTGGTTTCCAGGATTGAATATTGTAGGCATTTAAGGAGTAAACCAGCAAATAAGACATCTCACTCTTTTCTCTGTCTAGTAGTATTTTTTTAATAGTCTGTTAGTGCACTAATCTGATGTCTGCACAAGATAGTTAAGAGGAAAAGTCCAAAACTGGTTAGAAAGGAGACTTGGGAGACAGTGAATGAAACAGATACAACAAGCTTTATGAAAAGGAAATTTGGGATTCAGCATATATAGCACAGCAGCAGCAAAGAAACAGTTCTAGTTACTTGCTCTAGAAGATGTTTTACAGAGTAGACAATACCTAGGCACTATATAGAAATTTGATTCTATTCTAGAGCAGTCCAAAGACAGTTCTTCCCGACAGTGGTTGAAATCTCAAAGACCCATGTAACCAAGGCACCCACAAAAACTGAGTCAAAGTTTTCCGAATCTGGAGCTGGCCTAGGATAGCCATTCTTCAGCCGAGACATGTGCAGCTATTCACGGGATGGGAATGGGTGGGTGTATGTGCTGCATCACACATGGGTCAGTACAAATAAAACAATTTTTTAATGGAAATCAGTATTATTTGTTTATTTTCCCTTTATGTTGCTTTTTCATTTCCACTGTTTGGTCATTTTCCTTAGGAAAGGCTAACACAATAAATTGCTTTTTTCTATCTAAATACTCTAGTTTTAATAACTTTGAAATTGACATGTGATCTGCTTTTGTTTTTTAAAAGCTGGTTTAACTTATGCTATTTCATTTCATTCTGAGAACTTTTCTTTCACTTTACATCTTCATGGATTTTCACTTCAGGAGTAACTGTAGTTGAATTACACAGCTAGCTGTGAATTAATACAACAGCATTTGCTACTGCACAACTCTTGTTATCTGAGATCTAAAAAGGAGTCCACAGGTAACTTGGAATAAGCAAGTAGTACTTCTCAGTCATGAGCTTCTGAGTGTGTGTGGTTGACCAGGATCAGTGTGCCCTCGGGGTCTGAGTATTTACCAAGGATTGGCACAGAGGAAACCATTCCTGGGAAGGATGTACAAAAGTGAATCAACCGTATGTGCAAAATGACCACAGTGAGGAGTGCAGCCTTCAAAGACACTACACTGGAAAACTGGTTCCTTTTTCTCCCTTCGGCATCTTTTTGTTGTTGCTGTTGTTTTTGGAGATTTTGCTTCATCTTCACCTTGGAAGGACAGAGCACCACTTACGTAACAAAAAAGAGGCAGCACTAAGGCCACTCAAGTCCAAAACTGCTGAGTAATGTGTGGCTATCATCCTCTTTAGAAGTTGCCCCTGAGACACTTTTCCAGCCAAAATGACACACTTATAATATCCACTGTGCTACACAATGATTCTAACGTCAAAAGAAAGGTCCTTAGCAACAATCAGGGTAGATATGCCTTATTTTGGCTTCTGTGCAATGGTAGATTATGGTTTAAGAATACACCTTTTTCTATTTTGATACTACTGTCTGTTTTCTATTGTTTATTCTAGCTCAATTACCTCTTCAAAAATGCACAGTGGGCAAAATATGCACATTTAAGAGCTGTTGAAATCTGAATGATCTTCCACGAGTATTTCCCTCAGAGAATACTTAATCACACTCTGAATAAGAGGGGGGAAAACCCTAGAGTGCAAGTCTAGACTCATACTTACATCCAATAGCAATGTTACACAAGCCATGAGTGTTTAACACTATAGAAAGAGGACACCTGAATTGAGACCCTGAGCCTTGGGTAGCCATATCCTGATGATACATCTGAGACACATTCTGATTTTCGCAGACATTTGCATGAGACAAAGGAGCTTTTATAAGGAAATAATGAATCCAAAGAAGCCCCTTGACTTGATCTCCTGACTTTCATCACATTCCAATGGGACACCCATAAAAGCCTAACCCTCAGAGCTGATTATGGGGTAAAACCCAAGAATGGGGTAACTAATTGCTTCTGTCATGCAAATTACATCAGATCACTTTATCAAGTCCCTGCCATCAGTCTATCAAACTGGCTCTTCCAATATAGTGTTGCCCACATGACTCAGAATGTCATGTACTCAGCATGGGACTACAAAGAGATTCTATCCTGGTTCCTGCCCTGACTCAGACCATGGCCAGGCCACATGTTCTTTCCAGGCCCCAGATCTTCATCTCTAAAGTGCGTGGCTTGGGCTAGTTAGATCTCTGTGTTAGCGAATCAACTGCCATGCCTTCTGCTCCCTAACAGTGAGCCCACAATGGCATAATCTTACCAGTTCCCAGAAACAAATCAGGTATTCAGAGGCCAATGTGCTTGACTATTCTGTTCATATTCATATTCCATAAGTAATATAAGCAATTATATACTGAATCTCTAAGACCTTAAAAATTGTCAGATATCATTATATATTATATGTATAATCATATATATATATATATTTTACATATATAATCAAAATTTTGTGACCTGGCTCCTTTAGAATGCATATGAATCAGGACCAATGTTGTGGTGTTTCAGGGAAGCTTCTGCCTGCAATAGCAGCATGCTGTATTTGTGCCAGTTTAAGTCCTGGCTGCCTCACAATTTACCTCCTAACAACATAGGAGAAGTAGTGGAAGTTGGCCAAAGTGTTTGGGCCCCGGCCACCCATATGGAAGCTTTGGAAGAAACTCCTAACTACTGTTGTTGGTCTACTGAAGCCCCAGACAATGGCAGCTACCTGGAGAATGAACCAAGCAAAGAGAAGATGGCTCTCTAACTGCAAATTCCGAATAAATAAATGCATGTTCTAAAAAAGAAACAACAGAGTTTACAAAATGGGGAATGCATTTGGCACAGTGGTTAGATCACTGGATGCTTATATTCCATATTGGAGTGCTAAGGTTGGAGTTCAAGCTGAACTCCATTCCAGCTTCTACTAAGAAACACTCTAGAATGTAGTGGTCATGGATCAACTGGTTGGATGCCCTCCGCCCACATGGGAAACACAGACTGAGTTCCAGGACCCTGGCAAGGCCCAATCCTGGCTTTTTACAGGTATTTGGGTAGTCTATCAACAGGTAACACATTTCTCACTTTCTCCTGTCCTCCCCGTCTCCTCCACTCTCCAATTTCAAGTAAATAAATTTTTGTAAAGCATATGAATCTGGGGCCTAATGAGAAAGTAATTATTAGAGAGCACAGTAAATTCATGGGTATGTCAACAAAAACCCACAGAATGTTTTTTTATAAAACTAATTAGTAAAACTGGAAAAAGACAAGTATTGTTTAAAAACGGAAACAGGTACACACAAAGATTTGCCATACAGTGGCTTTTAACAAATGAATGCTGATTAAACTCCTTTGCAATCTATTTGAATAGTTTCTTGCATTCTAATTCTCAAAATAAGAAATGGTTTAAGTCAGTCAAGCTTACTCTCTTTAGTTCAGATGAATAAAATAATTTTAAGTGAAAAAAAATACTCCTACAGCACAATTTTGAGATGGGATAATGGTAGTGTTCAGATTACTGAAATCCGCAAGAAGGTATTAATTCTACATAATTATTATTAGCTACCGTTTTTCAGTTCTGTGTGTCAGGATAGTAAGGTGGAAATTAGAGTAATTTTACACAGCAGGAAACTGAATGTCAGAAATTACATTAGCAGTGTAACATGTCCATATATAGCCGGAAATTCAAACCCAAGCCAATTTAGCTTTCTTAGAATACCAATTTAACTCTTATCCATTTTCCAAATGTCAAGGTTTTATTTTCATTTCATCCTTCACTTGAACACTTACCAATAAACTGCTTACATCATAAATTTCACTGGGTTCCAGGGATAAGCAGCATTATTTAAGATATTCTACAATATCGAGAACTCCTTGAAGAAAGAGATAGAGGAAACAAACCAATATAATCAAATTCACAGCACTATGAAGACACTGACAGAGCTCCAGAAAGTACAAAACAGAACCTTAGGTTTCTAGTAACACCTGAGAACTAAGCTTCCAAGAATAACTAGTGATATGTTACATAGAGAACAGTGGAAAACGGCATTCCAACAGCAGACATAAAGCAGCACAGCAATTAAGATGAATCCTATCATCCCTCAATAACACCACTACCTTTGGGTTGAAGTAAAATTTAACAGAACTGCCAGCCTTGTGCGGGAGTAGGTAAAGCCACCAATGAGACATATGGACCACCAACAATTTGTGCCCCAGCCATTCTACTTCCTATCCATCTCTTTGCTAATGGCCTGGAAAAAGCAGAATATTGTCCAATTTTTTGGACCCCTACCATCCACACGGCAGACCTGAATGAAGCTGCTGGCTCCTTGCTTTTATGGCCTTCTGGGGAATGAACCAGTGGATGGGAGATCCATGTTGGCCTCAATCCCCACATGCCTGCCCTTTTCCTCTTTCAAAGAGATAAATCTTTTTAAATGATAATGGAGAATAACAGTAATACAAAATTATAATTTTTATATCTTCACATTTTGCTAGATCTCAAAACATTCTGTACCAACATCTTGTGAAAGACTTGAACATGACAGGCTATTGACCCCCATCTCTGACACCTCCAATAAAGCAGGGACCAAGGATAAGTAGTTCCTCACAAGTTCTCTGATGATGTTGATGCTGGTGGCCAAGGGATCATACTTTGAAAATCCCTGATAGAGAAACAAGTCACAGAAACTAAAGAACTCAATTTTAAAATTCATTTGCTTTTACCTTCTGTTAAAAACAAATCTAGCTAAACATACGATTTAAAGAATGAATAGTAACCATACAGGTGTCTATGTGATTTCAATAGTCTTACACAAGAAACACAAAATGAGAGGAAGCTGCGTTGTAATTTGGTCTGTGCATTTTTAAGCAATGCTCTAATCTACCTTCTAAAAGCTAGGCTATTTAGACACTGGAAAGTCATTTCTGACCCAACTGCTGCTCTTAATTCCCAACCCAACACCTTCTGAGCTCCAATAAAGTCAAATCAGTCACAAAGAAATGGCAATAGCAGCAACCGTCTCAGAAGCTAAACTGCAAGTGATTTCACTTCTGTATTTGTCTTCAACAATTTCATATTGTTGGATATTTTACTAATAGGAATACATCAAACTACTCAGAAAATCTTTAAGGCCAAAATAATGCAACATACTTTTGCAACCCTGTCTTTGTTGTTTTCTTGGTTGAAATGAAATAATGAAAGTTAAAACTTTCAAACTGCAGAAAACAGCTAATCAGGAAAGTGTAATGTGGAGGCACAAGACACAAGTTCTGAAAACAGCAACCTGTTTCACGAGATAATTACAATACTGTAAAAGAGAATTTCTTCAGCAATGTAATTTCTGAATCATACTTATAAGTTCTATCACTTCATACCTGTACCTTGCACAACTGACATATGCTGGACAATGGAATAATTGAAATTTCCTGTTCACAAATGAGTTTTTCTTCCTTGTGTTTTCTGTTTCAGGTCTTTACCCCTTAAAAAAATGAAGATGTCAAGTTCTGTTCCAAAGTAAACTGAAAGCATTTCATCACAAAAATCAAAACAAATATAACAATGGAGGGAAGGACAGTGGGAAGTAGCATTATGTTCCAAAAACTGTATACATGAAGCACAAGAAATCTATTTCTTTGATACAAATAAAAAAATTTAAAGGCAAAAGCAATAATTTCAAAAGTTCTTTGCTCAATTTTTGTGATGTCTAAATTTGTTAAAATGGTAACAACTAAACAAAGTCCTAAGAATAAGGTTGGCTGTAGTTCTAAGGCGTAAAATATGAATTAACTTAATGACTAATTTTCTACCAAATATGACTAATATCTTTACCCCTTGAGGACATAAATGTATTTGGAATATTCAGCATAATCTTCTTGCTGTGAAAATACCAATACTTTAAATGTGAATTCTACACATTTGTAGAATTGAATTCTACAATCCTGACCACCCATAACTTTTCCTCCAAATGAGGTTTTCTTTAACACCATAGAGCAAACCGGATTTGACATAAGTACAATCATATTCAGTAGAGTTTTTTTTTTGTTTTTTTTTTGTTTGTTTGTTTTTAGTGCTAGTCACCCCCCAAAAAAGCCATACAGCCACTGTAACTTTTGGTTTCTAGGAGTCAAAATCATCACTTCAACAGATTTTCCAGGAAACATTATTTCAGTGCAAATGCTAACACATTTTCCTCTTGACACCTTCTCAAATACTTCAAAGATGTAGCTATTTGAAAGGGGGAGCGTGGAAGCTAAAGCAACTTCCTTCCTTTCTATTACAGTTAAATTCAATCCTTAGAACCAAACTCTGCCACTTCCTTCTTTACTTGAGGGAAATTGACTAATCCCTGCCTAAAAGACAATACGACTTTTCGTGAACTCTTCACTGAGTTGTGAATTTCCAGAAAAAAAAAATCCTAAACCCAAATGAAGTGATCTTTTAAATCCATTTTCCCCTCTGTGTTAAGTTTCCTGCTATAGAGGAGCAGGGCTTTTAAAGCAGTAGCACCAATTTGATTCCACATACAGCCTCAGCTTCCCAGCGGAGTGAGTCTAATGGGAAGACAGGGTAATGGTGCCACAGAGTTGGTGCCCAAGTCTTTGCAAGTAGTGCATACTTAGTCCCTGTGTCAGGCACCCCCTATGGCCACACTATGCATGGCTGCAGACAGCCTTTCCCTACTAGGTTTTATACACACTCCTGCCTCCTGAATTTAATACTGAACACCAAAGATATACCAGCAAATCATTTAATTTGGCACTGGAGCAGCACTCCACATGAATGATAACATGGTCCTTCAAAAGCAATGTTAAGATGCTTGCTAGATTTCCTTTTCCCCTTTTATGGTGAATATGACAATATGGTTTTCCATACAAGCCTAGAAACAGGAACAGAAAATGAACAGACAAGATATTGTTCCTCTAAAGCAGCTTACAAATTTACAAATACATAGCAAGTGTAGGGATTTAGAAGTTTACAAAACGGTAATGTTGAGATTATTAAACAAAAAGTTGTCCATTTTCATTCACCTTCCCAATAATGACCGATTTCAGAATTCAAACACATGTATCAAAAAATGCTTTCACCACATGTATTTAATTGGGTCTCAAAATAGAGACATTTTGCACAATGTTCTGGGAGACTGAGCTGACATAATTTCTTAAAGCTTTGAGGCTAACATTTCTATCTTTCATGGGACTATGGGATCCATATGGGCAATGCTAATGCTTAGAAACTAAGCTGATACCTGAAAACTAATGTCTACAAGTAAGGGATACTAAACAAAACACATGCCAGGTCTAAGGAAAAAGAGCACCCAATGACGAGTAGTGAAAAAAGACAAAAGTAATGAATATGCACAAAATAGTCAAAGAGCCACAGCCTTCAACTTGCTTTAAAAACCCTAGACACCATTTTCTTTCAATATAACGTATCCATTGGTATATACACACATATAGTTTTTCATAACCAGTGGAAAACAGACATATATACAATATAAAGATCAACAAACAGTCTACCTATTAACTTGGATGTAATTCTTGACCTTCATTCTCATCCTTCAAACTGAAGGCAACTCAGGACCGGAACCCTGATCAGACATCAGTGACACCCACAGCCAGCCTGTTTCAAACCCAAGAATCAGAGATACATGACATGCCAGAGCCACCCTGATCTGAAATGCTATCGCTGTGACCTGGAGCACAGACTTATCTTTCCACAAAAATTTTTTAGAACATTCCAAATTATACAAAGGGCTATAATTACATTTAGCCAAATGCATTGCTGAAAATACACATCTCCCCTATTTTTCTAAAGTAATAAAATGAGAAAAGTAATATTCTTTGTTTCTAAATATCTGTAACCAGCTACAAAAGCACATCAACAGTTAACTTTTACCAGTTCAGTGTGAAGCTACTGCTTTAGGACTGCCCTGCTGGCTTCCAGTTCAGCCACATTCTAAGGCAGAAATCGCCCAGCTCTTTATCTTAACTTTCACAGAGCAGAAGGAATCTGGCCAGGTTAGAGGTAATCTTACCTCCTATGGATCCTAAGGACCATCACAAAAAAGCAAACCTCAGAGCTTGACAGCAGAGACCTGCAGCTCTTCATGAGGTTGCCACGCCAGGACTTCTTCCTTGCAGTCCCTAAGCACCCTCATACCCTCATCTAGCTGTAGTTCCTGAAATCAGGACTGTCCACGTACTCATCTGTCAGAATAAATGTTTTCTTTCCTTCACCCCAAACCCCAACTTCATTATTTCAACTTGGCATCAGGGTCAGGCATCCAGTTTTCTGTACCATGTCCATATATTCATTTCTTGTTAATAACTTTTTAGAGTGAAGATTCTGTGTCCAACAAGTATGAACATCTTTTAAAGCTCCAAACACACACACTGATAAATCTTAATGCTGCTTTTTATCAAAAAACTTCCCTGTAAGTCAACTATTCTGCTGCTCCCAAGCCTAAAATGGAGCCCAAGTGACAGGGATGGGACCATGTGTCAGCAGCTTGTGAAGTGTTCCCAGAGGTTTCTGTAATGTTTCTTCCCTCCAAAAAGATTCTTACCGATACTTCTGACAACTGAACAGTGAACAAATGCTTTACACGGCGTTTTTTCTGAACTATGTCTTAAAGGTTTCCTTTGTCCGCCATCAATTCAGTAACATTTTCAGATGGAGTCATCACTTTGAGTCTGGAATATGAAGGGGAGCTAACTCCCAGTGAAAAAGCACAAAATGAACGAAATGTTTTATATATATAGCAAGGGAGATCATATTTCCAGAGAAAAGAGAAGCACAGGGTCCACAGCGGCTTCTCACTGTTTGAACAGCACATTCAATAGGGCACAGAAATCAGACGGGGCTATGCACCCAAGAGGGCACAGGTGACGGCTGCGGCTGTGCACCAAACAGGACACAGGCGCCAACTTGCACAGTGCACATGACAGGACACGGGCACCGGCCTGCACATTGCACGCAACAGCACACAGGTGTCGGACTGTGCAGTGCATACGATAGGGCAAGGCACCAGCTTGAGCAGTGCACACAACAGAGCACAGGCGCTGACTTACCCAGTACATGTGACAGGACACAGGTGCCGGCTTGAGCAGTGCATGCGACAGGACACAAGCACCGACTTGCCCAGTACATGTGACAGGACACAGGCGCCGGCTTGAGCAGTGCACGCGACAGGACACAAGCACCGACTTGCCCAGTACATGTGACAGGACACAGGCGCCAGCTTGAGCAGTACATGTGACAGGACACAGGCGCCAGCTTGAGCAGTACATGTGACAGGACACAAGCACCAACTTGCCCAGTACATGTGACAGGACACAGGCGCCGGCTTGAGCAGTCCATGCCACAGGGCACAGGCACCAGCTGGGGCTGTGCACCCGATAGGGCATAGGTGTGGCTTGAGCACTGCAGGCAACAGGACACAGGCTCCTACTGGATTGTGCAGCTTTGATGGATCTCACAAATATTCTCTAAGCATGTATAATGTGCAAAATCTGTCCTAAATACTATTAAGAAAACCATGCCCTATCAATTAAGTAGCTTACAAGTTAAGAGAGGGTTCAGAAAAGCAAATCTAAAATGTATTCAGAGAAGTGAAGGTATTCAAGCAACATTCCTTCAGGATAAAAAAAAAAACAGTCATTAGGTACAAGCATGAACCTGCACAATAACTATAGATTGCTGAGCACTGTTGTAGACAAATCCTACATCTCAGAATATGAACTTTGCCTCCAAGATACCATACTTTCCCAAATAACTTAAACATTAGAAATTATTTGGAGAACAGAAAGAACTTACAAGGCAGTCCTGTTTATATTACACAGTTTGTAAAATTTGTGATGTTCTGAACCCAACAGGGAAAACACTGTTAAAATGTTTAACAATAGTCAAGCTGGGCCAGGTACAATGGCCTAGAGGCTAAAGTCCTCACCTTGCTCATACTGGGATCCCACATGGGTGCTGGTTCTAATCCTAGCCATGCCTCTTCCCGTCCAGCTCCCTGCTTGTGGCCTGGGAAAGTAGTTGAGGACAGCCCAAAGCCTGGGAACATTGCACCTGCCTGGGAGACCCAGAAGAAGATCCAGGCTCATGGCTTCAGTTCAGTGCAGCTCCTGCCAGTGTAGCCACTTATACAGGAAAATCTTCCGATGATTCACTCTTAGTCTCTCCTCCTATCTGTATATCTGACTTTCTAGTAAAAATGAATCTTGGAAAAAAAAGTCAAGCTATTTACTAGAATATTTGTAAGGAAATGACATGCTGTGATATAGCACGTTTTTCTTTACAAAACATTCAGACTTATGCTTTTCTGATTACCACATCTACTGAAGAATTTCTCATCTTCCAACAAACACTTTGCCACAAAAATAAAATGTGGACTATGATTTCACTTATCAACTCCTACTGATAAGGCCCTCGCTAGCCTGGGCCCGGCAGCGGCACCCTGAGCCAGGAATCTGAAAGCCAAATCAGAGCTCTAAGCTGTGCGGGCTCAGGGCTGAAGCGTCCATGTCCCCCACAGCACCCAGCTCTGCCCTTTGCTGCCTGCTTCAGAACATGCAGGATCTTGCGATGAGGAGGGCATGGGAAATAGCACAGCCATCAGTGGAGGGGCTGGTTGCTCCTTTCTGAGAAGGAATCGAAGTCTAAACTATACAGGGAGCCGAGCCAGTCAGATTTTCCAGTCAGATTTTTAACTGGTCACTATTTTCAACTGTAACTACAGAAACAATGATTTTTAAGATTAGCATGACGTAAATTTTACAGTTTCATGAAAATCCATAAAGTACTAAATGCTCTCATTTGAACGGCATTACATGAGATTCAAATTTGTTTCCATTATTTTTCCCCTCAGTGCTTTAGCCGAACAATTTGTGATTATGTGTAGATGTAAAAATAAAGAGGTAATCATGTAGCAGCAAAATGTCCAACAGTTTTTTCCTTCATCCAGGATGCCCTAAAATCATCCCACATTGAACAGTGCGGAAATAACAGCCAGAGAAACACAGGAACAACACATAGCGAAGAGAAATGGACAGGAAAAGGCAGCCTGGAGAAATCAAGACAGTAAAATAAAGACAAGTGTCAAAAAAGAAACATATGGGGCCCAGCACTGTAGCCTAGTGGCTAAATCCTAGCCTTGCAAGCACCAGGCTCTTATGTGGGCACTGGTTCACATGCCAGCTGCCCCTTTTCCCATCCAGCTTCCTATTTGTGGCCTGAGAAAGCATTCGGGAAAAGCCCAAGGCCTTGGGACCCTGCACCCACATGGGAAACCCAAAAGAAGCTCCTGGCTTTGGATCAGTTTCAGCTCCAGCCCAGCTCTGGTCATTGCAACCACATGGGGAATGAACCAGCAATTGGACGATCTTTCTCCGTCTCTCCTCTCTGTAGATCTGACTTTGATAAAAAATAATTTAATGAAACATATGAAAAGTAAAAAAATAATAAGGAAACAAATAACAGACTTGAAGATTTCATTCTCCAGAAGCTGCTTTGATTTCAGGAGCATATGGATCATTTGACCCTTAAATGTCTTTTCACTCATGAATGAAACAATTCCCTTCTAAGCTGAACATGTGAAGGTCATACAGAGAACATTAAAGAAATCAAACTGACAATGCTTTGTTCTTAATACACTTAAGATGTCAAGAAATCAACACCAAGAGAGCATTTCCATCCACTAGTTCACTCTCCCAGGACCTACAATGACCAGGCCTGGGCTAGCAAAAGTCACAGAACTCAGATTTCCCATTGGGGTGGCAGGAGCCCATCACTTGAACCATCTTCTCTCAAAGGTTCTACATCAACAAGAAGCAAAGTCAAGTATCAAGTCTAGTTGTTTAGAATGGGATCCAAGAAACTTTTCCCTAAGATACTTGTTTTTACTTAAAAGGCAGATTTACAGAGAAGGAAATACAGAACAAGAGGCAGAAAGATTCCACCTGCTAGTTCACTCTCCAAATGAGCTAAGCCAATCAGAAGCCAGAAACCTTGAGTTTCTTTCAGTTCTCTCACATGGGTACAGGAACCCAAGAACTTGCCCATCCTCTGCTGCTTTCCAAGGCTATAAACATGAAGCTGGATAGGAAGTGGAGCAGCAAGGACTTGAATGGGTACTCACATGGAAGCCAGTGTTGCATGCAGAGGCTTAGCCCAGTATGCCACAGTACCAGCCCAGGGAGGCTAGGATTTTTTTTTTTTTTTAGATTTATTTTTATTATTTTTTCATTGGAAAGGCGGATATACAGAGAGGAGAGACAGAGAGGAAGATCTTCCGTCCGATGATTCACTCCCCAAGTGAGCGCAACGGGCCGATACTATGCCGATCCGAAGCCAGGAGCCTCTTCCGGGTCTCCCACACGGGTGCAGGTTCCCAAAGCTTTGGGCCGTCCTCGACTGCTTTCCCAGGCCACAAGCAGGGAGCTGGAAGGGAAGCGGGGCTGCTGGGATTAGAACCGGCGCCCATATGGGATCCCGGGGGTGCAAGGCGAGGACCTTTAACCACTTGCGCCACCGCGCCGGGCCCAGAGGCTAGGATTTTAACCACTACTCTGAATGCCCATTCCTTCTGATTTTTAAACACATTCCCTGCTCAGAAAACTCATTCTACAGCTTGCTAGAGTAAGCAAATATTTACAATAAAGGACATTATCATGAGGGAAACATTGGAACTGGCATAGTGACTTACAGGCTAATCCTCACTTGTGGGTAAACACTGGCATCCCATATGGGCACCAGTTTGAGTCCCAGCTTTTCTATCTGAGCCATCTCTCTCCCTGCTAATGGCCTAGGAAAGCAGTGGACAATGACCTGAGGCCCCTGTGCCTAAGTGGGAGACCTGAAAGAAGCTCCCGGCTCCATGTTTTGAACTGGCTCAATTTTGGTCACTGTGGCTATTTGGAGAGTGGATGGAAGTTCTTTCAAATAATCAATAAGTAAATAGCAAACCCACTTTCCATTGAAATACACTGCAACCTAAATAAGTGCTGCAGTGTCTGTCATTTTCTTTGCATATCTGACTCACCTCTCTAGGCATGGAGAATGTCTACCTTTGAACAACCCAATTCACAGTATTAAAGATTTCCAATATATGGATCCTAGTCTCTAATACAGCTGTGGCCTGAGCTCATGATCTACATTTTTCTGCTAATCAGTTGTATTAGCCCCAAACTTTCACTTGGAAGCTAATGAGAAGGAAAGGCCAAGCATGCAGACACACTATCAGGGTAACAAGTGGTTGCATCTCATTCAGAGCCTAAGAGCCATGGCTGGAGTCCAGGACAAATGTCAAGTGACAGCAACAGAGCTCCTCGCCAACTCACAGGGCAAACAGGTTCAATAGGGTGATTTGAGGCACTGTTCCTGGTTGCCTGGTTCAATGACCCTTCCAGGGATACTGTGAAACACTCAACACGCTTTAAGTGGCTTCCTTTTCTATTGAAACAGCCAGTGTTTTTTCTGCTTTCTGCTTCATTCTTTTCTGCTGCTTTCATGTAAGCATCTTGATTGATAGAGATGCTAAGAAGAGGGAAAGCACTTCTTTTAAGACAATGGGATATTTGGAAGAAAATACAAATGTTGCTACCAATAATCAGGGCACCATTTGTTTTGACTAAGAGTCTCCAGGGTAAGAATCCCTTCAAAATGCCCAGCATCTGCCATAGCCACGCATGGGCACCGATTTCCCTAACAGAAAGGCAATGTGATCTGCCAATAGAAACAGCACAGGCTTCAGATTCTCACTCCTGAACCTACTTCCTCACATTTACAGAACCATTGCCAATCCTTTAAAGTGGTTTTAGGATATCAAACAAAATCATTTAATGGCAAGAAAACAGTGCTATTCATAAATTACCAATTTAAGATTTATTTTATTTTTATTGGAAAGTCATATCCAGAAAGGAGGAGAGACAGACCTTCCATCCAAGGATTTACTCCCCAAGTGAGTGGCATCAGCCAGTGCTATGTCAAACTGATGCCAGGAGTCAGGAACCTCTTCCAGGTCTTCCACACGGGTGCAGAGTCCCAAAGCTTTGGGCTGTCCTTGACTGCTTTCCCCAGGCCACAGCGTGGAGCTGGATGGGAAGCGGGGTCACCGGCATTAGAACTGGCGCCCATATGGGATCCTGGGGCGTTCAAGGCAAAGACTTTAGCCACTAGGCCATGCCACCGGGTCCCAATTTCTTTATTAATTCTGGTCACACAGAAGAGTACTTCAAAAAAGACCATGGAAATGTAGCATCAGATTTATTTTAGTACAAAGTAATTTTGAGATCCAGGCATGTTTTTTTTATAATATGCATTATTCCATAAACTTTCGTTCCTTATACAGTTTTGCACAACCTCATCTAGTTATATATTCTCATGTAACTCATCTCTGACCATGCCTACAAACCCCCCATCATCGGTATAAACAAGTCAACTCAAAACCAAAAGTGTGCCTGCCTATAAGGCGCTCATGGGTAACTTAGCTTTACAATTTTCTTTTGATTAATTTACTTTTGCTTATTCTGAATCATATAAGCTTCAACCTGGCAGATCAAATTTTTCAAGTAGTATATTCTCATTATAGAAACTGTAGAGAGTGCAAAGAAGTATACAAAAAGATATCAGCCCTTTTGAATTAGAAGCAATGTAGGGGCATGCCTGCTGACATACTCTTACTTTCTGAGTACAGAAAAGCCAGGAATGCCCACACAATCCACTATCATTTCACATAGCAGCAGCTATGCCTGCACACCTCTAGGATGCAGAATCATTTAACATGGATGTCCCAATAAAACTAGCCTAAGCCTCCAGATTCTTGGATAACATATGAACTAGACTCCACAGCCTGGCATCCTCTACCTCACCCAAGCCCCCCAACAGTAACCCTCCACAAAAGATGCAAGAGACTCCACTGAGTCATGCTGCCACTTTAAAGGAGTTCACTGATAAGAGGAAAGAAACAGACTGTTCAGTTGTTACACTGTTACATTGTGCAAACACTGAAGAGAGGACCGAAGGCAGGTGGTAGCACCCTGACAGCACTGGGCAGCCTGAAAAAGAGAATGTGTGCACCGGGCCTGCAGGAAAATATTTCCACAGTCAGAGGGACACCAAGACACCAGCATGCTTAGTCATGAGGCATGCAGGTGCATGGCTTGTCTAGGGAATCAATGAAATACCAACCACAGCAAAGTCTTGGTGGCAGAATATGGAAGACACCAAACTGTACATGCTGCCTAAAGCCACCTGTCTGAAGTCTTGGTGCTATGTCAAGGGACATGAGCCTTCTCTGCAGCACCGGGAAAGAACAAAAGCTCCTGAGGGGCAGGGGAGAGCTGTTTTTGCTTTGTTTTTTAAAGACTTACTTCATTTGAAAGTCAGTGTTTCCAGAGAGAGGGAGAGAGATTGTTCAACTGCTGGTTCACTCCCTAAATGATCACAATGATCAGAACTGGTCTGATCTGAAGCTGGGAGCCAGGAGCTTCTTCCAGGTCATGTGGTTGCAGGGCCACAAGGCCATTCTCTGCAGCTTTCCCAGGCCATTAGCAAGGAGCTAGATCAGATGTGGAGCAGCTGGGACTTGAACAGGCACCCACCTGGGATGTCAGCAATACAAGCAGAGAACCTGATATACCATCATGGCAGCCCCAGCAGTTTTGAAATTACTGACTGGAAAGGAGACAATGAGTATCAGAGAGGCACAATAAGGCAAGGCCTGCAACAGCCCACATTGGAGAAAAAAAAGAGAAAGAAGGTCCTTCTTGGGCAGCCACTGCAGACTTGAGGAGGCTTCTCAAGTGATCAGAGGGGTGTAAGAAGGCACTGAAAGCCAGCCAGGAAGATAACTCCAGAGCTGCCATGAATCCAGCTGTGCCAACACTGAAAACTAAGGAGGAAGAAAGAAAAGGTATTAAACTCATACTTAGCAAATAGCTTTCAGGAAAGGATACCGTAGCTGACTGCTTGAGTCACTCCCTGAACTCAACTTTACACATCATCTGACAACCAGAAGAGGTCAGTCCTGAGGGCCACCCGCAGCTCCAGGCACCATTCCCACAGAGGCAATCCATTCACAAGGAATATCAGGCAGCTCAATGGCCACTAAACAGCACAAGGGGACTCCCCAGCGGCCAACTGCTCTGATCTGGCTCCTTCCTGGTACAAGTCCTGGACTGAAGGGAGCAGGGCATGTGTGTTGGACCCTGGGGTAAAGGCAACTCATCCCCAGGGAAGACAATACAGAGAGGTGGCAGGAGATCATGGACACAGGCAGAGGCAGGGTGCCCAGAGCAAGGACTGCCCACCTCCCTGTTTAATCCAATAGTCTCTAGAGGCCCAACACCAGTCAGCAAACAGCTGAACCCGGCTGTATTCTTTGTCGTGAATTCCCCTCAACTGAGATCAGCAGAAATAATCATCCTGTCAGTAACGGATACACAGTAGAGAATGGAACTCAAGCTGTGGAAGAAAGGACAGGGGCAAGGAAATGGAAAGGAGACGCAGAGAGGGAGTAAATCAAACCAAACTGTGCTGTATAATACATCAGTATTGTCTGGAACAATCAAAATAATGAACCAAAACTACATGCATCATCAACACAAATCTTCAAACCACAACATTTTGAAAAAGCAAGCTATTTGCAGAAATTTCTGTAAATAGTATTTATAAGTATAAGTGCAGAACACTAACAACAGGTGAAATTCTGAGGACACTCATGAAGCCAGGCTTGTAGGTGGCTGGTCATTTAGTTTCTGTGAACTCACTACCCTCACCAGCAGAAAGATGCAGAAGCTATTTAGCAGGCCCTCACTCCAGCACCTGTTTCCCCTGTGAAACTTGATTCATTTGTGGCCAAAATATATCTAGGTAGGAGGCCATCTCTAAAAAAGTTCATTGAATATGCAAATTATAAGGAACTCTACATGGACTTCACATTTTTCCCACCAAAATAATGATCATTCAATTTCATTTTTCCATGACTAAGTTAAGGCTTTCTATATTAGAAGTACCGGTCAATTAAATTTTTCAAAAGAATTAGTGGAAGCAATTACAAACTGCTGGTTTATTGTTCATCATAAATATTTGCGATTTCTGTTTTTAACTGAATTCTGGGACAAACTAAACTATAACCTTTCCTGAATCTTTAACAGAGTTCCAGCTGAGACCGCAAAACACATGAACTACAACCAAATGCTTTCTTTAACAATTTAACTTTCTAGCTTTCCTCCTTCAAAATCTGTTATAATCAACTTCTTATGAGCACCAATGAGCAATTTTTCATGCTATTATTACATATTGAACATAAATACACTTAAATCTGGGAAAGAAAAAATACATTTGAAGAACAGAAAGATTAAATGTAAAACATTCTTATTTAGAAAGAACAAGATGCAAAATATGACTAAAACCATTATCTCAAATTTTAGTCATGAAAAAGTGGACACTTCAACTACTTTTTCACAAGAACAGAAACATTTTTAGAAAATAAGACTTGAAAATTTGCTTCATTTTTTTTCCATACTTCCTTATTTTGAGATTTCTTTCACAAGAAAAGCATAGAGATCTTTTACTCTCAGGTCCACTTCTCAAATGCCCATAGCTGGTTGGCTACATCAAGACCAATCATGGAGCCTGGGATTACATGCATGTCTTCCATGTGGTTGGGCAGGATCGGAGTACTTGGGGCACATTAGCAGGGAGCTGGAGAGGAAATGGAACAGCCAGGACTCAAATCAGAGTTCCTATACAGGATGCTGGCACCACAGGAGCCAGTTTGACTTGCTATGCTACAATGCCACTGACAGTATCTATCTTTTTAAATGTAGTGTTAACTATTTCCTTAGAAGTGTTTTTATCGAACATTAAAGTGCGATTATTGTAGATTTCAACTCCATGACAACAATTATAACACTTATGAAAAAAACTGCCTCTTCCTATTCAAGTCTGGGGCTTCCAGAAGAAAATTTTCTCAGACAATCCATTTTTTTTTCCAATCCATCATATTTAAGAGGAAACAACAATTAATTTCCCTTTTCACTTACAATGGATGACAGTTTGTCCTTGGGATATATATTTAACAGAAAGGGAAAAAGTACCGTATTTCTAAAGGACATAGATGAGGAAAGGTATAAAAAGGCAGTTACAACAGAAGCCCACTGTTTGGGAGTCATATTTTGGGAAGGAACTCTGACTCAAAGCTCTGTTTGGAGAAATAACCAAAAAGAAAAATTTACTATGAAGTTCTTATAGAAGCACTTAGAGAAGCATTATTAATCTTGCCATTAATGTTTACTTAAAATAGTCATTTGTGCTATTATATCCTTAGAAAACAAAGATCTGAAGGCACCCAAGTAGACATTTAAGGAAAAATATCAATGTTCTAGCCTGTGTACATACTGACGTAGAAAATGTGCAGGATATCTGCCAGTGTTGTGGGTAAAGAGCTGCATGTTATGCTGGTGTCCCATGTGGGAGCCAGTTAATTTTGGGGTGCTCCACTTCTAATCCAGCTCATACTAATACACCAGAGAAAGCAATGGAAGTTGGCTCAAATGTTTAGATCCTAGCCACTCATGTGAGACCCAATGGAAGCACCTGGCTTCAACATGGACTAGTCCTGGCCAGTGTGGTCCTCCAAGGAGTGAATCAGATAGAACAAAAAATCTCCCTCTGAGGATGAGTCATTTAAGCTGACACAAGAAGTTCCAGAGAGGGACAGAAATGTGTGAAAACCCAAGCCTGTTCCTACAAGAGGACAGCAAATGAAATGACCCAGTTGGGCGAGGGAGCCTGAGGTACATTCTAGGAGATGGCAGACATTTGGTGTCCACAGGAGACTGCATAAGAGGAAGTGAGCAGAGGTCTGAGGGAGGGGCTCACAGGAGCCAGAGTATGCACGCAGAAGCCAAGTAGAGCTTCCAGCAAGAGAGTGCACTTGAAATACATGCTTACAAAGAGGATCTCCTTCTAAGTTAAAAAAAAATGTACCGTAATAGCTCAGACAAAAGATAATGTCCACAGGGCATATGTTTGGCAAAGCAATTAAGATGCCTCTCGAAGCACTGGGGACCCCAAGCTGCAGCACAGTGAGTTTGGTCTCTGCAATGCTGACATCTCATCACAGTACTGGTTTAAGTCTTGGCTACTCTTCTCTTAAACCAGTACTTTGTTAATATGCCTGACAAAGTAGCAGATAAGTGAACACGTGCTCTAGTCACCCATGTTGGTGACCAGGACTGGACACGAGGTCCTTCCCTTCAGCCATTTGGGTAGAGAACCTGTGAGTGAAAGACTTCCCTCTTTCCCTCATGCATTACTATCTCCCTCCCCAATCTTGTCACTCTTTCAAACATATATTTCAAATTGCTACTTGGGATAATGTTTCCCTCTCAGAGTACCTAGATTTAACTCCCAGGGTCAGCTCCTGATTTTAATACACAACCCAGAAGGCAGCAAGTGACGCTTATAATTCTCTGTCACTCATGTAGGATACTTAGGTTTAGTTTCTAGCTCCCAAATGCACTGCAGTCTAGCCACAGCTATTGCTATTGTGAACATCTGGGAAAGGATACTTTCTTGCTTTCTCTCTTCCTTTCATGTAACCATAAAAATGTTTACAAAGGCAGTATTACTGTGAACTACAGTGTTGATAATACAGACCAATCCCTTCTATGGTATAAGCACTTGCTATGTACTAGGTGCTATTCTATTGATGGGGAGATAATGAAAATGAAGCTAACAAGGTCCTTCCTTGTTCGTAACATTTCACTTTTACAGGATAAGAGTAAAGCAAGAGAACAAATGGGAACAGCAGTATGGTATAAAATGTTAAGCCATCACTTATAATGATGTTTTCCCATATGGGAATGTCAGCTTGAACCCCAACTGCTTCACTCCCAGGCCACTGTGTGCCTGGAAAGAAGACCTGAGTACTTAGTCTCCAGACACCCACCTGGGAAAACCTGGTAGTTTCTGGTTCCTAGCTCTGAAGTGTCCAGAATGGACTGGTGCAGCCAGTTGCAGAATAAGCTAGCAGATAGATCTCACTGTCCTTGTTGCTCTGCCTCTCAAATAAGGAAACACATGACAAATAAAAGTTTCCTTATATAAAAGTTCAGATGACAAGATGCTACAAATATTTGGTCAAATAGAGAGGACTGAAAGATGGGAGATCAAAAAGACTATTTAGGCTGGAATCAAAAAAGGAAATTTTACCTGATACCCAGTTAATGAGAAAGTCCCTAGAAGTATAAAAGAGAAAGGTCAGCAAAGTCAAGGTGAGCTTGGAAATAGAATCAGCTCGACTTAACACGATCAGAAACAAAGCCCAGGTTTAAGACTTTCCAAGCTGCAGATAACAGTGTCATTTTTTAAGATGAAGAATTAGGAAAAAGTATCTGCAGGGATTTTGGAATTACTGTGTCCCTTTGAGACATTAAATTTTAAGTCATGTGACATAAAACTGCATATAAATGTGGAGTTTAGCAAAGAGGCCTAGTCCACAGATTAAAACATGGCACACACTGTACATAAAACAGTAAGCAGAACCATGGCAGTGACGGGGCCCCTTTCAAGCGACTGCATAAGACTGAAAGAAAAAAAAAAAACAGAACAGATTCCAACAACTCCACATTTTGAGTGCAGCAGATGAGCAGCCAGAGAAACAGGAATGACAGGCAGTGGAAAAGCTAGGAGAGTGACTGCTAAGAACTGAATTGCATTCTATGAGAACACATGTGTGAGACCATAATACTCAAGATAGCTGTATTTGGAGATGGGGCTTCTGGTAGCCACTATTTGGTGAATCAGTAGATGGAGGATCTCTGTCTTTCCTTCTCTCCAAAATCTGCCTTTTAATCTTAAAAAGATTTAAAAGGCTTTTAAGATTGAATACCTGACCCCCTATGAATCTTCTAAGAAAAAAGGTAAGCGAGATGGTCGCCCCAAGAAACCGCTAAATTTATCCGGACAGTAAGATACTTGACTCTATGCTTGGTATATGTTTGCAAAGAAATAATCTTGACTGAATTTGAACTGCAATACTGCAACAAGGTGGAGGAATCCACCATGGGGGGAGGACCCAGGGAGGGGTTGGGAGAATCCCAGAGCTAATGAAACTGTCACATAATGCAATGTAATTAATAATAATAATAAAGGTAAGAGTTCTCTTGCTCAGTCTTCACACCCATGCACTGAGGAAAGGCCAAGTGAAACTGTATTGAGAACACAGATTTCCGTGCTAGGAAGAAAGTGCTCACCTTCAGAAGCAAGGGAGACACCTGGAAACACAGGGAACCATGTCAATTGCTATGGCACTAGCATCCCATGTGGGCATTAGTTCTAGCACCAGCTGCTCTACTCTGAATGCAGCTCCCTCACAAGGTGTCTGGGAATGCAGTGGAGGATGGCCCAAGTGCTTGGGCCCCGGCATTCATGTGGGAGACCCTGAAGCAGCTCTGGCTTCAGACCAGCCCAGCTATGGCAGTTGTGGCATTTGGAGAGTGAAACAGTAAATGAAAACGTCTCTCCCCTGTCTCTCCCTCCCCTTCATCCCTCATTCCCTCTAAATCAACCTTTCGAAATAATTAAAAACAAAGAACTCATGAAAGACAAACAAGTGTCTCCTGGTACATGGACTATGAAGGTCATAGGTAACATTGGTAAAAATTTCAATGCATTAAAAGAAGAGATGCCACACTGGAATCAACTAAAATGCAAAAGAGACATGATCAACTAGAGACGCATGGAAGATAACTATGGAGAAATTTCTTTAAGAGGAGCAACAATGGGGTGATAACTAAAAGGCAGTAAGAAGTCTGTTTTCTCTACAGAGAAACAAATTGCTAGACATATATTGGTGAAAATACAAAGGTTCAAATGGATAATGTGACATACATTTTTCACTAAAAATTGACAAGTTATGCTGCTATGTTCGGAAGAGGGTCCACAGATAAATTTGGCCAACATTCAAAGGAAGCAGCTGTGACTTAAAATACTTGAACACAAAACCAACTCTGTGTTTATATTAACAGTTCATTTTTTCAATGTGGCATTCTCAGTTAAACAGCCGAAACTCAGCCAAGGAAAAAAAAATACCATTACTTAGAAATAGCACATGTTATGGCTCAATTATAAACCTATGTACCACATTCCTTACAGTGACTAATAACAGTGAAATTATTGATTACAGTGACTTGCCTATTAGGTCTCAAGTAAAATCCTACTCAGAATTATTACAAGTAATGTAAAAGTATTAAAAGAAACAATACTGTTTTTAGAAGTACATGAAACTACAAATGGGTGACTATACACAGCTACAAACCTTGACAGAATGTGGGATCAAAATCAAGGTCTCTTTACTTTGCTCTACACATACTAACATATTTAACCTAAGAGATTTTCTTGGTATAAATATACTTTCTCCCTTTTTGTACCGGTTTATTAAGTATTAATTGTATTTACTTGAAACATGAAGTGACATGGGAGGGGAGATTGCAGGCAGGATGGACAGATAAGTTAGGACAGGGGAAAATGGAGAGAGAATAAGATGTGCATGTGAGAGAGAGAGAGAATGAATCTTCCAACTCACAGCTGCTGGTTCTCTCCCACAAATGACCTCAAAAGCCAGGGCTGGGCCAGGCAAGCCAAGAGCTCCATCCAGGTCTCCCACCTGGCTGGCAAGTGCTCAGTCATCCTCTGCCAGACGTATTAGCAAGAAACCTCTGGAAGCAGAGGAACTAAGGTATGAACTGGCTTTCCAATTTGGAATGTGTCACAAATGTCAGCTTTGCCTGCTCTGCCACAAAGTTGGCCCCAAACCATATTGCAAGCTGTACCTTATATAGTCTGCGTTAAAGGCACAGCATGTTTTTTTTTTCCTCTTCGCTTCAATACTTACTAGCCTTGGAAAGTTATTAATCCTTTCGAATTTTATTTCTAAACAGAGTGAGAAAATGGGCCTCTCTGCCTTATAGTTCACAGCAGGGCTCAAGACAATAATGTCAATCTAAAAACAAAAATGGCCATCCAAACACCAGGTCACTGCTCCAGGGTGCTGCAGCTTGGCAACCAGCCAGCGGATGGATGTTATGCGCTGCTGAAGAATCGTTTTCCAATCTTAGTGAAAACTCAAGGGCTATTCCAGCACTTAAGCTTTATGACACTCAGGTCAACTGATCATTACAGCCAAAGTGCTCCCACCAAGGCCCTTGTGGCAGAAACTACAAAATTGCAGTCTTTGAGGTCACACGTACCTTAATCAAATTGATTTTCAGCATAGGATTTGAAACCATTATTAATATAGAAAAGGTAACAAATGGAAAACAAATGTCATGTCAGACCAAGTTTTCTTCAGATAACAGATTATTAAGCACAAAATGTCACATTTTTCTGGTATTCATATTTAAATGGGTAAACTTTCACTGCAATTACCACTTGTTCTACAAACCCCATAAACTTTTCTAACAGTGAACTATATTTAACACAGTATATAATATGCAAATTTGATTGACATCTCTCTAACCTTTTATGACGTTCATATAAATATTTACTTACTTTTTCCCCTACTCTATCAATGAAGATATTCAGTCAAGACTAAGCAAAATAACATTTGCCACAAGTTAGCTAGAGGTAAAAGAAAACAACTGCAAGGCTGGTGCTGTGGTATAGCAGATTAAAGCCACACGTGCGAAGCAGGCACCCCAAACAGGCACGAATTAAAGTCCATTTCTGATTCAGCTCTCTGCTAACCTGCCTGGGAAAGCAGTGAATGATGATTCAGTGCTTGGATCTGTGCATCCCTATGTGAGACCCAAGGAAATTCCTGGCTCTGGTTCAGCACAGAGCTGGACACTGCAGCCATTTGGGGAGTGAACCAGTGGATGGAATAGAACTCAAAAAATGGAGCTTTCCCCACTGGTAAAGATGGAAAGAAATGCACCATTGGACACTTCATCTCTCAAGCCCTTCCTTCCTTCCTTATTCTCAAGGCATGAATTTCTAACAGTAACTTTAAGATGTGGTGAATGCCCCCCCTCTCATCTTTCGCTCATGTGGTCATCATACTAACCAAAGTCTATCCCACTTAGGTTCCCTAGGGAAATATGAGTAGAACAAGTACATAAAGATGCACTTTATGTACTTGTTGAAAAGTCATACCCGAGAAACTGTTACAGAAATGACTGAACAGAAAATTACACAATGTAAATAAGCATTGCCCTAATTGCCTCAGACAAGATCCAAGAACTTTTTAAATGAAGGACTTAGCTTTCAACAGTATTCCAGAAGATCATTGTTGACAAAGAATCAACTGACAAGAGGAAACATTTATAAGTATCCCTAGGTGAGGTTTCCTGATAGGACTTATCTTTGCCCTTATCCAGGGTCAACTTGTGTTTTTAATCCCACCATTGGTTTCAACATACCCTTCTGTCAGTGACTACATTTTTAAAGAAGAAACTTGAATGTAGAATCAAAGTTCAAAATCAGTTTAATATCTTGGATCTACTTCAATCATGGAAAGCTTGCTCTAGATCAGCTAGGTACTCTAGAACTACTCAGAAATTATAAGTGAATCAATTGCGTATTATCCAGGATACAGATGGTAAGACAAGAGCAGGCCCAGAAACGTCTCCTTGGTTCCTGGCAGTACTGTAGGTACTCAGCCGTCAACAGATTGGCTGAGGGAAGAGGAAGAACTGAACAGAGTGCTGGGGTCATTCTGGCTTTGGTCCCTTACTGGAGCAGTTGGCATTCAAGGATCAGGCCTATCAGCCAACAAGCACTGTGAGGGGCTACCTTTTGCCCATTCCTATGAAATGCCATTTATACTGAAACTCATTTTATTTAGCCATTGAGTTAAAAAGGCAGTCATATAACCAAAGATGGATTTTTTTGTAATCATGTACGTGAAAAGCTATTTACATACATCTGAAGATTATATTCCTTTAAAATTATAAATTATATCCAAAACTTTCATAACATGAATTTCAAAAATTTGTAAGAATGAACTACTTTATGTAGACAGCTAAAACAGAAATCATGTAGATGTCTTTAAGATAAACATGAGCTACCTCTGTAGCCATAAAAATTATTAACACTTATTGTGGAATAGTAGATGTAATTACTAATAAAATAAACTTAAAGAACAAAGTGATTTTTATCCTCTTTCCGCTGTATAGTGGGTGGTTACCACCTAAGAAATAGCAGAAGGCAATGCACAAGTTATTAGTTTTACACAATGGCTATTAAAAAAAGAGCCACCAACTTGTAAATTGGGAAAACCCATATTATCTTATACCCTTTCATCAAAAATTTAACCCAGGTCCCAGTGGACTAAATTAAAGGTGCCATAGCATAATAGTGTTCCTTTCTGGAGATGTCAGAGATAATCCCTTTCTCATCTAATTTCCATAGGCCACCCACATCATCTTTGGCTCACGGCCCTCTCCTTCCAATTTTGAAACCAGCATGGTAGACATCTTTCTGACCAACATGGGAAATATTGCCTGCTTTCAAGGACAGATTTTATTGGGCTCCCAGTGACCCAAAATTATCTCCCCATCTCAAGGTCCTTAATTCGACCACCTGTGCAGAGTCCCTCTTTCCATTTGAAGTAATACTCAGTTTCCAGGAATTAGGGCATAGGCATCTTTGGGAAGTCACAATTCTGCCTACTGTGCAGACAAACCTTGCAAATGTTAAATTCACCTCTCGGTCTGACACATTCAAGCATGAAGAGTTAAGACTACTTCATTCACAGAGCCACATTCAGCCATTTATTGAGTTGTGTAAATGGGGAGCAGTAGGCACTGTTTTGCCTTCTAGTCAAATAAACTGGTCTGTTTGCCACGATACGCCACTGACAGAAATCTTGATGAAACAGACGAAAGGATTTGTGAAAAGAATGACAATGAAAACATCACAAATCTGCTTCTCTCCAGAACAAATGAGGGTGACAGTGTTGCTGTCCACAGCATTATTGTTTTAAATCTGGGTTGACTCATTGTGTAATACTATTAAAGTCAAACAATTGTCCCTCAACCATCTGCTCTCATTATTTATAGAGCCTTTATGTAGTCTCCTCTCCTGGCCACATTCTGTCTGCAAGCCATGTGAAAGCAGTCATTATTACTCTGCGTTGAAAGGGCATCAGAATTAACATAAAGCCTGTGAGTACAGGTTATTTATACCAACACATTTTCACTTCAAGCATAAAGCACACCACTAAGCACTCAGTCTTTTAGCTTCTTCGTGGGCATTTCCTTTGCATTAACCACAGTCCTGTACAGTATTTCCTGTAAAATAACCACGTCATTTTTTTTTTCTCCGAAAGGGGACATCTGGCAGCTGCAATTAGTCACAAGTAGCCTAACCAAGTTAGCTTTATGATTTAAGCCCTCACATCTCGCCAGAAAGTTAAATGCAAATATGAAAACAAAATGTTGAAACCTTGATTTTTAAATGCTAAAAATGATAATTGCAAGGTTTATCTGACTTTTTAATATAGTTACAGAATTATTCAAGATGGCCTTGCAAAAACAATTTCTGAATTAAGTATCCTTGGGGTTAAGACACCTGTCACGTAATACATTGCAGATTCATTTCATTCCATCTCAAAAACTAAAATATAACAGAAAAGTGTACAGAAGCATTCTGTGTTCACATGGCAAAGCCACCTGTAACCTCTTGACCAAGCACGTCAACGCTCCTTTGGAGAACAGTTCTTACTCTTCAAACCTGTGTACAGCATCCGGAGACACACATGCCCGGCTGCTAGTGCCCTTTCACCACGTAAAATTCACACGACCACAAAGGCCAATGTCAGAAAAATCTGACACGCCATGAGAGGTTCAGTAACCAAAGGCTTTTCACCTACAATGAAACAGTTCTGTGGACGAGATGAAATGGCATATTCCTTTAGTCAGTTTGGGGAAACTGAAAACTCAAGGAAGGCCTATTTTGCATATAAAGTTATATTATCTTCCTTCATTCAAAGCTAGTTTATTGTTCCAAACTAGCTTTGAATGAAGCAAGAGAATACTGGTATTGTTCCAAAACCAGTAATGGAAATGTCTACTACTAAAAGCCTTCACTCAACAGACATAAGGCTCAGATGGGGAAGCTGGTCATCCATGCTCCTAATGCAACCTTATTAGAACTGCAGCTAAATTAAAGAATGTAGAGTTTTGGGGACTTAAAAAAACCACCAGGACTTCCATTTGGCAGTGTCTTAGATTACTCTTACAAACATTAAGTGGGAAGTAATATATGAAACAGAAGTCATTAGAAACAAGTGAAATCTACCTCCATATTCTAATACCAAATTGGAATCTCCAATGTGAGGTTAATGAACTGAGTGAATTGTGTCTGCTTTAGTATGATTTATAAGAAAAAGGCTATGAAAATTGACATGAAACATGAGCAACAGTAAGCAAATAGTACACATGCCTTACAACCATTAAAATCTTCTTGCAAGGTTATTCAAATACTGTCCTTCCAGAAAGATCTTTTCTTCCCTTCTCTTCTAATCCGTATTTAGCCTTAATAGCTCACTCTAAGTTACTACTCTATCAACTTGGTCATAATTCTCTCTCCTTTGACTTTCACGTCTTTTGTTCAGGCAGCTCTTGGGGGAAACTTAATTATATTCTTCCTTTACACAGTCATAAGTGTTTCATCTGCAATGAAAATGGAAAGTTGTTGAATCAATATTGTGGCAAAACGCATAAAGCCAATGCCTGCTGCGTGAACATGCCCTAAGGGCACTGGTTTGTGTCAGCTGCTCCAATTCTAGTCCAGTTCTCTGCCAATGATGTGGAAAAAGCAGCAGATGATGGCTCAGGCATCTGGACCCCTGCCACCCATGTGGGAAACCCGTATGAACTTCCTGGCTCCTGAATGGCCTGGCCCCACTTCGGTAGTTGAGATCATTCGAAGATGAAGCAGCAGGTAAAGATTTCCCCTCTCCTTCTATAACTCTTTCATATACGTACAAAAACATATATACATATGTGTGTGTGTGTGTGTGTGTGTGATGTAAAATTGCTCAGAGTACACTCTTAATCCTTTTTCATTTGATTTTCACTTTGGCCCCAAACACCCTAATGGTACATCCATAAAAAAGTTTAAACTGGGACCAGCATTGTGGCACAGCAGGTTGAGCTACCACTTGGGACATGAGCAACCCATACTGAACAACCAGAATCCAGTCTCTGGTGTTCTGCCTGTGATTCAGCTGCCTGTGAATGGGACTTAGAAAGGAGGAGGAGGCTGGCCCAAGTACAAGCACCCCTGCCACCAATATGGAAGATCTGCATGAAGTTCCAGGATCCTGGCTTTGGCCTGGTCCAGCCTCATTCATCTGGGGAAATGAAAGATAGAAGACCTCCTTCCCTGTCACTATATCAAGTGACTAAAATAAGCACTATGTCACTATATCAAGTGACTAAAATACTTAATTGAATCCTCAATTAAGAGAATGGAGGCTGATAATTACAGAAGTGCAAAATATCCCTGTAGTTGGAAAAACTCTTTAACAAGCTTTGTGTATAACATATATTCAACCCCAAAGAGCTCAGTGAATGGCATCACAAGAGTGATTAAAACCACGAGGCGAATTTGAACTCAAATGTGGTTATCCAGGTATGCAACAGAATAGCTCTTTTCTGGCAAGAGGCTATGCAAATAGAAGTGATGGAATAACCAGGACCTGGCGTCAAGGAGGTAGACCAGTTCTGACAGCAAAACAACCAGGAGAATGCTGCTAGCAATCTGTGGACCTCAGTTTCCTCAATCTGAAAAGGTGGAGGTCGTAGAGACATCGCAGAACTCCAGTTTCCAAGTCCAATGTTTAAAGAAGCAGAGAGGCACACTGTACATAAGAAGGCACCCAGAAAGTCGCATGTCAGTGGAGTCTGAATTACAAAAATAGACGGGGCCTTCAAAGATGACTGGAACCTACTGACCTGGCTTTTTGCAAGAACAACCACCAACAAACCTGGTACCAATCCTGACAGCCAAAGCACCAATTGCTGGGGCTTTTTTTTTTTTTTCATTGTGACATTTTCATTTGAACCTTTATAAAATAGTTAATAAGTAAACTCTAAAGAACTCTTCCAATGGACCAATCCATAGGATGTAACACAATTAGTGTTTAACACTTTGATAGAAATGACTGACCTGGTTTCTTTCAACTAATTTATGTTTTCTTTACATGTTTAATACTTCAATATTCATATTTTAAGCATGGAAATTTCGAATAAACATGTAGACAATGGAACCCAAAGAAATACGAGTTAAATAGAACAATTTACATGATTAAGCGACTATTTGATAGTCACACTAAACACAAAGCTGTGGCTTGCAAAAACTTTAACACCCACTACAAAGCTTAAATTGTCACTAAAAATTTCAATCTTGATAAGAGGACTTCACATGTTTTGTTCCTGAACACAAGAGATGCTTTTCATATCTAACGTTTTAGTATTCTAAATCCTACCTGAAGACTCACTTTACCTGACTTAATGCAAAGCATCCCCAAAGCACACACACAAAAACCTTAAACTGATAAACTTTCCTTCTCCTAAGCCAGCATCTTCCGAAAGATTTCACAAATGTCTTTGCTAAGTGATGGCTGCATAACCATCTACTACACTATTTTCTGTGCTTATATAATTTTCACTAATGAAAAATTCATAAAAATTTAACCAGTCAAAACACAGTAAGAAACATGTAGTAATTTTAAGGTTATTTAAATCACAGGAAAAACATGAAAACAAAAATATGCACATCAAATATTAACATTTTTTTGAGAAGCTGTATCTTGGGCTTAGCAAGAACTAAGATCAGACAGGTTAGATAAACTTATGTTAATAAAATGAATACTCAAATTTGTTTATTATAGAAATGATACCTTGAAAACTATAAATGTAGAAAGATAGAGTACAGCAAAATAATTCTATTAAGTAAAATAGAAACTCAGTTTCACACGTTGAGATTGAGGCTTCACATAGTCATTAATTCATACATAAGGAAAAGTCTCAGGTAATTCAAAAATATTCTAAGTAACTAAGTTCCTATATGTGCTATTAGCAGCCTTGAACATGCAGATTTTCCAAACACAAAATGATCACCAATAAAATATGAAACCACAAACATTATCTTACACTTTTATAAAACATACTTGTGGGGCCCGGCGGTGTGGCCTAGTGGCTAAAGTCCTCCCAGATGGGTACTGGTTCTAATCCCGGCAGCTCCACTTCCCATCCAGCTCCCTGCTTGTGGCCCGGGAAAGCAGTTGAGGACAGCCCAAAGCCTTGGTACCCTGCACCCATGTGGGATACCCGGAAGAAGTTCCTGGATCCTGGTTTTGGATCGGCATAGCATCAGCCGTTGAGCTCACTGGGGGAGTGAATCATTGGACGGAAGATCTTCCTGTCTCTCCTCCTCTGACTTTCCAATAAAATAAATAAATCTTTAAAAAAATAAAACATACTTGTGATTTACTTGCAAGAGAAAGCCTTAACTTTACTACATTCTCTCAACTAGCCAACATAATACCACTCATCTAAAACTCTAACCAAATGCAAACAGCATTTTTTTACAAATTACTCCAACACACCAATCTCTACTACTATATGTCATGTATTGTATTCTCTATCAAAATAACAGGACACTGGAGGGTCCTGGAGTTCACTCCTGATGACATGTGTCTGTGGGTCTGGATTTCATTTGTCTGTACCTCTACAGGTATCATCCAAGGTTAATCACTAGTTGCAGATTTATATACACAATGAATACAAGGAACAGTGTTTCTATGTGAAGTGAACATGAACATTTGCAGCTATGAAGTGAAGGGTGGCTTATCCAAGAGCATAACAAGACAAAGTCCAACTTATCTGTACTATTAACCTAACATGTCTGATTCTATTACTATGCGCAATACAAAAATGAAATGAGGTGATGGGCTCATCCATCACTACCTCCAAGGTCACACATGTCAGGAGCCATGTACTATAGCCACACTGAGGCCATGTCAGGAACCGTGTTCTCTGGCCACACTGAAGCCATTTTGAATATAGAACTATGGGCCAGTGGAAAACCCCCTGGCTGGATGGATGCTTGGGAAAGAAGTTAAGAAACTAATCACACGCTTAGCTTCAATTGTTTCTAGCAACTGTTTCAGAATGTGATTTATGCTGTACCTGCCGACATCGTTACTGATTACCTATGCTATTGTTGATATGGTGTCTGCTCAAGAACAATCGGTCTTGAGACCATGGTTTGCATCCCAGTTTCTCCTTTCCTCCCTGAGCCTTAGTTACTGAAGAACATAAAAACCCTCAATTAAGATCAATAAACTGACAGCTTGATCAGACATCCTGTCTTGCTGTCCATTCTTCGTGTCTCTTGTCCCCTTCATTCTCTCCTAGGTTGGTTGCGACCCCCGTTGACTGTCCTGCTGGACAGGACACACACAAGCACATCCAGTTCTGCCCACCTGGGGAATCTCTGCCTCCTTTAGTGCTCATCTCAAAAGCATAACTTTCCTAAAAAGTCTTCAGTCAAGCCAAGCTTCCCTCCTCCTGGATTTCTCAGCATAAACAGATGCCACTGTTAGTGTCTCCATCTTTCTCAGAAAAGATCTAGAACCCCTTGAGTACAGAAAACATTTCTTCCTTTTTTCTCCCAATACTTGGCATGGAAATTAACACGTAGAAGGTAGTCAATAAATCTTTAAAAAACATTTAACAATTATGATATTGCTTGAGTGCTAACTTCACTGTGTCAACATATATTATAAATTATTCAGAATCATAGGATCACTATAACTATAGTCTAATAGTATAAAAATTATTGGCTTAGTTTTAAATAGCCTCAAGCTGAATGGGGGAAAGCACAGAAAATAAGAAAGCTAAAGTTATAATGGTCAACGTCTTTTTTTTAAAGATTTATTTTTATTATTATTATTTTTTTAATTGGAAAGGCAGATATACAGAGAGGAGAGACAGAGAGGAAGATCTTCCGTCCGATGATGCACTCCCCAAGTGAGCACAACGGCCGATGCTATGCCGGTCCGAAGCCAGGAGCCTCTTTCCATGTCTCCCACGTGGGTGCAGGGTCCCAAAGCTTTGGGCCGTCCTCTGCTGCTTTCCCAGGCCACAGGCAGGGAGCTGAAGGGAAGCGGGGCTGCCGGGATAGAACCGGCGCCCACATGGGATCCCGGGCGTGCAAGGTGAGGACCTTTAACCACTTGCACCACCGCACCGGGCCCAACAACGTCTTTTTAAAATAAAAATAGACTATTTAGAGATATTAAAACCAGAAGGCACTAGAAGACTCATTAAAGTGGTTGTTTATTAGGGGAGATTTGCCAAGGTACTACTGCTTTTGTTGCATTCATTTTTACAGTATTAAAAGAATTATAAAATCTAACCTGATAATCTAAAAGTTTATCCTAATTATTACTAAGAGAACAAAGATCACAAAAGTAATTTTACAATCATTTACATACCTAACAGTTTAGAGTAAGTTTCTCATGATACATAAAACATCAAAAACACATTGCTCTAAATCCAATCTAACATCTTAGACTATTTATACAGCCTCCTGTCCTCTTCCCACTGAAAAATCACACATGAAAAGTCAACCCAGGGTATATTCAGCAGAAGATTCAAACTGACCCTCAGGTACAGAACTATCACTGCAGTCAACTATACAAGTAGCAAATATACCAGCAGCCCTTTGGAAGTCTGTTAGCAAATCTTAAAGGAACATAATGAGGAGGTTAACTTCGATAAATTAGTCATTCAGTTAAAATCCCCTACTATTCTTAGTTTTTGGCCAAACACAAGATCAAACAAGGAAACCCAACAATGCATGATGGAACTTCCTGGTTAAAGAAATACAACATTTAGACAGTAGAAAAAATTCAAATAGTACAGGTTATCTATGAAATTTAATACTCTGAATACAGAACATGCTATTGATATGATACATGCCAAATATTGATGGTATATATTTAAAAACTGGAGTTAGACCAGCCGTTTGCAATAGAAAGAACTACAAATTTACTTAAATCTTTTCTATAGTTTCTCACTACAAACAGAAGTTCAAAGATACTTTTCTGTGTATGTGTATTTTATACTAATTACCACAATCAAGATAATCTATTCCCAGAGTTCCACAATCAGTTCTGAATATTCAGAAATCAAATGCAGAATATATTACTGTGGTCTGTGTTCATTTTACAACCTGGTTAATCCGTAGTCGCACACATGAAACCAATCAAAATCTTGTTATTCTGAAACTAGCAAAAGTCTGTTGGGACAATCCTACAACTATAGGGGATCCAACAAAAGCTGGAACTATCAGCTGATTTACATTAATTCCTTTTAAGCTCCTCCCTGATTACTACGGACAATCAAGCACTACCTTTGTCAGTGCTTATTCACATGCAAGTGTATCCATGACACTCATGTTCACTCTATATACTAAAAGTATTTCAACAACCATATAAGGCTTCTTTTGCTCCTTCCACCAGTTAAATATACTCACTGTAAGAGATGCAGAAACTATAGAGGTTGTGAAGAAAAATTTAGCACAAAGTTCTACCATGACTAAGGTTAAAAGAATAGACATTTAGTATAAAATCTTACTGGTTCTGTCCATTTTTGTGTATGTGCGTGTATGACTCCATCTTACATTTAAAATTGTCATGCACATACTCAAGACAAGCAACCTTCATGGGAGGAAAGTACATAATACCCCCATGGAGACCTCAAGTAACATAGTCCTCACAAATATCCTTATTGCACAGTATCTGATGACTTCAGGTCTTAAGTTAGCCCTTTTGGGAATGATTCTCCTATTTTAAAATCATTGATACCCATACAGCGCTCTAAAGGAGCCTTTTTTCAAGTGCAAAAAATACAAAGGACTATCAAATAACCTGATGTAATATAACACTGATACAGTAATCCAAGCAATAATGAAAGCACACACATCTTCTTAACCCCACAAAGAACATGCATCATGAGAAACTGCATCCTGAGCCACAAAACATGTTTACAAATTTAAATAGAAAGTATACTGAGTATGATATCAACTGCATGAAATTAAACTAGACTTCACAGAAAGGCAGCTGTAAACTCCAGATATCTGAAAACAAAAGCATACCCTTCAAAGTAAACCAGAGGGCAAAGAAGAAATCTCAGGCAAAATTTAAAGGATTTTAACAAGTGAAATCTAATCTGAAGTTAGTCAAAATGTGTGAGATGCAGTAAACTCAGTGCTTAGAGAAATGTTTAGCCTTAAACAATTCACATTAAAGCAGATGATCTAAAACCAATTACCCACATTTCCACTTTGGAAAACTAAAGAAAAATAATCTAAGCCCAAAACAAGCAGAAGAAATGATTAGAACAGAAAGAATATAAATTGAAAAAAGACAAATGAAACAAACCAATAAAATCAGAAGCTGGTTCTTTGAAAAGGTCAATGAAATTAAGAAAGCTGACCAAGAAAGAAGAGTGACACACATTGCTGATATCTGGAAAGAGATCACTCCTATTAATCCAACAGACATTGAAGGGATACTAACAATACTGTGAATAATTTTTCCTCATAAACGATAGCTTTAATAAAATCACCCAGTCCTTGACTGGCATGAAGTCATTTAAGGAGAAAGGTAATATTACTGGCTAAAGAAACTGAATAATTAGTAACTTTCCAAAAAGGAACTACCAGGCCCAGTTGTTTTCTCCATCATGTATTTTATCAGAAAAAGAAAATACCAATGCCGACAATATATTCTGGAAATCGTCCATGTTTACACTGTCAGGGAATATGCATCTGTTTTAAACACATTGCATGAAAAATTGCTGCATTGGTATGCAAAAGCAACTGGCTTACATTTCACTTCCTACAACATGGGTGCTTAAAAGAAGTTAAATATATTTTCACTAGCACCATTTAAAGACATAAGGTAGGGCCCAGCCAGTAGCCTAGCAGCTAAGTCCTTGCCTTGCAAGCACTGGGAGCCTGCATGGATGTTAGGTCTAATCTCAGTGGCCCTGCTTCCCATCCAGCTCCCTGCTTGTAGCCTGGGAAGTCAGTCGAGGATGGCCCAGAGCCTTGGGACCCGCCACTCGCGTGGGAGACCCAGAAGAGGCTCCTGGATCCTGGCTTCAGATTGGCCCAGCTCCAGCTGTTGTGGCCACTTGGGGAGTGAATCAACAGAGGCAAGATCTTCCTCTGTCTCTTCCTCTCTGTATATCTTGACTTTCCAATGAAAATTTTTTTAGGAAAGAGACATAAGGTAGTAAGGCAACAGATTATCAAGAGGTCAACACATGCTCATTTCTACACAGTCCCTGCATTTCAACAGATTCACATTTCTTCCTCAGCCACATCTAACTGCATTCCAGGTTCTGGACATTGTTGGGTACATATGTCATAGTCCTACTTTGAAGACATTTTGTCATGTATATTCCATAGATGTCTTCTAATTCATCAGGGCAGACTTTGCAAGCTAATACTTTTAACACACCAAGAAAGAAGGCAGAAGTTGAATCAAGGGTTCTGCTCAGGACGGAATCAGAAAAAGGATTCTAGGAATAAAAACAATACAAAGGACCAGAAGATAAAGTACTGAAGAGTTTAAGCAACAAAAAAAAATTAAATAGAAAGAGAAACAAATTGTAAAATTGGTAAGGTCACGGAATACAAATCTGACAAAAAGACCCAAAAATCCAGAGTCAGGAACTGAAAGGTCCAAGAAAGGAATGATTATAGGCAGAGACGCTTATTAATAAGGTGGCAGTTGAATAGCTTCGAAGGGAAGGCTAGAGGAGTATAACAAGACCAACGCAAAGTTTTGGCTGGAGATACAGGGGCAAGCTGACTGTGGGAGCAAGGTGGGCAAGAGTTGATGGGTGCAAAAGGAAAACCACACAGGTTAATGATAATGGCACTTCCAGAACTCACGGCAACCTTCAATGTCAGGTGGTCATAAGTCCACCAATTCGTGAATTCAGGAAATTCTAAACCCTATTCATGTGCCAGCACTATTCTAGTATGTGCCAAACTGGCTAATAAAACCAAGCCCATGCCTTCAGTAGAGCTCATCTTCTGGGATGTGTCAGGGAAACACAATATAGAGAGAAAACCACATGTAATGTGTATTTCACATGTAGTAAGAATTAGAGCTCACTAAAGCAGTAAAGGACATAGGAACTATCAGAGAGAAAGGGAAGCAGTACGGATTGCTTTTTCTTACTTTTTCCAGAAAAGGTTCCTGTAATAGGACATTTAAACAGATACAAAGTAGAGGAAACCGTCTTTCTCTATTCTTCCATGTGGTGAATATATTTCCAAGTAAAATTAGTAATAATACTTGGCTATAGGTCAAAAGTTAAATATGTTACAAATTAAAATAGCTGGCATTAATATAAAACCAAAGGCATTAAACACAGAACATTTTAGCTAAATCAGTAAGAATATTTTGCCATAAATGTATTTTATGCTTTAGTAGTTATTTGATTCATTGAATCAAATAAAAATGAATGAATTATCCATTTATCTAGATCTGAACAGTTCAATATTCTGAGCACATGAAATTGCTATGTATTGTAAATACACATAAACTAGCTTGAAGAGTAAACGGGAAAACAAAATAATTTTCTAATACATTTTACATTGTTTATGTCCTAGGATATTTTGGATTTAGTTTATTAAAAACTAAGATCAGTTTTCTTACTGTTAACATTACAACTAGAAACTTTAAAATTGTGCCTTATTTCTGTTGGATGGCACTGCTCCATACGCTTTCATTATTAATCAATTTTTCTATAATACTGCCACAAAGTATTTGAAAATGGGTACCACCTTAGCAAAGAGAATTTTTCATTATGATGCTTCTATTATCTTACTAGTACCTGCCTCTTCTGAGAATAAAATATTTCCTTAGTACATTGCTTTAAACATTAGTTCAAGAGGAAGTTACTAAATTAAGAAGGAGTTTGGCTCTACAACTGTGTGCAGCCCAGCAAAGGGACTTGAGGGACGGGATTGGCTGATTCAAAGTGCTCTGCATTCTTGGACATACTTGAATCACCAGGGGATGAGCAGCTGACCCAAACTGAACCAATTACAACCCTTCCTTCTGAATCATTAAGTGTGTCCTTTTATAGACAGGGTATGGTTGGGTCATCAAATGCCAAACTGAAAATATTTTAAGTATTTGCCTCCATTTTTGTTCCAGGATACCCTTGGGTCCCTCTTCTATTGAATGCAGCTTTTCAAACCATAAATTGTTCATGCTAAAGGTTGTAGCCAAGATAGAATAGAGAATTCAATTTTCTTACCTTAAAATAACTGGTATTTTCCAGGTATCCTATGGTATATTTTATGTTTACTCTTGTATTGTTTTGGGAAATACTTGGTAGAAAATATTGAAGCAGCTATCATTACCTGATTTTTAAAATTGTGGCTGACAGTATCCCCAATGAGAAAATATTTAAGTTTAATATTTAATTAATATTAAACTTATTAAACTTAATATTAAATATTTAAATATTAAAACAATTGGTCATATTTCTATAATAGTGGAGAATCCAAGCTGTAATGAAAGCTCAAGTCAGCCTACTGGAGGAAATGCACAGATGGAGGGGTGGGGAGGAAAGAATGAATGGTATTTGAATCCATACTTCCAACTATTCCTGAAGTCAATCTCTACTCTGCCATTCCCCATGGTCTGGCTTTCAGTTGGTGGTTACAAACTACCAGTGATTTGAGGGCCTGTGCCATGGCTCAACAAGATAATCCTCCAACATATGGCACCAGCATCCCATATGGGCACCAGTTTGTTGCTCTACTTCTTAGCCAACTCTCTCCTTATGGCCGGGCAATGCAGTGGAGAATGGAGCAAGGTTTTGGATCAGTTCAAGTTCAAGAATGGCTTCTGCAGCCCTTTGGGAACTGGACCAGTAGATGGCAGAGCCTCCTCATCTTTAAAGAGAAGGGGAGTTAGAGATTTATTTTTTATTTGAAAGGCAAATTAAAAAGAAACTGTCAGTCATTCCATTCTTCAAAGTATGCCCAACAATAAACTCTGGAGTCAGGCCATCTGATTTCAAATTGCAACATCTCAGTCTCTGCTTCTCTCCAACTATGCTTTTCAAGTAAAAAAGTCTTAAAAAGTTGGAAATCATTGTACGTGATTTATATTGAATCAAAGAAACAAAACTATTTTCTCCTACAAATAAAAATGAAAGTCACCACATACACTACATGAGTTCTTTTTAAGAGCCCTTTTACACAGGAAGCCAAAGGGAAACAGAATAGTGCCACAGGATGCTGTCCCCAAAGGGCCTGTGAAAAATTACCCCTGCCAAACCAAGATGTTAGAAAACATTTTAAAAGACACATTCAATGTCATTAAACATTGTCTGCTAAACACAAAAATTGTGATTAGTGTTCCTTTTGTGTTTCAAAAAATGATAAATTGATCTCATGTTACTTATTTGCTGGTTTGTAAAAGTGAGTCAACATCCACAATTTTGACATCATGGCAGTGACATTGTGTTTATTCTGTATTGCTCAGTGGACACAGTTGACTCCTGAAAACATCAGGTCTGAGAAGCAGAGTTCTGCCTCCAGTCTGCATTCTGTAGCAAAGCAAATAGGGCCAGAGCCATGGCTACCAAAAGTTTGGGTGCTGATGAAAATGCCATCAAGACCACACCTGTACCTTCAACAAAGATTCTAAGGAGTATATGAAAAGTGTTTTTTCCCTGTTAGAATCATGAAATTCCCAATTTCCTTTTTCATTTCTCTGTTCCTAAGCATAATACACGCATAAAAATTAAGAGTTCATTGGGAAAATATGACTTAAAGTCATCTTTGTTGGTAATTTTTGAGCAAAATTTGCTGACTAGAGATATATTCACCACACACAATCTACAAAATTTAGGAAACATTCTAAAAACAATTTTTTAGGGTCCAGCATTGTGGCGTCTAGGCTAGGCCTCCATCAGCAGTGACAGCATCCCATACTGGCAGCAGTTCAAGTACTGGGTGCCCCACCACGGATCCAACTCCCTACTGATATACCTGGGAGGGCTTCAGAGTATAGAAGGCCTCTCCTACCCAGATGGGAAACCTGGAGGAGGTCCCAAGCTCCCAACTTTGACCTGGCCCAGCCCTGGTTGTAGGGGAGTGCATCAGTACATGGAAGACTCTTCTCCCGGTCCCTGAACGGCTCTGCCATTTAAACATTTAAAAACTTAAAACTCTAATGTAGTCACTGATAAATAAACCTGGTCAACATATCTGGTACTTATTCTGGCTTATAATCTTCAAACTAGGATGAAAGTTGACTGTTTTACACCATACTTTGCATGCATGTATCATGATGACTTATGTTCCCATTATGCTTTCAAACTATCCAAGTGGCTTGGGAGTACAGCATTGCATATGGCTTTGAAAATTCATGTAACTTTCAGGTTTCCTCCTATAAACCAATTATTTCCATTACTATTTCATTACATGCTAAACCAACATTACTATATAAATACGTGACATGTCATACACTTCAAATACTTCCTTAGGTGAATTCTGAAAAGCATAGCAACTTGGTCAAAGACAATGAACTATTTAAAAGGTCTGGATACACCTTGCAAAGTCCTTATCAAAACAGAATGTCAGATACCACTCCAACAGGGAAACCACTCCATTTCACTACAGATACTAAAATAGGTTTGCAAATATTTCACTACCTTTATCTACTTGCTGTTCTCCTTTGATACAAAGTATCTGCCAATGTTATTAGACAAAGTAAATGCCTATAGCTCTTAAAATGTTGGTATTGGCTACTGTCAAGTTGAACAAGCTTAAGAATGTTTATTAGTCATTTGAACAAGTATATAAACATACATGAGCACATGTACATTTATGTGAGTCTTATGAGTGAAAATTAGCTACTTATGTCCTTGAGCATTCTTTGATTAGTACATAAATGATTTCAAAGAAAGCAGAAATTAATAGTTTGCACTGATCTGACCTCATAGGCTCAAATCCAAAATCTAACATTCATTAGCCATGCGACTACATCAAGTTACCTAGCCATAATCTAAAATGGAGATAACAGTTTGAGACTACTAAATATATACCAACTATGGGACATAGCAAACACATGTTTTCTATTGTAATTTCTACTTACTCCATATGAAAAGAAGTAATGTTTTTTGCATAGGCATTATAAATTATATCAGTTTACCCTTCATGCCTTTACATTTTAAGTTTTTTTTCCATTTTAAAACAAATATATCAATATTTGGTTTAGGCATTGTTTCTGCATTTTTTGTTTTAAAGGCTCATTTTTTTTTTTGGAAAGGCAGATTTACAAAAGAAAAAGATCATCAATTCACCGGTTCACTGTACATGGTCAGAACTGAGCTGATCTGAAGCCAGGAGCCAGGAGTTGATTCCAGATCTCTGGGGTGGGTACAGGGTCCCAAGGCTTTGGGCCATTCTCAACTGCTTTCCCAGGTCACAGAGCTGAGTAGGAAGTAAAACAGCTGGGGATACAGCTGTTGCAGCATCCCATAGGAGATGCAGGCACTTTCAGAGTGTTAGCCAATTGAGCCATTGTCATGGCAGTTGTTTCTACATTGTAAAAGGCCTTTCCCATGCCAATTTAAAAAAATTCACATATACTATCCCTAGCTCTTGGAATACAAAGATTTTTTACAAAGATTTTTTTTACAACTGCCCAGGTATCCAAGAGAAAACCCAGAGAAACAGAAACAGACTGAAAGATCAAGAGCAGCAGAGGTTACCCAGAATTCTCTGCCTTGAATACACACTTAACCTTATACTTGTACTAGGGATAAGTCTACAATTTCAAGTACATTAAAAAATTGACAATGTCAAGCACAATGTCATGTACACCCCTTCAAGATTTTTAATGAAAGAATGTCAGACAATGGCAACTTATGAGTTAACTTTCTCCAGTTTGATATAGTGTTACAGCTAAACCCCCTGTGTATTCAAATGAGTTTGTCACAAGGCAGGAACGACTGAGTAATATTTTTATCCAAACCAGGACACTGCTAAGAGTGAAAGGTCATTGTTCAGCACAGTACTAGTTCAAGATTCATGCACCAAAACCACCTTACAAGCAGATTTATGGTTATTTTATTATATCACTGAAGAGTCTTGCTTTGAGGTCTTTTAAGAAATAGCTTTAACAATCATTTTTTTCCAAAAAATGTCACCATTCTATGACTGTGTTGCTGGAATCTAATACAGTTTGCAACTTCACAGACCTATTTGTTCCCTCCTTTTGCATTTCTCCATTCTTGCCATCTGCCACCTCCATTCTGTTCAAATTGTTCTAGCAGCCATCTGTTGCTGCATGTAATGATAGTTCTCTGCAATTTTCCTTCTCAGTGGAGATCTACCTGCCCACCTGAAACTCTTATCCCTGCTGCAGAATCTTTACTATAGCAGGAGTACCTTATCTGCCATTTGAATGCCTTTGAAAAAGGTTGAAAACTGCTGGAATATGGTATGGAAGGGTAACATTGAATCTAACAAATGCCCAAACCTCAATGTTTTACATACCACTATCCAAGTTATTTTCATCCACCTAGTAACCCAACAATGGTGTTTCCAGTTAGTAAGTAACCTTCACCATCATGCCAATTCAGAGGTCAGAGATGCAACCTTTCCATCTCTTCATCATTATCAAAGACCTCATGGGCCTCTGACTGTGGCTCATGAATGAGGAAGCACACATACATGGAGGGTGGCATATAGAAATTTCTAATGGAATAGGCCTACAAACGATACAGTACTGCCACACATAATGCACTGGCTGAAACTCACAGCAGCTGCCACTGACTACAAGGGAGGCAAGATAATGCAGTGTAGCTTTGTAGCTCCTAAAATACTGGGTTTGGTGTACAGCAGTGTAATATCTGTGGACAAGAGCCCTTTAGGAAATTTCTAGATTTGTTAAATGTTTGTGTTTAATTTCCCAAATGCAGATGAGATTATTAGAACTGTCACAACTGATGAATTCTAAACATGCCTGAAACCTTTATTATTAGTAGGGTGAGCTGTTATAGTTCTAATAGTACAAGGGAATAAGAAACCTAACAATACAAATAACTAAGCAACTAAAAAAACAAACTCAAAATAAAGATACCACATGTCTGGTCCACAGATTTGCCTTACTTAACAGGAATATTTACTTAGCACAGAAAAGATACAGGTTAGAAGAAAGGAGAAAACACTGAGCTAGAAACTGTACACTCTACAGCTGTCCAACAAAAAGTAAATCTTGAGCCCTGAAGAGGGTTTTAAAGATTTACTGATTTGAAAGGTGGTGTGATGCTTCAAGATTGAAGAGTGGTGGAGAGATCCATCCTGCAGACACCACTTCACTCCCCAAATGGCTGCAATTTCCAGGACAGAGCAGGCAGAAACCAGGAGCCACGAACTCTGAGTCTCCCACCTCAGTGTCAGGGACACTTGTACTTAATCCATCTTCCACTGCCTTGGTAGCAAGGAGGATCAAAACAGGGCAGCCAGGACTTGAACCAACACCACAAAGAGGAGCTTTGCCTACTATGCCTCCATGCTGTCCCACACTTGCAGGATTCCCTGTCACAGCCAATGCTTTGCTGTCATGAGACTACCTGCAAGTCTTACCTGCAAGAACCACACAGGCTTCTGCGAAGTGGCAGAAGCAGAGCCTGTATATTGTGAAACACCAGACCACATCCACAGACAGGCCCAGCAAAGCAACTGATGACACCAGATAAAGGAACAAAATGAGAGATGCCATCACTTAGTAACCAACAGGGCTATGCCAGAACAGACCGGAGATGTGAACTCCAAGAAACAGGGTGAGCAATTGAAGCAACCTCAACATCTGATGAGAATGATAGAAATAGGACTGGTTACAATTACTCCAGTGTATGTGTCCCAACAATGCTACGTCCCTGGAGAGCTGTAGTCATTTACAACACTCTAAATTGCTTCAGATATTGCGTGTACTGTATTACATTAGTTCACGAAGCTTTACGAACAAATTATCTTAATAAAACTGAAATTGGCAGAAAAGTTTTATGAGTAAGTAACTGGAAGGTCTATCCACTCTATTCACAAGACCCTTAGAACTTTTTGATATTTACTTATTTACCTCTCTGCAACTCTACCTTCTAAAGAGAATAGGAGACAGACAAAAAGAAAGCATCTTATGATTCACTCCCCAAATGAATGCACCAGCCAAGAGCTGAGCCAAGTTTAAGCCAGGAGCCAAACTCTATCCACAATTCTCACAAGGGTGTCAGGGGCTCAAGCCCTTGGGCCACCTTCCGTTATTTTCTCAGGCACACTAATCAGGGAGCTAGACTGGAAGTTCAGAGCCAGGCCTCAAACTATCACTCATGAGCTGCTGGTGTTACATGTGGTGACCTAAGCCTCTGTGATGTTAAAAACCACCTCAATACATGGAACTTTAAGTTGGCCTAGGACCGTCATCCTTATAACCAACACTATTATAATAGCCAATCTAAACTGTTTATCAATCTTACAACAGTCTTTGTTCTCAAATTTTATCCTCTTGTTAAGTAGCTGGTATCTCTAACACTGGCTGAAATCCACTCACCATCATGAAACTTCAAGTGTTAAGGTAGATGCATAAGTTATATTTTTCAAAGATCCCACCTACTCTGAAGCATCCTAAATGCTTGAAATCATTCAAAGGAAGGAGTATCAATTCCTCCCCATATTATAATGATCAGCTAATAATCTTAGTTATCTTCATGAAAAATGCATTAATGACAGAGCTGATTATACTAAACTAAATCTAAGTAGAGAATAGTCCTTTTCAAACTCCCCATATACAAGAGAAACAATAACCAAGTAACTATAACCAAATTTTACCCTTCCTTATACTCATGAAGTTTAGCCCCAAATGTAACAAAGCATTCTATGTCCTCTTAATAGACCTTCTCAAAAATGAACAGTTCCATGGAACAGAAAATTAGGTTTTTTGTGCACATAATTTTAAGTATTTATAGAAGATTCCAAAGATCTGTAATGCAGTGCTCATTGATTTTCATGGTTTCTTCTAGCATCAGCCTCTGATTTAAAAATTGAATTTAAAAATTGAAACATGCTATTGAAGAAGGATGCCAATAAGGATATTCACTGACCATGGGGACAGGGGTTAAGGGGAAAAGAAAAAATGTCTAGTTTTGCCACACAAATCACTATTCTTGACATAATTAAAATTAAGCCCAGTTTAGTTGCATTAAATAACTAATTACAATCATTTACCAATGTAAAAATTCAAGTTCACAAAGCCAGGTAGGCGTACAAATCGTATTAACTTGCAAGCACAACCAAGTTCAATTCGGGATCATTTGCATCTCCAAATACTGAACTGATGACCAGCCAAGAGTTAATTTAACAAGCAATCAGCCAGAGACAGAGCTTGCAATCTATTACACAAACCCAGGTTCCATGACTCATTTTAAGATTCTTTTCTACTATGTACTGTACTGTCTCTAAGTTCCTCTTTATGTTAAAAGAAAATTTGACATCCTACAACACTAACTTGATAATACTTTATAAAAAAGTCACTTTGAAACCACAAACTCTCATATACACTAACAGCTCTTGCTTTAAAATGATTATTTTGTCCTCTTAATGAGCCAAAGAATTCAATGGTAAGGAACTGCTATTTTTGTGGAATATTAGCAATTCCATATGGTTCAGCCTATGTATCAACTCTGAAGAGTGAATCAATAATTTCATTATTACTAGTCAATCAGTACAAAATGGATTGTACCATGTTTATTTTTACCTTCACTTCTCTAACTGAATTCCTCCAAGATTTTATATTTAATATCAAATTATCACAATCCACACAATGCAAACTATATGGAAATTTTCCATTTAAAGAAAGAGGAACAATACACAACCAAAAATACAACTGCCTTTGCCCATTTTTTAAACACACATTGAATCAACTAACATTTTCTATCACATGTTCATGTTAGACATTACTCTGAAGACTTGATATATGTTAAGAATTTTAAACTTTCCAGAAACTAAAGCAGATTAAGAGACTTGAAAACAAATTGAGCATTGCTTCCCTAATTTTTATTAATTTATTTAAATCAGATTCTGATCACCTTACCATCTTCATTCCTATGACCCCTTATCAAAATTTAAGTTAATGAACTTTCAGAAATGTAAACAAGGGCACCAAAGGCAAGCAAACTACAAAAGTACACAGTGCCGGGCCCAGTGGTGTGGCCTAGTGGCTAAAGTCCTCGTTTTGAACCCGCCAGGATCCCATATGGGTGCCTGTTCTAATCCCAGTAGCTCCACTTCCCATCCAGCTCCCTGCTTGTGGCCCGGGAAAGCAGTGCAGGACAGCCCAAAGCCTTGGGACCCTGCACCCATGGGGGATACCAGGAAGTTCCTGGATCCTGGTTTTGGATCGGCATAGCATCAGCTGTTGAGCTCACTTGGGGAGTGAATCATTGGACGGAAGATCTTCCTCTGTCTCTCCTCTCTGTATATCTGACTTTCCGATAAATAAATCTTTTTAAAAAAAAAAGTACACAGTTCCTTGGTGTTACTTTTATTCTTTTTATATTAAATATATATCACCAACTAAATGAGTATTGAAGTGTAATATTCTATTAGATATATCCTAATGCTATTGAAATGCAAACTGACTTTCTTGAAACTTAAGACTATACTATATATTTCCGATAGTAATGAATGAAGTTTAAAAGCAATGCAAGACACTAAATGTGGAAAAAAATCCATTTCAGCACTTCAATTTCAACTTGTGTTTCAGCATACGTGGGTATTGCCTTTTTCTCCTGGCAAATCAGAGATTTAAATTTTTTCTGCAACAAAATTAATTTATCTCATAAGATATTCAGAGTAAATGTAAAACACAAGAATATTACTGGCCTGCTCTGCCTGCTGCTTTTCTTAGAAAAGGATGTAACATCTCTACCAAGACTTTGCTGGGCCTCCTAAAGAGGAATGGAGACCTACCTCCAGGCCCCTGTTACACTAGCGGAGGCCAAAGAAGGTGGAAGGAAGCTGGATGAATTGCATAGGGATTTTTCATAGGAAAAAAAGAGGTGGTGGGGAGGGAACAGACAATGACTGTATTGTTAAATGCACAAATAAGGGCAGACATAAATAAAGGCAGAACTTACTTATCAAACAGTACATAAACATGGACTAAGAATACTCCCTGAACAAACTAGCTACCCTGCCTCTGTAATGAAGAAAATATTATACAATATTTTATATGTTGTAACAATTTTACTTCTTAGAAGACAGAAAGGGAGTGACGGAGGAAATAAGAATCTCTTACACAATATTGTATCTCCTATATCTTCTATCTTCTGTAACTATTAAAGATAAATAACATAAAGTTTAAAGTGGACATACAAATAACTCTTTACTAGTATATTCTGTATGTCTTAAGTTTTCCTATCAGGCTTTCCTACAGTACTTTAAGTTATTAAGTTTATTCATATTTAATTATCCAGATTACCTAAGGCACAGAGGTTTTCAGACCCTTCCTGTAAGCTCATTTTCAGATGAACTTGGCTTTCTTCCCCTTCATTTCACAACAGCTCAGATAAATGTAATTCTCAGATGAACAGATAATGGCCATTCCTTTTAATGGCTTCCATTTTGTTATAAATTTTGAATTTCTTTATTTAAATTTCCTGCTTTGTTACACTGAGACATCTTATTCTTACAAGTGAGCAGGCTATTAAGAGATAACTGAGGAGACTTTCCTTTACTTAGAAAAGCAAACTAACCATCTCCATGTATTTGAAGGATTGTCCTATAAAAGATTTAATTCTATACTACATCAACTATAAAAAAATTAGACATGACTCATTATTGGAACTTTTCTAAATAACTCATTATTCCACAACTAAATCCATAATCCAAGCAGCTGCTTAGAAGATTTCCTATCACCACTGGAAATCACATGAGACATCACAAAAGGGGTTCCAACTGACAATCTAGGGTAGTGTATATACATCTTCAATTATATACCTAAATACATGTGCATTTATAAAAATCTTGCGGCAATTTACTGACAAATCCACATTACAATCAAGATGAAAACTCTTCAATTTTTTGGAGAGCCAAAGAATCAGGTCTTGCTTTTATCATTATGTTTATAACAGTTTTTGCCTAAATACCATGAAATTTAAAATGATATGTCCATAAAAATTGTATATTAAACACAACTCATTTTTGTTGCTTCTTTAAAAACCCAGATCCATTAGAAAAATATCAAAGATTATATTGATGAATCACTGTTAAACTTTGTAGATAAGATGGAATTCTAAACTGAAGTTAGCCCTTTACACATATTATTCTAACCAGTCCACATCCAATGCTATCAATCACTATCAAAATTTGACTTAAAGTGACTAATAAGAATGAGGTCATATAAAACACAAGTAATCAGAAGTGCCTTCTTGGCGACTTACTTGCATGTGGGCAAGATTTAGCACATCCGCAAGGTACCTCTCAGGCAGCAAACATGTTACATACTCCACAAAACAGCACAGGATGTGAACAGGAAGGTAAAGCCTTGTAGGGCACCTTGTGGGAAGTTAATTTGGTTCATACATACTTCCAGAAGGAATATTCTAGAAGATTTAACTGTCATTATTTCAACACCAATTCCTGTAGGCTCTGTACACTGACCTATTGCACATCAGTGGTGCTCAGGGATTTGGTTAAGACTTTTCACATCCAAAAGACATACTAACACCATCACAAAAACAAAGAGCCCATGAACAACTCTTCTTTACTGGAGCACTCCTATAAATCAATTCTTCATGGGGAAAACAAATGACCTAGAACTCGGCTGTATCCAGAGGGAAGACCATGTGGCCGGATTCCACATAGCAGTATCGAGTGCCAAACACTGTTTCCTGTAGTTGTTTGGAACTTACACCACTCCTGGAGCATGCTTCCTCTGTCTAATTCTATGCAAGTGAGAACATTCATCTGGCTCTATCCCTACACCAGACCTCATGGAGCATGGGAAGCAAACTCCAGCACCCCTTTATTCTTACAGATAAGCCATCAGGAAAAAGGTGAAATATGGAAAAAGCCATTGTCCCTATCTAAAGAATCCTGTAAATAATAAACACACAGGCCTGGCAGAGAACAGAAGGAAGTCCAAAAGTGCTTCATCACTGCTGCTGTGTAGACATGTAAATTGGACATTGAAAATCACACTCTGGAATTAACCAATCACTCTGGAATCAACCAATTCTCTTGGTGGAGCTGTCCTCCATCATGTTCATAAAACTTACTGAAAGACAATTAGACCCAATGAACTTCATGTGGAATGCAGATAAAGTACATCTCAACTTTAAACCACTGTGACAGGGTTAAAGATCTCTCAACTCAGGTAAAATGGGATAATGGCCATGAGCTCAGGCAGATTTAATATGCGTAGTAATAAACATACATTTCCCACAGCCTCAGAAAGATTCTTGAAACCTTCCTTCTATACAGAAAGGTAAATACTTCCACTTATTAAAATTTCTAGAGGCTGGCATTGTGACACAATGAGCTAGGCTGCTGCCTGCAACACTAGCAACTCATATCAGAGTGCCTGTGCAAGTCACTCACTCCACTTCCTTTTCCGCTCCCTGAAATACGCCTGGGAAGATGGTATAGACCCTCGTCTATAGAGTGCTTTCTCATTTTTGCTTAGAGGTGGGGCGGTAAAGCTGCTAATAACATGACTTTTGAAAACAGAAGAGATGATTATGTTTCACTGAATTTACAACGCTTTTTTCTCCAGCTGTCTGAGGCTAAGACTCTTCATCCTTAAAATGGGGATAACAAAACACAAAGAAAATAATGACTATAGTACAAAGTAAGTGTCTGAAAATTAATAGCCAGTATCACTGTTCCTACTGTTCTATCCAGATTCACTGTTAAGTATAAAACTCATGTGCTCTTTAACCATCCTTGGGACAGCAGACCCCTTTACCTAAATCTCCCCACTTTCAGGAATTTTATGCATGTCAATCACTGCACTTTGAAAACTATGATCTTTTATTTAATTACTTATATCCTGTGTAGTACAAGGAAATAAAGAAATTTGGGGGTTAAAATATATTTAAATAGCTTTTACTGAAACAATCTTAAAGGCAAAATAAAACTCAGATGGATCATCATGGAGACGGTACAATATACAGCTTTGAAGTACAACATTTACAAAGGTAAAAACCATAAATTATATGTACACGTTTATAACATTAAGTCTAGTGATTTACTAGAGTCACTATGTCTACAGATACCTAAGCGAAGGGTCTTCTATAATCTACAGAAAATTCACACTGAAACTATGGTAGGGATTTGGAAGCAATTTTGTACCCAAATAAACCTATTCCATTTTTCCCATGACCTTACTGAAGTACTACTGTTTTTATACGTTAGCATTAAATACAAACCTATCTTGGTATGAATTTTTATCCACATGTATATCAGGAGTCTAAGAAAGAAAACCAAAAGTTAAAAAAAAAAAAAAGACCACACACAAAAAAACTACGCATATTAACTGCCTGGTTGGTGGAGGAACCAATGAAACCACAAAGAGAAGTTCGACTTCAGTTCCCAAGCCAGATTTCTGGCAACAGTCTTCATAGTAGTTACACCCGGCGGGGGGGAGGGGAGGAAGGATGAACATTCAAAATAATGACATCCCTTATCAGGTAAGCGTATTTGCAGTTGAGTCTTCATACTTCTGAAAAGTTTATAATCCTAAGGGACTGTCAATATTACTGAAAAGAGAGCCGACTTTGATTAAAAGGAAAAATCTGGCTGAGTGTTTTCAGAAAGGATTGTACAGCTAAAATTCACTCAAGCAAAACATTACTTTTTAAGACAGCTAGAAAACATATTACATTTACCAGTCAATTATATTTTAGAATCAGAAGAGATTTCACAGTTGAAGACACTGGGAGCAAGTTAAAGGGCCATCTATACTGGAATTGGCACAGCTAGGATTTATTTGCAATACATTTACTATATAGTGATAGTAGGCTTCTCCTCTTAGGTCTTTAGTAGGTCAGAGGGGCCTATCTTACCATGTTGACTAGAACGGCTAGCTGTATTCCCTCATCATTTTGCTCCATTTCTTTGGTGGAGCAGGCTATAATTATGTGACACACTGCATGTGTTATGTTTCCTCAACTTGTAGGTGTATTGAGGGCAAGGTGTCTTGACCACACTCTTCATTTTACTGAGGCATATTTTACTGGTAGTCCTCCCTTGATTCAGGATGAGAAATGCATGCTGCAAGGTGTCCAGTGTATTCAGGCTGTGTACACTGACTTAATTTTCTGATGTTTCAGTTAGATTGACTAATGGCATCGTACTGCTGATCCCAGCATGCCTTCTTGTATGAAGACACCTGATGCCTGAGACAGTACTGAACTTTACCTGTCCTATGGGGTTTATGTATATACACATGTTTTCCATGTTAACTGAACACTAAGTATTGTGGTGAAGGCACACAGAGCATTTTCGGAATCAAACGGCAAGCTACAGCAGTACCTCCTTACCCACAGATAGTACAGTCTAACACACCCAACAGAACCTGATACTGCAGATGGTACCGAACCCTGTATCACTACTGAAGCTAGGTAACCATACCTTATTTTCAGGAAATGACTTACTGTTGCTTATATCAGGATATCGCAGGCTCAGTGCTTCACGAAATACCACACAGTTGTCAATCAGAACACATTTACTGCTTAACCCTTCAGCTCACAAATTTAACATCTTTTCCATCTGAAGTCTACACTTGGAATAATTACAGTAGTTCGGTTCATTTGTACTTTCCATAATTTCAGTTATCCAAAATGTCAAATGGCCGAGTCTAGAAATAAACAATTGCTGAGTTCTAAATCGTGTGCCATCCTAATTCTCTCCCTTGTGTCTCTAGCACATCCATACCATTTACTTTACCTGCTCATTAGTCCCCTGGAAGCCAACTCAACTAGTAGGCTGTCCATGTATGAAGCCTAGAGCACTAATTGGATTTTAAAGGGCCCAAAGCCCAAGAGTAGTGATGCTGACAATCTGAATATTGCCACAGAGAAGTCAGGAAGTATATCCCTACCATGAAAAGGTGAAAGTTTGACTAAATTTTAAAAATCATATTCTGGTTACCAAAAAAAAAAAATCAGTTGCAAAATGAATCTTCTATACATGAAATTGTGATGGAAAAAACTGACACCGTTTTTTCTTTCATATTGTAAAAGTTGCTCATATTATAAAAGTTTCAGCCACAATCTTAGTGCTCAGTTAAGATGGAAAATATATGTACATAAATCTAAATACCGCATAAAACAGATAAAGTTCAGTACCATCTCAGGCATCGGGTGTCCTCATACAAGAAGGCATGCTGGAATAAGCACTACAATGCCATGATAAATCAATCTGGTAACTAAAGCATCAAAGTAAGTCAGATAGTGTACACAGCCCGAATACACTGGACACCTTGCAGCATGCATTTCTTACCCTGAGTCAAGGGAGGACTCCCAAGGAAACAGTTGAACACACCTCAGTAAAATGCTGATTATCTGCCTGGGTCTACAGCTGCAGTGCATGGTGCACGTAAGTAGCAGAATGTTGCTGTTGCTGGAGGACTATACTGCTTTAAAGCAGAGAGGAAAGGTACAGTGGAGAGGGAAGGGGAAGGAGGGAATCCCTATACCTACAAAACTGCCATCGAAAACTACATACATTGAAAGCTAATTTAAAAATACAAAAGGATTTGTGTCCCTGGCTGGATACAGGAGCATTACACAAGATTTCGACATGCTACTCTAATTCAATTTCAAACTTTGGGTTGTTTATAGAATTTTCTATGTAGTATTTCTGGGTCACAGTTGACTACAGGTAATTAATGCCACAGACAGTAAAAACAGATAGACTGCTGTACTCTGAAGTTACCACTGAGTTCTTGCCCCTCTCCTCCATGTGGCACTATCTGCTTTACCTCCCTAGGATGTAATCCACAGTCCTCATTACAGTGTTATGAAGGAGGGATCAGAGTCATTTTATAGACTGAAGTGGAGATTCTGAGAGTCTGGGTCAGTTTCCCCACACACAGGCAGCTGTCAATAGGACTAGGTAAAAACCTATCTTTAAACAACGTATCCAAATGAGCTAAGAAAATCAATTTAACACATCAAGGTCAAGTTCCTGTGAAGCAGAACAAGACAACTAAGATACTGATTGGAACTGAGAACTGAGCAGAGACAAATGAGCAAAGCCAGGACTAGGAAGATTCACTACACCCAAGAACCACGCAAGCCTACAGTCCTGGATAAAGGGCACATTCCAGAGTAGGGTTGTAATGCAGGTGTTAAAATCGCCATTTAGGACACCTGCATCCCACATGAGTACCTGGTTGGAGTTCTACCTCCAGTTCTAGTCCAGCTTTTTGGCAACAATCCCTTGGGTAGTATCAGATAACTCAGGTACTTGGGTTCCTACCACCCATAAACAAGAGTCAGAGGCATTCAAGGTTCCTAGCTTCAGCCTAACCCAGTCTTGCCTCGATACTGTAGGTTTTTGGTTATTTGACAAGTATACGATCTCTTGCTCACTCTTGCTCTTACAAATAAATGAAAACAAAAGTAAGAACATAGATTCTCGAGTTTGAAGCAGTGTGCTAGTCATGTTGAAGTGAGCCTGTAGGGTAAGGAGCTATTGTAATAGTGAGAGGAAGGAAGAGACATTCAAAGCACAGGAAGCATTGTGAATACATACTAATCTAGTGATTCATGACAACTCTGATCATTTTGTGGACTGAGGCAAAGAAGCTCATGAGCGCAGGAAAGCAAGAAACCAAGTTAGTAAAGCCCATGGGGGTGTTGACAAAAACCTTGTATGGCTAGTGAAAGTATGTGGAGGGCATGAAGTATCAGGATCCACTGCACTGTCAAGTTTAAAACCCATAAGTAAAGGAATTAGATTTGCACTTTTGAAAGAATAGTCGATTAGTTTGGAGTCATTCAAGATAGAAGGCAAAATGACACTTAGAAAATCATTTCAATAACCTGTGGAAAGTGGGCCCTCACTAAGACAGATAGGAAAGGACACAGAAAAAGCAATTCTAACTGTTCACTTACTGGCAGCATGAATAGACAGCTTGGCTGAAATAGAATTGGAAGAGTAAAAAGTGGTTCAGGCAGCAGGCAGTTTGTTGAGTGGTTAGGATGCCTACATACTATACTGAAATCCCAGCTTGGTTCCTGAATCAAGCTCCTGGGTCTAAATTCCTTTTCAAAGAGCTGACTCTTAGAGGCAGCTATGGTAGCTCATGTATTTTGAGTTCCTGATAGCCATGTGAGACACACTGCATTCCTAGTCCCCAGCTTCAGCCCAGCCCAGGCCAGGCCATGTGAGACACATACACACTGCATTCCCAGTTCCCAGCTTCAGCCCAGCCCAGGCCAGGCCATGTGAGACACACACACACTGCATTCCCAGTACCCAGCTTCAGCCCAACCCAGGCCATGTGAGACATATACACACTGCATTCCCAGTTCCCAGCTTCAGCCCAGCCAAGCCCCAGCCAGTCCCAGTCATTGCAGGCATTCATGGAGTGAATCAGTAAGTGGGAACTTGCTCTCTGAATCTGCTTCTCATAAATTATTTTTTTACTTTTTGTTTTAGATGTAGCATTTTTATTTAATATAAAAAAAGCTGTTTGGGCCTTAGTTTGCAACAATCATGTAATACCTAAACAGTTAATCAAATGGAAATGTGAGAAATTTCGAATTAAAATTTTTTCTCATCACAAGACTTTCAAGTCTTTCCTGTGTCCTGTTTTACAGATGTAATGCTTAGCATTTACCAAACTTACAAGAATAGTCTTTTTCCTAAGCTTACTATTAACATTTCATAAGAAAATAAGGTTTCTTGTGAAATACTACTCCAGAGATTTAACTGAATTTAGGGTAGAAAAATAGATTAAAATAGAAAATGAAACCGAGCGTTCATGATGGTAGAAATAAATCCTTGCATGCCAAAGGTACCCGAGTTCTGTACAATGAGGTAAGAATGATAAAAACTGAGCATCGCTAAGTACTTCTATGAACGTGAAATAGACTAAGTGGAGGATGCTAACAAAGTCAGCTCCACCCAAAAACAAAGCAAAGAAACATGCTACTGGTGCATAAATTTTGTTAACAGACAGCCAGACACATACATTATGGCAGACTGCAAAGTTTTTTCCTCCTCTACTTAAATATACACAAAAAGGCCTTGGAACAAGCTTTCTTTGTTCAGGGAGGAATCACTCTAGTGCTCTCCCTTGGTTACATAAGTATAAGCAAACCTACTGCTGGGGGTAAAAGGTAAAGAGGGCTTTGTGGGCTGAGAGAGCTCAACTCCAACACTGTTCCTTGGTAGTCTGAGCCTGCTGTGAGCTGAAAGTTGGCCGATTGGCAGGACAAGGTCAGAGCCTTCTGAGAAAATGACATCAGAAATCCCAAATGCTACTCAGAGCCTAAAAGTTGATACCTTATAGGGTCTGAAGAAGGAGGCCCTAATTCAAGCTTGCAAGAAAGGACATAAGAAGCTTCTGAATGAAATTCATTCGATTGCCTGGAAACACAGCCTCACTAGGTTCAACACGAAAATCACAATGTTTTGGTGGTAAAAAATGGGTTTGAACTACGAGAGCATGCCAACATCAGAAAACTAGAGCTCACAGGAACCCTGGGGGACCAGCCTCACAGTGTACACCAGCAGCCCATCAACTGGAGGTCAAGTTCTGGTTGGCCTTCAAAGACAGACCGATTAGTACCCTGTACACATAACAGACCCCATATTTTCTGGACATTAGGATGTAAACTACTTCTAGAAAAACGTCAAACTTCTATTGACATTAGGAATTCAAACAACTAACTAAAAAGATCACATTTATAAACCAAGATATTTTAGCCAATGAGTACACACTACATACAGATCCTGCCAGCCATACCAATTTGAAGTCCTTGGGGCTACCAGCAACCAAGACAAGCTTAGAACACTTCAGTTGAAAGTGATTTTTGGTAACCAAGAAAATTGAGAGAATAATCTACTGTGAGTTTCCACATATTGAATCAAGATGCATGAAGTACTTCAATGGGTGAGCGTCCCAAGACCTGCAAAGACTGCCAGTATGAAATGGGCACATGAAGGTTAATCCAGATACAACATGCTCAGAGGCCAGCCATGGGCAACAGCACAGGCTGAGAATTAAGGCATAATGGCACCCTTATACAAATACAGCAAGGTGTGTTAGGCTAGAAAGGCTAAGCACTGAAAATACACAAAATGTAGGCTTTAATAATGTGAGGCATTACAGGCCAGTCTAATTTGTGTAGTAATGCTTCACAGCATCAGTACTCTAATATGCCACATCAGGAAAAAGGAAAAATTCATGAATGCCTCTTGATGTAGACAGTATAGACACCTGTAAACTTCTGTTACACAAATTCTTTCAGCATTTCTTTCTGCTTTCACAATATAAACCTTGGTTTTCTTTGCAAGCTCAAACTCATTTCTAGGTGGAAATGTATCTGCAGTGTTAAGGGACCAAACCACCCCTATCCTGAATCTTAGAAATATTAATTTGCTTCAGATCTTTGGGGAGGGATGGGATTTGTAACAAGCTATGGATAGCAAGCACTTTCCGTGCAAATTTCACTGGGAATCTTGTAATTTCTATAGAAGAAAGCATAAGTAAATATGCCTCCCGTAAAGCAAAGGGAGGCATAAGTTATAAATAACATGTATGCAAACCCATATACATTTATTGTAATTCTTAGTATTTTGAACCACAAAAACCAAAATAAGCTCAACAATGCTCCACTATAATTTTCTTGATTCTACATATATACGTATTCAGAGCTGTGATTAATCTATATTTACTGCAACTACCAATCCCAGACTAGATCTAAATTTCACTCAAACATCTATTGGGCAATAAGCCAGATCTTTTACATAAATTAAGCCTATTTACAATTCACGCCATTCTTGTAAGGTACATATTGCTATTCTACTTACAAAGGAAGAAAAGAAGCAGAGGGTCGGGGACAAGTCTAAGGTCACAGGGAATTCCGCAGGGCTTCCTGAACTTATATCATTATGTCCCAACCAATGAGTTAACCATAATCTCCAAAGAATGAGTTAGAGTCATTCAACTGCTTTTTACCCTGTGGAGTGTGTGTTAAGATTCATTGGTTTGAAAAGTAGAGTTACAGAGAAAAAAGAAACATAACTTCCACCTACTGATTCACTCTTCAGATTCCTACAACAGCTGAGATGAAACCAGCAGCCAGGAACCCCATTTACACAGTTCTCCCACACAGATGGCAGGGTCCAAAATACTGGGACTATCATCTACAGCCTTACCAAGCACATTAGCAAGCTGGATCAGAAGCAAAGCATTCAGGACTTCAGCGGGCACTCCAACAAGCAGTTTAATCTTCTGCATCAGTCAGAACAGTAGCCCTGTCACCCTGCAGACTGAAACTCTTCAAATCACTGTATGCCCCAAAAATACAGACATATAAGGCCCTAGGAAAAGGCATGTCCCATGGCTACAGACATTCCAGCCATTTCTCAGATCCTGCAACATGAAGATGGAAAGCAGCCATCTTACTTGTTTGCAGAGTCCTACAAACCAAGATACACAATATTCCTCAAGAGTAAAAAAAAAAAAAAAAAAGTTCACTACTTCCATATTTGATTATTTTGAAAGGTTTCTTTCATTTGGAAGACAGAACAGCAGAGAAAGATTGGGAGAGACAGAGAAATAGATCTTCCATCTACTTATTCATTCCCCCAATGCCTACATTAACCACGAATTGGCCAGGCTGAAGCCAGAGTCAGGAAATCAATCATTCTTCCATGGGAGTGAACCAAGTCCTGAAGCCATAATCTGCTGCATCCCAGGGTGCTTGAGGAAGAAGCTAGATCAGAAGTGGATGTGGAACTTGAACCCAGATGTTCCAGTATGGGATGAGGACATCCTAAACAGCAGCTTCACTTACTGAACCATGTACTTACACACTGTAAAACAGAAATGTTCTAGCACCGACTTCACATCTCTTCCTCATTACATCATAGCAGACATAGAACCAAACAAGTGGTCTCCAAACTGAACAAACATGGATAAAGTTAGCCTATCTACAAAGCTTAAAAACATCCAGCTCCAACTAATGAAACACAGTGAATCACGAGAAGAAAAACTGGCTCAAGGAATAAAGAACAAGAGCTGCACTGGCTCGTGCCATGACTAAACCAGACACACATTCTTAGCTTTGGGTGCATCTTGATTCCAGCCTCACAAGATGTCACCAATTCCCTCCACAGCTCTTAATTCCTCTGAACTGTATCCATTTTGAAACTCCATGTGCTACCCAGACTTTGAAGCTTGGAGAATCCACAACAGACTCACACCCACACACTTCTAAATCAAACACTGAAACAAAACTGCCCCTGCAAATGTCACAACATGTTGCACTGGTCCCAGATGAATGCCCCAACCCATCACTATAGCCAAAGGCATAGGGTGTTCTTACTGACTAAATGTCTGTACCATACTCAGAGTCGGGACAAGGTAGTTTCTCAAAAGAGCCCTCAGGCACAGAGGACAGAGATGACTGATCAGAATAAAATTAATGCTATCCCAAATTAGAAAAACAGTTATTCCTTATTTTTCCCCTCAAATATTAGTTTTCAGGGCCAACATTATGGTACAGCAGGTAAGGCCACTGCCTATAATGCAGGCAACCTATATGGGTGCTGGTTTGTGTCCATTTCCAATCCAGCTCTCAGCTAATGGTGGTCAAAAGCCAACAGAAGATAACCCAAGTTCTTGGGCTCCTGGCATGTAGAAGCAGCTCCTGGATTCGGAATTGAACCTGGCCATTATGGCCATCTTTGGAGTCAATCAGCCTATGAAACATCTTTATTTCCTAACTCTTCCTTTCTCCATCTGATTTTCATATAGTAACTCAATCTTAAACAAATGTTTTAGTTTTTGCACTTAAACTTTAAGATTCAATTTTGATCTTCAATTTTGATTAAGATCCCAAACCCATTAAAAACAATCATAAATGCAGTAACTCCATAAATGGAGTTCTTATCTTGCATCTGGACCCTCTGTTAAGCACCTTCCAAGTATTAGTTAATGCAATAATAACCCAGCATCAATTATAGATGAGACAGGCTCAGATTTCAAGTTAGTTGCCCAAGAGCATATAGGAAAGACAACCAGAATTCAAACCAAGAGCAAACTCAATCCATATGTTTAATTAAGCATAAATCTAAGACCTACTAGCTCATGATCTGAATTACTTCACAGCACCTGTCCCAAACCTTAACACAAAGATATCCCATAACTTAAATTAGGAGGAATTTCTTTCACCCAATAATGGTTCTCTAAGAAAACTCATCACCTTATATAGGCATCCTGACTTGAAACAACTGACATGAAGTCTGAGCATCAGAAAGTAGGCCCTTCCACACACCCAGAGCCACACCAGAGCCCATCCCAGGCCCTTAGTTCAACAACGGCAACAGCCTGATTTCTATTACTCTATGGAAATGGTCTCATTACAGAAAAATTCCATGTGCCTCTGCAGTGCAAATGTGCCAACGGACAGCTCAGTGGGAAATACGCCCAGGCAGCAAAGCTTTCATCAAAGCAGACTGACAGAAAATTCTTCATGAGCAGCAAGGAAGTGAGTAAATTTACAGACCCTGCTGTGATATCAAAAAGGTAGCATAACTTTTAGTTTTAAAAAATGTTTATCTACTTAAAATGCCATAGTGACAGAGCCGATTAGGGCAGAGCAAGGGGAAAGGCAGGGGAGACGGTGGGGCGCAGGAAGGGGGAGCAATTGGTGGGTTGAGGAAACAGTCTCCTACCCACTGGTTATTTCCCCAGATGTCTGCATCAGATACGGCTGCTGGCTCAGGCCAAAGCCAGGAGTCCAGAACTCCCTGTATGTCTCCCACACAGCTGTCATGGACTAGATGGCAGGGTCCAGACACCAGAGCCATAAGTACAGCCTCCCAGGATGCATGAACAGGAAGCTGGATGGAAAGCCAAGTGGACAGTTCTCAAACCAGCACTCATTTGGGATGTAGGTGAGCCAGGGTGCAGTTTCACGGAGATTACCACCATACCAACCCAACTAGTAATTTCTCACATCATTCCAGTACAAATTACATTCCTAAATTTCATATGTCAAATAAAGCAGTTAACAAAGAAACCTTTACTTTCGTTACCATCAAGTCAGAAAGGGCTTCATCTTTAAGTTAATGGTTTAAGTGATTTTTCAGAGTATAAACCCAAAAGCAGGCAGGAGCAATGGGGTTTCTTAAAGGAATTCCAAGTTCCCCTCTCAAAGCAGGGACAAACCCTCAGCATCTGGGGCAAGGATGGCACTACTTCAGAAAACTGTCAGCACTGAACAACCTTGTAGTAAGCAATTCATTTACATTCAAGTACTAAGCTCATTTCTCAATCCTACATGATGTCCACAAAAAGGTATAGAAAATGGTCCAACTATTTTAATTACTATTGTTACCAAACCTATTAGAAGTAAATCATTGAATAAGGACCACAATTTCAGGAAATAAGGGTGACACTGGAAAGCTAAGTTTTTACAACCCCTGCTAGAGCATTTAAGGGTTTGCCTCACAACATTTCATGAAAGAATTCACTTATTTCTGATAACATTTTACTGCAGAATTTTCTCATGTCCAATACTATACATCCCTTTCAAGTCTGATTCAAAATAGGTTTCCTGTGGCCCAAACTGAGGAAAAGCTTGGCCACAGTTTAATGAATAAACCAAACAGTGGAGGAGTGAGAAGAAAGCATCATAGCTGGAACTTGATTTCCTTCACTGTAGACTGTAACCATCACTATGCAGCAGATAAGTGACACATTACTTTTTTCTAAAACTGAAGCATAGTTAGAATCTAATATATCAGATGTGGTTTGGTCTCTCCTATGAGTTCATCCCCTGCTATCATCCTCCAGAGAGATCCAGAACAGCACACAAGAAAAGCAATGTGGGGTCAATGTGATGGCTCAATTGGCTAATCTCCACCTCCAAGTGCCCGCATCCCATCTGGGTACCAGTTCATGTCCAGGATGCACCACTTTCATTCCAGCTCCCTGCTTGTGGCCTAGGAAGACAGGAGCAGATAACATGAGGCCTTGGGACACTATACTTGTGTGGGAAACCCAAAGGAAGCTGCTGGCTCCTGGCTTCTGATTGGCTCAGCTGTGCCCACTGGGGCCATCTGAGGAGTGAACCAGCAAATGGAAGATCTTTTTGTCTCTCCTTCACTTTGTAAATCTGCCTTTCCAATAAAAGTAAATTTAAAAAAGGGGGGGGATTGGGAGGAGGAGACAGATGTCACAGAGCCAGACTTGGTTCTTATGCTCTCACAGGACTTTAAAATCACCATCTAAGCTCCTTGTTTAAATTCTTAATTGGAACAGCGGAATGTTTGCTTGCTGCCCTTGTCAAACCATTATGAAAATCATATGAGGTCAGTAATATTGAGCACTATGTAATCTTCAGAATGTTACAAACAATAGGTTCTATTACAATTCATATAATCTTAGATGAAAAGGTACCAGATTTACAGAAATTCTACATTCATGTGCACATACATATTTTTCAGCTTGACAGAAATTAAATCCCAAGAGATGGAGGACCATAAACTAACTTGTTCAAGTCTCTCTAGGATCTAAATTCACACAGCGTGGGCACTGGTGGTTTCCTGTTTGGGATTCCCACATCCCATGTCATAGTGCTTGGGTATGAATACAGTCTCCTGATTCTGACTTCTGGTAGACATGTACCTGGGAGACAAAAAGTGCCTGGGTCTCTGCCTCACACGTGGGAGACCTAGATTGAGTTCCTCACTCACAGCTTTGGTCAGGCCCAGACCTGGCAGTGTGGGTGTTTGAGGAGTGAACATACAGATTCAAAGCATCTCGCTTTCAAACAAATAACTTTTAAAATGTTTATATTCACAATACCAGGAATTATTCTGTCTCTGAAATAACACTGCTCTAAGTTTTTCATCTGAAAACTTTAAAATTGCATGAATCACATCAATTCCATCACACACAAGCTGGACCCAAAGCCAACCATGAAACCACCTGCCTAGGAGAACCGAGAAGCCTGTATGGGAATGGCCGAAGTGCCTAGGACACTGTTGCCACAAATGTAAAGGAGAATCAGCCACATCTGGTTCAAACTATGGCTCCAATCCCTAGCAGATATGTAACTCTGGGTGTTCTCATCTGTATAGTGACAAGAGATGTCTGCCTCCTAAGGTGTTGAAAAATTGTGAAGGGATACACAAAGCAAAACAGCAAAGATACTGAGCGAGCATCAGTAATGTGGAGGTAGGTGTGGCCTTGGCTGTTACACCCAGAATTATCCCACTGGAACAAAGTTATGCACTTGAAAGTATTCATGTTACTTTCCAATAGGAATAATCATTTCCTGAAAATTTGCATGCAGACAAGTAGTTCCTTTATGAGTTTTAAACATTCAAAAATCATTTCCAAATCATTCTTATTGCTTAATTCCCATAAACAAATAAATTTAGAGGAAAAATAGGTTAAAGAAAGGATCAGAGGACAGTAACTACAAGAATGTCATTGGCATTTTAGGACTAGAAGCTTAGAGAGGGTCAGCTTCACTTAGGTTTCTGTTTGGGCTCTGTATTCTGCAGCCACAGACAAATGTGCTATCCTTTCTAGCTAAGTAATATCTTGGCTTTTGGTTGCTTACACTGATTATACTTTATCCTCCAATTTTTTTTTGGACCTTGGGACAGCTAAATCGCACCTTGCCAGAGTTAAAAGGAATCTTAGAAACCACACTCATATTCATCTGCTTCCTTTTTTAGGCTTCTAGGCAAGCAGTCTGCTGGTTGAGGAGGCTAAAGACCTCTAAAAGGTCACACAATGACTCTGGACTGAGGCCAGGTAGAGGACCCAAGACTTTGCCCTCTGCAGACGGAACATTCAACATCCAGTTTGATCATTTTTACATATTTCATGAGGGTGCAAAGGGTCAAGCACTAGAGGAAAGTGGAGTGAGACCACTGTTTTGACTTTCTCTTTCCTTCCTGTATCTGGGGGGAGGGCAGAGATAAGGGGAGAAGCCACAACCAACCTCCCAACCATTCCAGGGTCCCCATTGCGGGGCATGCTCCGAGGGCTCTGCTCAAGTGGTTTTGATAGTTCAACAGTTCAGTATTGCTGCCGATCTTGCCACTCCAGTCACAATGAAATCTCTCCAGACTGCCTTGGCCAACATGTTCCACCTTAGAATCTCCATGTGCCCAGGTATTCACTGCCAACTCTTTGCTGTGGTAGCTGATCAATTTTTTCTGTCCTCCATCCTGTTATGGTACCAGGTGTTATCCACAGGCTCCAGTGTACTGCCATATCCTCCATGTGCATCTAGATATGTTGTCCACTGCTCTAAGCCACTGAGGAGGCCCAGCTCTGACATATGCAATTCTTGCTCAGACCATGGAAACTGCAATTTTCTCCATGGTTGGAGTTCTGACTCCAGCAGTGCAGAGGGAGGGTTTCCCAAGAAAACTTCATCTGAGGTGATCCCAGACCTAATTCTTGTGTGCATGCCAGTACAGGGTCCTGCACAGTCCATCACCCCTATCAGCCTATGCACACACTGTTAGTTGCAATTGCTGGGTCAGTTGTCTCCAGTCCTGTCTATGCAACCAATGGGTATTGCAGCCCACCCAATCCCACCTACCATACACTTGGTCACCATGCAAATCAGTAGAAGCTACAGCCTAGTTGAAGTGACCTGCAGTAACTCCCACCAGGCCCGCCCCCTGCCTGGTTCATGTGCTTGCCAGCATGTACAGACTGGTTCTGTCTATACCACATTCCATTCAGCTTTTACATGTGTCAATAGGCATTGAAGCCTAATTTGACCCAAACAGCCCCACTATCCAGCCCACACACGTACTGGTGGGTACCACTCTGGCCATGCCTGTCCCAGTCCTGGTTCTCATGCTCACCAGTGGGAATTGTAACCCAAAAGGGAGGTGTCCGTTTCCCTACTGGGCCCATTCCCAGATCTTGCTCTCTCCAGGTGGTACTGCAGTTTAGCTTGGTAATTTTTCCCCTAGGCAAGGATCTTCTAACCAATGCTGCAACAAAGCCCCACCAACCCTCATGCCCTTTGCCTTCTGTGTGTACCAGTAGGCACAGTCTGCCCAGCCTGGCTTGTCCCTGATCCAGCTTGCATGCAGGCCAACAGGTATTGTAGCCCAACTCTCACATTCACCAATGGGTACCATACAGCCCCCTATTGGGTTCATCCACTGCCCAGCACATCTCACATATGCTGGTTAGGTGCCGCGGCCCAATCTGTAATAACCTGCATGACTCGGCATTTGTAAGTGGGTGCTGTATCCTAGCCGGGGCCAGCCCACCCCTAGTTCCAGCTCACGCTGGTTGGGACCATAGCCTAGCCAAACCAGCCATCCCCCAACCCCAACCCTAATGTGGACTGGCAGGTCCCTCACACCAGTCTGGCTCTTGGATTCGCCAGTGGGCAATATGAACTGGCCCAGCCTGGCTTGCCCCAGACCTGAGTCAAAGGTAAGCCCAAGGGTACCATAACCCAGCGTGGTCTGGGCTGCTGCCTATTGTGGTTCATACGTTCACCTGCCCGGACTGTGTCCTGACAGAAGAGTTGCCAAACTCCTCCATCAGAACCTCTCCCAGTGCCAGATCTTAAACATACCAGTGGGTCCATAGGCCAGACCTACTTAGTTCACCCCCTATCATAGTCAGAATGGCCTTTCCTGACCAGCCCTCACCCATTCCGGTTCTTATTATCGGGTGCTACAGCCCAGTCAAGCCTGGTCCATATCCAGACACAGCTCACGCACGGCTCAGCAGGGACAGAGACCCAGCCCATCCTACACCTATCCTGATTCTCACGAGTTCTAATGGGTGCTAGAGTCTAGCCCAGTCTTGTATGCCCCATACCTAGTCCATACCTAGGGAGACTTTATCCATGTTCAGACCAGACCACAACCAACTCTGACCCCTGCATACAACAGTGAAATCCACAATCCAGTTAAGGCATCCCCTTAGCTCCCCAACCAGGCCCGATACCAGCCACAGATTTTGTGCATGACAGTGATGGCTGTGATTGAGCTTGGCATAGCCCCTCACCTGTCTTGGCCTTTGCTTTCTGATGCTGCAGCCTGGTCTGGCCCAGCCAGCCCCCAGTCCCAACTCTCACTAGTGGGTGCTACAATCTCGTCTTGCTCAGTCTGCTCTTATCCCTGGCTCATGAAAGCCAGCAGATGTGGCAGCCTAGCTTGGCATGACTTGCACTTCAGCCTGGGGTTTCTACACTTGCCAGTGAGCTATGGTTTGCTCGGTCCCACCTGGTCTGCCCCCTTCCAAAACTAACTCATACACTTGCCAACGGATGGAGCTACCCTGCCTAGCCTGGCCAACACCTAGATTTCCCCACTTGGGCCACTCCCAGACCCAGATCTCATGCATGCCGGTGGATGCTTGGCCTGCCCCAACCATTTCAGCCTTTGTATGAGCTGGTACAACCTGGCTGGCCCCACACTCCGTTTTAGGGTATCCTGCAGGTGCTGCAGCCTGAACCTGCCCTGCTTGTTCCAGGCCCCAGTACTGGTGAGCATCAGTGAGTTCCATAGTCACATCTAGCTCAGCCATCATCACCCCAACTCTCAAGCTAACCAGAGTAGGGCTTATAGTTCCATAGGGTTAAGCCCACATATCCCTCACAGAATCCACCCCTGAAACTGGTTCTCTCACATGCTGGTTGGTGTCATGGCCCAGTCTAATGCTACCCATCCCCTGATGAGACACTGTCAGGTACTAGGATCAGGCCCTACCAGACAAGCCTCCAGCCATAGCTTGCATGTGTGCTGGCATGTGTTAGCCATGTTCCATGCCAACAAGCCCAACCCAGGACTTCGATGTGGGCTGGTGCATCAGTCTGACCCATAAAGGTCTCTCCCATCCAAACCACCAGGTCTCAGTCTCCTCGCTTGCCTGCAAGTATAGAATTGTGCTCTTTTTACCAAAGAAAAACCCAAGCCAGCCAAACCCTTACTTTGGCTTCATGTTATAACCAAAATACTACAGCCCTGCAATCCAAGTATCACTCTCAAGCCTTCTTTTGTGAAGGCTACAGCACATGAACGACAAGTGTGAGGACAAACTTCGTGTTATTTTTGGTGTTTTCCTTCTTGGGTACTTATTTTCATAATGAAGATTATGTTGGCAGGGGCTAAAGTCATGTCAGCTTAATTACTTCATCCTTTCATTGCTGTTTATTTCTTAGATGTTTAAATTTAGTCACTAAGCTACCATGCTGGGTCCTAAAATCCTCCCTTGCATGTGCCAGGATCCCATTTGGGTATCAGTTCATGTTCCGGCTGCTCTACTTCTCATTCAGCTCCCTGCCTGTGGCCTGAGAAAGCAGTTAAGGATGACCCAAAACCTTGGAACTCTGCGCCTGCATGGAATTCCCAGAAGAAGCTCCTGGCTCTGGATCAGCTCAGATCCAGCCGCTGCGGCCACTTGGGGAGTGAACCAGTGGATAGAGAATCTTTGTAAATCTGACTTTCCAATAAAAGTAAGTACTTAAAGAAGTTTAAATTATCTCCCATCACTTCATAATAAGTGCCCATGACCTCTGATAGGATGATTTGTTTTACCTAACAGGTCCAAGTGCAGAGTGCATGTTAGTAATAAGTAAATATTAAAATTCCTACATAAAAGGTATACAGAAATCCAAAAAATCTAAGTATAAATGACAACCTTAAATATCTCAAGTCATCTCCCAATGTCAGAAAAGAGGTGAGCATTTTTTCAACTTGCAAAAATTAGGTGCCTTCTAAATACAGGAAAGACTAGAAGGAAAAAGTACTGGTCCTCAGCTTTTACAGCCAACAAGCCACGTAAATGATAGAGGATGCAAGTCCTCTCAGGAATAAACAGGAGGAAAAAACAAAAAGATTTCTCTTGTACTGCTTTAACTGTAACAGCAATCCTATCTCACCAGGAAAGTTGCTGCTATGTATTTGGTTGTCACTACTGTGTATTGTACTGTTTTTCTAAGCCACCAGGGTGTGAAATTTAACCACATTTTATAGAAGACAAGCCACTTATATAATGTCCCCCACTTCACAGAATTTGATACAATGTCTTTCAGCCAACAACAAAAAATAAATGGCATTACCTTCCCAAAATCACGAACATCAAACAGGTCAAAGGCTTCGAAGAGTTCACTTTTCCTCATTCCAAATGTCTCGCAACACGCCGTGAGAAATGTCCTTATGTTCTTCAGACAGAGAAACTAAGGAACAGGAGACAAGCATTAGTATACAGAGAACGCCACTGACTGCTCGCTCTACTGTCACACTCACACGCATCACAGGGACAAGGGAGAAGCAGCCAGCTCCTGAGGTCACTTGCCAGTGATGCTGGCAGGATACAGGCTAAGCACCCACCCTCACTCCAGGCTGCCCCAACCAGGGGCAAAGCAGACAAACCTCCACCCAACAAGCTTTCATTCTAATGTGAGAAGACAGGTGAGAACAAACGCAACAACATACCAACAGTGGCTGCTTTTCAGCTCCTATGGAGATAAGGACAGCAAGTAAAGCCAAAGGGGACAGGTAAGAAATGCGCATTGCCAGAGGTGGGGGTGGGAGGAGGCCTGAACATGCTGGCCATTCTAGAGCAGCAGAGATGGGAGGTTCAGAAGGAGCATGCCAGGAAGAACTGTAGAAAAGATAGGATAGTAGCCTACCTAGGCATGCTGTACTAAGGCTCCAAGGCGAGGGTGCACGAATATGTCTGACAAAGGACCAGTGGGCTAAAACAGAGTGACTGGGGCAAATGGTAGAAGATGAGCTGGAAAGATATGGGTGGATTAGAAGACAGAAGGGTCCTGGTGGACAACTCTTTGCATATGGGAAGCCCCATATTGAGCTAAACAAGGAACAAAATACAATGTTCTGAAGGAGTCTTTACAGACCCCTCTGTTGAATACAGACTGAAACCTGAGCGAAGGTAAAAGGCAGGGAACTGAGGTCAGAAACTATTGTGATAATCCAGGGGGAAGAACTATGTGAAGACCAGATGTTAGCATTTTCCCTGTGTCATATCCAAATTACGTGTCAGTCATGCAATGGGGCTTCAGGCAGGTAGCTGGATACACAAGTTACAGTCCAGGAGATAGGAATGTACTTCAGACAAAGTTGGGAGTGTTAGTAGAGAATATCTAACCATGACAGCAACTAGAGGAGAGGACCCAGGAGCTCAGAACTTCACACAAGGAAAGACACAAAGGAATGTGAGAAAGATTGGTGAGGAAGGTGATACAACAGGAGAATGGGCTTCCAGCCAGCAAAGAAAAGTGTTTCTAGGTGGAGAGAGTGGCAAGCCATGTCAGATGCAAAGAAGATTTACATCGAATCCTGCCGCTAGAACCTAGTGGTGTGAAGGTTATGGCGAAAGCAGTTTTGGGGAGCAGGGTGAAAAGTTGCTGAGGGGTACAATGGGAAAAGAGGAAACGAGAATAGGATGTAGCCTGAGTTAGGCTGCACAGGGAAAGAGAAATAGAGGGTTTTAAAAAACAATGGCAGAAATTACAACACGGATTTTTTTATAGATCTTTTTGGAAGACTAAGTTACATAGAGAAACAGATTAAGTGATTTCATCTATTCGTTCATTCCTCAGATGGCCACAGTAAGCAACGCTTGGGCCGAGTGGAAGTTAGGAGCTTCTTCCAAGTCTCCCATCTTAAACACAAAAGTCAGAATTTACTTGCAGTGTCCAAAAGACAGATGCCCACAGCAAAAATCACAGTGTCCTCAAAGTAAATTCATTATTTCTAGAAGTGTTATATGCAGTCCCACACATGAGCCAAAACTTTAGTAATTTTGACTGATGTGAACTAAAAAAAAAAAAAGAAAAAAAGAAAAAATAGCTGTTTTTCTTAAGAAAAATCCTTAACCCTCAATAAATCAGCAACATTTCATCTTACTACACTTTAAGTGACATCAATATTTTGCCCTGTTTTGGGGGCTTTTAGAATGTGAATCCAGCACATTTTACTTATTCTGTATCTGAAACACCCAGAGATTTCATAGGCTCAAACACTGTTTCACCCTTTATGGAAATCTTTCTCAAGGCCTAAATATTTCAGGAGGGTTAAAAACCACATGGGAAACATCATAAACCCTTTGAAACAAATGCAGCAGCCAATCGCCACATGAAATTTACTTTCACTTTTAAAAATTCATGAGGGACCTTTACAACACAGACTCACTCTGCATGCAGCTCTCGCACACAGAATTGCTTATTTACAGATTAAAAGCTGTGCATTCCCCCTCAAGACAGACACTAATTACTCTCTCAGGGATTATGCAACTGCTCCTGGCAATATTTTTTACATAATTAAGTGCCCCACTCATAGCTCACCAAGGAACAAAGCATAGCAGCATAGGCCACCCTCTGAAGGTTTCTCAAACTCAAACTTTCCCCAAATGGAAGGAAAATGGCAACTGACTTCCACTGAAGTGCTTTGATCATTCAAAAACAAATAGTATTGAAAAATAAAAACAGCATGTAATCTAGCTCTCACTGCATACACAGAAGTTTCAAAAGTGGGCCTTCCTCTAAATTCTTGTCTCTTCACTTTCAGTTCTATTAAATTCAACTAAATACTGGCTCTGAAAAACGTCAGGGTATGCTCTCTCCCAGGCAGTCCTCAAACCTGGTTGCCCTATATTTTTCATTCAATAGGGTTAAAGTGCCTACCATGCTACATAAACTGAAAATGCTAAAAATGAGACCAGGTTCTATTTCAAACATTGTTTTTAAACTACCCAGGGAGAAAGTTGAGCTTCTCCCACTGACCTTGCTCTTCACTGGTGTCCAGCTCTGGGCACACACAAGGATGGAACCAATAATGAAGGAGAGTGCTGCTGTCACCGTAAATGTCCCAAGCAGAGATGCCCCTGCTAGTGTGCCTGTGTACTGCCTGCTTCTAATTTCACACCTTTGTTTTATTTTAAAATTTCAAACCAAAAGAACGGTTCAAAGAATAATGGATATAATGGATACTCCATCTACCCAGCCAGGCAATCACTGTGCCATATCTGCTTCTGCATGTATACTTGTACCCTTCATTTACCAAGTGTGTCCCGGTCTACTCATTAGAAGTTTTTTAGGCCTCTGTATCACCTGTAGCAGCCTAAAATACACCATCTTCAGAGGTAGTTCATGAGGTACTAGACAAATTTGTCTGAAATCCATTCTAAACATTTTACATCTGACCAGAATTTATAAAGTTTTGATAAACCATCTAATCTTGGCTTAGAATTTTTTATTTTAGTTAAGCTTGAATAGCCAAGGATGTCTAAAATATCAAGTATGTTTCTGTGACAGAGATGGAAGTAGCAGTTGAGCAACCTGTTGATAATGGTTCCTATTCTCTCAAGACCCAAAGGACATACATTTAATTCCACTTGAAGATAAACATATCCTGGTACGAGCAGGCTCATAGAAGTTCAGAGGGCCAAGGCTGACCTAGAAGGACCCAAGTTAATTTTATACTCAAGGCCAGCATCTTGGTGTCCATGAGTTAAGCCACCACTGACAGTATCTGTACCTCACACGAGCACTGGCTCATATCTCAACCATTCAACTTCCAATTCAGCTCCCAATGTGTCAGGGAAAGCAGAAGGTGCTTCAGGAACTTGGAGTCTACCACCCATGTAGGAGACCAGAATGAAGCTTCAACATGGTCCAGCACATGCATTCATTCATTCATTCATTCTCTCTCTCTCTCTCTCTCTCTCTCTCTCTCTCTCACACACACACACACACACACACAAATACCTTAGTATGTCTAATAACACACCTACCAGTGGCCATGACAGGAAATATCAAATCATAGGGATCATAAAGGACCAGGGTAATGGGAAATCTCTAATTACTCCCTTAATTAGAATATATCTCCCCTTTAAGTAATCTCTAATAGTGAACATAGTTCAAAGATGGGACCACTTCAAGATAGGGCCATACCCCTTGTAGAGTTGATACTTTTGTTTTCAATTAAAATCTTGCTGATCAATACTGTTTTGATATACTTCTGAGCTGTTTCTTGAAGCAAAGTCAAGGAACTGGGTACTGGGCAGTTCTCCCAGACCAGTGCAATTCTTTCAAGATGAAGAGCTGACAATCAAGGATACAGAAAAGTTTAAACAGAGCTATTTATTCATTTATCAAATATTGAGATGCTTACTATTCGCTGGGCATAAAACACATCCTAAATGAGTTCAAGTCATGAAAGTACTAAATGTTCGTGAGTCTCCCAAGAGATAAGGATCAGAAAAACATGGTCCAAACTCCACCCTCAAAGCCTAGTCATGGTCAGGCAAAGTATGCTGACAAGCAAGCTATAGGGTCATGCTGCAATTGTCATCTATGAAGGTGTTACAAAGCCCCTGGGAGTCCTGGAACAGGATCATTTGCCTGGAATAGCTATGCATGAAGTGACACCACAAAGAGGGAGTATCTGAGACAAAATGGGAATTGCCAGCGTGGGGACGCAGAGCTAGACTAGGTGGATGGCAGAGGGTGCACTTGAGCAAGTGGCAAGACTGAGCATGCAAACAATGGACACCACCTTGAATGGGAGCAGTCAGGGAAGGAAACTGACAAGGGAGCTGGGATTACTCAGCATGCCAAAGAGATCCAAGCTTTATCCTGAGACAAACAGTTAAAGGGTTTTATGTAGGAGAAGGAAATAATTTGCATACCATATTCATCACTACTGTGATTTTTCTGTGAGTGGTACACACCAAGCTTTATACTAAATATTTATCCCATTTACACTTAACAATCCAGTCTAGATTTATTCTTCTCGATATCCTGAGGTTTAGGGTTTTTTCCCAAATTTACGTACAGGATTTGCCAGAGTAATGGAATCAGGATTCAAATTCAGACATTCTGGATACAGAGGTCATAGCATCAATTATATATTAGATTAATTCCATTTTTTTTTTGCAGTGTGTAGACTTAAATGGTTTTCTTTTTATTAGGGAGATAATGCTGTGTAAGCAAGCAATATAAAGATATTCAGGGCACTGTGATATGAATTTGAGGAAATGGTGAGTTATACCAGGATGAGGGAAAGAAATGGAACACTCTAGAGGTTAACAAAGAAAGGAAACGGGGGATAACTGATGCAATACAGGTGAGTGGTTCGGGGAACACCAAGAGGAGACCCAAGAATCACAGCTGTGTCCTGCATGAGTGCAGTCGGGGCATTCCAGGAAAACGCCAATTCAGTAAATGAGGGTGTAAAGAGGGCACCCTGTGTCAGGCAATTCTTGTCTTCACAAATGGAAAAGCCCAGCCAATAGATGGCATCTAGTTTCTGTCATGTCTGTTCACGAGTTATGTATTCTAATAACAAGATCATTGCCTTCAATCTCCATGCTTAGCCTCATCACCACTCAGACATGAAGGGCTTGCTTGTTCCAAGTTGAGGAAAGAATATAAAAGCACTCAATACAGTTGGCACGAAACCTCCAAAAGATACTTCTCAGACCATTAAGGCCTAAGTCATTGCAAAATTTGCCAGTGTCCTTCCTCAAGGTCCATCCCTGCCCACATTGATTTCCCCTCTCGGCCTGGGCAACCCCAGAACCTATGAACTGCATCATAAAACAAAATGTTTTTATAAAAAAGATAAAGCTCTCTGGATCAATGTTTCACGACCAGGAAACTCTCAAGAGTAGGAAGTGCAAGCGGCTTTGCAAGGTGCCAGCAGCCTCTGTTGCCACTTCAGCATGAGGGACACTGATGTTACCAAGGGGAAACAGGCAGAGCTCACACTGCCCAAGCTTGCAGTCAAAGTGGAAAGCTCTGTCCTATCCCATTACACATCAGGTACCTAGCCTCCCTTCTCTGTGTAGAAGACTCCCCACTCCATCTCTTCCCAAAGATATGAATGCAAACTTGGTGGTGTCTCTTGTGATTTCAAAGATAAACACCTGCTTCTATAAACCTATTGGCAATCAGGGATGGGTTGTGTTCACCAAGGTTATTTTAAAAGGAAAAGCATCCATGGCTGATTGTAAAATCTCAGTTGCAACTTAGAAACGGTATCCCGGGGGCACGTTGGCAATTCCTCACAGCCTCAGAGCAGTGTAGTTTCCCAGCCAAGACACAAGGCAAAGAGGGCCTCAGGCCATCACTTTTAAAGGCTCTCATTACTCCACTTGAGGAGAGGCCATGCATTTATGTCCTTGGCATAATTCAGATTTCAAGTGGTCCCTGACAGGCTGACTGGCAGTTTTGTGAGGCTCAGAGACTGCTACCAAGCTCCTTCACCAGCCCTAAAATATAAGGGGAACTTCCAATCAGAGTTAAGCCCCAGCTCAGGCTTTATCAAGTCCCTCCCAGCACCTTCCTGACTCTGACCCCTTTTTCTTGCCTTTCCAAAAGGGCTCCAACCAACCACCCTTCACAGAACTTGTCAGGAAAAACAGACAGGAGGGGGATCATCTCTAGATTGTCCTTTACTGGACCATTCTATTGCTGACTCTTTCACCTAATCTTCTGCCTTCTCTGTCCTGACTGCCTCTTCAAATTCACTAAGTTATTAGTTTATCTCCAAGAGCTTTTGAAATTTATTTCTGTGGAACTCATCTGTCTTTTCCCACTTTCAGTCAGAGGGTCTCTAACAAGAGGCTTGTTTGTCTGTCCTACAAAGCAATCACATCATGAGATGCCTCCAGAATTCTTTTCTTACACTGCAACTATGAATTCACTAAAAAGCATTTGGGGTTGGCGCAGGGGCTCAACTGATATCCCATAAGGCTGTCAGTTTGTATCCCTGACTGTTCCACTTCCCATCCAGCTCCATCTTGTGGCCTGGGAAAGCAGGAGAAAACGGCTCAAGTCCTTGGCCCCCTTCACCCATATGGGAGACCTGGAAGAAGCTCCTGGCTCAGCTATAGCCATTGTGGCCATTTGGGGGAGTGAACCAGTGAGATGGAAGATCTCTTTAAATCTGCCTTTCAAATAAAAATAAATCTTAAGAGACACATTGAACAACATTCATAATGTAAGGGTTTTTATTTTTCAACTTATCTAAAAATGATGGTGTTGTGAGATAGTTAATACCAGGAAAGCTCATAAATGTCAAAAAAAAAAATGCACTGCCCCTACTGCACAACACCTGACATACAGGAACTATGCTCTGCTGTAAGCCACCTTCCCAACATTGCTTCATGAAAGATGTCTGAGCATACAGGCTCAATCTGTCTCAAGCGTAAATCACAAGATCTTTTATAACAGACATTAGAAACAAATCAATAAATACCTAAGTAACTAGAGAAAATTAACCACCATTCCTTGGAAGCAAGAGAAACCAAGAGGGAAGCCAGGAAACTAAGTGAAATTTTACATTAAGTTGTGTCCATATGCTCTAACACGTTTGTGTGGCAAGTGCTTATTGTTAATAGCATCCAGAATATTCTTACAAGAAGCTTAATTTGATTTTAAATAACATAATTACATCATTTATCACAATAATTCTTTTGGATAAAAATGTGTCCAATACCAGAAGTGATCAGGCAGTTGTATCTACCAGTATGTGCATTGGCTGGTTCGGGTGACAGGCCAAACCTGACCCTGAGGACACTCAAGAAGGGGATTCTTGGAGGACTTCCTAGCAAGACCACTGGACTTAGACCAACCACAGGGAAAAATCATAGGGTGTATGGTCTGATCTTGGAGTGCATGTGTCATGTCAGGACAGTTGATTACACCTATGCAGTGGACAACATACCCAGATACACAGTGGGGACATGACAGCCAATTCGTTTACCCTAGCAGAGGACACCAAGCACTGTATCAGAGAATGGGAAGTAGAACAGGTCGAACCACTCTGATCAAGCTTTGCAGCACGTTCTTGGTCTGTGGATGCACTACGATAGACTTGGTCAGCCACTAGGCCTTGAAAAGATTCATTCAAACATGGTACCAGAAGCTAACAATGTCTCAGAACCATCAAAACCACTCAAGTAACACCATCTGAGCATTATTCCCCAAACTGGCATCTCTAAAGCATCAAATGACCATCCCGTATCCCCTGGTGCTGATACAGCTTGACAGTCCTTCTTTCTTCCACCAAAGACATAGGAGAGTAAATAAAAATTCAAACATTTGTTTCACCCTGCTTCTTCCATACCTCAACCCTGACCATCCTAATTGGAGACCCATATGGAGATACTTCCTTCAACTATGTAAACAATATTAATAAAATAAAAGAGCCCAATGTTAAATAAGCAGCCATTTTCATTCAAGCTTTTTAATAATTTCCTAGGAAATCTAAGTGCCAGGAATTTGTCTTCTATGTCCATGTTAAATTCTTCCATAAGTCCATTATGTGAAAAAAAATCCAGCTATATCCCTTCTATGGCAAACACTTATACAATATATTAACCATCTATCTTAGTGTTTGATTCAAAATGCTTGACTACTGCTCACAATATAGGAGTCCCACTTCTGAATGGTGATACTGCAGTCTACACAAAAGCTCACGGACTTGGCATTTCATGATCCCCATGTAATCTGATATCCTGGCTAGGACTATATAGAAGTATGTATATTTATATCTGTACATGGACACAAATGTGACACACATGCCCATTTTGTTACCAAGCAGAGAATATTTTAAATGAGATGCATCTTAATTTTATAAATATCAATTTGGGTTTCAACCAGTCTTACTCTGGTTCTATGTTTAAAAACATTATAAATATCCACAAAAGTCAGATTCAAGAATACCAACTGAATTCCCATATATAAAGTAAAAATTAAAGGAATAACCACTTAATCTTGTAACATTCTGCCTACTGGTTATAAAATACGAAAGAGGGGCATAATGCAGAAGCCTAGCTGAAGTACTCACTTTGCATGGGCCATTTGCGTGCTGGCTCAGATCCCACCTGCTCCACTTCCCATCCAGCTCCCTGTATTTGGCCTGGGAAAGCACCAGAGAATGGCCCAAAGCCTTGGGACCCTGCACCTGCCTGGGAGAGCTCAGGGGAAACTTCTGACTCCCGGTTTTGAATCAGCTCAGCTCTGACCCTTACAGCCTCCTGAGAAGCGATTCAATGGAAGGAAGACCTTTCTGTCTCTCCATCTCTTAAAACCTGACTTTCCAATAAAAATAAAACTTTTAAAATACTAAAGAGAATACTGCTATTTACCGTATCCTGTATTATCTGCTTTATGGAAAAGGGCAAGGCTGTAGCACAACTAATAATGAAGTGGAACATTTCCCAAGTGATTTATATGTAAATATAACTTCTCTAGGAAGTATGGGTGAGAAAGCCCAACACGGTAGCCTAGTAGCTAAATTCTCACCTTGCATTTGCCAGCATCCCATATGGGTGCCAGTTCATGTTGCAGCTGCTCCACTTCCCATCCAGCTCCCTGCTTGTGGCCTGAGAAAGCAGTCAAGAATGGTCCAAGGCCTTGGGACGCTGTACCCACATAGGAGACCCGGAAGAAGCTCCTGGCTTTGGATCAGCTCAGTTCCAGCCATTGTGGCCACTTAGGGAGTAAACCAGAAAACAGAGGATGTCTCTGTAAAAGTGCCTTCAAATAAAAATATATTTTTAAAACAAAGAAGCCAGCAAGAAAAGTGTTTCGACTACAATCAGTTCAGTGGAATAGAACACTGTTCTAAACTAAAAAACTTGGCAACCCTCTCCGTTTGCCAGGTACAAAGAAGAAATCTCTTCTATAATGCCTTTCAGTAGGATCCTTATATAACTCCCGAGCAACTATCCTCATGTATATCAGTCACTGTTTCCCTGTGTCAAATTGCAATTCATTTTCTGCCCACATTTCTAACCTAATATTCTTGCTGCACCCACACTTCTCCCAATTTAGCATCATCCCAAAATTTTATGCAAGTCAAAATACAATCGTCTTTAGAAATGTTACCATTTCCAATGCCCAGATTTTAAATTAAATTCTTCTAGCCAATAGGAAGATGATTTAACCTCATATCTAACCAAGGCCCACTCAGTGATCAAACTAAGTTACTTGTCACACAGTTCCCTACGCCAGAGCCAAGATGTGCACCAAGGTCTGTCCCTCCTTAGATTCATCCCTCTGTACTGAGTGCAAGAGTGCAAGAATGCGAGAGACTGGCCTTAAATGAGACTATGTACAGAATGTCAAAACTAACCAAACCTATATACTTTTGCACCCAATGTAGAAGATAAGTGCTTGAAATGTTGCAGCATCTAAAAGAACAGCATTAAAGCTAAGTGGAAAAACCACGAATAGCTAGAACCATCCTGAATAATTAGTAAAAAGGGGGAATCACAGTCCCGGACCTCTGGACATACTATAGGGCGGTAGTGATCACAACAGCCTGGTACTGCCACAAAGAGGAGGATCAATGGAGCAGAATCGAAGTAACAGAAGGGAACCCACACAGATACAGCCAAATAATCCGACAAAAAGACAATGCATGCAAATGGGAAGGTCTCTTCAATAAAATGCTGTTGGGACAACTGGTTGATAGCCTGCAGAAACAAGATAGACCCCCATCGTTCACCACACACTAAGATTAAATCTAAATAGATAAAAGACCTAAACCTACATCCAGAAACCTTCAAACTTTTGGAAGAAAATGTTGGAAACACCCTGCAAGATTTAGGTGTAGGCCCTGACTTCCTAAAAAGGACACCAAAAGCACTAGCAAAAAAGACCAAAACAAATAGGACTTCAAACTAAGAAGCTTCTATATAGTAAGGGAAACAAAGTAAAAAAAGCAACCCACAGAATGGGAGATCTTTGCACACTACATTAGGTGATAGGGGCTAATCTCCAGAATATACAACAATCTCCAGAACCACCAAAACACTAAAACCAACCACTCAAGAAATGGGCACAGGAAATGGACAAATATTTCACAAAGAAATAAACCCAAAAGGCAAACATACATATGAAAAAATGCTCAAGTTCCCTGGCAATAAGGGAAATCCAAATTAAAACAATGAGGTACCACCTAACGCCAATAAGAATGGCTCACATACAAAAAACCACCAACACCACTTGCTGGCAAGGATGTGGGGAAAAGGGAACCCTACTCCACTGCTGGTGGACTGCAGGCTGGTACAGCCTCTATGGAAATCATTATGGAGAGCACTCAAACTTCCTATGATCCAGCAATAGCACTCCTAGGAATATATCCAGAACACCTGCTACACCAGAAACCAACATGCACCTCTATGTTCATAGCAGCACAATCAATTGCAAAAACTTGGAAGCAACTGAAATGTCCATCAACAGAAGACTGGATAAGAAAGCTATAGTTCATTTACTCCATGGAACACTACTCAGCTATTAAAAAAAAACGAAATGCAGTTCTTTGTGGCAAAATGGGCCCAACTGGAAACCATTATGCTAAGGAAATGAGCCAATCCCAAAAGGTTAGATACCATATGTTTGCCTTAAGATGAAATCATGTCAATCCAAAACACAATACCTGTAAACTGTAGTATTATTCCAACCCCAAACAGCCTGTGTCTCATGCCATAAGATATTGTGATGTAACCAATGAACGTACAATCAATGTGAGTCAGACTGCTTATGATCTACATCAAAGAATTGTAAAACCTAATATACTTTTAAGACCTTAAGCTACTCGGAAAGGGGGTGGGAGAGCAGAGAAATCTTCCATCTCCTTAGGTTATACTTCACGTCTTCCTCACATATTCTATCAGGACAAAACAGGTAACTCAGACTTGAATCAGCATTAAACAATAGTAAAGCTACAAAGGCATATAGGGAGAATCAAGAGCGATCCTGACAACCTCTTAACAGGAGGTCATATGCACAGAGCATGGGGGGACCCCCAGAGTGGAGCAGGTGGACAGGAGGCTTGCATTCCAACCCTGAAGACTCTCAGATCCTCACCAAGGACTACCTCTCAACTGCCAAGGAAACCACGGGGAATTGGAGTGCCTTTGGAGACCGAGAACTCTGAGGTCACCCACCCCTGTTTGGACCTACCACATGGGATGCAAGAAGCCCAAATCCTCCCTCGCACGATCCAAGGTCTTCGAAACAGCCAGGAGCCCTGAGTGGTCCGCAGAAACAAAACAGTAAACTTCCTTCAGGACTAGGGAAATGAGCCTTTTCTGGTCCTTAGTTCCAACTTTGGATCCCCACCCTCTCTTGCAATGACCATCAGGGTCGCTCTGGAGCCGCCCCTACCCACACCCCCCCCAAAAAAGCAAACAAAAATTAGGACAGAACAACAAGGAAAGCTTAGAATCAGACGGGAAATAGTCAGAGTGTGTTCACATATACCTTACTAGGTAGGACACAAAGATTAGTTATTCTTCACTAGGGTATTGAAGATTTCTCTGCATACCCCTCCTAAAACTGTTCTGCGCCTCAACTGTTGACAAATGCCTTGTCAGAGTTATAAGCCTGTTTAGACTATCCTAAAATCTGCCAAGTTCAGCAAAATTATGCCTCAATGCTATAAACTGCTAAATACTAAAACGAAAATAGACATGAAACAGCTGAATATTAAGTACCCTATAGCCATTCTGAGGTATATAGCAGCCGATTCCGTATATAAACTAAAATTGAAATGTCAATGAAGTACTTACAGGATGTGCTTAAGAACCTGCAATTTTTTTGACATACTGGTTACTCAATACCATGTCAAGTAATTCCATAATGTTGTAAATTGATGTTGTGTTAGGGCTTTTAATGGATCGGGATGATATTCTGCCAGCTCTACCTTCAGATCAGAGATGGTCTCCAAAAAACCATTGAATTTAACTGGACAAGAAGATGCTGGACTCTATGCTTGGTATATATTTGCAAAGAAAATCTTGACTGAATTTGAACTGTAATACTGCAACAAGGTGGAGGAATCCACCATGGGGGGGGGATGCGGGGAGGTGTTGGGGGATTCCCAGAGCCTATGAAACTGTGTCACATAATGCAATGTAATTAATAAAAAGAAAAGCTAAGTGGAGGAGTCAAAGAAGGCTTACTACCAAAGAGCAATGATATGAAGCATGAAGGATGGTCAAGGAAAGAGGAGGAACAGGGATAATTCAATTTATCATCTAAACCTTAATTTTAATGAAAGAACACTGTCAATCATAGAGAAGTGACAAGATGTAAGGACCATCCACAGCAAATCAGGACAATGGTTCCTCTTAGATTTACTTTCTTCTGAGACAAAAGACATGGTCACAATGGCTTGAGCTGGGCCAATCCAAAGCTAGAGGCATCCTTAAGGTCTCCTACAAGTTTCCAGGAGCTCAAAGACTTGAGACATACTCTGCTGCTTTTCCAGGCTACAGGCAGGAGCTGGACTGAAAACTGAGCAGCCAGAAATGAACAGGTGCCCATATATGATACTGGCATTGCAGGTGAGTTTAGCCTATTGTGCTACAGCACTAGTCCCAAGACAATTTTATGGTTCTTCTATAGAAATACCTTTCTCTCGATAGCTCATTTATAAATGCCCATTTAAAATTACTTAACATATTTCAAAGGCTGCTGGTGTAACAAGTAAAAGGTCCTGGCGCAGTAGCCTAGTGACTGAAGTTGTCGCCTTGCATGTGCCGAGACCCCAATATGGTGTCCTAGCAGCCCGGTTTCCCATCCAGCTCCCTGTTTGTGGCCTGGGAAAGCAATCAGAGACCGCCCAATGCCTTGGGACCCTGCACCTGCACCTGAAAGAAGCTCCTGGCTTTGGTTTGGCTCAGCGCAGTCCGCTGTGGCCACTTGGGGAGTGAACCAGCGGACAGATCTTCCTCTGTCTCTCCTCCTCTGTGTGTATCTGACTTTCCAAAATTTTTTTTAAAGATTTATTTATTGGAAAGTCAGATATACTGAGAGGAGGAGAGACAGAGAGGAAGATCTTCTGTACGATGATTCACTCCCCAAGTGACTGCAACGGCCAATGCTATGCCGATCCGAAGCCAGGATCCAGGAAGTTCTTCCAGGTATCCCACACGGGTGCAGGGTCCCAAAGCTTTGGGCCGTCCTTGACTGCTTTCCGAGGCCACAAGCAGGGAGCTGGATGGGAAGTGGAGCTGCCGGGGTTAGAACCGGCGCCCATATGGGATCCTGGCGCATTCAAAACGAGGACTTTAGCCGCTAGGCCACGCCACCAGGCCCTCCAATAAAAATCTTTACCAAAAAAAGGAAAAACAAAGCAATTTTTAAGACCCTAAACCACACTTTCAGGCCTAATACGACTATTAAAATTTGGTGAGTTAATCAAGAAATCCAAGTCTTAGTGTAAGATCTGAGTGTCCAGTACGTACTAAGGTACCACATCAGGAACTGGCTGAGTAGGAATTCAAGATGGCCAATCATAGAAGCTAGGTGTAGTCGAGTGTGCAGGAAGTTTAGGGCCAGGATCCAGTCGAGAACTGGAAGAGAATTGTTGGGCGAGGTGACCAAAATTCCCTCGAGTCCACCAGAGGGAGACAGGTGCCAAGCAGTAAAGGAAGAGCTGCTGAAAATGCTCAGGATTGCAGCCAGCAGCCAAGGAGGGTGAAAGCTGACTGCAACCAGGAATACAAAGCCTGGTGAGTTTCAAACCAGTATAGAGTTTCCCAGTGGGAGTCTTGTCTTTCCCAAGGAAATGGTGGGAGGCAAAGGAGCCCATAGGACAAAACACTGGTGACGAAAGCAAACCTGAGGAGAAACCCACAGGCACCAGAACAGGTGCCCTCCAAACAAGGAGGGTATGCCCTTGGGGAGGGATCAGCCGGGGAGTGGACCATTAGACAGGGACGCATGGAGCAAGAACCGAGTCTGCCCAAACCTAAAGGACCTGTACCCTGAGCCCCCCTGAGATACACCAGGATCACCTAAAAGATGATGCAGGATCCCTGGGGGACAGAGTATGGACTCAGACACTGAGTGGCAGAGAAGTGTGGGTCCCTGGTCATATCAAACAGCAGCACACTAAGCTGTGGCTGTGGCTTGCCTTCCCACTACTTGCTCTAGCAACAGATGTTGGCTTGCGCGACCCACAGGGTCAATGAGCATCATCACCGCCTGAAGAAGGCAGGTCCAAGAGAACGCCCTCCCACCACTTCAGGCAGAGGTACAGTGGGTGTCCCTGTGCCTCAGCAGCGTCCCGGTCCCCAGACAGGCATCCCAAAAAACTCCAGCAAAACACCAGACACTGAAGCCCCAACAGGCACATATATTAACAAGGAAGTGTACAGGTCAAAAACACCTGGAGAAAGGCAGAAAAACAGGAAGTAACAGATGAGGGAGCTAGCACTTCCCTCAGAAATGAACAAAAAGATCACGTCAATCTTAGAGCTGCAGATGAAGACACTGAGGCACTCCCAGATAAGGAATACAAAAAAACATGAAACTTCAGAGATAATGAGAAACGATGGCAAGAACAAGAAATTTAAAGATCACCACATAGAGATTCAATAGAACAGGTCCAAATTGAAATACTTGGGCTGAAAAGAACACAACAGAAAGCCTAAACTAAAGAGTGAATGCTGCAGAAGAATCAGAATTGTAACATAACCAATTCAAGAACACACAAACACTTGGAAGAAGATCTAAATAAAGTCAAGAAATCTAGCCAAGAAATGAATGATACTCAAAAAACTGAACATCAGAATTATAGGAATTCTTGAAGGTGCGGAAACAGGCAGGATTGCAGGAGGTATTCAATGGAATTATAAAAGGAACAGGCTGAGTACCATCAGCTAGATGCTGAAGATACAAGGAAAAGTTGAACAGGTGCCCTCTAGAAATTCATAATCCAGGAGACAAAGAACTTCAAGAAGTTGGACAAATGGAAGCAGCATGACTTCCTATCTCTGAATTTGTGTGTGTGTGTGTGTGTGTGTGTGTGTGTGGTTTCTCCCTTTTCTTCCATTTTCATCTTTATCTTAAAGATAACAAATTCAAACAGTAATCATTTACCTTATACAGGGGAAAATAGAATAAGTTACAAAATCAGATTAACCTATTCTGCTTGTATGTAAAGATTGCAACACACATGCTAATGAATATGCATTTACTACAAGTGATACATTTTGTAAGTCCCCTGAGAATATTTTTCCTGAATTCTGTAGATAAAGTATTAAGTCTGCTGTCATGCTCTCTCCACACTCTCAAGTCACAATGAAGATGGGCAATTTTTTGGCTCACACTTTTCTCCATCATACACCATTTTCAATGGCAGTGTATATTTGATTCTACTGCATTTGTTTCTGTCACCTGAAAGGCAAGAGTAAGAGACAGAAACAATCTTTGCACTAATTCATTCCCAAACTCTCACGGTTGGGCCACAATGAATCATGAAGCCCGAAACTCAATCTGGGTTACCCCCATAGGTGGGAGGAACTCAACTACTAGAACTATCACTGCTGCCTGTCACACGCATTAACAGGAAGCTGGACTGTATTGATACTACATACAACACGATCCAGGCATTCACATATGGGATGCAGGGGTTCCCAACAGCAGCTGCAATTCTGTCCCCAACACCCTTCCCAGAATTAGTATGTGCATATTAGCTTTGATGTTCTCTTCCATGTAGTATCTTTGTAGAACATTAATCTACATGCTACCTGGCCACAAGTCTAGGACAAATACAAAAGATCACAGGTTGTTGAGGCGCTACTGTCACCCTGTAAAAAATACTAATCAGTCAAATATTCACAAATCCAATTTTATCACTGAACAGTTTCAATTTCGTTGCTATAACTTTATTGCCAAGTTTCTAGAAAATTTTGTAAATTTTAAAATGATTTTCTGTTAATACTTTGCTATAGCAAATTTTAAATAGTTGGTCTTTCCTGAAGTTTATTTTACATATACCTAGGAAAAAATTTCCAAGAGGTAGTCACTTCCAACTTTATTATAAAAAACAAGGGGTTAAAGCTTTTACTTAGAAACAGTCTACTTTCACAGAGTCCAGAGTCTGTGTGTTATTTTTTTATTACATTGCATCATGAGACACAGTTTTACAGGCACTTGGATTCCCCCCTCCCTCCCCAAAACCCGCTCCCCCCCATGGTGGATTCTTCCATCTTGTGTGTTACTTCTAATAAGGTTGTGATATTTCTTTAAAAGATCAAGCATTAAATACGGCAATGTGCTCAACACATCCAACCTTGTCTCCGAAGGCTGCTATGCTCACTGTATCCCCAAATCACAAAGAAAACTCCTGCATTAAATCAATGTCAGAGTGTTGTTTTTTTTTTTTTTTTTTGCAATAGCAGCACTTCCAGATGTTGCCATGAGTCTCAGTCCTCAAAGATGTCTCCTGGTGAGCCATGAGAAATGTCACCAAGTACTAAAAGCACAGGTAAGAGCTAACTTGCACAGCAACAGCTACTGCTGCCATCCCTCAAAAACACTGTCCTAAAGCATTACACAATTATCCATGATTGACCAGAAATGAATATGCCTTCACATTTTGCACAATAGTTACTTCAGCCCATATCCCAAACAGCAGTGATGCTTATTAAAATACAATCCTATAGGTTACCATGAAGTCACCTTCATTCTCCTAGTGAACTGAAAAACTTGATTATAAAAATCACCTTTCACTATTCAAAAAACAAAATTTAGGAGAAAGGTTAAAGAGTTACTAAGTAGAAATGTCTTCCTCTTATTTCCTCTTATGACAGATTTCCTCCTAACGAAAAAGTTTCGGTGTCAGTTCTCATACATCCCAACTGCAACAAGTCTCAATATAAGGAAGTGACACAAACCTCATTGCACAAGAAATTTCATTATGATTAAGTTGTTTAGAAAAATGAAATGATTCCTAACCCTTGGCAGACAGCTTGCAAAACAAGACACAGGTGGGTTATCTGGTAGCATTATCCTGGGAATAATAAACATTTTCTTAATCATTTTAAGTAACAGATGCCAAACCCAAAAACTGAGAAAAGAAAAAGCTATGGGAAAACTGGGGAAGCAGACTCAGGCACTGGGACCACATAACCATGCGAACTTTAGAGCAAAAATGATGGAAGATGGTGTTCACATCCACAACATAAGATTACAACTGAACAAGGATTGACAATCCATGAAAACCAAGGCTCACATCTGGAATCTGATATTTTATACTCAAAGGTGCTACTCCATATTATCTATTAAAATACTATAAGAATTTTAAAAAATAAGTAGACTTAACACGTATGCAGGTGTTACTATAATGGTGAGGGCACTATTCTAAAAAAATCTCATCTAATCTCATAAATCCCAACTGGTAAACTCCATACTACATATGAGGAAAGAGCTGGGAAAAGTTTTACACCTGCCCAACATAGTACAACCAATAATGGAAAAGGAGGGACCCAATCTAGGCAATCTCACTTCTTGGCCACCACTCTAAATGTCTCACTGTACTTCTAGGTTACCTAGCTTATCTAGCACATGAATAAAAAAAATTAACTTTATGATAGGCTACTTCACTGCTTCATTGATTTCTGCACATCTCTGAAAGAACTGGGACAAACAAAACAGCAACATTATTTGCATTGTCTTAAAAAGTAACCTCAACTCAATCATGTGTCATCGCTTAAAAACTACATAGAAATTTTGCATACTTTTACCCAACTGAGACATTTTCTATCTAAAAAACAAAAGTTGGGCCCGGCGCGGTGGTTCAGCAGCTAAAGTCCCCGCCTTGAACGCGCTGGGATCCCATATGTGCGCCGGTTCTAATCCTGGCAGCTCCCTACTTGTGGCCTGGGAGGCAATTTGGGACGGCCCAAAGCCTCGGGACCCTGCACCTGCATGGGAGTCCTGGAGGAAGTTCCTGGATCCTGGCTTTGAATCAGCGCAGCACCAGCTGTTGCTGTCACTTGGGGAGTGAACCATCGGACGAAAGGATCTTCCTCACGTCTCGCCTCTCTGTATCTGCTTTCCAATAAAAAAATAATAAATCTTAAAAGTTACACAATACAAAAACCCTTCCATCGTGTTTAGCACATCACACTGACCCTTGCATTCACCAACAAACTGTTTTTTAAAAGGGTGTTTAATGAAAGGACTTCAAAAATGGGGGTGGGGAAGCCTTCAGCAGGAACTTCACACAGGAACTCATCTTCGCTGCCAGAGTAGGTACCAAATATCTCCTTCTATGGACATATTATTTGCAAGAATCTGAAACAGAACACCATCATACACCATGTTCAATTTAGGGAGTGAAGCCACACAGAACCATAGGGTCATTGCTATACAACACTAGCAGGCAAGTGCATTTCTCCCAAACATTTGATATGTTGTGGCAAATCAATAGACAAAGTCTCTAAGTGGACAGGTTTGTTTTAATAGTCTTTTAGAACTGTCCTTTGGAGGAAGGGAAGCATGAAAAGTACTTCACCCCAACCACTCCTTCAAGGAACTATGTCCCAATGTCATTAAGATCATCACTGCCTGTATTCACCAGATTTACTGCAGAGCAGCTGATATTATCAATTTTATGTCTAAAATGCCTAAACAGTCTCCTTATCCAGTGAACTGCTTTTATTTTCAATGTTACAAAGTCTTTAGAAAGAATAGAGAACTTAATAGTGGGTATTTGGCTCAACAGCTAAAGTAGATGCCTGGGATGCCACATTGGAGTACCTGGTTCAAGTCCTGACTACTCCTCTTCGAATCTAGCTTACTGCTTATGTACATCCAGGGAGGCAGCAAGTGATGGCTCAAATACTTTCACTGCAAAACCCTCCTAGGACACCCAGATGGAGTCACGAAGCTGCTGGTTTCTGTCTGGTCTAGCCCAGGTCATTGCAACCACTTGGGGAGTAGCCCAGTAGATGGAAGGTATCTTGCTCTCTATAACCCTCTCATCCATCTCCTCCTGTACCCTGTATCTCTGCTTTTTAAAGAGAATTGATAATTTTAAAACATCAACACTTTTGGTTCTAAGCAATTTACTCAGTTTTCTTTTCTTTCCTCCCATCTGTTTACCAGAAAATCCTTTAACTCCTCAACCACAAAACCTCCCACCACAAAATTTCATAAAGTTATTCCTAATTCAAACCTACCAGGATCAGCAGAGACTGAAGGGGAGAGCTTTTTATGGTGACACTAATCCTATTCTTTTAAAGACCAGTACATGGTATCACGCAGGGATACAACCTTCATGACAAGCCTCTGTGTAGGAATGTCAATCATTTACAACATCCCTTCAGATCCACAGCCCACTGTTTTTGCTAGAACCTCAAGTATGTGCACTTTCATCTCATGTGGGACTACAGTAGTCTTAGAGGTTTGACTAATCACTAATCAGTTTCTCACAATATCTGGAAATAATGGGACACACCTACTCCCTGTGAGACACTGCTCAGCACTGAACAGAGGTGACAAAGCCAAGGAAATCTGCTTCTATAGGACTCAAGCCAGTACCCAGAAGGCTGGAACACAGAAACAGGGACAGCATGAGAACTACCCCCACGCTGCTCAAGACCACTGGAAGCAGCCCCCCGGGCAGGGGCCAGGGGCGCTCTTGCATCCCCATTGCCTATACTCATGGGGTAATGAACACAGCCTAGCTCTGTAGCAGCAGAGGATGTGTTCAAAGCCCCTACCTCAAACTCCAGAAACACATTTCCCATAAACTCTCTGAAGGTCCCACATGAATTGCGGCGATATCTCAGAATTGCTTATAAAGATACTTCCTGGATAGATGGCCGAGATTTCCTCTCCCAACATTTATGGTGTAAGACCCGCTCCCTTCTAGGAGATGCAGGTCAGAGTAGGTAAGATTACCACCTACCCCTTTGCTCACACTGGTCAGTGAAATACAGATTATTAAGACCACCAATACATGCTGCAGCTGAGAAAGTTTACATAACTGTGTTTTTATAGAACTACAAAAGATACATAATTTCTTACAAATAAGATTCACATGCAAAGGATCTTCCTTCCTTCTTCCCTCCTTAGTAACTCCCTTTGCTTGTCCCCAGATTACAATGGCATAGTCATCCCTTTCACTGCTACAGACTTAACTTTGTTACAGAAGTGTTATCATGACATCAAATATAGAGAAAGAATAAAATGCAATGTAAACGTACAAGTAAAAATAGTAATGGGAATCTTATTATTTGGGAGTAAAGATGCATGTTGTATACATGTTATTTCCCTGTATGTGAGCCTCCCTCTTAGGGTTTGTAATTGTGTTTTATGTATTGTCACATCAGAGAATGTATTTGTCTAAGACTACCTCATTTTACTAAGCAAAATGATTCCCATGAGTTTATTTTACAACAATGGTAAGATTTCATTTTTCAGGGTTGATTAGTACTCCAAAGAGTAAATCTACCACATTTTCTTAACTCATCTGTTGATGGGCATCTGGGTTGTTTCCATTTCTTAGCTATTGCAAATTGTGCTGTTGTAAACATGGGGTTGCAGGTACCCCTTTTGTACGCAGACTTCATTTCATTTGGATGTAATCCCGGGAATGGGGTGCTGGGTCCAATGGTAGATCTTCAGCTGTCAGAGAAACTGACTTCCATGGTGGTTTGTTACATAGTTTACATTCCCACCAACATGCATTAGGACACCTTCCCTCCCATACCCCCATCCTCAGCAACAATCACTGTTTATTTCTGCATATCGGCCAATCTCACCGGGGTTAGATGGACTCTCCTTGTTCTCCTTATTTACATTCCCTTAATTGCTCGAGAACCTGAGTTTTTAATGTGCCTATTAGCCTGTGAATTTTGTTGTTTGAAAAATATCTGTGTCCTTTACTCATTTCTTAACTGGGCTGCTTGTTTTCCTATAAAGTTGCTGGAATTCCTCTTAAATCCTGGGAATTAGTCCCCTGTTGTGTAATTTAGAAATATTTTCTCCTCTACTGGTTTCTTCACTGTGTTGACTATTACACCTTGCAACACAGAAGCTTATTAGCTAGACATAGTCCCATCTGTTTATTTTTGCTTTAACTGCCTGTGCTATGGGGGTCTTCTGTAAGAAGTCTTTGCCTGTGTCTATGCCTACAGAGCATTCCTGATGTTTCCCTCTACCAATGTGGGTGTCAGAACCTTAATCCTTTCAGAGTTGATTTTTAGAAGGTGAAAAAAAATGAAAAAAATATTTAATACTTAGACAGCAAGTTTCCACCTTGGCTAGTGGGCCTTCCAAGTGACTCATAGCCTGTCTGTCCTTTGTGCCCAGCCTGTAGACAGGGGTCTCTTTGTAAGCTCTGCTATTTAACACATCAGTTTATGTTATTAACATAAAGCCGAGTCTATAACAGTTTTCAACCTTCCAAAGTCCCTGCAGGATTACAAGAAGAACTTGGCAGATTGCCATTACTGCAATATGTTTTACTACACTTAACCATTCTGAAGTTTAACACTTAGAGTTTTGTTGATATTTAAAATGCATCTCCTATAAAAACATACTGGAAACACATCGCCCATAAAAAATGTAGGCAACATATCTATGTACAAGTCTGAGAAATGAAAGTTTAATTATTCTAAACATTAAACTTTGATTTGAGCATAATACCTTAAAAGTTTCTTAGGATGAAAATTTCTCAAAAAGCACCCCGACATATCAGCTAAGAAAGGGATACAACCAGGCTATGTGCCAAGAAATGTCCTCTGAGTATTCAGTATGCAAAGAAATGGACACATTGCTTTCCCTGAAGGAGTTAACACTCTTGGGAGAAACAAACATGTCAAAAAACAGGAGTTCAATAAACAGTTCAAATGTACAAGGAGGATGATGAAAGCATACACACGTGGTTCTTGGGACACAAAAACATAAAATGGCTATCCAATCTAGAAGGATGGAATGGCAAGTTTTCTAAGTCCTATTAGTTCCTGCGAACAAATTGAGAGCATCTACTCCTTACTTGTGGCTACAAGTACAGAGATGCATTAACCAAAGGTCTACAGAGATAAGTCTATAGAGCTAATTGGACATTTCAGTCTTTTCACTGCAGACCTTCTGCAGCACTAGCAGGTTCTGCATGAAATGTGGAGTAGACATGGCTCCCATGCTCAAGGACTGTACAGCCCACAAGCAGAGTGAGGAACACATCTCAACATGAGAGTTAATGCTGTAATGGGGAAGTGTTCAGTGCTATAGAGGCACAGAGGATAGCACAGTTCCTTGCACATTTCAGAAAAGGCTGTAGCAGCATCTGTGAGCTCTGAAGGTTAGAGGAGTCTCTACTCATTGGGACACCCAAAGACAGAATAGGAGGGGCTGAAGCAAGGGCCTCTGTGCTATCGCTTCATGCAATCTTCTGGCTCATCTTATCAAACAGATGGTGTTCTGTTGTAAGGGAGGTGCATGTGACTAGAGAGGTGAAGTAACTTGCCCAAAGCTAAACTAACAGCGACTGGTGAAGTAAGGTTCTGAAAGTACAGTCTAACTTGGCTGCTCTGGCTTTACCATGAACATGGCTTGTTCTCTAACCTGGCTACGTGGATTATCCATTCCTGAAACTTACTCTATAATCTGTCCTTTCAATGATCCTTTTTCCATTAAAAAAAAAATCTCCCCCTTCTGTATATACACATATTTTCTGTCAGGAACCTGAAACTCACTAAAATTATCTCCATAATTTAATTTCTAAAGTAGATTGCAAAGTGAAACACAATACCTGATACTCTCAATGTGCAATAGTCATGAGTACATACCCATTTGCTGCACAATGCACAAAGTTAATAGGGTATTCGAAGCAAACGCACAGTAAACACAGCAGGCACAGCCACGCACACACTGTTACCACAATTAAGTGGGCGGGTACATCCCCCACCACTGCATGCAAATTTGGTATGTTCTGTATATATTCTGGGAAATTTCCATGCTAATGGTTCAACATCAATGTAGCTCCTGCAAGTTGTTTTTATGTCTTCAACTATTAATAGGAAGATGAGAAATTTCCTCTTCTACACAGAAACAGTACATTTATAGACTTCAAGGGACCTTGCTGTATCAGAAATACATTCAATCCACCAGATCAGCTATCAAGACTCAAAGACAGCACGTCAACACTATACTCGTTAGAAATTATCATTGCCTAACCCACAAATGAAGCATGCTACTATAAACAATGCAAAGAGTAACTACATTTCTCCTAATGATCCTATAAACAATCTTTTGAAAGAGTAATCTTCCTCATAAGGAGATATGGCTCAGTTCACAGGAGGCTGCAGCATTACTACAGGGAGCCTGTGGTTTCTGTAAACTTTCCAGACATCTTATACCTGATCTTTTCTGGTAGTGGGGTTTTCACTGTCATATAATTAAATTCTCAGGAAATCATACATTGTTAATAAATGCATTTTTGCCTTGTTTCATGTAAATTAGACTTTTATAAATCTCCTGCTTTATTGTAGACACTCAATAACCATGTCACCCACTTAACTGGCAATATGATATGTGCTGCTTTATTTAATAAAGATTGCTAGACTGTAAATATAAATCAGACTACAAGGGGAAAACATGGCTATAAAAACTAAAAGCATCTGCTATGTCCCTGGCAATGCTGCCAACAGTCTATCCAAGACATTACACAGTATTGAAGGCAACTAATTTCCAGTCTCTCCTGTGATCTACTTTAAGATCGCTGATCTATGGTTTCCAGATTATATACCAAAGCTTCCTGGAACACATCAACCAGGTACTTCAGTTTATTTATATTTTCAAGGAAATCACAGTGAAACCCCAAATTTGTCAGATACTGCATGAAATTTTAGCTTCCATTAATATTCAGTGCCACCATGAAATTTCACTACATTCTTCCCAATGACCCCCACACCTCTTTGAGAGATTCAAGGTAGACATTCAGCTATTGCTGTGACTGACAAGCCAATACAGTGCAAGAATCAAATATAGCACAACACAGAAGGTGGGGAAGTGTGTGACCTCATTTCATGATCTGAGAAAGCATGCAGTGTGCAACCAACACACACATCCCATTAGTAACTAGGTATTTAAGAATATTTAAAGATAAAATAAAGTAGTTTCTCAATTTACATAGTTTTGAATAGTCACTATATTGTTAGTTCTGAGCAACTTAATATTCATGTGCTGACTACTCAGTAACAAAACCATTTGCTTCTGGCCAGGAAATAAAATAATCACTAAGACACCAAATGAGCTATAAAACAATCAAATTTGAGAGCATCTGCTGTACATTAATTCTAACCTCCTTATCCACAGAGCACAAGTGTATACCATGGGTCTTCAGAGGTCCCCTCTTTTCGTGCTCAGTTTCTAAAGCAGTTAAAACGTTATTCGTGACAGGATGTACACTATCATTTCACATTAGCAGCATAACAGATGGAAATGTAATTGTTACCGTTCATTTTTCTCTACTCGTACGTTTACTTCTCGTATTTTCTAGTCTGTCTTTAGTCTAAATAGGACTGCTTTTGAAAGGGCATCAAGTTTACTGCACATTTGGAAAGAACACCATTGTCGATTTTTGGTAATATGTTTCCTGCCTTTTACTACCGCTACACACAGAAGTATAAAGCACTGCTATACAATCAAATGAAGTGTTGCTTAGATGAATTTTCTGAAAGTCAAATACCAATTTCTTTTCCTATGTATTTATGAATAACCTGGGTAAACTATCATGAAAATATTAGATTGTGGAATTATGCTAACTATATCACCTTTCATGAAGTTATAAGCCATCTTTGTAATCAGCTCACACAATAGATGGAAGGGTGGGGAGAGAATGTTACCAAGGAAATTAGAGGAATTTAAAAAAAACTTTATTAATTTCTTATGTCTTTGGGATGTACTGCTAGGTTACTCATTTGATGCACTTTCTTTTCGAGTTTTGCTTTTGATGAAGGTACTTACTGCTCTACATTGTTAAAACTACTGTAGCTATATCCCAATTCCATGTGATGTTCCCATTTTTATTAGTTCAAAGAAATCTCTTAATATTCCTTTTGATTTCTGCAATAACCCATTATTCTTGCAGGAATAGGGTGTTCAATCTCCATGTATTTATATAGCTTCTAGTTTTCTATTGTTATTTTCCAGATTTATTCCACTGCCACTGATAAAATACTGTCTTTTCTGATAACTTGAGATTTGTTTTACGGCCTGGTATATGATCTACCTGCAGGACACTATATGTATGCTACACGTGTGTCTGCGTGTATAAACATCAATGTAAGTATAAAATCTACAGCTTAATAGAATGGAATGGGATGGAAAGTTGTGTCTGGTTTATCTGTCCATTACTGTATTGTAGTTTATGTCACTTTAACTGAATTCATACCAAACAGAGAACATAGTAAAGTGTGTGCCACAGATACTGAAATTATTTTACTGAGGAATAAACCCCATTGACTATCATAGCTACAGCAACAAATTAGTCTTTAACCAAACTATGTATCTCATGGCTTCTCTGTCAAGTTGGGTGACATACAATATAAAAGGAAAATTAAACCTACAAGAATACATGGCTGAGAAAGAAGGTAGCAAGACAGTTAAAATATCAGATGGTTCAAAAGATTATACAACTTACAGATAAAGACTCAGCTGCTCCAAAAAACTTCAGACAAGTGTGACACCAAAGTGGACCATGTGAACTTAAGAACTTAAGATAAAGGGTACATATTTGCCAAGGACTTCAATTGTAATATAAATTAAAATGTTTTTCTCAAACATTAAAGTGTTAATTCCCTGTCAAATGAAGTATTCAACAACTAAAATATAATAGGAGGGACTATAGTTGGGCAGAAATACAGGCAAGCGTTATCACTAATAACGAAATAAAAATATCAGTTCATTCATATACAGTAAATCTTTAAATTATAGCAGTGATTAAAAATTGAACAAATCTTTAAAGTAAAAATTTTTTTAAAGATTTATTTTTATTATTTTTTTATTGGAAAGGCAGATATACAGAGAGGAGAGACAGAGAGGAAGATCTTCCGTCCGATGATTCACTCCCCAAGTGACAGCAACGGCCGATGCTATGCCGATCCAAAGCCAGGAGACTCTTCCGGGTCTCCCACATGGGTGCAGGGTCCCAAAGCCTTGGGCTGTCCTCAACTGCTCTCCTGGGCCATAGGCAGGGAGCTGGAAGGGAAGCGGGGCTGCCGGGATTAGAACCGGTGCCCATATGGGATCCCGGGCGTGCAAGGCGAGGACTTAACCACTTGCGCCACCGCGCCAGGCCCTAAAGTAAAATTTGACAAAACTCAACACTAGCAGCAAAACTTACTGCAGCATTTATCTTAGCTCTTACAAGAGGGACAACAAGTGTTTTGTCTTTCCATGTCCAGCTTCTTGACTTCTGTGGGGAGCAGGGATTACAGACACCCAGACAGAGCAGAATGGAATACAAATTAAGGCTGGATCTCCCTCATCTCCAGCACTACCATTCACACACTGCTGAGTGCCTGGTTGTAATCCCCAATGGCAGTAAGTCCAGGGAGGATACCTGCTGAGACTGACCACAGGAGCTAAAAGTACATCTTCTCAACTGAAGAAGAATTCCTCTCTAACTTTGTTCAAAAACTATGTATTTAGCAAAAATTCCTTTACAGCCCCCAGCCACCTCAAGGCAAGCACTGCTAAACTAAACCTGCATTTCTTGAGAAGTAACACCCCCATCTGTGGAAGTAAATAAAGCCTCATTTCCCAGTCAGTTTTGACATCAGTTCTGGCCCTGTGTTTCCAGCCACCCTCAATCACTGGTCCACACATCCTTTACACACATGCTTCCTGTTACTCCTTTGTTTTCCATTCCCACATGCTGAGCACCTTACACATGAGTATAGGTTAAACATCTCAAGTCTGAAATCTGAAAATCAAAATGCCCCAAAGCATGAAATTTAAATAAGCTCTTAAGTTCACAATTTTGTTAGGAAAGATCAAATTGTAAGGTCTAAGTAAACAGTGCAACCACTCCCTCCCCACCATCAGCCCAAAAGAAGTCTGACATACAAAAGTTTCAATTCCAAGCACCTCCAAAGACAGATATTCTAGGACCTGGTATTTTCCTTATTACTCTCCTTTTGCTTCATTCCCACTTAACCTATTTTACCAAGAACCTGTTCCACAACTTTATGCCATGTATCACATATCACTTCCCTCTCCCTCATACATGAAATGTCTAGTTTCAACAGAAGCTTTTGGACTTTGCCCCACTGGGACCACTGAATGGACAACCAAGTGGTCCCTTTGCAAATCAAAGACACTCCTCTCAAGAGACTTTACTCCTAGCTGCTAGAAACTAATCTGACATCCTGGTTTGATCCCACAGGTAAGCGAGAGGATAATGTGAGTGGTATTCAGCAGGCATGGCACTAACATGAGCAACTACTTGGAAGAGCACCATTTTCACATCTCCAAACCTCCAGTGCCAATCCCTCACCATTCACTTATAACAACAAAATCCATCAATGTTTTCACAAGTACCAAATATGCTGGTTGAACAGTCTCTTGACTGCTACATGATTTTACGTTACTTTTTCATAGAATTCAGGATAATGATTCCTCCTGGATTTCTTCCCAGGCCACTTACCCACATTATGACATTTTTGCTTAGTGCCCACTGCCCTTACTGTGCAGTAAATGTCCCTCGGAGTTCATATTTTGGCCTCCCTCTACATCACTCAGTTGTGACTTCAATAAATCCCAAATAAGCTCAGGATTCTCATCTGCATTCTGAAGTAGTTATCGCAATTTCTTAAGGTCAAAATACGTAAGGGAGGTAAGCACATGGATAATGCGCAATGCAGACAGGAGAAGCAGTGCCAAGATCTCCAGGCAGAAATTGTCTGGTATAGTTGAAGTACATCAGAGCCAGAGTGGCTGGACTGGACAGAGAACTGTCTCAGTATATGCAAGCCTTTGATATCAGTAATAGAAATTATGCCTTGAAATACTGTAGCTTCGTATTAGTACAACTTGAAATGTCAGCCATTACCGAGAACTTTTGCTCCTCTGACATTAGCAATGTTCACTTCCTATGCAACTTTCTCAGAGAAGTTTCTTTCTGACAAATCCTAACCACCAAATTCTCTGAACTCCTGATTTCACATGGTTAATATCTGGTACATGCTACCATACATTTACATATATTGTTTTTTCTAGATACATGTCTAGGACATAAAGTGGGACTTCAAAAACTTGTGTAAATGGAACTGGAGGTGTTCTAGTGCAAAGACTTAAAATCTACGTATATATATAACAGCTCAAAGTTTATGAAGGGGTGAGCATTTGGTCTTGTAACTTCCTCCTAATAAAGATCATAGAAGGTAGTCGATAATAGCTCAAGGAGCAGGGTCCCTACACCCATTTATAAGGCCTGGATTGGGTTCCTGGATCCTAGCTGGACCAGCCTTTGTTAGGCAGACAACTTGGGAATGAACCAATGCATGAAAACTCTGCTTCAAGCAATAATTTTAAAAATTCATGGAAAATCTGTAGTATGAAGAACCCTTCATGGATCCAAATTTTTCTCATAAAAATTATTTTCTCATTCTATTTTTCCACAATCCTTATAAAGTGCCTCACACCTCTTACTAGACCCTGTAGACTCTGGCCTCTGGAACAACTCAATCTGTCTCCCTCCCTTTCCTCACTTTTTAACTCTGCTTTCAAAGATCAAGTAAGTCTTAAATAAAATCCAAAATAATTTTCATAGATGGGTTCCAACAACACAGACTGCAATCGGCTGCGTCAATATACTCAGTAGTATGGAAATACATTTAAAAAATTGATAGAAGCACACTGAAATTTCAGTTAACCCAATTTTATTATGTTAGAAAATAAATATTTACAATTCATTTCAAGTAATTTTACTGTGGTTCCTGTATTGCTTTCCAAGATATAAAATAGTTAAGCTTCCCAACAGAAAATTAAGCCTTTTCTAGATGAAAAAAGGCAGAACCACTCATTCAAACATCAAGATAAAAGCTGGTATTTGTAGAGTTTCCTTTAGAGAATGTCAGAAGAATATCACCAGTCAGTACCCACATAGGTACTTACACCACAAGTTACTCAATCTCCCTAAAATCCAAGCACCGGTAATGAAAACTTCAATACTGGTGGATCCACTGACAAGCCTCAAGAAAGCCTGGGCAAAGAGCTTTCAGCAATCACTGTCCATCATAGTTACTTTTAGAAAGGCATATGCTTGCAGCTGTGGTCAAACCACAACTCAACCAATGATTCTTTATCACAGGATGTCTCCCTGGGGACAATCTTCTGGGTGCTGACAGGGCGAACAAGGGACCCCAGCACAGTGAACCCCACACTGGGAAACCCCTGTGAGAAACAACAGATCAAGTCCAAATACCAGCACTTGGCTCAGGACCTTTCAGGAAGAATGCTTTTCTTTTTACTGTGTCACCAAAAAAGACAGACAAGGAAGAGTGAAAAGACAACAGAGGGACCCTAGCATTTGTGCATGTCTACCATGTAATGTACTATTCAGAAGCATTTCCAGAGCTTTCCTGAAGAGAGCCTCAGTGACTGTAGCTGGCATTATTGCAATCAGAATTTAAAGCCACTACTGAAGCACAAGCATCCAAAAACAGCATGTTAGGTATACATCTGACGTTTATGTTTTTATAAATGTCGTTATTGTAAAGAGAACTGATCGTGTATTTGATATGTACAGTTCAAAGAGAAGTCACACTTCCCTTGTTCCCCCGTTTCCCCAAGATGGTTCCCTCCTTTACTGCCTCCTTTCCCTGACAGTATTTGCAGAGTCTTAACTTTAATTCATTATATATTCAGACTTGCCTTGTTACTATCCTTAATATAGTGGGGTCTCTTATTCCAACATATAACACATCAAATGCCCACACTGTAAATCAGCCTCATTCTCTAAATAACCCTAAAAAACAAAGCAAATCAAATTGGTAAGGAAATTACCAATATTATCCCTTTATCCTCTGGGCAGGCCTAAAAGTTTAACAGTGATGGTTACTTTTCTAATTAATGCTATCACAAATATCTGACTTCACTCCTAACTTAACTGTAACAGGCATCAATTTTAGCAATTTTGCAATTCAAAGACTGAATCAGGGCAGAGTGTGGCACAGCTCTTAAGACACGGCCTCCTGTTCTGGGTTGTCTAGGTTCAATTCCTGGCTCTACCAATAATTTAAGTTCCTGCCAATGCACTCTGGAAGATGCCAGGTTATGGCTCAAGTTCTTGCATCCCTGCTACCCAGCTGGGAAATCCAAACCGAACTCTGGGCTCATGGCTTCAACCTGATCCAGGCAGGAGCTTCTTCCAAGTCTCCCACTTAGACACAGGGCTCTAAGGACTTGAGCCATCCTCTGCCGCCTTCCCAGGCCATAAGCAGAGAGCTGGATCACAAGTGTAGCAGCAAGGACATGAACCAGCACCCATTTTGAATGTCAGTCCCACAATCAGAAGCTTGGATTACTATGCCATGGTGCTGGTCCCAAAAGAGAATTATTACGTGACTTGTTTTGTTGCCAAAAAACCCCACCCTTCTACAGCTTAAACAGCCTTTTCTCCTTTGCTATCACTTAGAGCAAAAGGCAACAGTGCATGTCAATATCAACACACCATCATACACTCAGCATTAGGACATCAAATCACTACATAGTGAAGTGAAAAATTAATGTAGTTATTGAAGAAACATGAAAACTCATGATTTAAAACATTTGTCACTATTTACAAAACACTGTGAATTCAGAGTTCAGTTGTAATTCACAAATGAAGAACAATGATTAGTAAACTACGTAAGAATCCTACACCAGGTCTACCAATGCAACAGTCTTTGTCTGATCTCCTGGGCAGAAACAGGCACACTGGACTACCATGGTTGGCCTGGTGTGGTAGCAGTCACAGTGCCATAAATGAATCAGAAATCACATCTGCAATCACTCAGCATGCGCTCACAGCCTACCTATACTCAATATGTGGATTACCTGTGTCTACATCCTCAGTACTTTGAGGAAGATTATTCTCTCCCTTTTACAAGTAAGCGAACTGAAGTCTAGAAAATCAGGCAACTGGCCCAAGATCACCAAGCTTAACAAACATCCAATGATAGGATTTTGGCTTTAGCTATTTTCCTATGGAGCTTTCTATTTTTTGCTTGTTGAACATCATGGTTAGTGCTGCATTAAGCCTATGATTATAGAGTAGGTTGAAATTATGTTTTTGCAAAAATTAGAGAAAAGGGAAGTAAGGAATTCAGAAGAAGTCATGGAAAGTGGAACATATTAGAGTTGTACCTATGAAATACATGAAATCTGTTCTCTATATTGAAATTTCTTTTAAGATAATGCTAAGAAATGGAAAATTACAGTCTGTTTTCCTTTGCAGTTTCATTCCTGTTACTGTTCTGATTACCAGACTATAAAACTAGCCCGTAATTTTGAACCTCACAGCACTCTTCCACTTAATTCTGTCTGTTGGTGGGATCATCAGATGGCCATGCTATTAGGTATAACAACAGAATATCTATCATTGATGAGCTATTCAGAGGCCTTTCAAAATATGGAAGGCCTGAAAACATAGAATGTGTAATCACAAAACTTTAAAACTTCCAAATTAAGATTAAATATTTCCATAAGTCAAAAATACCATGGACATAATCACCATTACTCAGTTATTTTAAAGCTTTTTTACATGAAAGAAAGGCATACACATACATAAACACAAACATGATCTATCCACTAGGTCCCTTCATAAACGTACGTAACAGCCAGGATTTGGTTAGGACAAAGTCTAAAACTCAAAGTCTTCCACATGGTTAGCAGAACGCCAACTGCTTGAGTTACCATCTTCTGCCACAAAGGGAGCTAGTGAACAGGAAGCTGGAATTAAGGGAAAACTCAGGACTTGAGCCCAGGGTCTCCACTAGGGGATGGAATGGCATCTTACCCAGTGTGCTAAATACCCACTATGGCATTCATTGCAGTTCAGTTACATTTGAAAATAATCTGTAAGTCTCTAATAAAAAGTCTGTCCATGCTGAGTATTTAATTATACACTGTGGTCAATTTCATCACAGCCAGAGAATTTCAAAAGAAAACCTGTATATATATATATATTTCTTAGTTTCATAGTCATGTAATATACAATGTGAATAAAGGTCTAAGTATCTTATATGATTTTGAGATAGGATACAGTGATATTGACAGATCAGTTTATGGCATCTCGTTACCTGAACTGAGAAGTAGAACCAAGCAAAAAGACCTTAGGGAAAAGCAGGATACATTATCAGAAAAATGCCATATACCCTGCCCATTTGAGTCAAGTTATCCCATTTACTGAAGTGTTCTCAAAAATGGAAAAATGGTATGGAAAGACTGAGCCACAAAATGTCTGACAAAGCATGCATGTAACACCCAAAATTCCAATTTGATCTAAATTGCCTAATAAGCAGTGATTCAAAAAGGCATGATTGAAACAGTTCATAAGAACAGTTTGGCCAAGGAACACGAATGTAACTCCCTTCTTTGCTGTATGTGTACATGCACATGTGTGTCTAACAAACTAAATGCATGTATTTGATAAGTCCCAGCACAGTGGCTTAGCAGCTAGAGTCCCCACCTTGAATACGCCGGACCCCTTATGGGCACCCGTTTTAATCCCAGCAGCCCTGCTTCCCATCCAGCTCCCTGCTTGTGGCCTGGGAAAGCAGTTGAGGAAGGCCGAAAGCCTTGGGATCCTCTATTTGTATGGGTGATCCGGAAAAGTTCCTGGCTTCAGATCGGTTCAGCTCCCACCACTGTGGTCTTTTGGTGAGTCAGTCATCAGAAGGAAGATCTTCCTTTCTCTCCTCTGTATATCTGACTTTGCAATAAAAAATAAGTCATTTTTAAAAAGTGCAAAAAGGTACGTATTTCATAACAGCAAATTACCAAAGGCGTACTTAAAATCCTGACTCCGGGCAAAGCTGTTAAGCAGCACATACATGGATGTTAAGGAGAGGACTTTGATGCACTTTAGGTGCTGTCAACAGGTAACCTACATCTACAGCACCCTTATCCACTCCTTCACAGTGGGAAGGAGGATAGAAACAATATTCCCCCCATTCGTTGTCAGCAGGATTTCAGTTTAAGCTCTGCAAGTCCCTGTGGAAATTAGGCAACCGGAAAGAAAACACACCCCACCACAGCAGCAGCCAGAAGCGATGACAGCTGTGGGACTGAGGTTTGTTAAGCTTCTGGGGAAAGCTTCTGGCCGTCATCCCCATCAGGGCTCCAGTGGCTGAGATGACAGCTAGCCTCTTCCTGGGATTACAGCCCCTCACATTTTCCTCAAGGTAGGATCCGTTATTGTCAGTCTCTCCTCCCTGAAGAGTTTCTCTTGTTAAATCCTTCTCCCTAAGTCTTCCAGTGCTTCCTCTTTTCGTGTTTTAGAAACTCCAGTGATCTCTCAGGTATGACTACGTGACTTTTTATTTTAGAAATGCTGAAAATTCAGACCATAAACATGTGCTACGCTTGTGATACTAGGGGGGTGTGGGGTTTTGGTTAACAGCTATGTTGTAGTTCATCATAGTATTTCCTTTTTTGGTCTCTGGAACAATGCACATTTTTCTTATGATTTTAAATAGCCTTGGGTGCCTATTTTCCTTGCTAAAATTTTTAAAGGAATGGGAAAATAACGACTGCAAAGGGTTGATATCCCAACTAAGATGAAAGAAAAATATTCATATTTACTACAAGACTTCCTGAGAAATTCATACACTGCACATGATTTTCAGGATCTTCTAACTGAGCACCTGCTTTAAAAATTGGCATTCAATAGTTACCTCACCCTGTTCACCTGTTTCCAGGACTCAACATCAAGAGCCTACCAAGGACACTTCACATGGCAAGATTTCCTCCACACGATTGAAAATTAAAAATGAGAACCTGAATCCTGCTGAGAAGCTCTTTCACTTACTCCAAAGGCATTTTCAGGTAATAATTTAGTACGAGTTTTTATATGAATAGACTATATAATGGTTGGTTCGTAACTATATTGTGATTTTAAAGGCAATTAAAGATTGATCATAGACTAGGAAAAACTATAACCTATAGCTTACCAAGCTGATTTCGTAAATCTGAGCTAGTGGAACGTTACGTAACCCTTGAATACAGACTAGCATAGAATAATTTAACATTTTGAAAGGACTTTGATTTATTTAGTTGAAAGGTAGAGTTAGAGGGGAAAAAAAATACTTTTCTTCCACTGGCTCATTAGTCAAATGGCGACAACAGCCAAGACAGGGCCAGGCCAAAGCCAGCAGCAGGGTCTGTCCAAGATCTCCCAGGTAGGTACAGAGGCGATCTTCCACTGGTGAGTGTATGTATAATCTCTGAAGAAAAATATTAAATACTTCATAACAATCTTCAGTCTTCCCTTCCAAAGAAGCTTAATCAATGTCACCATCCAAATCAGCTAAGGATTATCTGGAGAAATGGTGGCACATCCCTATTGAGTTCCAATCAAGAATAAAATTATCGTTCTCATTGACATTTGTTGAGCAATAACTATGGGCAGATACTGAGTGATTCATACCATATGAACCTTTCATTCACTCCAGCTTGATTATTTTCATTTAATGGATAAACAAATTTGAAGAGACTGAGTGGACTAAGTTGTGTCAGCATAATTTATCTGGATTTATCTAATTCCAGAGCTCTTCACCTTTCCATCATAAGTAAAAGCACAGAAGTAAAAATACACATCATCCATGGGTCACGGGTTACAACACACCATATCTTCCTGATGCTGGGGATGACACTTCACCACCTGTGAAAATTTACTAGGTCAACCTACATTAAAAAATGGTATTTGCTGTTCATTTTCTCTCGGACACATGACTAAAAGCCCTACTGAGCACTGCTGTAGTGGGTGCCACCCGCACAGAAAAAACTCCAAGTGCAGTAACTGAAGACCACAGCAACAACCCTGACTCCAGGAAAAGGTCACTCAACTCGGCATACTACCTTCAGTCATAAAATTATACAGTATTGCTAAAATAAGGTTTTCATCTTAGGTGCAGAAGCTAACATTGCAGCTTTCACAAGATGGACTTCATTTATATCAAATTTACTCAGGTGGAATTTGCCCACCCAATGCCACTAGACAAGATTATTCAATTATTTATTGTCCTAAAACTAAGATTCTTATCTTCTAATGTCTACTGTATAATAACACCAAGAAATCTAGCTTATCAGATCTGTTCAAGTCCTCTATTTCCAGCCACTTTTTCATTTTGTAAAAGGAATGTGAACTAAGCTTATGAAAGTTGGAAAATAGAAACAAATTAGGCAGGAGTACCAGAGCAGTGAGAATCCGCACTGAAGCAGGCGAGAATGGCCAAGAAACAGGTTGTTACAATAGTGAACCACGTGTGATAGAATACCGAGAAAACAAAACAGAACCCCCAGCAGCCCGAGACTGAACTGTCTCTCACCCACAGATTGAGACCATGAGCAGATCCTCTAGATTCCTACATCTACTTATGTTATCTAAAAACTACTGGGCCAGCACAGTAGCATGGTGGGTTAGGCTGCTGCCTGCAATGGCAGCATCCCAGATGGACTCCAATTCCTGGCTATTCTACTTCTGACCCAGCTCCCTGCTACTGGGAAAGCAGCACAAGGTAACAAAAGTTCTGGGGCCCCTGCCAATATGCAAGAGACCCCTAAAGAGCTCTTGGCTCCTGACTTCAGTCTGACCCAGCCCTGGTCATTACAGTCATTTGTAGAGTGAACCAGCAGATTAAAGATCTCTGTCAACCCCTCTCTCTAACCCTGCCTAACAGGTAATATTTTGTAAACCCCGGGCCTAAAAAACAACCTAAAATAGTTTTTTTTAAAAAAAAGGTAATGACTGTTGATTCTGAAAGACGTTTAAGTGCCAGGATACAGAGGAAAGAAACCTTACTAGGCCCCACACCCTGGAAGTTTCACAAGATAGGTCTTAAGTATGTTTTGCTTTCATTATTTTCTGATGAAAGCAGAAAACATGGTGAAATCCATGGAACACACAGAAAACATACTTGCACTTGGCATTTCTTAAGTTACGTAAAAGTAAAAATTTCAAAGACTCATGTTTTCAAAAGAATCCATCAATTTAGCAAGTACTAAATCAAACTATCACAAATATGTCTTGTACATTTTGTCAAACCACTTCAAATGCTAAAAATATGTAAGGATATACTACCAAAAAGTGATTAATACTTGATATCAGAAATATTTTTCCCAACCACCGTATACCATGAACCTAAGGGTTTATCCTCAGATTTTTTTAATACATCATGGAAATGAAAATTTCAAGAACATTAAAAGGATCTTAGGACATCAGGTCTCCAACAAAGAGAAGCACCACTAAACCCCTCCCATCTGAAGCCAAAGTCCCAGAGATCTTCCAGGCTTCTCTCCCTCTCCCAGTCTCACCATCTCCAATTTCTCATTTTACTGATATGAATCACCACAAATCTTGGGTCTAAGTTATTTCACATTAAGATTTTGTCTTGCCAAAGTATTCACTAGCTGCAACTGGGCAGGTACTAGATACCTGCACCTACTCCCCCATCGATCGACCTTGTAAGGGCCCTACCAGTGCAGCAGGAGCAACACTGGGCATTGGAACCCCTGAGAAATGAAGACCACAATACTTTTCTGTTTGAACTTGAAAAAAATCTCAGCCATGTGGTTCCCTTAGGCTAAATTTGCATTGCACCAAAACCACCTGGCATAATGGCAGTAAATTCAGGATCAAGTTAGTTACGCCAAGGCCTTGTGAATTTCTCTGAAAACAATGCATGTGTATATTACCTCCAAACCCACCTATTGGGATTCTTTCCAAAGACAACTTTACCAATTATCAATAGGCCATATTCCTTCAAGAACACAAACATTAAATTTCTTTGTTGATCCATACTGTCTGCAGTAATCCATATCTATTTCAATGTGTTAAATATTTAATCATACTTAAAACGGTTCTGGCATCCTATGTCACAAAGCAAAGGAAATGTTTACGACAAATGATGCATGCTAATGTCTCCCAAAGAAATGTCAAAGACCCACAGAATGCAAAATGCTCTGGCATTTCAGTGTGCCTAGGTGTATACAAAACAACGAGTACACACAGTTGAAATTACACCACTGGGGCCCGGCGCGGTGGCGCAAGTGGTTAAGTCCTCGCCTTGCACGCCCGGGATCCCATATGGGCGCCGGTTCTAATCCCGGCAGCCCCGCTTCCCTTCCAGCTCCCTGCCTGTGGCCTGGGAAAGCAGTTGAGGACGGCCCAAAGCTTTGGGACCCTGCACCCGCGTGGGAGACCCGGAAGAGGCTCCTGGCTTCGGATCGGCATAGTATCGGCCGTTGCGCTCACTTGGGGAGTGAATCATCGGATGGAAGATCTTCCTCTCTGTCTCTCCTCTCTGTATATCCGCCTTTCCAATAAAAAATAATAAAAATAAATCTTTAAAAAAAAAGAAATTACACCACTGACCACTTTTAATAGCATTAAATTTCTCAAATACCATAACTTGTGATCACATAACTACAGAAAAAGTATTTTCCTCTTCTGTAGCAACAACTCCACTTACAATTTAGTTTCCTGTTGATGACCTGGGGGAGCAGTGGAGGATGGCCCAAGTACTTGGGGCCCTGCACCCAATGAGACCCAGAGGAACCTCCTGAATTTTGGCTTCAGATCAGCCCAGATGCAGCCACGGTGGCTGTTTGAATAAGTAGATTAACATATTTCTTCTCTCTCCCTCTTACACTCCAAAAACAGAAGAATTTTTGCTAACAAAGAGAACTCTGTGCACTTAAAAAGGAAATGTAATTGGCCCCCAAAATTAATAAATCTCCAAGGATAAATTCCAAAGATCATCAAGGATTTTTCAACCACAAAGTCAAAATGGTTATCTACCAACATACACATATACACCCTCAACTATGACAGGGTCAAGAGTTAAGGAAACACTGACAAAAAATCAGATTTCAGATTACTTTCAAACAAGTGTTTAATTGCTTCTATTCATATATACAGAAAAATAGATTGTAGATGAATACAAATAGCTAACGGGTAATGAAATCCTTGGAATGAGTGGGAGATAACTCAATTGAGCCCAGAGTCAGACGGAAGTGCATGCATTAGATGACTGAAAGAGCAGCTAACAAGCATCTCAATCTGGCACCAATGTCATGGGCAACAAGCATTCATGCGCCCTGCCCTCTGGAGCTCACAGCCTGCTTGCTCCTTGGCTCGTGTGCCAATTTACTGGAGTCACTTAAGCTGGCACCAGTTCTAGCCACAGAAGCAAATAGTTTGATCGAAATTAAGTGACATGTCTCCCATAAAACGGAGTACTGAGCTAACGTGAACAACACATAGTAACCTGCCACATGCAACGCAAATGAAGCATCCCTGCTTTGACAGGAAAAGATGTGCCAAAATTCAAACACAGGTTTTCAAATCTACTTAAGCCCAAACCTACAAGTAATGTGACAAATAATTCAGTGTTTACATACTTCAGTACTATACATCGTGAGAGACAGCAGAAACCAGGAATGTCCTCCGCTAGAAGCCAAAGTTTCATCAAGGAAACAAAATGAGCATGCACAAAACAGCAGAAAGTTTAGCCCTGACTGAAGGCTAAAGCAGTGAGGCTTACTTTCAAAATTAAAAGGAAATATTTTTAATATCAAATGGCAATGTGCTTATGAAAGGCATGGCAGCAGAAAAACAGATTCTGCATAAGTGAAGGTAAGGCGGTACCTGTAAACTTGACCAAAGATTGTCTTTAACAGTCAATGGTAAATGAAAACTTGTTCAAACATGGCAACTCAAATACCAAGTAATATATTTAAAGAAAATTTAATAGTGAGGCCTAAGATAGTGCCTAGATACACCAACATCCACAAATATCACCATGCAACACTATGGCAATAGCAAGAGAATTTTTAAGGAAAGATTGATCAGAGAAGGTTTGAGATACAAACTCAACCACAGGCCCATTTTTAAGTCTTCAATTCTTGTCCATTTTCCAATGCAAAAACCTGAGTCAAAGATGATTCAACTGATAAGCCACAGTAGGTGCAGGTATGATCATCACTGCCAGGTAGTGTACCAAGCTGGGAGGAAACCTCAGTTTCAACCTTTTGTTATCATTTTATGATACAGTTCCATAAGCCCTGGGATTCCCCCACCCACTCCAAATCCCACGCTCACACTGAGTTCTTGCATATGATAACAGTATAGCTTGTCATGAACAGTGATAAGTCCATCATTGTGTACATGGACAATGGCAGAGAGTCCAGCATGCCACTGTTGAGAAACATCCAGTTTCATAGGGAGTCCATCCTCGATCTGGAAGTAGAGATGTATACTGCAGCATACCCTCACATCTGGACTTGTCAGTCTCCACTACAGTCACTATAAATCCCAAATGAAAGGCCACAACAAAATAAGTGAAGAGAAACAGAAATTTACAATGCCATAAAGATAAACATGCTACTGGATAGGACAGTCGCCATTGCAGTTACTTTAGATTCCTTTAAATGAAAAGCCACAAAAGAAAAAATTTACATTGCCATGAAGTTAAATAACATGCTACTGAATGACTAATGTGTTGAACAAACGAAAAAGAAAATCAAGAACCTCCTTGAAAAAATGCTATTGGATAATTTGTGAGTCACTGAATAGTTTAATGTGAAAGTTTGAAGAAATGAAACCAAAACCTAAAACATCAAAATCCTGGGCCACCAATTTTTTTCTGTTTAGAATCTAGAATATCTCTCTGCATTCTCTTCTGGCTTTTAAGCTTCCTGTGAGGTCAGCTGTGAATTTAATTGCCATTGTTCTGTAAGTCAATTCATTTTTTTTTCATGTGCACACTTAAGGATCTTTGTGTTCATCTGAAGAGCTCACGTATCATGTGTCATGGTGAAGATAGCTTCTGGTCAACCCTGTTGGGAGTTCTGTGTCCCTCCTGGATATTGTTTCCCAATTCTTTCTCCAGATTAATAAGGGAACTTTTCCCTCATTATTTTATTACATTTTTAAACCCAGCTTCTTTCTGTACCTTCTGGAACTCCCATAACTTTTATATTTGGCCTTTTAATAGTGTCAAGTTCTTGAATACTTGAACTGGATCCAGCTCTGCTTCTACCTTTTTCATAATTTCCCCATTGTGACAAAAAATCTTCCAATTTTAAGATTCTTTGTTCTGCCTCCTTCATCCCATTGAGATTTCCACTGAGTTTTTAATTTGCTCTATTGGGTCCTTCATTTCCAATAATTCAGCTTGATTTTGTTTCAGTGTTGCTATTTCCTATGTGACAATCATTAAATTCCTGCATGTGCGTCTCGTTGTCACAAAGCTTTATAACAAGTGTTTTCAATTCTGTATCCCATTTTCTCAATGTATTCCTCAGTTAATCCTGGGGTTGACAAAGGCTTTTCCCCCTTTGGAGGGGAGTCTTCATTGTGCCTCTGTCTCATCTTTTGCTCTTGGTCACTGTACTTCTGGTTAGCAGATTTTTTTTCCGCAGTTTGATTATACTTGTTCTGGCTGGTACATGACTCTTATTTGCAGTCACTTGTGCCACTCCCACCAGCAAGTTTCAGATTTGGGGCTTTCACCATGGGCTCCAAAGCCCCAGCTCCTGGCTCACCACCCCATCTTCTGTGATCCATGCTATTGTTGCACTATTGTCTGTACAACATTTCTCCTACTTCTGTTCATGCAGTTTCCGGGACTGGAGACACCAGGTGTTCTGAAAAGCTAGGTTGTTGGTGGTGCTAATCTTGCTGGAACCTACTGGCCATGAGGTCTGAGGGCCACACAGACCTATTGAGTCATAAGAGGTCAATATTTGTACTATTTTTGATGTGGAACCAGCACAATGCACTGAGCTGAGTTCACTCCCAGCTCAGCGCATGCACAGCTCACTGTTGTCCCTGCAGTCTCAAAAGCCTTTGCCCCATTGTGTAAAATGGTGCCTACTGTGCCACTCGAGTTCTTGACCTGCTGGATGGAAGGTCTGGGAGCATTCAATATGCATAAATTCCCAATAAGATGTTACATGATCAATTAAAAGCAAGTTTCACAAGGACTGGAGTGACTGCCTTCGATGAAGTTACCCCAAGTGATGAGTTTCAGCTGCAATACCATTTGCTCCCCTTTTAACCCTTTCCCTGCTAATGCACCTTAGAAGCAGAAGATAAGTATTTGAGCCCTTGCCACCCATATGGGAGACATGGATGCAGTTTCTAGCTCCCAGTGCAGGCATTTCCAGAACTCACTGCTGGCAATCATGGGGGACTGAACCAAACTTTACAAAAATAGAGAATCTATCGCTGAATCTTAAGAAAAAAAAAAAAAGTGGAAGGGGGGCCAGGGCCTGGTTTAGTAGCCTAGTGGCTGAGGTCCTCACCTTGCATGTGCTAAGATCCCATGTGGGCGCCAGTTTGTGTATCAGCTGCTCCACTTCCCATCCAGCACCCTGCTTGTGGCCTGGGAAGGCAGTAGAGGATGGCCCAGAGCTTTGGGATCCTGCACCCATGTGGGAGACCAGGAAGAGGCTTGAAGCTCCTGGCTCCAGGCTCCTGGCTTCGCATCAGCTCAGCTCCAGCCATTGCAGCCACTTGAGTGGGCCAGTGGATGGATCTTTGTCTCTCTCCTCGCTTGTCTGAGCTTCCAATGAAAATAAGTCTTAATTTTTAGAAAAGGTGGGGAAGCAGGGGCCAAAAATGACAAAAAGGCAGAAAAAAAAACATGAGTCACCAAACCGAGTTGAGGAAATAGGAAGCGCAAAGGTCAGGACTAAGGATTCACACAGAAGAGTCAAAGATAAGGCTACAGTGTGGATGAAGTTCACTTGCCCAAAAGTATAAATGTCAAATGGGTATGCAGACTTGAGGGGGTTGACCACATCAAGTTGCTATGGTTTCCAAGAGAATGATCAAAATGCACTTGAAAGAATCTTTGACAGTTGGCAGAAGTCACTGCAGGAACCCATGCATGAAATGACAACTGAGGCAAGAATAAGCACAGCATGACCAGCTCACAGGAAATCACAGCAGTAGCCAGAAAATTTACCCAGCATGTACCACATGCCAACACTAAGCACTGCACTGCTATTCCAGAAAACTCTGAAGAACGGGAGTTTTAAGGATATTATAAATTAATATTATGCTTGGGGCAGGCATTACAGCCTGGCGAGTTAAGCTGCTGCCTGAAGCACTGGCATCCTATGCAGGTATCCGCTCACATCCTGGTTGCTCCATTTCTGATATAGCTGGGAAACGCAGCAGCAGATGATGCTTTGAGCTCCTGCACCCCTGCTACCTATGTAAGAAACCCTGATGAAGCTCCTGGCTTTGGCCTCACCCAACCCTGGCCAATTTATTCATTGGGGAGTGAACTAACAGATGGAAGCTCTCTCCTCCCACTCTCCTATAAATAGTCTTTAAAAACCTAGGGCTCAGAGAAGCAAAGCAAGTGCCATGGTCTGATTTACAGCAACCTGATCTGATTCACTAGACTGTACAGTCACAAAAGGATATCCAAGACTTTCAAAAAATTACTGGACAGTTTTATATCTGAGTGACAAGAGAAATAACACCAAAAATAACGAAACACAGGACAGACCTGAGCTTCAACATGCTATATTTGAAGTTACAGAAGAGCCATGGAAAACTAGCAGAGTACAATAACCAAAAGACAAGCAAAAGAAATGCAGCAAAGTGCTGTGGATTAGGATTGAGATGCACAGACGTAAGTGAAAAACAGCAACTTCAAAGAACATTCTATTACTTAGTCAAAGTATTTTGCACATACCTTTCCTATGCCAACCCATGTAAAGAAATACCAGAAGTTTATACTTGAAGGTATTACACACAGGGAAAAAATTAATGAGATCTTTGAGCAGCACCCTATGCAGGGATGAGCAAGGAAGATAGCAGAGGGCAACAAGAGAGGACGACAGGCTGAAAGCCTTCTACTACAAAGCAGGGTGAAAAACTCCAGTGTCATGATTTCAGCAAAGCAATAGCAACTGAGGCCACCACACATTTGGCAAGCATTTTGTAGCAGCCGACTGGGTGAACAAGACCATGGAAATGGAAAGGCCCCTGAATCATTCTAAGTGGATACAAGCAGGTTTCAGCACTCCGGGCAGGTACAGTATTGCACACACGTGAAGCTAGACAGTTATAAACCAAAAGGGAAGGCTGACAGCAGAAGACACAGGATGCAAGAGAGGCAAAGAACATTCTGCTAGTCCTAGGCAGGAAGCATTTTTCAACCCATCTGACCCAAAATTAACTATTTCTATAGAAAAATCAACCCCATGACAAACCATAGTAAAAAGTACTTTACAAGAATATCAAAGCACTTTTAAGCATTTATTTACTTAAAAGGCAGAGTAACAGAGGGAGATACAGAGATCTTCTACCCACTGTTCATTCCCCAACTGGCCACATCAACCAGAACTAAGCTCATCTGAAGCTGGGAGCCAGGAGCTTCTTCTGGTCTCCCTCGTGAGTGAAGATCCCAAAGCTTTGGCATATCCTCTGCTGTTCCCAAAACCATTATCAAGGAACAAAAGTGGAGCAGCCAGGACAAGAACCCGTGCCCATAAAGGATGTCAGCACACAGGAAATTAGCTATGCTACTGCACCATTCACAAGAGTATTGAATACTTCAAATGACTTATTAATGAGCTAGGTAACAGTTTACCACTCGATTTCTCTCTAATTGCTTAGTTATCCACAAAAATGACAACTCAATGTCAGGCACTGTGCTTCAGTGTGTTCAGCTGCTGCCTCCAAAACTGGCATCCTGTATGACAGCACTTTCAAAATCAGCTGCTCTGGGAAGTTAGCAGCAGCAGCCCAAGTCCTTGGGCCCCTGCACCTATACTGGAAATTTGGACACAGTTCCTGTCCTAGTCCAGTATCCTGCAGCTGGAAATGTTTAGGAGTGACCCAGTGGAAGCAAAAATCTCCTTGTGTCTGTCACTCCGCCTTTCAAATAAAATAATGTTTAAAATAGTAGCAGGAGCCATCATTGTGGCACAACAGATTAACTCACTGCATGCTGCATCAGCATCCAGTAGGGTTTCAATATTAGATGGTTTAAATCCCACCTGCTCCAGTTCCAACCTGGCTCACTACTCTCCCTATCGGTTCCCACTCTGTCTCAATGTCTGTTTCTCAAATAGTTTAAAATAAATGAGTCACAGATTTATGTTCAGGAAAATAAAAACAAGTTACCAATTTGAAGTACCCTCAGTAATCCTAAAAAAAATACACCCACTTCGAGCTGACAATTTTTGTACTGAACAGAAATGTACATTCATACAGGAGATTTAATATAACCACCGCTTGAATCAAATTCATTCTATTATATTACAGCTCATCAATTTCAGCATGTGATTTAGAGGAAAGGACTAAAATTTATTGAATTTGGGATAACGCTGTTTTGTGGCTCCAACAGACCTATTTTAGTCAAATTTCCATGTCACAAATAAATTCAGAGAATTTATTTTTCTAGGCTATTCACACTATGTGCTAGAAATCTGTCTATATCCCCAAATAAATCATACAACTTAAAGCACAGTCTTTAGCAAGCAACATTGTGTTAACACGAGAAAGCATAACAAGGAGTGGTTAAACGGCTAACCCAAACTGACAGACAAATGGATGAAAGGAATGTGTGATTCATAATTCCCTTCAAGCACTGTAAGCATATATATTTACACATGCAAGCATAATTACTAACTTGTTTATACACAATGTTTATATCCATAAATACTAAAAGATTATTAACATTTAAACCACAGAATGAAATCGCATTCACCATGCAACATCCTAAACACAGGCATAAAATTAAAGGAAACTGAATCAATGACCTAGAAGTCATAAACACAGAAGTATAAAATATAACTTTAATTGAGTGATTCTCGTAAGTTACATAACAAAATGGATTTCATATGAACCAATTCCTTGAAATCAGTTGGATGACAATATTTTAGTTTACTACTTGAACCAGATAGCAACAATCACTCGAGAAGTCAACCAGCAGATGAAGTGTATTCTGGCTGTACTAGTTACTTCCTATAAACCAACACCCTAACCCAACATCCTTGCCTGCACATATTACTTTTTGATTTTTGGATGATAGTCATTCTAACTGGGGCGAGTTGAGAAGTCACTATGGTTTTTATTTCCCTGATGGCTAGAAGTGGTCTGTTTGTTTGGATTTGCTTTAATTTCTTAAAACAAAGAACACACGAACATTTCCTTCTCCAGCCAGAGCCTCTATTGCACTGAATTGCCCAGGTCCTTGTTCAGATCAAGGCTCAACATTTTCTCATAACTATTGTATTCATGTTCACGTACATGCCTCATCTCCTTCCCAGCTTGTAAATTAGCTGAGAACTCCAAGTGCTTTATTTATACTTTATTCTCCACACATCTTGTACTGTATGGAACATACAGTCATCACACATGAAGAATGTAGAACAATTGTTGATCTGCTCATGTTGCAATTTATATTCTACAGCAGAATTCCAACTACTTCTCTTATGTAAAAGCCTTCAGTGGTTTCCTATATCCCGAAGAATCAAGGTCATGTGCATGGAATATATGGTCTTTGGCAAGCATTTGCTCTCTATTTGCTATAGAGCACCTACAGCCTAGTTCTAACAACATATGGATAACTTTCTCCAAGCTGTGGATCTTTTACCTTGGTTCACCAGGCCAATTCTTCAACTCCCAAACTTTAAGGTTCATCATATGCCTTTCTCAAATACTATCCACAAAGATCCATGCCTATGCTACAGCACCTCACACACAAAAGGCAGGAAAGTTGGAATACAGCTATTATTCCTCCCCTAAAGTTAATAAGGCACCAAGTGATACAGACAGAAAACATCCCTAACAGTGTCTGTCTACAGACCAATGCCAGAACAAACAAAACCTAGGCACCAGCAAGCAGTTAAAAAAGAAACCTTTGACAACACAGCCACCATTTCATGGGAATACATTTCCTAGCTTAAGAATTTTTAGGTGCTTTGTTCACCGAAAGTTATGAAAAGAAAGCACTGCTAATATTTAAGTAACTTTTGGGTTTTCCACATTGGTATCAGGGGCCCAGGTACTTGAGTCATCTCCATATGTGCCTGGAAAAGCAGAAGGATATCAAACTGAAGTGTGACAGCCAAGACAAGCGAGCGCCTATATGGAATGCCAGCATCACTGATAGCAACTTAAATCTGTTACGCCACAGCAGGGACCAGAGAACAAATTTTTCTTAGGATGATTAAGGCTTGTATGCAGTAGATATGTGAACTGCCAAACCTGCATTTGAGAATACACCACCACTTAGCATGTTTAGTCATCATTTTAGCCCTGGGCTTGACCATTCTGTCCTGCTGGCACCACCCAACCTCTACCCACATATCAAATGTTGACCACGTCAAGTTGTATCACACTATGTATTTACATAGTTAACTTCCAAAACAAGACTTCCATGTGGTAGAAATTAATGTCTCAAATTCTTGATGTCTCAGCATCCAGGGAAGATGGTCTACCCAGGGAATAAAGCATTTGAGGGCAACTTTACCCTCCTGCACCTTGTAACTTCACTTTGGCAACTCATTTTGACCAAAGTGTTCGGTAAAAAGCAGTATCTAGGGCCTGACATGGTAGCCTAGTGGCTGAAGTCCTCATCTTGCATGTACCCGGATCCCATATGGGAGCCAGTTCAAGTCCCAGCTGCTCCACTTCCCATCCAGCTACCTGTGTTTGGCCTAGGAAAGCAGTAGAAGACAGCCTAAGAACTTGGGGAACCTGAACCCACAGGGGAGACCCTGGCTCCTGACTTCATATCAGCTCAGCTCTGGTGCAGCAACTTTGGGAGTGAACCAGTGGATGGAAGATCTTTCCTTTTCTGTAAGTCTGATTTTCTAATAAAAGTAAGACTTTTAAAAATGGCAGCATGTAACAGAACAATATGCTGAGCAAGTCAATATGAGTTTCACTTTAAGTTTTAAATATTCTAGATCCAATACAGGCTGTATGTCAAATACACTGCACTAAGCTATTTTGCTTTTCTCATAACCTGGCCTAGAATCTAATGATTCCTAATCAGTACCATCAACTAATTTTCAGAATATGTTACATGGTTGCTATTCATCAGGATTTTCATGTATAACTGATGTATAGAAACAGCAGCTTAAAAAGGCATCATTTGAGAGTTCTCTCCAGTGTATCCAACTTTGAAAGCACCCCTACAGTCCAGGTAATGGACAGTCCCACTGACCACATTAGCATCCCTAGAATTCTTCACATCCCTTTTTCCATCTTCCTCCTCCCTGTAGTTACCAGCTACCAATCTGCTCCCTGTAACTACAAGTTAGTTTGCATTTTCTAAGTTTATAAAAGCGGGCTTCCACAGCACTTTTCTGTATGTTTAGCAGCTTGGTTTTGCTTCAGAATTGTTTAACCCAAACCTAAATTAGAAACCATCTCTAGTGGTTATTATGCCTTATTTTCTGATCTTAGCACTTACCTTGGTCTGAATATTTAGATCTTTCCAAAATTCTGTTGAAATTCTAGTCCCCTTGATGAGCAGCATCAGGGCCCTGGTAAAATATGATCTAAGGAACACCCACCCCCCTTCTACCATTTGAAGAACGTGAGAGGCAGGGTGTACAAGCCAGGAAATGGGCTCTACCACCTAACAGCAGCTTGGCCATCCTTCAGCTGCATCTTCACAACTATGAAAAGGCTACCCAATCTGCAGTATTTTGGCAAGGTACCCAAATGGACTAAAACAGCACACCTTTACCTTCTCAGAACACCTGATTCAACTGTAGAGGATGGATGTAACAATGGATGTCCGTTCTCTCCATTCCCCTCAAAGAAACATAACAAATTTGCCAATAACTCATTGTAGTTTTGAAGACTTTAAAATACAGTAACAGTGATCTATGTTGAAACAGTAAGCTTAAATAACAAACTGGGTGTTATAAATTCTGATTACACAAAGAATTGAGTGTTCCTAAAGATGTCAGCTTGATAAGCTGTTTTATTCTCCAAACAATACTCAGACAAAAGCTATAAAACACAAAAAACGTGAAGGCTCACCGATCTTCTGAGATGGACAACACCTTTAATGGTCTGAAAGTGCCGCGTTAGCACAAAGGAAATAGTGCCTCCTGGCTTCCTCACAGTAAAGGAAAAACATTAGTCTCTAATCATGCAAGTCTACTATACAAAGAAAAAAACTATCAAGACTGAAGTGAACAAATCATACTGACAGCAGCTACATATAGCAATTGTGTATCTGGCAGATGCTGTCACTGAGAAATACCCTGCCTCTTTATAGGCTCCATGAGTGTAGGGAAGAGTAGGACTAACATTCACTGACAATCCTTGCCTTTAATTTCTATTTTCACGTTGTAAAAGCAGAGAGCAAGAATGAGACCGAGACCGGCCATCCATTGTTGGGCCACTGTGTGCTACTGCATTTCAAATGCCATCAATTTAATGGAAACAAACTGATTCTTGCTACCTGAATATGGAGAAATAGTATCCTTTGGAGATACAGTCTTACATTCATAAGGAATGTGAGGGTTCTGCATTTTCTTCTTTGGCACTAAGACTGGCTAACAAATCATGGTTGAGATCACAACAGGAGAGCACCACTGCTGTTCCCAGGGCTGCCTCACTTGAACAGTGACTGCAGGAGTTTTGGACATTATAACCATGCTCATAAAGCTCCTAAGTTGCATCCCAGAGCTTTGGTTTTACTCAAGGACATTTCAAAAGTTTTACATGCTCAGTTGGGGACTGAAAGCACTATGGTGTATTTTTAGTATACTGACATTCTTAAATTAGCAATACTTCCTAAGGTTATTCTGTGAACTGCTTAGAAACAATGCAAAGCTCACGACTTTCCTAGGTGTCATCTTTACCTCTAATCAGCTTATAATCAAACTCTTCTAAAGGTTCTTGAGTGATGTGAAATTAAGATACTTGAGTACTTGACCATTGTTTGTTCCATAAAAACCACCAAAACAGATTCTGTGTAACACCCATGTGTGGAATTATTTGAGACATTTAAAGTAAGTCATACCAAAAATTACTTAATGTCTAAACACTTCAGGAAAAGCTGCATCCTAAGAATGGCTCCTAACTATTTCTAACCATACAGGACAGCTCTTGCCAAAAAAAGATAGCTATATTTAAAAACTATCTTGACCAAAAGTTTCTACAATGAGTATCTAAATCTCAAATGTTAGTTACAATAATAACTATGGGAACTTTATATGCTGTATTCAGCATTTTAAAACACCACCTTCAGAAAATTGTGTAGAGCCCTGAGTCATTAATAGCAAGAAAATGTATGTTAAACGCAGCGATGTGGTAAGGCAAGTAAGAGATCAACACTGCGAGGCAAAAATTAACTGCAGGCCATCTGTAGCTTTCAAAGGACACAGGAGTGCAGGGCTTCTCACAGCACTGGGTTTTTAAGTGACAAGAGAAACTATAATGCTTACGTTTTCCTCTACTGTTTTCCTCTGTAAAATGTAAAAATTCCTCCCACAGATTAAGCAAATTGAGGAAGCAAGGTTCTAGTTGGCAAACATGTCTATCAGCCAATTTGCCAATGAGAATGCTGACAGGATTCTGCTTTCAACATAAATTCCTAGGGTTCTTTTCACTTGGAGCAGTAACAGCTGTGAAACTGCAGTGTCCTACAATTCTCTAAAACAAAGTGATTGCCTCTAATTATTCATTTTCGTGCAATTAAACCAAATGCAATTTTCTCCCATTCAAGTCAGTAAACACCACACTTCCCCTAGAATAAAAACCTTAGGAAGCTGGTCTGTTTTTAGGCAGCAAGTCAAGTGTAGAGTGCCAAGGCTTAGAAGGGAAGTAGTCAGGTAATCCTATAGGAAGGAGGAGCAGAAGAAACTCTAGGGTCTACCTTTCAGATGAGCCAGTGAAATAGTACTGATGTTAGAAAAAAAATGCAGTGAGTGATCTGGCCAATTCACAGAGTTGATCTTAAGTCACTAAGATTGCTTCCCTATAACAAGGATAAACATTGCACTCACTCACTGACCAGTGCAGTTGCACAGATGAATGGAAAGACACATGTGCCCTGAAGAGGCTCACAACCAGCTACTGAAAACCAGAGGACAGTCTGGTGCAGTGGCAGATGTCTTGACTGAAAAGGGATAACAGAATACAGGCAAGGCACCTAAAACAGAGGGGCCAGCACCTATGTTGGTTTTTGGTGGCAACTGGGAGTTAACCAGCAAATATGAAGGGAAAAGTACTGCTGCTACAAAGCAGAGAATATTCAATAACGAAAGGAAAGATGGCATGTGGACCTGCCATGGTAACCTAGTGGCTAAAGTCTTCACCTTGCATGCACCAAGATCCCACATGGGCACTGCCTCCCGTCCTTACTGTTGCACTTCCCATCCAGCTTCTTGCTAGTGGCCTGGAAAAGCAGTCATGGATTGCTCAAAGCCTTGGGACCCTGCACCTACATGGGAGAACCACAAGCTCCTGCCTTCAAATTGGCTCAGTCCCAGCAGTTACAGATGCCCGGGAAGTGAACCTGCAGACATAAGATCTGTCTCTCCTCTTTAAATCTAATGAAAATAAATGTTTAAAAAGAAAAGATGGCATTTTCAAACCCTGGTCTAATAAAGGGGAAAAAAATCCCAACTACAGCCAAAACAAACAGGTAGGTGGACATCACTGGTTCTGTTAACATTTGGAGAGAGACCATTGAAAGTTTTATTGTAATACATGAAAGCATATTACATCCCTTTGGGAAATCACTATGTAATTCTATAGCTTTGGCAGAATGATTCATGAAAGGAATAGAATTGCAATGCTTGAAAAGTGTGTATGTTGGGCCTGGTGGCGTGGCCTAACAGCTAAAGTTCTCCCCTTGAATGCACCAGGATCCCATATGGGCGCCAGTTGTAATCCTGGCAGCTCCACTTCCCATCCAGCTCCCTGCTTGTGGCCTGGGAAAGCAGTCGAAGATGGCCCAAAGCTTTGGGACCCTGCACCCGTGTGAGAGACCTGGAGGAATTCCTGGCACCTGGCTTCAGATCGGCACAGCACTGGCTGTTGCTGTCACTTGGGGAGCGAGTCATCAGATGGAAGATCTCTATGTATCTGACTTTGTAATAAAAAATAAATCTTAAGAAAAATAGTGTATCTTATTAAAATGTGTATTCCTGGGGATGCTGCAAATTGCTCAAGTGTCTAATCCTCTCCTTGCAAGCACCAGGATCTCATATGAGTGCCAGTTCATGTTCTGGCTGTTCTACTTCCCATCCAGCTCCCTGTTTATGGCTTAGGAAAGCAGAGGAGGGTGGTCCCAAGTGTTTGGGATCCTGCACCAGCATGAGATCCAGAGGAGGCTCCTGCCTTCAAATTGGCTCAGCTGTAGCCACTAAAGCCATCTAAGGAATGAACCAGTGAATGTAAGATTTTCATCTCTTCTCTGGAAGTCTCATCTGTCTTTCCAATAAAAGGTATTTTAGAATTGTTTTAAGATTAAATGTTAATTCCTAGATAGGATATCCTGAAAGTATACCAACAACTGATGCAAAATACTTGGAAATTTAATCTAGAAATAATCTAAAGTTAATCTAAAAATCATGAGACCTAAATTCTAATGGTAGGAGCTTTCTTGTACCAAATTTTCATAGCAAAAGGTAGAGCAACAGTCTCTTTCCACAAACATCCTCCTGGATTGGCCTTAGTTTATAACTTGTGTTTTTCATAGTTTCATTCATTTGCTCAATTGACCATAAGGAAACCCAAGTTGGCCAAGTGAGTTATGACGAGGCACAGCACCTCTCCTGGAGTAGCCCCACTGGGTCTGAATGGTAATTTGAAGAATGCATGACAGACCCAAGACTGCCAGGAATGCCAAAGAATTGGTGCCATCAGGATTAGGAGGACGTAGAAGTGTTCTTCAGAGTTGACATCCCTGCAACTTCGTTTCCAGGTCTGAATTTGCAATCTATGCCTCAGCCCAACACACAAAAATGACACCTGTGTCACTCTGCCCCTTCCTCCAGACTCCGAGACCTTACACTCATCATTCCTTCAGAGAAAATTGAGCTGTCAGCATACCACCCCACTGACTGCCTCTTCAAGGTGCCCAGGTTTGTGAGGGCTGTGCAAGATGGGAAAAACAAAGCAGCTTCTCAGATTGCCACATCTTTCAACAGTGAAGGCAAAAGCAGCCTTGGAAGGGCAACAAAGTCCATACCCCACAGTGCCCATCTACCAATAGCTCCTCCATGATTCACACCGTAGTGGCTCTTTAACACATCTTGCACATGTGATGACAAACAAGCAGTTGGAAAGCTGATAAAGACACCACAAAACATACCACAGAACAGATGGGAGTGTTTAATATGGCACACTACCAAAGCTGTGTCACTTTTTACAGAGGCAGGAATGAAACCATGGCAGGATCAACCAACCAGCCCCCACCTATGTCCAGAGGAGATGGCTTACAATTGTAACAGCTGTAACAGTAGCACCGAAGACTTCCCCCTCTGTCTGCAAAGTATCAGTATGTCATTTCCTTCCTGCTGGATTCCACAGCCTCCGATAGTCAGACCATGTAATTCTTTTGAATGATCTCTACGTATCTCTGATGGAAGCAATCAATGAATACTGAAGGCAGAATGTGCACAGAATACCTCTAACTATTCCTTGACCATTACCTCCAATCACCATGGGGAACCAATGCTCAAGCCAGTATGCATAATTAACCTACCTAGAGACATTACAGCCAAAACATGCATGAAGGTCATCCCAGCATTTCAGAGGCAGTGTCTTCAGCAAGTGCTCTCATTGTAAAGATAAAAGGTATAGTCCCCATCATTACCTACCACACAGTATCCAGGTGTATGTAAGCCAAATTCAATTTAACAAAAGCTTCAGAATATACTTAGTCCATTAAAATTTCTGGTCTTCAAAACTTGGAATATTTTTCTAATTATAAAGCTAAAATGGTCAAATTCTCAGGCCAACAGCCCGCATCTCAAAAAAAGAAATGAAATCCTCTTACCTTCACCTCTTTTAAAGATCAAAAAGCACACTATCACACTGGGAGGTACCTGCTACTTGTGACATGACCAGCATAATCCTAAATTCTGATCCTCATGAGAAAAACCGAGGATGGACTAAAGACAACAACTATTCTGGACCCTTAAATGCACACAGATCAGAGGGAAGAGAGAATAAAGACAGGAAACCTGAAGAAGAGTTTACTGAACCAAGAAACCAACCAACTTGAAGTGGTCCTACACCTTCAGTTCTTCAGACACAGGTCAAAGCCAAACACAACCCTCAGAGAAGGCGGAGGCTTGAAGAGTCACCAGATGGGGCACTGAGAGGCCCTCAGAGATCCAGGGTTTCTGAGGTAAATGCAAGAGGGACAATGGGCTTGGTGAGAGCTGGAGGATAAACTCCAAGAATGGAGTATCTGCTCCTTGTAGACCTTGAACTGAAGTGCATAAGCAGGAAGAGGAAACAGACAAGTTAGGAAGAGCAATCCCAGTTGTTGACTGTTGACTGGCAGCCTGGGGACAAAACTTAATGTTTGAACATCAGATGTCCCATGTGGAAGAACTGGTTGTCCTCAAATTTCCTGTTTGGAACAGTCCATGGATGTGCTAGGATGTCACAACATGAACCCAAAACATACTCAAATATTGTCATGTCTCCAAGTAGCTATGTAGCTTTGACAACCTCAAGGGCTCCAACGAACTATGCAGCTTGCTGAGTTCTTGGCACAACCAGGCAGCACTAAAAAAAAAATTTTCATCTATGGCATTAAATAAGGTTCCTTTAGTATTCTCAGCAAAACTGAGTGAATGTATTTTAGCACCAAGTAACCAAAATAAAGTAATCTGATTAGCTGTGAACAGCTCCCTCTCAAAATACCAAAGAGGGGAGAAGGGAAGCAAAGCTGGGTTCCCAGTATTTTCTGGGTTATTGATACACATGTTGTGTTTGAATTATATGTGAATATGTTGCTCATTCTACCTATCCTGTCAAGATATGAAATCATCTCCATTCTTTAGACTAATGCATTTGGTGTATAACGATTTGTAAGTATCATCTTTACCAAGTTACATTTCATCTACATAAAATACCTTCTTTGTTATGGTCATGAATCCAAGAAATAGTACATGTTTATATATTTAACATCTACATATCAAGCCAATTTGTCAAGATGATTAAAAGGGTTAAATCATTTTTTTAATAAATCTTAGACACATCCAACACAAGGGCACTGTAAGAAAACTCTGCCTTTGAGCCTCAAGTACACGGAGAACTCAGGAGGCTTCAGAATACTACTTTTATTCATCTGAATTTAGAAGCACATGAGAGATCCATGAAACAAATGAATATTTTCTGAAATGGCAGTTTTTCTTCTCTAACAGACTGATGGAATTGTAACTCCTTATGAAGGACTACACTATTATATGGGGAAAATCAGCCAAGGGGTGAGAATGGGAGGGAGGAAATCCCAGACTCTACAGAACTATCATAAAATTAAGAACAATGTGTATTAAAGCTGTATTTGAAGAAAGGGCGTAGATTTGAAGCCCAAAGGGCTTACAGCCCTCTCACAATGGAAGACACCTCCAGGTATCTAACAGAAAAAGTTTGAATACATTTATTTTTTTAATTTATTTTAATGATCTTATTTGATTAGGTGACAAAGGATTAAGGGCTACAGGAAAGTGGGCAATAGCATTGTTTCCATACTAATAATTTGTTTCCCTGTATCTGGGGCTCAAGGGAGAAAGCAAAGGGCAAAACCCCACCCAGCCTCCCACCAATCCCAGGTCCCCGATGTGAGGCATGCTCCAAGGGTCCTGCTCAAGCAGTTTTGATAGTTCAATAGGTATGAATTGCTGCCAATCTCACTGTTCCAATCACGATGAAACCTATTCAGAATCCACTGGCTGACATAGTCCCTTCATGGTTGGGGTTCTGAGATCAGCAGTTCAGTTGGAGGGATCTCCAAAGAAACTTCATCTGAGATGATCCCAAACCTGATTCTTGTGTGAATTTGCCAGTACAGGGTCTGGCACAATCTGTCGCCCCCATCAGTTTATGCACATGCTGGTCATTGCAATTGCTGGGTCAGTTCTGTTTCCAGCCCTGTCATCCACTTGAACCAATGGGTGTTGTAGTCCAGCCTGATCCTACTCACTTCATATTCTGTCCTCACAAACCTGTGGGAGCTGCGGCCTAGCTGGAGAAACTCCCCATAACCCACACCAGGCCTGCTCCCTACTCTGGTTCCCATGAATGCCAGTATGTACTGCAGACTTGTTCAATCTGTCCCACATCCCATTTAGCCCTGGCACTTGTCAATGGACATTGAAGCCTAGTTCAACCCAACCAACCTACTATCCAGTCCACACACATACTGGCAGGTGCCTTTCTGTCTAGCCACCCCTGCCCTGGTTTTCGTCCTCTCCAGTGGAAGTGCTTACCCACGAGGGAAGTGCCCACTATCTCCCTACTAGGCCACTCCAACTTCTGGATTGTGCACTATCCAGGTAGTTCTGGCATTTAACTTAACAGAATTGGCCCCCAGTGCCAGCCTCTGCCATCTAATATGGCAAAGCCCAACCCTCACCCTCTAATTTTGCTTGCACCAGTCGGAACAGTCAGCCCAATCTGGCCCTTCCCCAATACATGTTTTATACAAGCGGCCAAGACTCAAAGTACAGGAAAAGCCTAAACCACACATGAACAAGTCTTTTCTGATATGTGTTCTCCCTCAAGCCTGAAATGAGGAAATCCTAGGAAGATTTTCCCAATGGGGATGCTTTCCCATGAGTACTGGGCATAGGCTTTACCATCACAGGAACATTGGCTCTTATCCATTAGGCTACCATGATGTGTCTCTTCCCTACAGAAGATGATTTCACTGAAAGCAGTCCTGTCCCCACATGGATCAAACACTGCCCAGTGTAGTAACTGCCACTAGGGTGTTCTCTTAGCATCACTGCAGTAAAGACAAACTTCTAAAGCAGACAAGAAGTGTAACAAATGTGGTAAAATTAGGCCTTGCAGAAACTGAGGTTAAAATTTATTCGCTATTTTCTCATTCCTAACTATGCCCAGCCATGTTGGCTAATCTAGGCCAGGGATTCTACAGTGAGTTATCATTTCAATGTACCTGCAACAACAAATACACAGGTCCCAAATTTAGTATCTCCTTCTGGTATTAGTGCTCCAATGGAGTATTAATACTCAAATATTAAATTTCCTTGCATGTTGAACTCAATTATCTTGCCTTTGTGTACTATATAATGTATATTATGCACTATATAATGTATATAACATATATTATATAAAGGTATATATAAACATGTGTTTATGTGTATATGTATTTATATGTTCACCTATATACACCTATATATTTATATATATATTACATGCACTATGTATCATCTCTTAGCCCCAGTCTTCCAGACAGTTGGAAATGAGACACAAGGTTTCATGAGGGCATTTAGTTTGGGAAGTGACTCCAAGCAAAAGTGAGTGAGTAGGAGAATGGAAGTGCTAGAAGGAAAAAATAAGGCTTCATCAGACAACCTTTGGTACTAAAAATGGTGCTAGATGCCACCCAATGTTCTGAAAAATCTAAGAGTGCCTCTGAGCTGTGCTCCTGGGAGAAAGGGGGCGTGGCAAGGAGGAGTATGAAGTGATGTGCAAAGGGTATGCTATACAAAAACATTTAAGGCCAAATTCAGTCTCAAATGTTTTGTTCCTACTGTTGGGAGTTCATATCCGGGTAGAACTATCAAGTTTGTCATTCTGTCATTTGTTTTTTAAACAGCTTCAAGTCTTTATTAACTCAACATCAGCCTAAATCTGTGACATCTAGCCTCCACTTTTAAAGAACCCAAATGGTTGAAAGAGCAGGCAAGATTATCATCTGTCCTAAATTCACCAGATTTAGTCAATTCTCAATCCTAATAGTACAGGACAAGGAATGTAATATTCCAAGAATCCAGTGCTTGGTAAAGTTTAGATCTACAGAACTGCTTTTGAATGTCACCACAGAAACCTGAGGACACAAGAGACAGAGGGTCTACAAAGAGAAGCACATTCCTCCTGATTAACCATGCCAATATGCTTGCAACACAATGCAAATTTTCCAAAGCTTAAAACTTACTAGGGGATGATATCTGAAGGGACAACCAAAATGTGGCATGCATAAGCAGATTGTTCAGCAGCTTTAGAAATTTTGACACTACATAAACATGGAGAAACCTTGAAGGCATGCTACAAACAACCAATCACAAAAGGACACTGATTCAACCTATGAGGTACCTAATTAGTCAAACTCAGTAGAACAGTGGCTCCCAGGAGCCTGCAGTACAGATTTAAACACGAGAACACTGAAAGTTCTAGAGATAAAGAGTTGCACAACAACAAAAATGCACTTAATGACAAATAACTGTAATTAAGGATGGTTAAAATGAGGAATTTTCCATTTTAAAAATGGAAAGGATCCAGCACAGTAGCCTAGTGACCCAACTCCTCACTTTGCATATGCCCTGGATCCCATATGAGTGCTAGTTCATGTATGTCCTGGTATCCCCTCTTCCCATCCAGCTCCCCGCCGGCCTGGGAAAGCAGTCAGGGACGGCTCCAAAGCCTTGGGACCCTGCACCCAGGCAGGAGACCCAGAATTGGCTCTGGGCTCCTGGCTTCGTATCAGCTCAGCTCTGGCCACTGTGGCTACTTGAGGAGTAAAGCATCAGACAAAAGATCTTCCTCCGTCCTCCTCTGTATATCTACCTTTCCAATAACAAAAAGTATTTTTAAAAAAGAAAATTAGAGAAACAACTAGAAGTCTCCATGCAGCAAGCTCATCTGGGTCCTAGCCACTTCCTACTGTGGGAAAACCCTATTTGTATAAACTGTTTGGCAAAAAAACTGAAATTTTAAAACACAGGAACAGATTCCTCAATATTTACCAAAGTTAGGTCATGAAAACACAGAAAGCCTGAACAATGTTGTGACTGGATCAATAATAAGTCTTAGCAAAGAAAAGCCCAGGACCAGATGGCTTCAGTGCTGAGTTCTACCAAGCTTTTCAGAAAGAGCTAAAAAAAAAAACTCTTAAAGGGAATCCTCCATCATCTGATGAGACCAGAATTACCGTAATTACGAAACCTAACAAGAATTTTAAGTAGAATGAATGGCCAATGCCCCTAATAAAGGCAGATGCAGAAGTCCTCTACAAAATATTACCAAATTGAATCCAAGATCATCTATCCCAATCCGGTGAGATTTATCCCAGGAATGGTTCAACATAGTTAATAAATTTGACACATTATATCCACAAAACAAAGGCCAAGAACTATGATTATCTCAACAAACAGAGTATTCAATACAATACAATACAATATCCTTTCATGACAGATGATCTTAACATCTTGGGCATGGAAGGAAAATACTTCGATACAATCAAGGCAATACATGACAAACCCACAGGCAGCACCATACTAGCTGAAGAAAACTGGAAGCATTTCCACTAAGCTCTAGAACCAGATAAGGATATCCACTATTACTGTATAAATAGTTCTGGAAGTTTTAGCCAGAGTCATTAGACAAGAAAAAGCAATTAAATGGATACAAACTCAAAAGGAGTAAGTCAGATTATCTTTATTTGCAGAAGACAATTATGTAGGGGAACAAAAAGAAACTAAGTGACTATTAGAACTGATGAGAGAATTCAAAGTAACCAAGGACTTTAAAAAGCTGTACAACAAGAATTTAACAATAAAGGAAAAAATGAGAAATGGAAAAATGTTCCAAGTACACCGATTGCCTTTCAGAGCAGCACTTAAGGCATAACTGCCTTCTCTCAAAATCAGGAGATTTGCCATGGTGACAACCTTGGTCCCTCTGTCCCTAACTTGCAGAACCATTCTCTCGCAGCCTGCACTCACAACCCGGCAATTCCCAGCTTCCAGTGCTTCTTTGAGCTCTGCATTTCTGGCATGCAGGGACTGAACTATCTAGTAGAATTAATACATGCACAATTTTCTCACAAGCGGAAATGTTTTATTCTTGGGCCACAGCACAGTAGCCGCTGCCTTTTGACGAGTTACTGCTTTGGGCTATGAAAACCACTTCCTGAGGAAGAGCACCTTAGTCCTCACATTCCTTGCAGCTGATCTTCAGAAGATTCCAGAGCTGCTTTCATGGTTTGAGGCCTTCAGCGCTAGGGATCTGAGTGGACTTACACCTTGGGAAGCAGGTCTAACTAACAGCCGCGTGTTCAGTTGTTTCTGCCACGGTTTGGGCAAGCCCTTAATTTTCCCTCACTGTTTTCTTTGGAGAAAGACTCCAATTCCTCTCCCTTGCTCTTCCACTTTACAGCCATTACTGATAGGTAAATAAACAGCTCACACCTCACTACTTTTGCTTTCTGAACAACTCCAAAGTTGTATTATGTAAAATCTCTTTAGAGACTTATATGTCCTACTAAACAAACACACAGCACCCTGTATGTTTTTTTTAAAAACCCTGTCACCCTTCACTTCAAGTTAGATCAGTTCATCCAGAGACTACTACCTGGCTTGGGTCACATCTTGTCAGGTTTGGGTTTCCCCCTCCAGAGAAGTCTCATCTTTTCCTGCTTTCCTGGTGAGGCCTCACTAGAACTTGAAAATGTTCCTTCAGGGCACAGGTAGTAACTATGATCGGGCTCCTGGTATCTGTTCACTTTGAACTTCTACTTAGTAAATTCTCTGTTATACTGCTAGGCCTTTCCTGGTTTAAAAAAAAAATCTGTAACCACTCAGTATCACTATCCCAGGCTGCTGCCACATCCCATTAAGAATGCTGCCCCATACACGTTAAAACAAGATGCTCCCTCATGGCAGATGGGAACTCTGACCAAGTGTCACAAGCAGCGACCTTTCAATCTTCACTAACCAAAGTATGCAGTGCAGAAAATGAAGACAGATCCTGCCTGTAAGCTGTATGAAGCCAAAGCCTAGATGTTCCCATTTCAATTTCTTGCCGAGTTTCTGAAGGAACACTTGGTAGCATTTTCTGGACCCAGACGAAAGCACTTGAGATCTTGCCCATGTGTGTATGGGTATCTGCATGTATGTATATTAAGGCCCATTACCCTTTATAATTAGCAACCATCATCTCCCAGCTTAAGGTCTCACTTTTTGCCCTTCAACTCTTATAAAATACCAACATTTCTTCTAGCTTAGTCTTTTCAATCTATCACTTTCCTTTTCTGGTAAAACCAGGAAAAATTTTTCAAAGCATTCTCCTTCCTCTTAAATTTTCTAAGGGAAGCTAATTTCTAATTAGACAAAATACCTTATTTTGTTGTGATATAATAATTCCATAGGCTCCTGGATTTTTCTGTATCTTCTCCCCAAGTTCCCTCCCCACTCCCACTGATGTCCCCTATATTACTAAAATAGTATAGTATAGTCCTTCGTAACAGTCGTAGTCCATCATTTGGCTATTTAAGTGTATCCTGACACTGCAGATATAGGGACCATTGCAGAATCCAGTATCCCATTGTCAAAATATATTTAACAGTTTCAGTGGAAGTCCATCTTTGATTTGGGATTAGAGATGCATACTGCATTTTATCTTCACATCTGGATATGATAGTCTGAATTAGAGTTACTATACATCCCCTTAAATGAAAATCCATAAACAAAAACATGAAGTTAGATTTACAACACCATGAAGTTAACATGCTACTGAATGACCAATGTGTCGCTGATGAAAAATACAAACTTCTTGGAGAAAATGATGCTGCTGTATGAGCTACGAGTCAGTGAAGAGTCTAAGAAAAGCTATTTTGAAGAAATGAAAATAAAAACAAATGTTAAAGCACATGAGATGCAGTAACTGAAATAAACTGCTGTAAGAAGGTATTCTCCTTTACCGTAGGTAGAATACAACTTAGTACTCAGAAGTCATCAGGAAGAGTGCTAACAGAACTGAAAGACCTGCCATATGACCCAGCTATCCTACTGCTGGAATATCAAAAAGAAGTGAGATCTGCATATGAAAAAGCTAGTTGTAATCCTATATTTACAGCAACACAGTCTACCACAGCGAAGATGGGATCAACCCAGATGCCCGTAAGAGGCGTGGACCAATAAACTGTAGTCCATCTACTCCACTGAATGAAATTCTATCATTTGCAACCAAATGGTCCCAACTAGAAACCATTATGCTCAGTGAAACAAGTCAATCCCAAAAGGACAAATATGTTCTGATGAGGTGAACTTCATTCAAAATAAAAATCAATAGCTCTTTCAATGTTGTTGTTTTAATATTTTCATCTATTTCAGAAGGGGAAGTTTATGTTCCATTTTCTGGTTCACATCCGAAATGCCTGCAATAGCCAGGGTCAGGCCAGGAACAAACCTGGGAGCCCAGAACTCCATACCCAGTTCTCCCACATACATGGCAGAGGCTCAGTATTTGAGCTATCACCCTGCTTCCCAAAATATGCATTATCAGGACACTGGATTAGAAGCAGAGGAGCTGAAACTCAACCTAGGCATTTAAATACGGGATGTGAGCATCCCCAGTGGCAGCCTAACCCTCTGTGCCACCTTGCCCACCACAGCCCTGGAATTTTCAATGTAGGTAGTACAGTAATTGTACTAACTCATTTATCCATCTCAGCCCAAGTATATATACATGTCTTAAGATCAGCCTCACTCATTTTTGCCTATTAACAAAATCTACTTTTTTTTTTTATAGGCGACACTATACTGCAGTGATCTATTGGCCAGACTTATTCAAGCAGAAAATCTAGAGGAAACCCAAATCATGGTTGATTCTGAAGGGACTTCTGTGCCCTGTGCAGTACACAATTCAGCTTCTCCCAGGGCTTATCTTCGAGGCCTGCAGGCCTATCTGCCAAACAGATGAATTCTTAGTCTACTCTTGGTGAGCCGAGTTTGGTCACAGGGGTATGATATGCAGTCTATCAAAATCTTGTAGATAAGTTGCATAAACCTTGTTCCTCCAGGGCCTTCCTTTTTAAACTAAACGTCATGAAGATAGTTCATCACTTCCTACCTTAGCCTGAGTTTCACAACTAAAGACTCTCCACCACAGCCTTCTTGAAAGTTGTGTTTCCATTGTTTCAAGTTCTGGTTTGAAACCTTGACTGAAATAGCAAGCTATTCCACCACCGAAAACTAAAAAGTCCAATCCCTTCCTTAGCTCGCCTAGAGCAGCAGTCCAAGCTTTTCTACAAAACCCAAAGTGTAAGTGTTTTGGTTCTATCTGTGAAACCCAACACATTCACAACTGCAAGAATCAGGGCACCCTGCACTTGTTAAGATATTAACATCCATCACAAACACTCAGCCTGGTTCAAACAGCACCTTGCCTGCAGACCAGGTTGGCATAAGTTTCACAGTCACCTAAGCTCAAGATGCAAGTCTCATTGAGCAGAGAGGAGAGATCAAATTTCAGACATGTTCATTGAAGACAGCAGTTATATTGGAAAATGTGATTTAAAGATACAGACGTCTCTCACTCCCTTTACTACAGACCTCCCTGTGGGAGACAACAGGACCAGACCGCCACTTGAGAGTGATCAGTCACTGTCCCGGTAGGTCAGTGGGTCTGGGAGAATAGACAAGAACTAGGTCACATTCACCCAGGCATACACTTACTCTACAGGCAAGCATGAGCGGGAACAGTACATCCTTCCAACTATACCTAACACCCAGAGTTGTTCAATTTTCAATGCCTAAGTAAGTTTGAACATAGTTTGTGCTCAATAATGCTTGTTGAATTAATGACAAAATGAACTCTACTTCAGGATAGACAAAACTGCAGTTTTGAACTTATGGGAGTATGTAACAAAACACCTGGCCCATCCTGAATGCACCAGCCAAAATGACCAACTTTAAGGAAATAGGCATCTAATCTCATAGGAATGCATAGCTGCATCATAAAGCCCTTCGGCTATGCTGTTCTGCTCAAAATGATGTTCTGCCAGCCTCCTGGATGGTTCTGCTAATGTTATGTCTTAGCTGAAGAATGCCGACTAAAACGAAAGACTTGATATTATATAGTTGCTGCAAGTAACTTTCTTCTCTTCAACTGCATGCTCATTAACATGACAGATTATATAAAGTGAGCCAGATCTTATAAGATAGTGTTGTTCAGTAGCTCCTTCAGAAACATCCGGGTAATTCGAAATCACAAGGAAAAGTAAGCTATACCTAAGCCTTTTGCTCGCCTGTCTTTACTACTGATAGCAACAGTAATGCACTTCGCTAGACATCCAGAAGTATTAACCTACAGTTGGGAATTGTGCTGACAAGGATCAGCAGTGAATAAAACAAAGTCGTCCCTGCCATCATGAAGCAAAGGTCCAACAAGAAAGTAAATTGTGAAACAGATAATTAAGTGATGGGGCAGAATTGCTGTGCAGATTAAGCCAAAGACTGCAGCACTGGCATCCCAGCTGAGTGCCCATTGGAGAGCATGCTGCTCCAGTTACAGTCCAAATCCCTACTGGTATCTGGGAAGGCAACCCTAGATGGTCCAGGTGCTAGGGCCTCTGTCACTCACGTGGGAGACCTGGATGGAGCTCCAGGCTCCAGACTCAAGTGACACTTCTGGCTCATGTAACCATTGGAGTGAACCTCAAAGAATCCCCCTTTACCCTTTCCTCATCCAACTTTGCCTTTCAAGTAAATAAGTGAATCTTCAATAAAAAGTTGTGAAAACGCAGCTTTGGAAGCCAAGACAAGACAAAATGCCAGTTCCGAGTCTGGAAGAACCAGACGGGGTGACAAATTCTGGAATTGGAAAAATTGATTTCACTTAGGCAGAATGAGAAAGGGGAGCCAACATTGCAATGTACAGTGGGTCCAGATCACCAAGGACCTGACTCAGCATTCTGCACTTGCCCTTAGAGTCATGGAAAACATTTGACGAGTTACAAAGGGTTTCCGATGACCCGATTTATGTGTGGAACTGCTTTGTTATTGCCGAGATTGCTGACATATAGTTGTGGGAATGGACTGGTGTAAAGCATAATATACTTAGTGAAACTACTTGGGAGGCAATTGTCAAGTGAAATGATGGGCAGCAAGATGCAACGGGAAGCACAGATAAACTCAAGACTATGAGGACTGGACGCTAACTTCTACCAGCTAAGTGCTTGGCAGACATCAAGTAGCTATTTTCATCCCATGCTGCCATAAAGGTAAATTTACAAGGAATTGACTCATTTATTTGCTGAATAAGTAAAACTGCAATCAAACCTAAATGACAAAGTACTTTATTCTTAAGACTTTGGAAAATCTCCTCTCCTGCCCGTTTGTCCTCCCTGGAATTGGAAAGGTTTCTCCTCAAACTGATAGGATGTTAACCAGAACTGCAAAAGCATTTGTAATATTTCATCTAGAAATTCCACTTTGAAAAATAAAACTGAAGAACATAATCCAAAGGCAGGGAGTAATCAACCTAAAGACATGGAAAGTCATGTTACAGGAGATGAATAATCCAATGAGGACTGCAACAGTGAGCACAGGAACCAGAATTAGACCCCACCTTCACAGCCACATACTATGTCCTTTACTACTTCAGCATCACCATCTTTTGGCTTTGAGAAAACTGCTCCATCTGCTAGAAATCTAAGCATGATGCCATTCTACTGGATCTCTCAAGACCTAAGAAATAGGTATCATTGAGTTGAGCCACAGAAGTCTATAGTGGTAGAACTGCTTTTTGCCACTCAGATGTCACTGTGCAAAGCTCTGAGTCTTCAAGAAGCCCAACCTGATCTAAACCCTACAAGGGCTCGTAGTGAAGCGGGCATCGTGCTTAGCAAGAAGCCGAAAGAACAGGGGTGAAAGGACCTGACAGATCATACAATCAGTAGCAAATGCAATATTTGAACCTGAAACCAACGTCCTTGTCCCTGTACAATGCCACTTCCTCTTCCCAGTTATCAGAGAGGAAACAGGCTCGTGGATGATGGATCAGTGGCAGAGCCAGCATCAGAGTGCGTATCTCCCAAATCCAGAGACAGAACTGTGACAGCAGCTGTCGCACACGAGCCACACACCAACCACTGAGTAAATGGAAATAAAAATTGACCATCTATTAACCACATTACAAATCTTAGATTCAATGAGCTTATTTTAATTATTTTCCATGATACAGTTTATTATAGGGATTCCCCCGACCCTATCTTTCCCTGCTCTTATTTCCCTCCCATATTACAGCAAAAACAGTCCTGAACCTAGTTACAAGTTCAACACTGTGCAATTCACAACAGGACATTGTAGGTATTAACAAAGGCAGAACATCTAGCATTGTTTCATCGATGTGTATTTAACTGTTTCGCTGCAGGAGTCAAGATACATACTGCAAAGTATAAGATCTGCAGGAGGAAAAACAGAAGTCTGCCACAGAATGATCCAACTCCAAAAGAAATGCAGAGAGAATCCTGCACTATCAGAAAATCAGATGGGTTGAACGGGAGAAAAAAATAAATCCCAAGCAGCCAGCAAGTGCCCCTTCTACCCCATAGAACTGTGCAAGGTACTTTATCCATCCAAAAATCACAACCGAAAAGGTGAGACAAAATGAGGTATTTACCCACAACTACCCAGCCTATGTGGTACTATCTGAACTTATGTCTGATGCAAACCTATATTCTTTCAACACATAATTAATCTTGCCTTCCACTCCAATACTCCAGCCTCTGAGAAATATTAAATCTAGCATCCTAAAACATTGGAGCCAGTCAACATAAGGGATCGACACTCAATAGCCCTTCACTGGAATACTCTATGCCAAGAATTCAAGAACACTGAAAGAAATAGTCCCCAGTGTTATAAATTCATAATCCTAGAGAAAAAGTTATGGTGACACTAAACATACAGAAACCTTCAGAAGTTTGGGACATCCTTTACCTGTGCCCTCTTTTCTATCTTAACTTACAAGTTTGTTAATCTTGAATTTCAGAAACAACCTTAATGGTAAAGTCCATGCTCCAAATACATGCACTTTCATGTCTTTATTGTCAAATGCAAATAATGTAAAATTCAGTATTCATGTATTCATGCTATTAAGCCTTTTTCATCATTGCTCTGAGTAATGGTCTTGTTGGGGACATCACTGAGGTCTAACGCCCTGCATACTCCCAGTATTCTATCCTGTTCCTCTCTAAGTAACCTTCCTGTTTCCTTCATGGTCTTGTACTTTTTCACTGGCCTTGTAGCATCCAGTGACATACCTTCCTCGCTCTTACACTCAGTATTTCACACATTCAAAGCTATTTTCTCCCTGCCCCGAAAGCAGAAACTAACCTAACTTCTACATGGAATATATAAGACAAATGTCTTTGGTAGAATGAAATATCTGGGGCCAGACACACACACTGACTTACTCCACTTTGTCAATGCATACCATTAGGGAAGGCAAGGGAAGTTTTCTAGATACTCACTGGTATCAGTTTAATGCATGAAATAACCATTCACCTACCAAATATTTGCAATGCACAATAACTAATTCAATTGGCTCTTGTCTCTCCATAAAAAGGAATCTGCACTAAAATTCGTACTGTACAGATTAAAACCAACACAGCTTCAGGCATTGAACTTTATTGAGTTCTCATCCACTAAGCTATCCAATTCAACAGAACTGATGTTGCAATTCATAGCCACCAATGCCCAAGGAAAACAGAGCCAAGCAAAACGCTGAAAAGTTATGAGTTTAGCATAAAAGGTGACAACTCCCAAAGTAATCAGACAAAATAACTGAAAGCAGGTTGTTTTCTTATTTTAAATACAGTGGCTTTCAGTGCTGAATAGACTATCATTTTTACATCTGCAGGACAGATACATTACAGACTTTGTGCAATCACTCTCCTTTTCATCTCCTCATGCAATTCACCATCTACCCACCAGGACTGGCACCAGAAAGAGGACATTTCCCTGGACTTGGAATTAGGTCAGCTGGCCTCAAGTCTCAGCTTCACTTCCTTCTGTGTGACCTTGAGTACACGTCTCAATTTCCCTCTCTAGAGCAGTGATAAAATTATTCTCACCTCACAGATGGGGACTGGTGGGGAGAGGAGGAAGGAAGTTTGAGTGCCTACTATCACCTCACATTCATTTTCACCACAATCCTGTGAAGTGGGGTATTCTATTTCTTGCCTATCAGATGAAGAAAGTGAGTTTCAACAAGTCAACTTTCAAAGTCATGTGAAGTTTCAGAGCTGAAATTCAACCATTTCTGTCTGATCCCTGATCTTCACAAAACCATTATACCCCTTATGTGCAATGTATAAAAGCTAAATTGTTTTAATTACTGCAAATGTTTCTAGTTATTGCTAAGTATAGAAAGCAGGAGCAAAGAGCAGCAGATACATGCTAAGGTGGCACAGCCTGTCACAGGGCTGGGAGTAGAACCCAGTCCTGCTGGCTTAAAGGCTTTTCCATTAAATCAGGGCTGCACCCCCTCCCAAGAAAAGGCAGGGAGACATTATGCTTGTTTATTCAGGCCAGCTGTTACACGCCTATTTTAAGACAAGCACTTTGAAAATCATGGAAGGTGAGTATCAAGTGTGCCATTAAATATTCCATATTAATTGACCCCTAAGAACTCCCATGTGAGGAGCATATGTTGCCGACTTCCTGTTAAGCAACTGAAAACCTGACTGTTTCTTGCAACATGTATTTTGAAAGCATAAATACCAACACAAAATAAAAGCCTAAGGTCACTTCTTGTGTTAAAAGTGCCCATTTCTATGCTATCCATTGTTTTGTCTGCTAAATACACGAGACTGAAGAAAAATTTAACAAACTTGTGACGGGCCTGTACATAATGCCAAATCTAGATTAGCATATAGGAAAGTATAATCTAGCACTACTCCAAATAGCAGCTAACAATAGACATCTGAGTTTACAAGTACGGTTACAATAGAGAAAAGGGGACTCACTTCAAAGCACACTACTCAATGGCGCCCTGCTTCCCAAGGTTACACAGACATTCCCAATCCAGAACAAAGAATTACATGTCCTAGACCAACCATCATAAAGTACAGTATTAGAGACCCAAAATGACCAGCTATGCTCACTTTCCCCTTCCCTCTCATCATCCTCCCTGCTTTTCCTCTCCAATTGTATTCCTTTCCCCATTATGTCTACCAAAAGTCTAGCTTCCAATTTACACCAAATGCAATGAATGTGTACACCAGATGTGCACAAAATTACCCAGTTGCTACATGCAACATCCTGAGCCAAAATCCTAACTCACTGTCAATGAGGAGCTATTAACAATAGTTACAGGGTCAATCAGAAAACATTCCTCCCAGGGAATACCGTGAGAAAGCAAGACAGCAGGAAAAATAAATGCATTGCACTTCCTCTTCAAATGTGCTGATCGCTTCCTTACAGAAAATACAATTCACTTTCAATGTTCTAATTCCCATCTTGGCTCCACTGTAAGCTACTTGTTAGCCCCAGTAAATAAACCCCTCTCAACCTCAGAATATGGATCACATGAGGATAAATAACAGGGCACGCTTCATGGTGGTGTGTTGATTAAATGGGACAGTGCACAGGAGGTCTTAGAAATTGCCTCGTATGTTTCTGCAGACACAGAAATAGTGTCTGAAAAAAATTCACTAGGCACTCATTGCTTGCAGGTCAGAGCTCTAGTTCACTTAGGCCTCACACAGCCCAGAGAGTCAGGTTCTTCAGTAGCCCTACCTAAGAAATAAGAAAGCTGAGGAATGGACAGGGTCAGTTCCTTTCTGAAAGTCAAACAGAGCATGTTAATGCTATTTGCTATTGTTACCAATGGACCTTAGCTAGCAGATATTTGTTTTTAAGAATCTAGATAGGCTTGAATAGGTCTTGTATATATATAAACATGTTTGAAAGGTATTTAAGAGTCATTTTTCCTACCTTGATGAGTTTACACCTACTCATGTACGCTACAATGTAGGAATCCCCATGTCAAAATCTGGATCTGAAACTCAATAATGGTTAAGCAGGACCAAACCCAGAAATGAGACGAAAAAATTTAAGACGATTCCAGGGATGCTGCCCTGCAACTCTATACACACGATTAAAGAAACTGATTTTGTCTATTCTCTCAGCGAAATGGCAAGCTCATCAATTGAAAGGAAGAATGAAGGAGATGCAGGTTTGAGGAAATAAAAGGTACTGGCCATCACGGAAAGTCAAATGGTTCCAGGGAAATCCTCAAGCTTCTTGGTCTCAAGACCTCTTTGTACTAAAACCAAAAGGGATATTGAGATCCCTCAGCATCAGGGATCATCTGTTTAACCTGTAAGAATTCTGAACTAGAAACTCTCAAAGCCTTTTCCTTCCTTGTAACACCAGCAATGGTGTTGCATGGCCTTGGGAAAAAAACCCATCATGTCCTTAGAAATTAGAAGGGTAAAAAAAATTTAAATGAGATTTCTTGTTACTTCTCTTTGTAAAACTGCCTTTCTAGTAAAGGCAGAAAGATCTTCCATCCACTAGATCACTCCCCAAATAACCATGATGTCCAGAGCTGAGCTGATGTGAAGCCAGGAGCTTTTGCAATCTCCCACATAGGTACAAGGTCTGTATAAACAGAATTTGGGCCATCTTCTCCTGCTTTCCCAGGCCACAAGCAGGGAGTTGGATCAGAAGTACAGCAGCCATGCCACAAACCAGCTCCCATATGGGATGCTGGGACAAGCAGGCTGAGGATTAGCCAGTTGAGCCATTGCACCAAACCCTATGAAGAATTTTGAGCTTTTGCAACCTTAAAAAAAATCTGAAAAACTTCCAGGAGTCCCCCGAACATACTCTGAAAACATTCTAAAGACATACTACTCAGATGATCAAACAGTTTAAATGCCAATTTAAGGTTAGAGATGACAAATTAAGTGGGAGCAGTCAGCCTGGGGTATGACTGCCTCCACCACATTCCTTTGCCCCTTATAGCCAGGGACTAATCAACAAGCTGGGTTCAACCAGGATTTTGTTTACCCAAATGAGCAAGGCAAATCAAGAAAAACCCAGGAAGTAATTGCAATGACTATGGTATTTAAGCCAAGTAGTAATGAAATGAACACATGAGGGCAGTGAAGAGGTAGAAGGGCCAAAGATTTCAAACGATTGCTGGATTTAGGTATTAGAGTAAATCGGAAAGGAAAGGATTGTGAGAGTAGGATGCTTGAAAATTTGCTCAGCAGTGTAACTGGTAGCGACCTCAACTCAGCACCCAGAACTGATTGGAGGAATGCCAAGGGCAGATCCCAATGAAGCCTGAAACCTGGGCCTCTGCCGAGATACTCTTCTCAACATCTAGGAGTTTCTGAAGCCAACTCTCGAACATCTAACCTTTCATGTTCTTTAGCCTTCTCCTCCTCCATCTGCCTCAGGTATCATTCTCTCCAGCAACAGCCACACTCATTCCCAGTGCCTCCCTATGCAAGTCATTGCTCACTCTACTTCATGGGAACATTCTACAATGAAATAGCTGTCCCAATACAATGGCAATGTAAAAACAAGCAGATGTCGGCTATTAATAAGTTCGAGGTTTATCCTGGTAAGTAATACCATGGATGTCCTGAGAAGATTGAGAGGAGAGAATGAAAAAGGCAACTAAAGTTAAAGCAAAATATTTAAACATACTGAGAAAGCAAAGTGAGAAAACATGAGAGGAGATGACCAGGAGACTTTAATGTGGTGAAGTAGAAGCCAGAATTTCAGGAGGAAGTAAATGATCAATAATGCCAATTGCCACACGGGGGTTAATAAAAAAGGTCCCCCTGAATTTGAAAACTAGAAGTGTGAGGTGATCTGTTCTGGAGCAACTCCATGATATAATTTTTCCTATCTTAAAGAAGACTGGACACTTTCCAAAGGCCAGTAGCCTACAGCTCACCTAGACTTTCAATATTTCTGTCCTTAGGGTTCCATCTCCTAGAGAATCCAAGTAAGTCACCAAGTGTAAGAACAGGTGTTCATGAAGCCCTAAGATGACTTACAAAAAAAGCCTTAATTAACTTTAGATTGGTGTCTCACAATCTTACATTATTGCATTAATCAACTAAAGATTACCGACTTCCCAGGCGTCGAACACAAAGGAGGATGAGAGGTTGGCATAATGGGCTAAGCCTCCAACTGCAGCTCCAGCAGCCCATATGGAGCCCAGTTTGAGTCTAGCAGCTCCATTTCTGATGCAGCTCTGTTAATGCACCTGGGAAAGCAATGGAGGGATGGCTTGAGTCCTTGGGCCCTTGCACCTACACAGAAGACCCAGAATAGCTCCAAACTTCAAAGCAGTTCAGCTCCAGCTATTGCAGCCATTAGGAAGAAATCTTCCTGGTTCATACACCAATCTATCCATTCAACTCTACCTTTCCACTAGAAATATTTTAAAAACTAAACAAAAGGCAGGAAGGGGGTGGAGATGCAGTGGGGTATACTACACTCTTTTCAGGCACTTCCAGTCATTTTTTCTGCCTTTCTGTGTCACCCAATATCCTACACGAAACTGCCTTGATCTGGGGACAAGGAGTACAAGGATGTACTTGGAATGCATATGCCAGTATTAAACTATAAAAGTTTAAGACAATGCATGGTTATATTTAGAAAGTTTTCTTTAATCCTTTTAAGAAAAGTATAGTAACAGCATCCAAACCCACTGAATGTAACTTGAAAGAAATCCTGAGGACAATTTCGTGTTCTTGCAGAAATGCTTCAACTTTCAATGCCCAGAGAACAGTATTATATGGAAAAGCATGGAAAGTCTGAAACAACCCAACCTGAATGTAAACACTTTGAGAAATACATTAGATTTACTTCCCTTATATTTAATATGTTTGAATTTGTTGAACTCGAGTCTGAAAATTCTTTAGACAATCCAAATTATGTAACTAATGCCTATTGCACAGCCTGACAAGTAAACTCACAGAAGGTATCACTCCCATTTTAATCCATAATTGAAAATCTCAAAATAAAGATAATCTCATCTGTGACAGATCTATGGTGTTTATTCAGAGACCTTAACCACTGAGGGTGACAACAAGCTAGTAACCCATGATGTACAAGACATCCGCCTGGCCTAGAGGTGGCTCTGCTAAGCTGCATGAGTTTTGAGCCCCAGGGAAAAGGCGGTTTGAGACACAAAAATCGACTTAATACAGACACCGACTTGCTTAGATTTTCACAATCAATTTTTACTTAACTTTATTCTTTACAATAAGGGGAACATGTCCATGGAATACATGTGGTTAATGTTCACTTTATCTCATGGTAAAGATAAAATACAAATTAGTTTGTAACAGACTTACTTTTTAAGTTAAGTTCATCCTGTTACCAAGATGACAAAGAGACTGATGTCTTCAGCCAAGACAATGACAGGATCTGGGCTCCATTAATACTTCCTTTTAGGATAGTCATTCAGCTTATTAGGACACAGATTCAAATCAGTTGAGCAATCATAACTTTTCAGGGTTTTTTAGTTCAAAAAAGGCAGTGATAAGAGGAAAACAAAAGAACATACCACTCAAGATTAAAGAGTCTTAGAGGAGTCATTTTACAGACTCCTTCAGGAAAACTAAGAGCAAGCAAAATACCAGTAAATCCATTTCTTTTGTCAACATCGGTTCCCAACAGTATCTCAAATGCCTAAAATCTGAAGTGAGAGCTTCCAGTTATCTCCCTCCTGGACTATTTCTTGATGGTACACAGTCTTCTTTTAAATTGATATCATCAATAAAACACCAGCCAAGAGCCGAAATAATTCTTAGGCACAACAAAAAGCCCCAAATATCAGTAACCACGTCTCTAACTCCAGAACAATAACCTGCCAAGGTGCCTGTCAGGGTTACTCTGGATGAACAGGCTTTACCCAAAGCTGTTCGCTGTTAGACCAGAGCTGAAGGGGTCAGAATCTAAGCTTTTGCAGCCAGGGCCCTTCTCGGGAAAGAGGCAGAAATGTTTAGTATATTAGCCTACAAGACCTGTAACACTTTGTGATTCTTACATCTTTCAAATATTTTTAAAGTATTTCTATTGGAAAGTCAGATTTACAGAGAGAAGAATGAGAAAGACCTTCCATCCACTGGTTCTCTAAGTGGCCACAACATCCAGAGAAAGCTCAACTCAGCTGAGCTTAACTCAGGAGCCAGAAGCCTCCTTCATCTCTCCCACATAGGTATAGGATCCCAAGGCCCCAGACCATCCTACACTGCTTGCCCTGGCCACAAGCAGGGAGCTGGATGGGAAGAGTAGTAGCTAGGACATAAATCAGCACCCATATGGGATCCTGGCACATGCAAGGACTTCAGCCAGTAGGTTACTATTAAGAACCATGCCTGACGGACTGCAAGAGGACACGGGTGGAGACAGAACCAACCCAGCAACTGCAACCACCAGCTGATCGGGGCAATGGACTGTGCTGGGCCCTATGCTTACTAGAACACGCAGGAATCTGGACTGGGAATGCCTCAAAATTTCTTTGAGGATCTCCCCAGTCGAGACACCAGACTCCGAGTTCTAACCAAGAAAAGACAGAACAAGTCAAGCAACAACCTCAGCTATCTGTTGGCAGCAAAATACTGGGCAAATGGAGACTCTAGAAGGGACTGTGTCAATCAATGGACTCTTCAACGACCACATCGTGCTTGGAGTGGCGAGACTGGCAGCGACCCATGAATGGTGAACTATTAGAACCACTTAATCGAGTATCTCAGAGCATGCCCCACATCTGGGACTTAGGGTGGGTGGGAAACTGGGTGGGGCTTTTTCCTCTATATCCCCCTTTAGGCCTTAAACCTTTTTTACCCCAATATGTAAGGATTGTCAAAATTAAAAATTAAAAAAAAAAAAAAAAAAAAAAACCGTGCCTGGGCCCGGTGCAGTGGCTCAAGTGGTTAAAGGTCCTCGCCTTGCACACCCCGGAATCCCATATGGGCGCCGGTTCTAATCCCGGCAGTCCCCGCTTCCCTTCCAGCTCCCTGCCTGTGGCCCAGGAGAGCAGTCGAGGACGGCCCAAAGCTTTGGGACCCTGCACCCGTGTGGGAGACCCAGAAGAGGCTCCTGGCTTCAGATCAGCATAGCATCGGCCGTTGCGCTCACTTGGGGAGTGAGTCATCGGACGGAAGATCTTCCTCTCTGTCTCCCCTCTCTGTATATCCCCCTTTCCAATAAAAATAAATGTTTAAAAAAAGAAAAGAATGGGACCTGGCACAGTAAAAAAAAATAAATAAATAAGAAATTAATGTGTTTATTATCAGTGAAGTTTTTTATATTCCACATACACTGGTAACTATGAAACATATTTAACACGCCTAAAGCTACTTAGTAAGAGTCACTGAAGAATTTCATGCCAACCTGCATAATACAAACTCATCCGTCTAAGTGTTCAGCCGTCCAGTGACCTTACATCTCTGTAGAAGGGCTGAGAACCTGAAGCCAAGATGGACACCACCATGTTCAGGCTCTGGCAACCCCTTGGTCACAGAAATCACAGTAAATTTAAACCCAGGGACCTCAGGACTGGGCAGCCTTGTAAGAACTCACTGGAGCCAGCTCAGTGGCACATCAGGCTAATCCTCCACCGTATGGCAACTGCGTCTCATGGGCACCAGTTCATGTCTTGGCTGCTCTACTTCTGATCCAGCTCCCCGAGTATGGTGGCCTGCGAAAGTAGGCCCAAGGCCTTGAGACCCTACACCAATATGAGAGACCCAAAAGAAGCTCCTGGCTCACAGCTTCAGATTGTCTCAGCTCTTGCTGTTGAAGCCATTTGAGGAACGAACCAGTGGATGGAAGCCCTCTCTGAATCTCCCCCCTGTGAAAGTCTGCCTTTCAACTAAATATTCCTAAAAATTAAGAATACCTCCTAGGCACACTGAGTAAAGCAAGAACTGTGAGCTGCCCAATTTACCTCTTCAGAATCTGAAAGCTTCTCTGCTGGCACAGGGCAAGAACCCCTTCAGGGCAGGCATTCTCTTGCATTCCTTGTGGCACTCCCCCACCCACACAGGGAAGACAATTCTCATAGCATTGCATGTGTTAAATTTTCTTCAGCTGAGTTTATACAGCAATGATCTTCAATCCAGAAAAAGACTAAGTCACATCTACTGTATCTCAAGAGGAAACGAAAGAGTTCAACCCATTCACAAGGGTTTCCTCCTCGCTAATAGCCAAATACAGAGAAAGGTTTGCGTGTCATAACAGCGTAGAGTTCCTCAGCCTTCCAGAAAACCAACTTAAAGGACAAATGCTGTGAGACACAGGAAACAAGTTTCAGGAAGTGTGCTCAGTATTATACTTCTGGCTGGTGGAACAAGGCATCCTGACACTGTCCACCACCTCCTCCCCGCCCCTCCGCTCCCAACCAGATTCTGCCCAGGATGGAAAACAGGGATCCACTGAACTGGAACAGCTACCCATCTTCTCCTCCGTAATGACAACCATTGCCAAATCCCAGACAGGAGAGTCAGATCTGAGACTTGGGGAAGAGGTCCACAGTGCTGCCAGTCAAGCAGGTGCAGGGTCCAGTATACAGTCACTGACCTCATCTGCAATACACATAGCCTTACCCTGTGCATGCCTGGTCTGAGGGGACCACACAACAGCCGGCCATAAGTAGGCAGGCAAACGGACTGAGGGTATGTGAACAGAGCTGAGGGTGAAAGCAGCAACTTCAAACATCCACTCAGGGAATCATCAAGTCCATTCTCACAGTGCACCGCTTGCCTTACTAAGCAGCAGGGGTTCCATACCACACGGGATAGGTGTGAAAACGCATAACAAGAGACGCTGTCCTCTCCCTTTCAGGTTGAAAGTGGTTGTGTGTGCGTTTCTCGTTGTGAAAGAGAAAATAGAAGTTCTGGATGGCGTTTAAACCTCCGTCTACACACAAACTTTCCGGCTGCCAGGCGACTTTCGAGTTGATGCTCGGGGAACTCAGCCTCCAGAGGGGCCTGTCCCGCCGAGTCTCAGCCCCGGGAGCAAAGGTGAGCTGCACCACCTGAGCACGGGACCCCGGAAGGAAGGTACAATCTCCAGACTTCTAATTTCCTGCCGCTGCTGAGACAGTGCTGGACCGGCTCCTTCTCACTCGCTCAGGAGAAGCCGTAGTAAACACCCCCACGCAGCTGGCCAGGGCTCAGGGGCCTTCGCAGGCAGCCCGGTTCCGCTCCCTTTTCCTTCCTTTGCCCAGTGTCATTCCTGTTCAGATAACGGTCCCCAACGCCCTCCACTTCCTAGAGTCCCCGTGTGTGTCATGGTTCCTCTTTCAACACAGGCACACACACGCACAAAAGCAAAGCAGAACAGACCAGACAAATGACACCCCGCCCCCCATCACCTTGCCTCTTGTTTCCCAACCTTATTCCATGGGCGAGCTGCGCCAAACCCCCTTTGTTGCTCTATATAGTGAAGGACACGCAAAGACAGCTGTTTTTCCCCCCACCTCAAGGAAAGCTTTTGCGTTCAGCTGAAGAGTAAACCCTTTCCAAGCCAAAGTAGGAAGAGCCGAAGCGGTCCCCTAAAGCAGAAGGTTGAGAGGCAAAGCACGCTAAGAGCACCTAGATGTTTGCATTCACACAAAGAAATTAGCCGGCAGATTAATGGGAGACGCCGGCTGGAGCGAGGGGGGCGCCAGCGCCGGCCTCCTTACCTGGGACATCTGCGGCCTCAGGTTGATCTCCTTGAGGTTGATGGAGTGCGCCCTCAGGTTGTTGAGCAGCTGGCACAAGAGGACCCCATCGCGGAGGGTCTGAGCCAGGTCAAACACCTGCGCCGACTCCCAAGTCACTCGGTGGTTAGCCGGCAGTACCTTGCAGTGGATGAGCCACTGCGCGCACTGCTTCCAGGGCTCCATGCCCGACGGCCCCAAGAAGCACCCCGGGCCGGGGCGGACAGCGAGGATGTAGCCCCCGCCGCCGCGGTTCCTCTGCGCCCCGCCGACGCCAACAGCGGCCGTCGCCTTCTCTGCGCCGGTTCGAGACAGCAGGCGCCGCGGCCAGCGGGCCGGGGTCGCCGCGCGCAGGCTCGGGTCCGCTCCCGACCCGACAGCCGCTGCAGCGAGTCCCGCCGGCTCTCCGTGCGCCCCTGCCGGCTCGGCGGCGGCGGCCGCGCACAAGCTTCCGACTGGCGAGCCGGGCGCCCGCACTGAGCATGCCCAGCGCGCCGGCCGGGCTCGAGCCGTCTGCGAGTCCCCAGGGGCGCGGTGGGAGCGCGCGAGCCGCCCGGGCTCCGGGTCGGGGACCGGGGCGGGGCCTGGGGAGGCCGGGCAGCGGCGGGCGGAGCGCGGCGAGCGCGGGGGATCCCGCAGCCCCTGCCCCGCGCTCGCGCCGGGGTCCTGGGCTGTCCTCAGGGCGCAGCCTCCCGGCTAGGGCAAAACCAGGTTCTTCTGTGCTCGGGACCCTCAGGGACTCCCAGGAACCCCCTAGACAACGAATGCTTTTGACAGAGGGAAGCTGGCCTCAGGAGTGGAGGCACCCCCGGGGAACCCTCCGGGGAAAGGCAAAGTTTGAGGCGGTCGCCCCACTCCGCTTCCCGTTCTGCGCCCTACATAGGCTTCTGTTGTTCGCAGCCCCGGTCCGGCCCAAGTTCGTCGCTCCTGAGGGGATTTGGCACCTAAACAGGTGAGGATGAGGAGGCTGACGAGAGAGCCCCTCGCACGGGTCCCGAGCCGAATAGACGCAACCTGTTTGGGGTTGGGTCTGGCACCTGGGCATTGTGGCAGGTGGGGGTCCTTTGCGCGGACCCCACGGAAAAGCTGCCGGAGCGGGGAGCAGGCGGGTGACACGCAGGCGTGTCTGCGCATGCGCCGGCGGCTGGCGCCAGACTTTGAGTGCAGCCCATGGGGGCTGCGCTGCACGGCTGCACCTGGGGACCCCGCCTGCGGATGGGGTGAGCCCCCCAAGACTCGCGCTAACTGGAGGGCCGCTCGGCATTTGCCAAGCTAATCTTTTGGCCACTCTAATCCTGCTCTTTGTCGCCTCTCCCACCAATACCCGCATACAAAAATAAGAAACAGTGCTTAAATTCATTATGGAAAGATAACTACGTTTATGAACTCGGGCCTCGGTCCAACGTCAGGGCCATCTTCCTGTAAGATTTGAAAAAGTGAAGTCCAACTTGAAGGGATTTTAGCTAGTTTGTGTTCATTTCAGACTTTTGCATCCCAGATATTCTGTGATGAACTATGAATACTCTATCGACTGGTCAAAATGTGATTTTTAAACGAATAGACGATAACTGGAGGACAGCGGCCGCCAAGCTCGGCACAGAGTCCACTCAGTGCTCAACAATACCTCAGCCCGAGGATTTCCTTTGCTCGCACGCTTTCCTTCCCAGCAGTTTCCGCTTGGTTCATCAACAGCGCAGTTTCCCAGGCCACGGTTCTGGGGAGAACAGTAACTCCCCTTTATCTGAAGGAAGTGTGTTCCAAGACCCTAATGGAGGCCTGTACTATGCACATTTCCAAAAAGCACACCTAAAATAAAAAGCTTAACTTACTGGTTAGTCACAGTAAGACTAACAATTACAGTAATTGTAGCAAGTAGAGCCGGCACCTGAGATGCCGGTTTCCGCAGTGGGTACTGGTCTCAGCTGCCTCACACGCGGGGAGAAGCAGCCTCAGGTGTTGCCCGTGCTTGGGCCCCTGCTGCTGGCACGGGACACGGGACAGAGTTCCTGGCTGTGCGCCTCACCCTCTTAGTCCTGAATATTGTGGCCACCTGGGGAGTGAGCCACAGGAGCCAAGCTCTTATCTGTCCTGCAGTACTTTCAAATGCATCTTTTAAAAAAAAAAATGCGTATTATAGATTAGCTTCTTGAAGAATCCCCATACTATAATAAATTACTTGGGATTTTTTAAATTGCAATGCTTATAGACTTTTACAGTTAATGTCTTCAGGCTCCTGTTGACCCGTGGTCACCAGAACAGCAGAAAGCAACACAGATTACTGTAAATTCTACCATGTATCTGTGTGTACACTAGGTCACCACAGTCATGACCTAAAGCGTAAAGTCACCCTGTAATACAAACTCCTGCATAGAGAAACTGGAGACGTTTTGTTAAAAGGGAAAGATTAGCAAACGGAAACCATACATTTTGTTTCAGGTCGCATTACCTCTCCCAGGGGTGCCCCAAGGTATTCTTATTTCCAAACTTCTGAGATGTGACACCAAGCTACGGACCTACATTCAGAAGCTGGACTCTGCCTGCCAGTAGAACCCTGAGCAAGTTACCCACATACAGCAGCCTTCCAGTTCCTCATAGGTAAGGAGAGCAGTAAAACAGCATTTACCTTACCGGCTCGGTGTCAGGATCAGGGGACAGTGCCTTGCTGTTCAGAAGTGCAGGCTGCGGACAGGAGCAGGGACAGGAGCAGGGACAGCAGCCACAGCAGCCGGGAGCTCAGCAGAAACGGAACGTCTCGACCCTGCCCCAGGTTGAGGCCTCCGAGCCTGAATTTATCCTCACGAGGTCCCCAGGTGACCTGAATTTCCATCCACGTCTAATGCGTAAAACATGTGGTACCTGACACTTAGTTAAGAACTCCATGGATATGAACTAACAGTTTCTCCTTTTTATTAACAAAGGCAGAAAGACCAAGTAAATCATACTTCTCTTTTTAAAGCTCAAATGTGTAATGGACTTACATATTATAAGATATGTAAAATGTGATATCACAGCATAATGTTCTCGAAATCAGGTTAATTTAGAAGTTTTACACATTTACAGAGAGAAGAAACTAAACCCGAGTGTGGGTAGAAGCAGGTGCAGGTGTAGGAATAATTCCCCAGGAAGGCGTGGAGAAGGAGCAGAGTGGAGCCACGGGGTTCTTCAGCTAAGCATGGAGCTAAGTGGCCGCAGGTGAGTCATGTGGAAGCCACTAAAGGAGCAGAAATCGTCTTCCCAAAAGAATGGCAATGGGCTGCTCACCTAAAGTGCCAGCTGCAGGCATTCAGTTTAAAAACTTGCTGCTTAGAGAACACAATCAACTGAGACATAGGGATTTCGTCTGTGGAATCTCCTCGTCTATCACAGCTCCTGACATTTTCAGTGTCTGAAAACATTCTTGCACACCAGACATAGCAAGTCAGGCTACTGAGACCTGTGTTAGCACCTGAGACGCAGTCCACTGTACCATTTACTGAATGTCCACTATATTTGTCAAGCACTGTGCTAGGCACTAGACACATTATTTTTGTTTTGTTTTAAAATATTTCTTTTATTTTTACTGAAAAGGCACATTTACAGAGAGAAAAGACAGAAACACAAATCTTCCATCAGCTGGTTTACTCCACAAGTGGCAACAGCAGCTGATCTGAAACTGGAAGCCAGGAGCTTCTGCCGGGTCTCCCATACAAGTGCAGGGTCCCAAGGCTTTGGGCCGTCCTTGACTGCTTTCTCAGGCCATAAACAGGGAGCTGGATGGGAAGTGGAGTAGCCAGGACATGAACCATATGCAAAGTGAAGATTTAGCCACTGAGCTTTCACACCAAGGCCTAGACAAATTATCTGAAATTTTAAAAGAACCCTCACCCCTTTTATACCACCACAAAGTTGAATAAACTGAAGGTCAAAACTGAAGTTAAAAATCTTGTTCCTTGATTCAAAGTTCAGTTTGAGGGGTATCCCTATATCTGTGCTATATCAATTTTACTTATGTTTTAATAGTTGAAGCAGCACAAAGACAAAGAGGAACATCATCCATCTGCTGTCTCATTCTCCTTAAATCCTTACCACAGCCAGAGCTGGGTCAGGCTAAAACGAGGAACTCCAACAGCATATCCTGCATGAAAGGCTGGAACCCAGGCACTTGAGCCCATCATCTGCTGCCTCCCAGGTTGTGCAGTAGCAGGAGGCTGTGTCAGAAGCAAGGGAGCTGGGACTAAAATCAGGCACTGCAATATAGGATGCAGGCATTCCGGGAAGCAGAGTGATCTAATGTGCCAACCAGCTGTTTCTGTTCAAAGTTTCAGTTCAACATTAAAATGATTACCTAAATTAAAATTAATTGAGCCCTGCGCAATAGTGTAGCAGTTAAAGCCCTCGCCTTGAACGTGCCGGGATCCCATATGGGCACAGGTTCTAATCCTGGTAGTCCCGCTTCCCATCCAGCTCCCAGCTTGTGGCCAGGGAAAGCAGTCGAGGATGGTCCAAAGCCTTAGGTTCCTGCACCCGCGTGGGAGACTTGGAAGAAGCTCTGGGCTCCTGGCTTCAGATTGGCTCAGCTTCAGCTGTTGTAGCTACTTGGGGAGTGAACCGTCAGATGGAAGATCTTCCTCTCTGTACATCTGCCTTTCCAAAAAAAAAAAAAAAAACAACAGATCTTTAAAAAATGAATTTAATTATTGGTTTAAAGCTTTCTCTTTGCTAAACTGAAACACCTCAAAGGTAGGAGTGGCAACATTCATCTTCAAATCCCCAGAACCACCTCTGATGTCCATCATACTACAAGTGTCACTCAACAGATTTTAGTGATGAATAACTAAAGAGCTATATGGCTGTCTCATACTCTCTCTCCCTCCCTCCCACTGCGTCCCTCCATCTCTCCTCTCTTTGTCCATTCCCAGGCGCCTCCCCAGCAGAATGCTCTCTGCTTATCTCTGTTAATCGCTGTGCTGTTGGGACCTTGCCTCAGCCTCACATTACACAAATGGGAAACAGGATAGGAGGCATCCAGAGCTGCATGAAAGATAACAATGATGAGGATCACATATTAAGGTATCACACACCCTTCTGCTGCCCAAAATTCTACCAAGACCAAAATGGAATGACTAAAGAATTTACTAGGTTATTCATCAACTCTAATATACTAAAGACTCTAAAATAAAGGAGCAGTGGACATGAAGCCATCAGTGGCTTTATCTGCACTGTTAATGCTTCCTAATTTTTCCTCCTGTATTTTCAACCCCTAAATTTGCAAATCATCAGGATCTGTCTACCCCCAGGAAATTCAGAAACCCAAACTTATTTTATTCCTTCCTTTTTATTTATGTACCAAGAGAAATAACTTGCGAATGATACACAGCATAACAAAGACAAATAAGCTTTAGAATGAATTAAAGATGCAGACACATAAATATTGTATATTGTAGGCTGTAAACTGTAATCCATGCTGTGACTCTGCCAGGATAATTCTCGTCAACTGTAATCAAATGTATTTTTATTTCACATAAACATTAGGAATGTGGGCTTAAAATCCTGGTAATTTGATACTATTTTTAAAACAAAAGCCAGAAAACTATTGCAAATCTAGGATGGAGTAGAATGAGATTTCTATAAATATTATTCCTATGCTAGATGGACCCAGATCAATATGTATTGAAAGATTTGGGGATTGGGTAAAACTGAGTGGATTCTTGTTAGGATCACTGGATTTCTTTCCCCTTCTGTCTTGGTCAATCCTGATAACAATACCATCAACATGATGATAATTATGGCCTTTACTCAAAATGCCATTAAGCAAAAAAAAAAAAAATTTACTTCAGATAATTTATGGTACAAATAGCTTCCAAAGGAGCTGCTTGTGATGGGATACTAAAGAATGAATAAGGGATAGGCTAATAAAGAATGAGTTGGTGTTCAAATACATGAAAGTACAATTGTCACCCCTCTCTCTATTGTGGGTACATGAACAGAAAATGGGTTTGTTCTGTGGTAGGTTTTTGCAGGAGTCTGCTTTTCATTAATCATGCTGCAGTCCTCAAGCTACCAATGGGCTAACAGTTTATTGTCAAGCATTAGTAGTAGAATATGTATACATCATTTTTAAAGATGACCAAAATCTGACTTAAAGGGAAAAGCTAAGTAACTCTGTATTCCAACCAGCAACTAAAGAACTTAATCTCATTTGTGGTATATTTAAATCCTATTTGCATACTTGTAAACAAATTGCCAAAGAAAGAGTTCTTTATACTGAGATGGTGAATATTAAAATCCTAAGTAAAGAAACTTGTGAGAAATACTTGGCACCGCAGCTTCCACAAAATCCTGTACATATTGCAATAATTATACTATACTCTTTATAAAATAATTGCATCTTCAGGTATGTGATGCTACACTGCTTCCACCTTCCTTGTACCCCTGCCCTGTTCCTTCTTGAGATCCCTGGGACCAGGAATCATAACGTCCTGTCATATACCCAATGCCTAGCACTTGGATGACTGGATAGATGAAGGGGTGGAAAGGTGAATGGTGGATTAGTAGATAGATGGTACATGGATATGAGGGTAGATAGAGGGATGGATGAGAAAATAGATGTATGGAAGACTAAATGACACCAACAGGAATATAAACTATACAACATATTGACAGAGGATAAATTTCCACTTACCATTTCCACATGTCACCAAGATTTATTCCTGGCACCAACAACATGATCATAACACAATACTACTAGACAAATTGGGTTTGCTGTATGGAGAGAGGAGGAGAATAATAGAATGACTCTCCTACCCAATGCTTGTGCCATCTCCGTTGCACATATGGGGAAAGATCAATATAGATGCCTATATGTACATATATACATATGTATGTATGTTGAGATGCCACTGACTTACAATTCTCTAGCAACTGAAATCCATTCTTACATAATTAGAAACTTTCCCTGGAGAAGATAATGTGTTAAATTTGCACCTCATTCCTGAAATTTAATGACAAATGCAGCAGCTATTTGTTGCATTTATTGTGATCAATAGCTGCTAGCCACATGTGTGTATGTATTCTTTATTTAATCTTAACATCTCTTAAATAAGTATCATTGTTTGTTTATAGATGAGGGAACTTTCTAAAATTCAAGCAAATGGTAAATGGCATCTTGATGCCTTGAGCAAAATATGATCTCCTTGCAGATACAAGACAAATGATCTCTGAGAGCCATGTCCAACGATATGGGTTCATGTATGGCCAATTTTAGATTCTCCATACCTATGGGAATCCATTAGTAAAATGAAAAAAGAATAAACATCTTTTGTATAAAAGAATTTTGTCTTGATTCTTTGTCTTTATTCTTGAAACATTCCATTCTAAAGTGTTTTAGAATTTTGTTAAACATTCTATTTATGCTTTTCTGATATAGTCCTTTTATTTTATATTGTTTTGTGTCATATTGCCATGAGGTTTTGAAATGCGGTACTTTAGAAATTCCATGAGTATCTTTTTTTTTTGTCACTAGAATCATAAAAACACAAGCATAATTCAATTTTTAAAAAAATTGACTAACTTTTCTGGGCAGTGAGTAAACTAAAATGTACCAAAATGGAAGCTTATTTGCTTTATTAATCTCACACATGTGCACACAGAGATAAACATTCATATATTTTTGCAGTTTGTTTATACTTCACTTTGCAAACTTGGCATTAGGTTACCTGTAAAATCATAAACTGGTTTTTATTTCTTGTAAAAGTATCAGTCATTGGCTGCCCTAGAAATATGCTTTATTTGGTCAGAACAATAACATACTAACTTTATCTTCTTAAAATTGTTTTGTTGCTGGCTATTACTATCAAGCTGTTCTAACAGAAATCCTCAAAGTTTAGTAAGTAGCTGATGTTTCGCAAACTTTGTTTCTGCTCTACTGAAATGTACCAGAGAGTTAACTACCATATCACATGGCAATCCCAATTCTGTGTGTATTTCTGAAGGAAGTGAAATCAGTTTATCAAAGAGATACTGGATTCCCATATCTATCGCAACATTATTCACAGTAGCCAAAATATGGATTGATCCAAGTGTGCCTCAATGCCAAAATTTGTGAAGAAAATGTGGCTTATGCACAAAAAAATACTGCTTAGTCTTTAAGAAGAAGGTGTTCTGTCATTTGCAACAACGCAAATGAGTCTGGGGGAAACTATATTAAGTTAAATGGCCAAGAAGCAGAAAGATAAATACTGCTGATTTATAGAATCAAATATGAACTCACATAGGTAGAGAACAGAATGGTGGCTGTCAGGGGCTGGGGTGGGAGAGTTAGGAATTCAAATTCACAGTTAGTATAGTTAACAATAATATTCTCATGCTCTGCAGAACAGAGAAAATCCAAACTTTGGATTTTATTTTGTAAAGAGTCCTTTAGAATTGAGCTAAGCAATGGTCAATTTGCAACAGAATTAAAAGCTACATTGAAACCTCATCCAGGTCATACACTATAGCAAATTAGAGGAGCTGCTTAAATGTGTTGCCAGCAGACTCAGTTCCTAACAGCCACAACAGTCCTGCTACGATGTGTGGCCACAAAATGTGGCTCTAGCAGGGGTGAGGAACATCTGGTCCATGGGCTCTTTTGGCCTTGCCAAAACAATCACAGATGGGAATCAAAATCTAATAACTCTATAAGCTAACTTTTAAGTAGATAATTTTGGATGGCCTGCAAATGGTGTTATAAATATCTATGCAGACCTTGGCAGAAAAAGAGGATTGCCACCCTCATAAACTAAGCCATAAGTAGCCAGTGCATTTTGTAGATGAGGGGGCAGGATTCAGACTGAGGCATCTTCCCATGCCCATCCTACTCCTGCCTTCTTAGGAAAGTGCCACACACTCAGGAAGCCTTTCGGGATCATACATATAACCTTGTCTTTGCCTCACCACCCAGAAGGAAGGTTACCTATGGGTATGATTTTCTACCTGCCATACATATATAGTTATTTTTATTGGACTTAGGAGAGAATCTCAGGAAAACTCAAAATGTATTTATTGAGTTTCTTTATATTCATATAACACCAAAATGAAAAATCAAAACATAACTGAATATTTAATCAGTCTTTTCAAACATGTGCAATTAAGAAGATGAACTTGTCACATGTAATTGTTAAATCATGCTTTAAAGGGATCCTGCAAGCAAGAATCAAAAAGAATGTCACAGACAGTGCAGTAGTATTTTAGGAAGTAGGAGCTCAAAGATTGAAATAATTTCAACAAAAATCTTCATGGAAGAGATAAGACTGGACCTAGATCATTACCAAGGAAGGAGTTTCCCAACAAAAAATAACATGAGTAAAAAAATACGGCTTTCTAAATTCACAATTATTGATTGTAGAGAATTTGGGAACGAAAAACAGGCTGGCTGCACCAGAGCGTCAATGTGGGACTGCTGTGGAAACTAAACCCTGAACGTTCTCATAGGCAAGACTAAACAGGGCCCTTAGAGAAGGGTTTGGGGGTGAGGGTTTAAATAGGGGCAATAGGTAAGAGTGCCGATTTAGGAAGAAAAGCCTGGCCATGGTATGTCTGGAACAGATAGACACAAGCAGAATGTGACCAGTTAAGGGGTAGGCACTGAAGCATGTGTAAAAGGAAAAGATCCACATTTGAAGGACTTTACAGAATCAGCTGGGCTTGGTGGGAATAACAAGTGGGGATGGGTTGCAAATGACTTGAGGTCCTATAACTCTGGTGAGAAGACTTAAGGATGACTAACATTAGTTTTTTTTGAAGCCAGCAGAAGACAGGACATCAATGCTCAGGAGTTAGTGTATGGATGCTGGGCTTCAGAGCCATCAGCATGTGAAGAATTAAAACACTAGTATATGCACAGAGACTCCTTGGAAGGTTACAGTGGAGAGGTCAGAGAAAGAGGAAGTAGTGTTATGGAGATCCTCGTGGGGCTGTTACTCTGTGTCACACAAATTCGGGTTAGAGCCCATCAGAGCATCATCCCAAGGTTAGTCCCTGTGGTCATGCCCTTTTTACAACAGCCATTGACCAATGCCAGGTGGTAGAGGCTGCTGCCTTAGCACATCTGTGTTTATTATTATTATTATTATTAATCACTTAGGGCCCAACCTGATTCAGCATCTGACTTACAAACAGGTCTTTACATTAGGTCTTTAGAAGGAAAAAAATAAATTGTTTAACAAACAACAATCCAAACAGCCTAATTGTAAACTATGCTTCCCAAGGTACTGCTTTGGGCTTCATGTGGTATGGTCTTGTAGAACAGTAATTCCTCCTCTTCACTGATTAGATTGTTTACAGCGGACTACGTGCAGGTGTTGATTCTATTCTCGGATTTATTTTTCTTGTTTGAGTCTATTAGTTTCCCTTTCAGAATTTCAAACTGGCCTGTGACAACTTACTTATTAAGCAAATATTATTGACTGCCTGCTTTTTTCCTATGCTAGAAATTCCAGGATAAATAAGAGTGGCAAAAATCTTTGTCTTCACAGTTGCCACAACTTTGCACAAAGACTGATGATTTATAAAAGCACATATCCAAAACAAAGCATGCTATTCCCAACCAGAGCAATGATTTCTACCCAGCTACTTCTCTCTGGGCCACAGGTACATTTGAACTCTGTCACCTCTCACTGCAGCACTTTCGCCCCTACCTGCTGAGAATAGGGACCTGTTGCTTAGCCCAATGGCCACAGGGTCAGTGGCCTCACAAGTCCCATCCTCAGTTCCCCCAGGCAACCTCGCCTTTTGTTAACAATGACACCAACCACCCTCCCAAGCTTCTCATTACTATCACATTTCAGTCTTCCTTCTTTGCCCCCAAGTCACCGGCACCCTACCCCTAACTGCCCTGTTTCCTCTGCTGTTACCTGGTGAAGCTATTAGTCTTACTGAGTGCCACTGGCCAGAGTAATACCTGCCCCCAGGAAACCCTTGACCCCATCCTACCCCAGCAGGGACTCTTCCCAATCCTTTTCAAATTCTGAGCCCAGAGAGAAGGATTTACAGTTCTATTCTATCAGAGTTACCATCTATAAAGGGAACAGAAAAACTTCTTCCTTTTCTTTAGTATACTGGTTATACTGTGTCTGGAGATAAAGCTAGGGCGAGTTCCAAGAAGGACCTGGAATCATTGGACAGAAGATCCTCCTCTCTGTCTCTCCTCCTCTCTGTATATCTGACTTTGTAATACAAATAAATAAATCTTAAAAAAAAGAAATAACTATGCTTTTAAAAAAAAGAAAAGAAATTCAAAAGAGGGTTATAAAGAATTAGCAGGACATTACCAATGCAATTCAAAAGAACTGCAATGTGATACCAATGGTAATGCAGTGCATTATCAATGAATAGACTCTCTAAATAAAAGTTAATTTTATGTTTTAAGGTGATTGACTATCAGATCAATTCTAAAGGAAAATGCATGCACATTTCCAAGAGTTCCAAATCTCAGAAATGGAACATAAACTCAATTCAATCATTATTGATTCAAATATGCTAATGTTTAGGACAATATTTAATGCAGCTGACATTCTTCCACATTAAAAAAAAAGTGCAAAGTCAACATCTATATTCTACCTCCCATTTTCCCATCTATAAAGTTTTCTCCCAAATAGTTCCTCTTCTTAATTACCCATTTTGGTCAAATTGCTTGTCAGTATCACAGAATGTATGATCAGTAATGTAGATTTGCTCAAGCTGCATTGTAGATTCCAACAAGTGTCCACCAACCTCTAAAACTTAATAAATAAAAGTGAACACACAAGACCAAATGCAAAAACCAAGGTTCTGGTTGGAACTGTATGATATGGGGTAATTTGTTGGGTCTTGGTTTTTGTTGTTGTTGTTGTTTTAAACCTCCTGATTAAATGAGTGGGACTCATGGTTTGTAAAGTCTTTCCCTTTAAAAATTCTGACTTTGTCTTAGTCCAACTCAATGACAAAGAAGACTTGTCTACATTGCTTTCATTGCTGTTTTATCACCTTTAGGCTTGATCCTCTTAATATTTCTGATATTTTCCAATAACCTATCCTATCAGAGATTCTTCATAGTAGATATCATATGATATATTTGGAGAAACAATTTGGCTGAAATTCATCAAGCCAGCTTTATTTTCTACTTTCCCAACATAACACAAAATGCTGGCTCATCCCACTTTCAATCTTTTATTTGCCATATTCCCTTACCTTGAAATTTATTCCCATTCCTAATCCTACTCTGCCAAATACTCTTACAAATTTTTCAAATACTTCAGTCAGCATCTCTTGGGGGTCTTCTGTCCAGCAGGCCCCGCGACCACCAGGGAGTGAGGCGACAGTGCTCTTCTGCAGCAGAAACACAGGAGATGAACTGGTGGTAAAGGATGCACATTTATTTGAGAGAAGTCACAAGCTTATATAGGAGAAGTGGGCAGGCAGAAGGGTGATCCCGATAGTAGTTCCAGCCAACAACAACGTTGTGACTGGCTAACAGATACGTCTAACTCTCCAGGGCCTCCATTGAAGTTTAAGGTCAGGAAGCATAGGAAGCTATGTCTCAGGGCAAACTCCTTACCTGTTAAAAAGCAGGATGAATGTAACATTTGACTTCCCAGAGTTGTTTACAGAGGAAGTCCTAGCACAGCTCATTAAAGGAACAAAGAGACTGCAGTGTATTCCATCGCCCTTGCTGCATGCCCAGTGAATACGCCATGCTGGGATTTCAGTCAGCCAAGGGCACACAGTGTGCCATGTGCCAATGGCCTCCCAAATGGTCTAGGCAGAGATCCAGCGGTGATTTCCCACAAGCATCAGGACAGTATAGTACAGTGGTTACAAGTGCCTTTTCCTGAAGCAGATGTCCTAGATTCACCTCTTGAGTCTGTACACACTAGTTCTGTAACTTTGAATATGAAATATTATCCCTCTGTGCTTTGGTCTATGAAGTGAGGGTAAATTTGTTCCCACTAGATTGGGTTCTGGTGAGGTTACTAAATTGATGGGGGCAAAGCATGGGTATCAATGCTTGGCACACAGTAACACTGTATAAGTGTTTATAATAAGGATTCCACCAGTTACCTATAGTCTGTTTGATTGGTGGAATGAAGTAAGTCACATACGGTTCAATGTGGTCCTTTTCCACTCCTTTCTGTTTCTTTGGAGTAGTTAGAAAAAGGAAATGTGAACAAAATTGAAGACACTCATAAGCACACCCTCTCCATGAGCAGAGAATGTGTTCAAGTTCCTGGTATCCACAACCAGGGAGAGAAATAAGAAACTATAGAGAAAAGCACTAGTAATGATTAAAGGATTGCAAAGTGATGATTAGGAGGAGAAAAAGAAAGAACAAGGACTAATCATTCCAGAGGACAAAAACACACTGTCATTTAAATAAAGTTCTTAGAAAACAAAGGGCCCTTGAGAACGCCCCCTGGGAATCATCTGCTGTCCACTTTCCCTCAGTGCCCAAGGGTTCAGCTATACCCTTTGTCCTTGCTTTCATCTCCCATTGCTGTCATTTCTCAGTCTGTTTTCCCTGCCTTGCTCTTCTCAGCAATGTGCAAGATACTTTACATACACATACCATCCAGAAAACTCACAATTACTTTGGGAGAGGGTTTTATTAAGCTATTCACTAAAGTTCATAATGAGGCCTTAAGCCACCCATAGTCACACAATCAAACCAGTAAATAGAAAAAGAATTCAAACCCAGGTCTTTCTAAAACCAGGGTGAACTTGGCCCAGGACACAGGCCATCATCCCTGTGTCCAGTTCTGCTTGACCATGGATGCCTTGACCTGCCACTCCTCCCAACAGCTCCCACTTGCTCGCTGCAGACACACAGAAAATAGTCATGAAGAGTTGGTGACTGGAAAAGAAAATACTGAAACCTTAAAGTATTGTTGTAATTAAAGGTGACCTTGGCAAATCTTTTTCTATGATGAACATTGAACATTAATCAATGCATAAATGAATTAGGTGATTGTTTTTTCCATATGTGAGCCAGGGTCTCTCTAACAACATAGCATTAGCTTGCTCACTTTTCAGGTTGGATTTGGGAACCAGCGCTATTAAGATCATACAAAATACAACTTGTGTGAAATTCTTTAGTGAGTGAATGCAACAGTTGATAATGCCACTGACTTTTAAAACTGCATGAATTCTGTTAGGTGTGCAGAGAGACAATTAACCAGCCCTTAAGAAGCTAATTTTTAAATCTCTTAATGAGAACAAGGAAAAATTTTTCATCTGTTTGTGATAAGCATTCATAAAAAAATGCTAACAGATCTGAGAACTATGAACTCTCTCTTTAGACTTTGCTCATTTGGGGAAAATATGTGAAACTGTTAAAGAAAATATGTTCCTCTGAAAATGCTCTATATTTTTGCTTAATGATCAAAAAAATGAGCGAAGTATGGTGCCAGTCTTGACAATTCTTTATAACGTATGAAACTCTAACTGACTTCTTTACGAAGAAGTTGGCAAACACCCCAGCACAGAAGGCCCAGACACGATGAAAGCTCCCTTTATTCCACCAAATGTGTGTTGACTTGATCCTTTAACCTTCCTTACACTTGAAATGAAATTAAACATCCACTGTACAAACTCAGAAGAAACCTCCCAGGCTTGCTCATCTGACCTGGTACAAAGATTTTCCTTGAGTGGAACAGAGCAGAAAATTGCTGTCATGTAATCAATTGCAAATAGAAATACAATTCCTTTTACCAACCTAGTTTTCAAATATTTACTCTTGTATAATTATTTTATCCTGCTTATACAAAAGTAACATAACCTCAATACAGAAAAGTATATATATATATATACCCAAATTTTAAATATATAAGAAAATAAACACCCAAATACATATATAGTATATATATACATATACCCTATGTATATGTGTGTGTATATACACATACCAATACATATATTTTTATATATAAATATACATACACCCAAATATATATAATAAACGAGGAAATAACACTTTGTGCATTGTTCTCATTTTTTCCCCTTGGGATATATATATATATATATATACACACATATATATATATATACAAGTATATTTTAAAATTAAAAAATTCCATTTTACAGTGTACTTCATTTTGTAACTTATTTTTTCTACTTAGCACTTGCAGTTTTCTCAGATTTATATGATCTTTACTATGCACTTTGAAACGCTCTTAACTCATTCAATGTTATATACCAGTAGTTGTATTTTGTATTTTGAATGCATCTTATATGTGAAGGCCCCAGTAATAACTAATTGCTCCAAGATACCCTAGATATTTTATAAATACTCTATTTTGCTCTTGAGCTTCAAGTGTATTGTACTTCGAGTAAACATATATCTTTAAATGGAAAAAGTCAGTCTAAATGCCTAGAAGGCAAATACATTTAAAATATTTAAGACTATTTATTTATCTGGAGGCAGAGTTACAGAGAGAGACAGAGAGGACTTCTAGCCACTGGATAACTGTTCACATGATTGGCAAAGCTGGGGCTGGGCTGGACTGGACCAGGCTTAAGACAGGATCCAGGAACTCCATCCAGGTTTCCCACACAAAGACTTGAGCTATGTTCTGCTACTTTACCATGGATTTGTACCAGTCCTCAATATAGAATGTTGGTGTCACAGGACATGGCTTAACCCCACGCATTGCAATGCTAGCCCAAGGAAAATAACGTGTTTTTTTTTTTTTTTTTAAGAGCTAACCTGGTCTGCAACTTGGTGGGGCCTAAATCAAGAACAGAAATAAAAGGGACACATAATCTGTCTAAATATTTTAAATTTACAAGTCAGATTAACTGTTGAACAAAATGTATTCTATGCCTTTACTAGAGATGTGTGCTAGCATGACCTATCTGAGGATCCAGGTTAGAATGACGAAGTGCCAGACAATCAGGAATTTCTCATTAAGCCATTGAGGCTCAGGGGCATTCAGGCAGGCCCAACAGCCCATGGTCCATGTCTCCTACCCACATGCCTGGCTGTGTTCTATCTTACACAGGATCTCTCGCACACATGTGTTGATAACTTAGCTCTTCCTATTGCTTTGCTCACAATGGCCAGCTATGCAATTGTCACCTCCCAGTCTGGAGCATGCACACTATTGGCCCTCCAGAAGAGAGGCAGATGAGGGCAAGAGGCCTGTGCAGGTCTTAGAAGCAAGCTTATAAGGACATTGGGGATCTTACATACCCAAAACTTGGTATAAAATGTGGTTACAGACTTCAAGCTTGCTCATCTCCCATCCTGAGGCCTTCTTACCCTTGGTATCAATGTATTGGAGGCAGACTGAGCTGAAGGGGGGCCAGAGTGGGCCCAGAGACCAAGGCAGAGGCCTCTTCAGGCTAGATCTGAAGACAGTGAGGAGGGAAACTTCCTTCTGGAGATTTTTTTTTTGACAAGTTCATTTGAAGTAGTAGCCAAGACCCAGGAGGACTGGAGTTTAAGGAAGGAGGAACTAAAAGATGGAGAGATATTAAGTGCTTGAGGGCAGAGCCATGAGATGAGATGGAAAATAGAAATTTTTGCCCCAAAATGAAAATAAACCCAAGAAAGAGCATGAACCTAGCAGACTTGAGGTTGTTTTAGATTGACTTAGATAAGACATGCCAAGAGCAAGTAAGTTCATTTGATTGATGTTTATAGACATTGCCTGTATTCCTTATGAACCAGGGTCTTTTTACTTGTTGAATTATTTATTTAGTGGAGCATTAAACTTTTGAATATAATGTAAATTTAAAACGTCATATCAAAAATTTTAAAATAAGCAAAAAAAGATGGAAGAAATGAAGAGAAGGGGGATAGGAGGTAGGAAGAGAAGTAACAAATTATTATATCTATGAATTATATGAAATTTATTCTCTTTATATTAATATCACATTAACATACAAGTTGATGAGGATTGTATTGTAGCAATTATCATGCATTTGCTGTGATCCTGAGAACCTAATGTGTTAACAAAGCCCCTTAAAAATAACAAAAATAATAAAATTTAAAAATATGGAACTTACAAAACTCCTAAGGAGAGAGCTCTGGACTTTCACAGTCCATGGTAGGCTGGCAGGTAGAGAATGTTGAACTGATAGTATATGACTTCTGCTGGAAAGAGTCCTGCTACCCGACATCAGAGTAACAGTGTCTTTTTACTTTACATATATAGCTATTCTGTGATTTGCTTCTTAAATGAATAGTTCAGTGCTTTTTAAAGTAATTACATTTTAAAATGAGAACCACAAAATAAACATTTTAAAAAGGTTTTATGTAGAAATGTCAGGATAAGAGATAAAAGACAGGGCTCTGAATTCCTTTTTGCTGTATACTTCCTTCCTCTCTCCTCTTGCTCTAGATACTAACATTTTGCCAGATGAAGCTGAAACTTCCCAATAAATTTCATGAAGGAATCTTTAAGATTTCACTCTAAGATAAAGAGCATCTGCATCTTCACATATTTTTATATCAGTTCAAGTTTTGAGGGTACCTCCCCTTTTCATAAAAGCAGAGTAGGAACCTTCAAAGTGATGGGTTGGCTCCAGCATCAAAGGGGGATGTGCTCTATATCGTCCACTTTCTTTAAAAGAACACTGTGATTTTAGCCATGACAAACATGATGGTCATAGCTTCAATGTGTGGCTCCTGTGCCATTAGTTTCTCTGCCACTAATCTTGACTGCTACAAGAGGACTCTTAATGACTACTACTTATTGCCAGGAAAAACATTGCTGGAAACCTCAGCCTTTTCAAAATCAAATCATCTTCTTGGTTCAAAGTGCTATTGTCAATAGTTGTGGGATCTGACAATTATCTTGAACTCTTCCCAATTTCAATATACTTGACTGTACTTTATCTGAGCTATCTTCTCTGAAGATCAGCAAAATTTACTGTGCATCTGCTATGTGTGAAAGCTCATGGGTTAGCATGAAGATAAACAGAGGACAGTCAGGGTAGAGGTGGATTTATGTTTATATGGAAGCACAGAGGTAGAGAGGGCATACCACTTGACAGAGGGAAGAAAGGCAAGAAGAGTTGTTTAGCTGGGCAACAAATTAGAGGACTACGCCTTCTAAGAATAAGAAAAGCACACATAGTAGCTAAAAGAGGGGAATGCAATGAAGTTACAGACCAGAAAGTTGGGTGGAGGGACTGAAACCTTGATATCTGAGCTAAGAGAAGAGGTCTGTGCAAAGTTTTAGCAATGTGAGGGCTGTGGGGGGTGCAGAAAGACGGGTGAGTCAGATGGCAATGGTTCTAGCAAGAGTCTTGAGTCCCTAAGGGAGGCTATCCTTAAGGCTCATGCTAGGGGAAATGACCTAATAATGAGATTCTTTAACATCTTACTATTGAGACCTTTAGTGGAATTCAAACTTGATGCTGAATTCCACTTTCTAATGAAATCTATTAGGCAAACACAGACTAGACATCTCAGAGGAAGCCAGGCTTGTTGTCACAAGATCTTGCTATGTGTCGCTTCTCAGTGGAAGAAAGCTATACAAAATCAACTGTTGAACAGATGTTTTTGTACCTAACTTGGGAACATAACCATGACAACAGTGATGGAGAAACCCAGGGAGAGACTCCAGGAAGGCCAGCCACCTGAGAGTTCTTAGCATTGAGACCATACTTGCCCAAAGCAAGTTTACTTACACAAACAGGGAGAATGTGCGTGGGCACTTGTGAGAGATGTAGAGGCTCAACCTTAAGCATGTCAGGCTAAACATCTTAAGGCTGTCTAAATTACCAGGACACAAAAAGCCCTCTGTGTGCAGCCCTGGAGCGCACAGGTTCTCACACGTCCCTGTTCTGCTTTGCTCATGGCAGAACATACACACACCGTAGTGTGCTTCCATCAAATATTCAAATTCCTGGCTACATCAAAAATTTTAATTAAAGCCACAGCTCCTCAGCATTTTTTGTCTGTGGAGAAAATTGCTTATTTTCACTCTCCAAGTTAACTCTGGACCACGAAGAAATCAAGGTAAGAGAAGGGTTGACAATGTTGTCTACAGATGCTTTAGAAGGCAACAAGAGACTTCCACCTTACTTTCATGGACAGCTGGGATTGTTGCCAGGGCAGTGCCCACTTTCCTCTCTTCTAACAAAATGTCACTTAAATTTTCATTATTTATTTTAATGGCAAACAAAAAGAGCGATGGAAAGATGTCTCACCCAGTAGTTCACTCCGTAAATGCCTGCAGCAGCTGGAACTGGTCCAAGCTGAAGCCAGGCGCCAAAACCTCTATGTTACTTTCCCACATGTTGGCAGGGATCCAAGAACTTGAACTATCCCCAGTTGCTTTCCAGGGTGCACATCAGTAGGAAGTTAGAATCAGAAACAGGGCTTGGAATTTAATCAAGGGAATCTGATGTGGGATGCAGACATCGCAAATAGCTATGCCAAATGCCAGTGTCCATTTTCCCTTCTTCTAATGACTCTTTTAGGGCTTGTCCAATCCCTATAACATACAGTCTCATTCACCAAAGGTGTCCTACCAAGAGCACATGTGGCAAGCTATAAAAGCCTCTTTTCTCAAAAATATTAAATGACAGAGTGGTAAGAAAATAGGAAATAGTGTTAGATGATTCTCTCTCCCTTTTCTCCCTCTCACCCTCTCAACCTCTCGGCCTCTCTCTCTCCTCTCCCTCTCTCTATACAGGTATGTATTTGTATGTATACACACAAATATATTCATCCATTCATTTACATATATATGTACCCATTATTTATACATACATTCATTGATTATGGTGTTAGCTGCTCTTAGTTTATACTGCTTGCAACCAAAGAAATTGAAATGATATATTGCAGTTCCTGTCACTCAGATCTTGACAATTAGGTTTCATTATCAGGAGAGCAACAACACAGAAGGATAGACAGAGTGAAATGAGAGACCTTCATGGCTCACAGGAATTTCTAAGTTGCTGCAAAATGGCATGAGAGGAAAAAGAAAAGATTGATGAAGATCAGATGTGGAAGGGAAAGTTCCGAAAACATGTGTCAATGGAAGTTTTCTTGGGCCCTAAGGCAGCTTATAAGAAGCTTTATGGGTGAGGAACAACAGTCTCATGAGTAAATGTGGTACCAGGCCAGCAGGTAAGGGTGGAAGAGCAAGATGCAGTCCATACACTAAGGTGGCATTCAGGAAAAATATTTAGGGTATTAAGAATTGAATGACGCAGAGCAACCAAGATGACATGAAAGTATCTGCAACAGCAGGTGGCAAAATCTGAAGGCAGCTTGCTCAGCCACTGCAGGAGCCTTCCTGTCATTTCTGACTTGGTTTCCCACTAGCCATTATGCCAGAGAGAATAAGAGAGTTCCCAGGAAAATTCAGATGTCTCAGAAGTTGTTCTGTGCCATGGCTTTTCCCCCCTCAATAACTGTGAGGAGATTCATCTCAGGACTCTTCTGTATTCTCTATAACTCACACATTCAGACCTATAAATGGCAGCATCTTCCAATACTTCACATCCTACAGGCTTTGTCAATAGAGCAAACAGGCACAGCAGTCCAGGAATTCCATTCTTGCTTCCTTCACCACAGCTGTAAATCCCAGAGAAGCACAATAGCCATTTCATAGGGTTATTGTGAGACTAAAGGAAATGGTGCATGTAATGTGTTTAGCACAGAGCTCCACACACACTAAGAACCCAGCAAACTTAAGCCAAGCACCAGCCGATATGCTCACTGACATGACCAGGAGCAGCTCCAAGGCCTTCATTATGTCTGTTGAAGTCCTGTATACATTTACATGCAGATATATGCATGCATGAGGAAAGAGCTTGCTGCTCTGCTGCACTCTCCCTGCAACCTTCAAGTGTCCCTACAAGACTCGGAATGCAGGTGGAAGTCTAAGGAAGGGGATTGGTTCTTGCTTCCAGATGGGAGAAGGAGAGCATTTGGCAGCAAAGTCCCTCAAGGCCAAATGGCAGCTGATTCACACAGATGGTATTTGGCTAGAGGTGGAGGGAATAAGAGAGGAGCCTGCCTCCCGGAAACTGGCTCTTCTCTCATCATCACAGCTGCCATCTTTCATCACCAGGCCTCCCCCAGATGTGGCAGCCAACTCATTCACACAGAATCCCCTCCCACTCCAGCAACATGTTGAGACTTTGCTGCCTGCTCCTAACCTCTTAGGACTGTGTTCTAACCCCTTGCATCAGAGACAGAGAACAACACCAGCAGAACTAGGGGTAGGAATCAGGGATTCATAGTTTTAATGTAATTGTAGGGAAAAAAAAATGCCCTGCTTTTCACACTGATGTAATTTGAACATTGTAGCAAGAGAAAGCATCCATGTTCAAAGAGGGCTAGGATTCACACTCCCAAGAAGAAATCAAAGGTTGCAACAACTAATAACACAGAAAGACACAATCCCTCCATCTGTACAAGTGTTTCCAGTGAGTCATAGCTGAGTCAGGGTTGGCTCTTGCAAGAGTGAGACAATAATGGACACAGTGGAAATGAATTGGTTTCATTCAAAGAACATAACCTTAGAAGGGGTAGGAGATGACTAGTCTTCACTTGGGTATTTATATTTTATTTTTTTAATACAGAGACTTTCTAATATTTTCTTTGTCAAGTTGGTATCCAGCTGTTTTTACAACATCAACAAAATGCCACTTGGAAATAATTTTGCCATCACACTGTCCATTTGGAAATGGTCCGTGGGAAACTGATGATACTGAATTCCCATCACACTCTAAAAAGTCCCTGCAGGAACTTCAGCACTTAGTTCCAGTGGCTTCATACATGAAATCTAATAACAACATTCATATTTGGGACATAGATAAGAAAACAAGTGTTGTTGCTTCCTAGGAGTCCCAGACCCTGTGGCATCCTCTGCATAGGTCTCCTCCAAATTAGCAGATTACAAATATGAGATTGAGAGAGGTTAATCCCACAAGACAGGCAAGTAGAAAAAATGGGATTCAAACCTGTCCCATTTATTTACAACCACTAGGAAGAAGGACAAGTTTCACAGTCATGGAGTTCCCAGTTTTTATATTAACATATCTGTGTCTGCAGTAATTAACATAAACTTAAGTTTAGGCTCAAGAGATGGGTATTCTTGATCATTATTTCACTTCCATAGGTAGGACTCATCTGAGTTTGTTTTCTTGAGTTGCATCTCACACTAACCAAAGCAAAGCACTACATCTGTAATTCTCTCTGTGGGAGTTTCACAAAACCTCAAGATTGATCTTTTTTCAATGGTTGCTGAGAGAAGTCACAAAATTATATTGAAATTGTGGTTGCTCCTTGGTTATCACAGGTTTCTTCACTGATTTTCAGTATTCTCCAGCTCCACAGGGTAGAGGATGAAGGGAAATAAATTGGATGACTAAAGCTGTAGCATGTGTGGGAGAGTTGTGTGGCCTTGATAGTGGCTGGTGGAGCTTCAGTGGCAGCAGTTCATCTAGCGGGACAACACCTCCTCATGTTAGATGCTGACGAAGCATCCATCTTCTTTCTGGCTCATCTCTGTCCACTCTTCACAGCAATCCAATCAGGATGGAAATTCTGCTATTTCTATTTTACAGATAACTGATTCAGAGGAGTTAGGCAGTTTATCCAAGACCACAGAGCCATTGAGTGGCAGAACTGGATGGCAACCAGCTCCCCATGAGCTCTTAGACTGTTAACCAATGCTCTTGTTTTCCAACAAACCATCCAGCAGGCTGTAAAAGTTACCCTTTAGAAACCGTCCTGACTGAGATAGGCAAAGACCTGCCGAGTCTGCATTTCTGTCCCAACTCAAACGTAGTCTGAAGGAGACAAAGCAGGGGCCAGAAATAATAATTCATTGCCTACCTCGTGAAAGACAATGGTAATTCTAGGTCACAGTCTAATGAATGGATGTCCGCATAGCAATTAGCAGCACAGGCACCCCAACCAGCAGTCTTGGCAAAGCAACTGTGATCGTCATAGAAACAGGACTCCTCTCTCCCCTCAGAGGAATTCCACGTGGCTGATCCAGGATGAAGCCGATGGCTGAGATTGGCCTTCTGCCCCTAGCTAATATCCTGCCGCTTTAAAATCTTTCCTTACAGGAGGAACTCATACTCACAGGGTCCAGCAAGATGGAGTAGCAGTGCCTGCTAGCAAAAACATGCCTCAACTTTGATTTCATTTGATTGCTTTGAAACGTCTGCTGGCAGTTCATATATGCCTTCAAGGGTAGCTCTTCAAACCTGTTGAAGGAAACTTAAGTCCAATTAAATTAATCCATTTCTCTCATTCTGTAAGAAATAATCATTTTCACTCAAAATAACAGTATTAATGAAGCCAAATAATACACTTAACATTTTAACTTAATCTGTGTTGTATAAGATTCTTTCCAGTTTCATTAAGCACTTCTTAAAAATATCAAGCAATATTTCCAATGATCACTTAGTTATCATCATGATTTATATATATATACACACATATATATATAATTGACATTGTTTTCATCATTACTTATAGAATATGGCATTACATTATAAATCTACCTTATCTTTTTACTGGGAAGACACATGGTGGAGAATTTAAGAAACTAAAATTTGTGAAATGTCCCAGTATATAGTAAGCATATTATTATATTTTCACAACTTTATGAGATGTTTATTATTAACTCCATATTAAATGGAAGACAACAATCTATAGGGAGGTTAAAAGGTTAAATACCAGACATCTGACTCATAGACAGTGTGAGGCTGGGACTCAAAGTTACAGCTAATTGTCTCTGAAACCTTGGTGCTTCCTATTTCTACATTTTCCATGTGTTTATTTTCCTTCCCACACATCTATTGCTGGGATTAAAACAACAAAAGCATCAACAATCAGGATGAGGACAGTGCTACGGGATATCTCAACATCTTTCTAACTTTCTTTCATTATTTCAGTCATTGTGCACAAAGGTGAAGTCTTGGGAAGCATGCCTCAGTCTCCAATAGACAGGTTGTTCTTCATGTTTGCTCTGCATTTTCACCTGCTTGTGAAAGCCACACAAGCCCAGAGCAGTAAGTAAACATACTCACAGACAAATGGGTACAAGCACATTTAGAATACACAGCAAAAGAGCACGAATATGAACATTCATATGCTAATACTCACCCTATTTGTGTTTGCTACAAGGCCATAGTAAAGTCCTACGTGTGTTTAGTGTTGAGTGCACTGCAACTACAGAAAAGAAAGAACCACACCTTGCTCAGGACTCACCATTTGTTGCATTGACTCAGGAAGACAAAAGAATAGACAAAATTCCAGCAGGTACAATGCCAGAGATTCTAACAAAAGTGTTTCTAGAGCATAGGGAAGGGAAAGGAAGGGAGTGGAGGGGAAGGGAGGGTATGAGATCTTAGGCAAGTTACTTAATTTCTGTTCTGATGCATTAAAAAGAATTAATATGTGGGGAAGCCTAATGCCCTGCACCTAGAAAGGACCATTTAACTGCTTGCTGCCAAATTGATATGCAATGAAGACATTAGCGAAGCTAATTAAATTAGCAGGTGAGCTGACTGATTTGTTCATGCAGTGTTCCTTTCTGTGACTATATTAAGGACCTAAAAAGGATGTTGTGATTGTGCTGCAAGCTGTAGTAGAATATATATTTAATCCATATGGCCTGTAATGGTTTTCTCAGCCCTGGGAGGTCTCAGCTCATCTGGAACCTGAGATACACCAAAGTCCATGGGATGGTTCAGACCCTCAAGAACTCCTGGGATCTGCAAGTCACATTTCCCTTTATTCAAACAGTCAGGGCAGATATATGTTTTAATATGAAATGATCACTATTTCTTATTCACTCTTTTTTTTGTTTTTATTAGATTTCCTCAGAAAATGCTACTGCATTGAAAAATAAGAATTAGGGCTCAAAAAAAAAAAGACACAGGATGTCTAGCTGGGTTGGAACACAAAACAATTTCATTATTATTATTATTATTATTATTATTTTATAATGCAGTTCCATAGGCCCTGAGATTTACCTTATACCCCTTCTTAGATCCCCTCCCAACACTCACTGATGTCCCTTATATTATTCCAATAGTGTAGTTCTTCATAAGCACATCATTGTGGGCATGGACAATGGCAGAGAATCCAGCATCCTATTGTAAAGATATATTGAACAGTTTCAATTGAGTCTATCTTTGATCTGGAAGTAGAGATGCATACTGCATTGTATACTCACATCTGGGTATGACAGTCTCCATTACGCAGTTACTATACATTTCCTTAAATGAAAAGCCACAGAATAAAATCAATAACAGGAAGAAAAATAGAAATTTACAACACCATGAAGTTAAATAACATGCTGTTGAATGACTAATATGCTGCTGAAGAAATGAAAAGAAAAATGAAGAAAATGTTGCTACTATATGACCTAGGAGTCAGTGAAGAATTTAATATGAGAAAAAAAAAAAAGAACTACTTTGAGGAAATGAAAGAAAAATCAATCCATGAGATATAGTTTCTGCTGATCTTTGTTAGTGAGATATGTTGCCTGTAGGCAACAAATAGACGGGTTTTGTTTTTTAACTCAGTCTACTAATCTATGGCATTTGATTGATAGGTTTAAGCATTTACATTCAGGGCTAATATGGGTGGGTGATAATTCGGTCTTGTCATTTTAGCAATGGGTTGTTCATTGTTAGATTTAGTCTTCTGTTGTTATTTTACTGAGATGTTTTTCACATTTGCCTTTGGTTTTGGTGGGTGCTACTCTTTTTCTCTGTTAAAAAAAAAAAACCTCTAAGTATCATTTGTAGGACCAGTCTAGATGTGGCATATTTTTTGGGCTTTTCTTTGCTGTGGAAGAATTTTATTTCATTTTCAAAAACAAAGGAAAACTTTCCTGGGTACGTTATTCTCAGCCAACAATTTTTCCTCTTATAATATGGCATATGTCTGTCCATTCTCTTTTGGCCTGTAGAGTTTCCTGTGAGAGGTCAACTATGAGTCTCATTGCTATTCCTCTATAACTCAATTGATTTTTTTCACATGCACATTTAAGGATCTTCTCACTATATCCAACTGAACAGAGCTTGATTATCATGTGTCATGTGAAGATCGCTTTTGGTCAACCCTGTTGGGGGTTCTGTGCCCATCCTGTATTCTGTTTTCCAATTCTTTCTCTTAGAGTTAACTGAAGAATACATTTTTTAAAAGGGGGGGGGGCTTAAAGAATTCAAATCACTTGTTATAAAGCTTCTTATTAACAATGAGAAACACGTACGGGAGTTCAAGGAATATGTCACATAGAAAATAGCAACACTGAAACAAAATCAAGCAGAATTATTAGAAATGAATGACACAATGAAACAAATTAAAAATTCAATGGAAAGTTTCAATAATAGAATGAATGAGGCAGAAGAAAGAATCTCAGAATTGGAAAATATTTCTTGCCAAAATTGTGAAACAATCAGAAAGCTGTTAGAGGAACTGAGTCTAACTAAGAAAAGTATCCAAGAATTAAGGGACTCTATTAAAAGGCCAAATGCAAGAATTATGGGAGTTCCAGAGGGTGCATCGAGATTAGCTGGATTTTAAAATGTATTTAATGAGATAAAAAAGGGACACATAACTTTTTAAAGAGATACCCCCATGGACATTTCCCCTCCTAAGGAAAACCAAGGGCAACAGGATTAACTGGATCCTACAGACTGTGTATTAATCATTAGCATTATTAAATGAATCTTTTTCTCGCCTTGCACGCCTGGGATCCCATATGGGCGCCGGTTCTAATCCCGGCAGCCCCGCTTCCCTTCCAGCTCCCTGCCTGTGGCCTGGGAAAGCAGTCGAGGACGGCCCAAAGCTTCTCTGTCTCTCCTCTCTGTATATCCGCCTTTCCAATGAAAAAATAATAAAAATAAATCTTAAAAAAAAAATAAAAAAAATAAAAAGCAAGAAACAGAGGTTAAAGTGAGAATTGTTTTGGAAGGCAGATTCTCCTTCATTTGAAGAATAGCACACACAAATACTGCAATTCATAACAGCTATTCCTTTATACAATTCCAACCAAAATCTTATTACTCTCATTGCATTTTCAGTAAGATTTGATTTTTTGTTTTTCAAGTTTTAAATATTGATGCTTCTTAATGTTGTGCATATTGGAAAAGTGAAGTTAGGACAACATTTTATTGTATGCATTGAAAGAGGTCTGGAAAAGGAAACAAAAATGCTGTTATACTCCAGAGAGTGCTGGAACGCAGCATGACCATGCTGTACATCTGACACCTGGCATTCTTTATCAGTTTTTCTGCTCTCTGGGCAACATTTTGCTAATGTTTATAAGCCTGATATTCTCTCTGTTGAAATGTACATTCATGGAGAGAATTACTTTCATGGGTGTGCCCCTATTATATTGGAAATACCAACTTCATTTGTCTACCTGGTCAATAGCTTCATCCAATTTCCCACGTGGGTCTCAGTGGTCCAAACACTTGGGCCATATTCTACTGCTTTCCCCATGCCATTAGCAGTGAGCTGGACTGGAAGTGAAGCAACCGGGACATGCTACGTGGATGTTAGCATTGCAGTGGCAGCTTCACCTGCTATGCCACATCACTGTCCCCTCAATTTGAAAAATGTTAAGTCTACAATTGGTAAAATGTTACAGTGATTATAACTTTCATCTAAATCCAACAATTGTTAGCATCTCACTCCTAAATATATCACTATGAATTTTAGTAATATCTTCCCAGATAAATGACACACATATATTATACCCAAGAAACTTATTATCAATACAATAATACAGTTCATAATCTCTAATCAGTTAAAAAATACTCTAGACAACTGGAGCTTCTTTCAACTAAATGTTGCTCTACTCAAGGATTGTGCCATGTTTGGTTATCGTATTTCTTCCATATTAGTGTGCTGTGCCCTTCCTTTTTCATTTTAAGCTATTGCAACATTAGCAAGTTTTTGAGTCTAGATCAGTTGTTTAGGAGAACTCCTCATATTCTGGACTTCGCTTAGTATTTCCTTATTCTGAAAATAATTCTACATAGATATATTTCATTTCTGCTCATATCATGTACCTGATATCTGTCTGGCACATTTCTATCTTTTGGTTTGAGTCACATCCAGCAGATATTTCATTGCAAATTGTAGTTTTTAAGTAATTGGCAGGATGATGTGTTAAAAAGCTATAACTGTTCTCAAGCAATCTTTGCTAACAGAAATCCAAATCACTGATATTCTTTGAATAATTTATTGCACTGGTGGCTACAAAAAAGATTTTTCTAATTCTATCACATCTCCTAAGCTTCTCATTCTCTTATAAAAACAACACATTCTCTTTTAACTATAGGATTGATTTTTAGTTTTAAGGCAATCGTATAATTCCTTACTCAATGTAATCTTTCTCAGGCATAAATGTGTAACTGAAATGAACTCAATGTTGTGTTTAATCCATAGGTCACTCCTCATGATTCCTTGAATACTTTGCTTTCTGGTACAATGACATATTCTAGATCATCTTTTCACTCTTTGCATCTGAAGTCTATCATTCTCCAGGGAATTCTGGCTTCTTTTGATTGGCAATGGTTTCTAGAAATCAACATCTGGAAGTTCCAACTGGAATTTGAACCCTGTCCACAGGCAACCAGAGCTGGCCCTCTCATTGTGTGCACTATATCCCTCTTGCAAAGTACCATATTAAAAAAAAAAAAACTAAAAGAGATGCTTTAGGAATGTACAGGAGGATGTGGATGGAAGGGCAGGGAAAATCATCATGGAAGGCTGCCTTGCCAACCTAGTTTTACTGATTTGTCCACATTGATGCTAGAATTACTTCATTTAACATACCAGTCATTGTGGAGACAAAATATGTCCTTCTGGGTTCCAAGTCCATTTTGAGTTTAGTTTGCTTCTTATCTCCCCAACTCACAGTGTCTCTGAAAAAGTGCCTATTTCCTGGGTACTCAGGAAGGTTTATAAACCTTCTTAACTTCTGTTCACTGTTGCACTCTGCTTTGCCCCCACTCACACAGTTTTTGGACAATGCTTTATTATCCCAAGTTGAAGGACAGGATCCTTATGGAACGCATCAAAAGCAAGCCAGCAGAGAGTTCACCTGGGCTGCAGCAGAAGAAAACAAATGTTGTGGTTGTGGGCATTCCCAGATGGAGCCTTTCCCTAGTATCTTTCACTACACTCTGCTTTGTATTTCTGTAATAGTTTGTTGCTGATGCTGCTCCTATCAGTAATGAAATTATTAATACCAGCCTGACATGGCTAGCCTTCTTCAATTCCAGTTGTTGCAATTAAGTAGTAATTAAGTAATCATTCGGTGAACAAAGGAAAGCATGAAGGGCCTGATTAAAACCATTCCCTTCAATCTATTCCAGATAGGAATCAATGAGCCACTCATGCTCAAGGTCACAAATTAGTTTAGACAGTGGATACTTGACTGAGAATCCATGGCCTCCCCTGGAACCCTCCAGATCAGAATTCATTCTGCTGGCAAACTCCAAGAACCAGGATAACCTATTCCTCCTTCCTAACATGTTTCTCCCTCATTTTGCTGTTGATTGACCACAAGTCTGGCAAAATGAATGTTCATTTGGCAGACTTGGCAGTCACCTCATTCCCAACTGTGTCTTTTCTTCACAAACAGAAAGGGGCTTTAAAATTGGCCTCATCTCTGATTTGCCCCAAGCTGGGCAATTCCCCTTGGAGAAGCAGAAATCAGCTGGCTCTGAGCCATGCTGCTCTTTGGGTCAGCAGACAGGCGGGAGGAGTCTAGCCTATTGGCCTCATGACTGAGCAAAATGACTTGGCCAATTGCCTGAGCTTTGAAATGTATCAGAAATCATGCAAGAGTCATTTTGCTGCATTTTACACTCACACTTTAATATAAGAATGTCTTAGAAGGAATAGTAGCCCAGTGTAAGCCTTTAGAAGTGATTTTGCAAACCCACATTCAATTTACCAGTAATTCATCATAATGGCTAGACTCACGTGGGGTCAGGATTCAATACAAAGAGTACTAGAAAGAATGCATTGATGAATGAACAAATGGAGTTAGGCTACAGAAGAAGAGAGTAAAAAAAGTGAATAAAGGCTAAATGAAGATCAGGGAATCTGGATTTCGGGTCTGGCTCAGTCCCTTCTACGTTTATCATTTAACAACTTAGCAATCAACGGCATCAACTAGAAAATGAAAGACTTGACAAAATTACTGTATCTTTTCCAGCTTTAAATGTTTTATTTTTTCCCTTCTGTGAGTAGACAGCTTAATAGTCACAATAGTTCATAATTTGTAGTCAATATTTGAACAGCCTCTGAATAAGCAGGAATCTAAAGGCAGCCCCAGATGGAATTATACCACAATGAATACATCTAGAGTTTGGATTTTGACTCTTACACAATATCAGGTAACTCAGACTCTGTGGCACATCTTCACCTATGAAGACATCGGACACATTTGCTCTAACACCAAAACATTTTGAAAACATAAAAAAATTAATGATACAGTACTAACTCCATTTATCTCACTGTCCCATGATAGGCACAGACAAGCTCTTTTGAATTGGCTCCTTTTCAAAGATGCTAACACTGAGGGAAATAAGGAATTGTACCGAAAGCCTGCCAGCTACGAACAATCAGAGGAGCCTATTGTGAAACACTTCTCTCTGCTGAGTATGGCTGCTGAAGAGTGAAGCAGTGGGCAGGAATTCTCACCGAGACGTTTTGTTTCTATCTCTGCCTCTCAAGTAAACAGAAAGCATTTCAAAAAGTTTCCACCAATTTGTTGTCTTTCTATTGCATTTTTTACTTAAAAATGCATATTATAGAATTAGAACTGCATATTATAGATTTAGTAATATTCACTACTCTGGCTTTTCTAAATTTTTATTTTATAACTTAGTTTCACTTTCTTAAGATTTAAAGACACACACAGAGAGAGAAAGGGAGAGACACAGAGATCCTCAGTCCACTAGTTCACTCCCCAAATGACTGCCACAACCAGCACTGGGTGATGCTGCAGCTGGGAGCGAGGAGCTTCGACTGGGTCTTCCACATGGGTGGAAGGTTCCCAAACACTCAGGACATCTTTCATTGCTTTTCGTAGGCCATTTTCCAGGAACTAGATTGGAAGTAGATCAGCCAGGACATGAACTGGCAGCCATAGGGATGCCAGCACATCAGGCCAAGCTTAACTTGCAGCACCACAGCGCCACCCTCTTATTTGATTATTTTAAAGCCTCCAAGTGTGATCTATTAATATAACTCACTTTAGGAGTTGACATTTCAAATAAGTTGAAGGAAAACTTTTCTTCAAGGTCCCAAAAATGATTGTCAATTTATAAAATGTACCTAGTTTCTACCACACCTCCCAAATGATTTCCCCTCTTTTCCAAGCTGCCCAACATTTACAACGATTACAAAAGGAACACCTGCATCAAATGTACCATCTCCCTCAGCAAGCATAGCCCTGATGGAAATCCAAATTGCCCTTGGATGGATTTAGGGTTCCTGTTTCTCATGCCTTCCAGAGGAAAACACCACCAACACTTACCATGGTAATAAGAATGACATTCTAATAAACATCAAACTACTAATTTTTCCCTCTCAAAACAAAATGTATGTGCCACTTCATTTTCCACTTTGGACACCAAGCCACGAAAGACCAAAACATAGCAGAGCAGGCGAACAATAGGAATTTAGACAGCCTCTCTTGTGCCCAAGCTGGGCCACATGCTTCAAACAATCACTTGACAGAAAAAAAAAAAATGCTTATATTTTGTTATCAAGAACAAACCTGGAATAGCCACATTAGAGGCCTTCAACCATGTATAGGATTATTTTACCCAAAGCTCAGCCACAAAGATGCAGGTAAACCAAGAATAACCAAGAAGCAGTTGAAGAAAAAAAGAATCCCTTCCCTTCTGTTGCCCCAGTCCCCCTGGGATTAGGATTATATGAAGGAATGTGATTAAGCACAAATCATAGTGATGTTTAATGGGAAAACAGGTGGGAAGAATATTTGTCCCATGCACTTTAAATTCCTAAGGAAGTATGGGAGTTGAACTCTCAGCAGCTAGCAAACAGGATGTTAAACTATGCTTACCAGCCTTTTCTTAGAGAGCATTGAGAACTTAAACCCTTGTTAAAGACAGGAGGTGCAAGAGGGATAACTGTGAATCTGAACAAACTCCATCACATTATGATGTTCATGGAGAAGCAAAACGCCTCTTGAGTTAGTCACCTTTTAACTGAAACAAAAGTAGTCCTTTTCCAAAGGTATGCCTTCTATTGGAAAGCACATGATGCCAACAAAGCTTGTAAAACATACTGCATTCTCATTCTGCAGATGTTCATTAGCGAAAACAGAAGCTTTTCACTTGAATGATAAGATGTATTAGTCACAGGGTTTTGTGTCAATTGTTTAGATTCTTTTTCTAATTAGAGAACTCTAGACTCCCTCATCTGACTTTCCTTTTGCAGAGTGCATGAAATGCAAAGTGCTTCTAGAAGCCTCTGCTTCTAGAAGTCCCTTAATTTTGTTTTCCATTCTCCATCCCCATCAATCTGTGTGTCAAATGAGACACGTAGGTCAGAGCATCAGAAATAATGTGGGAGAAAAGCTGAAGAGAGAAGTAGGGTGAGGCTAAATCAGATCAGACATATTGATGCATTAAAGTCATGTGCAGTAGCAACCTGTGAATTTACTGATCACATGTCAGCACAAAGCCAAGTCAGCCAAGCTTTGGCACCCTGGCGGTCCTCTCTACCAACTTCTGTTTACATAAACCTACCTGTGCCTGCAAATAGACCCAGATGTCATCTATGTCCCATCTATCCACCTTCCAAGAGGATATAAAAGTAAAAATATGAAGGATTAAGCAATTATCCCAAAATGTGAGGGCTACAAGTTACCTAGAGAGCTGCTTAAATTATTGGTTCAGCTATATTTAAAATCAATGAGGATTAAAAGTTAATTGCTTTCCCCTTTGTGCCCCGTGGAGGCCAGAGAGGGGAGAGCACTCAATAGGAAGACCATATCAGTGACATATAAAGAAGAAAAATTAACTTTGCAGTTGTAGAATGACTGTGCTTGCAGCTTTGTTAATTGCCCTTGAAATGAGAAAGATCAACGACTTTAAACTGAGAAACATCCAGGAAGCCTCATTTTCCAAAAGAGTTTTTGAATTATCCAACGTGGTAACCATTATCTGCGTGCGGCTTCTAAACACTTGAAATAGGAATAGTAGGACAGTAAATAAATTTCAGTTATTCTAAATAGCTACAAATGATTAAAAGCTATTATGCTGAACATTGAAGGTGCATGTAATTGTTAAGGCGGTTGAAATTCTAAAGCTTAAGATAGGGTTGGAAATGGGCCATTTGATATTTTTAACATCACTCTGGGATAAACATTATTGTATGTAAAAATGAACCTGCTGTACTTGGTCAAGTATTTAATTAACTTACCTTTAATGTGATGACTAGATATGCTTCTTTTTTGTGAGGCATGTGATGTTACCTGGAATTAACAATGTTGCATCTTGAAATTGCTTTTCCAGATTTGTGTCTGTCTGGAGTACAACTGATTGGGTGATGGTGAATTTTGAAAAAAATTACTGGAGGCAGTAAGTTGTTCCCAATATAGGTGCGTATCTCAGTGTGTTTTTCCCTATCTGGGGAGTTCATCCTTGCTTCTGTGTAGTGTTTATAGAGCTCAAGCTGTGGGACTTGTTGTGCTTAGCTGTTACCTCAACATGGTTTGCATCTGAATGATTTCATGTTGCAGGTTATCAGACACATCAGCTGGTCTCACACTGACTGGTGTAGCCAAGATGTGCAATCCATTGTTTACCTTTCATGCTCTTGAATCATTAAGTTTCTGAATTAGTTCCACACATTCAGCAGCACATTCAAGAGTCCTAGAAGGCTTCTGTTCTTCCAGAGTGGAAAACACACTACCATATTCACTTCAAATTGCACGATCCACAGTCTTAAGTTAATTTCAGATTATTGTACCTTTGAAAGCAGGTTGCTGAGAAGCTGGTTGGGACCCTGTGCCTTGAAGTGCAGCAGAGCGATACTTGACTAAGGTTGACGGGAATGCAAGATCACACAGCCACTTGCTGTCATCAAAACCTCACAGGTTTTCCTCTCAGCCCCACGAACTGCTTGATTTCATCCTTTAGTTCATAACATCTCATGAGAGCGTTCCTTCAGCTCAGTTGCTGCACTTCTGAATGATAAGTAAGGTCACAGTAGCCACAGCCAAAATCATTTAGTAAGTTCTTACACTGGAGCCTGCTAAACCCTCCAGTTTGACAAAGTTTATGCATGGCAGTGCTATTGACACACATTCTCGAGCTTCAAATGTAATTTCCTTAACCTTCATTTGAGGTTCAGTATTTGTAAAGATTGTTGATTGTGGACATGTGGATAACGTGTGGAATTATCATACATGTCAACAAAGAAATGGACAATGTCACATCCATCTTCAGAGGCAAGGTCATCAACATTGTGAGGAGGAATTAATGCATCTCATCTTGTCATCACCAGATTGCAGCAGATTTGCCACAGTGTGCTAATACTTTTACAATGTGTGGTTTCCCACCCTGTCTGGCATTGACAGTCCTTTAATTCACCACAACAAAGGCACATGAAGCGTGAATATCCAGCAAAAAGTCTTCCCTGTCACACATTTGTATATGTCCTGTCTACCCCATAGTGTCCCTCAAAATTTACATTAATATTATGATGCACTTTATATACAATTATGTTGCTATTAAAAAAAAAAACCATTCCAAATCCCACCTATGATTGCCTTGACAAGGTCATCAAATGACCCTGTAGGCCCATCGGCTTCACATTGCCTTCCCTCTGCTGCAAAGGTATGAGGGCATGGAAGTATATTAGCAACATTCTTTGATACTTGAAAAATAGAACATGGGGTATGTTTAAATCAGAAATGATGCCTACTTTACAATATGCACTGTTGGTTCTTCCCTAAAATATCAACATCATCATGGATTTGAAATACAAATATATGAAAAATGTTATGTATCACATTTTTCCCTTTGAATTCTGGTTAGGAACAATAAAGACACTTGGGTCAGAAAATCAGAACAAGTAAAAGAGACTACTGTTGGTCAGTTTGTGTTTCCTTGGAGTGGGCATTGTAGCAAATTACGCCAACACTAGGGATGCATTCTAACATATGCTTCTGCTTACTACAGGTTCCAGCTAATGCATGCTAGGAAACAGCAGATGACGGCCCAAGTACCAGAGTCGCTGCCACACATGTGAGAAACCAGGATTGCATTCCTGAACCTTTCTTCAGCCTCATCAAGCCTTGGCTGTTATGGGTGTTTGGGAAGAGAACCAGCAGATTAAAGATCTCTTTCTCTTTCTCTTTCTCTTTCTCACTCATTTGTTCACTCTCCAACACACACACACACACACACACACACACACACTCTCTCTCTCTCACTCACTCATACTGCTCCTAAGATTCATAAAAATAAACTTTTCCAAAACCAAGTATTTCTTACAACAGCCCGCTTCATGAACCACCATTCTTTTCTTGTTCGTTTTGTTTTTCAAAAACTAGATAGTTAAAAATAAAAAATAAAATGCTAGGCATATGACACCATAGAGGTTCATGTAGCCCAACTGATACAGATGCATTTTGAATGTCATCTACTTACTCTACTACCCTAGATGTTATAATATTGTTTTAGCAATCCTGCAGCTTTGCAGTTCAGGTTGTCATTTAAGAAGTAAACTAGGTACCATAAGAGTGTGAACATAATAGGCTAGGACATAAACAGGGAGATGCCAAAAATAGACTGATGAATTAGAGTAAAATGTAATAATGGGCTTTAGAAACAATAGTGCATGTACTCCCCAGTGTACAACACTGACTATTCGGTTAAAGCAGTTCAAACAACTTTATCCATCAGGAAAAATTATAAAAACACATATGGAACAATAAGTGCTGTGTACAGTAATTTGGAACCCTGCTAGATAATGGCCTCAAGTAAATAGCAGCACCACAATTGAGCATTTGATGTTTGTTTTTCTGTAAAGTTCCTGGAACTTCTATCTCGGTGTAGATGGAGAGATTTTTTCCCCTAAATGACAGCAAAAACAAATATCTGAAAGGCACTTCTCATATCTGGAACTTGTGTCCCTGCACAATGCTAGTGCTGTAAAGAATTTAATCAGCTAGTACTTCACACAGTACTGGAGTCTTCTCGGTCTTAAGTACCACAGTCAAGACGGTCTATCCATGAGCTGCTTCTTAATCTATATTGCTGGCAGCAGCAATCGCCAAAGCATACTTGCTTTGGAACCATAATTAACTGTCACTCCCAATATCTGTAACACAGCTAGGCAAATCTTCATTCAAATGGTTCTGGCAGAAGGAGGGATAAAATTGTTCACTTGATGACAAACCTCATGAATTTTAAAGCCTGAGATGTGTGAAGGGTGGGTGGAGGGAGATACACACACACACACACACACACCCAGAGGAAATCTAGTAACCCAGGTCCTGACTCATTCATAATGTTCATAAGAGTGCATTGCTGTAAGAGGTAACTGTCAAACTCCAGAATAATAAACATAAAATATTTGTTCAGAGTTATTTTTTAAAAGAGCAAAGCACAAAATACTACTGAAGACTGATCCGGGGTTACTCCTTAGATGTGCAATTTGAACGGTTGCATGGAGAGTCGGAAGCCAGTGGTGGAGGAGGTAGAGGAAGCCCGACTGCCTCACCCAGGGCTCCCAGCGTAGCATGTTCTGGTGTGCCTATATTCAGAGGTCAGAACGCAGTCCGCTACACACACGTACGTGCAGCTGCCGGCAGGACTGACACCTTCTCAAAGACCATTCTTTGTGGAAATGAGCAAACAAAGTACCTCTGGAAAAGGCAATCAAAGGAATAAAAGGAATAAACCTGCAGGGATTCAATGACAGATTAAAAGCTGTTTTCTTTTTAAAGAAATTACAAGTACATGTAAAGTAAAATGGCATGCTGCTGTAACTTTTGAAAAACATGAAATTGATGATGGCCTGAAAAAATAAAGTTCAAAATGAACCAAAAAATATGAATGAAAAGAATAGGCCCAAGAGTGTGCTCTTAATTCTTTAAAAAAAAGATTTATTTATTTTTATTGGAAAGTCAGATATACAGAGAGGAGGAGAGACAGACGGAAGATCTTCCATCCAATGATTCACTCCCTAAGTGCTGCAACAGCCAGAATTGAGCTGAACCGAAGCCAGGAACCAGAGCTTCTTCTGGGTCTCCCATGCGGGTAACAGGCTCCCAAGGCTTTGGGCCATCCTTGACTGCCTTCCCCAGGCCACAGGCATGGAACTGGATGGGAAGTGGAGCTGCTAGGATTAGAACTGATGCCCGTATGGGCTAGCGGCATGTGCAAGGCAAGGACTTCAGCACTAGGCTACTGCGCTGTGCCTATGTGCTCTTAATTCTTAATCAATACTTAAGAAATAAAGATTCAACATTCAAACTTAGGTATCATATTTATGAGTTAATAATTATCATATTCATTATTTGCCCTTATTAAGTGCTTATAATATACTTGAAATCTTAATAAATGATATCTCTTCACTTAACAATTTTACAATGGAAATTATTCTAAGTTTCACAGAAAAAAATGCTGAAAACTCATACAGCTGATATATAACACACTTGGGAAACTTCACAGGATATAAAATCAATTTCATTAGGAAATCATTTTCAAAAAAGAGTGAGAGGGAATTCTAGTATAAAAGATGTAAAATACATCAATTGCAAAGTATGAAATTTACTTGGGTATTGATTCAATAAAGCAGTAATAATAATTACGGGGTAATTAGAATTTAGAGCACTTACTAGATAATGTTAAGAAATCATTAATTTATACACGTGATAAAAGTGTTATGATTGCATATTTTTTAAATGGCTGAGATACTGAAATAGTTACAGATGAAATTATATGGTATCTAAGATTTGTGGTTAAAAAAAATACTGAGAGTGGAAATGTCTGGAGGGTGAGATATGAAGCAAGGTTGCCCATGAGTTGACCATTGTTGAGGCTGAATTGTGTACATGTAGATTTGTGTGTTGTATCTGGGTTTGTTTTATATTTGTCAAAATGAAAATTTTTCTTAAAATTACTACAAAGCTGGATTAGTTAAAATGCTATGCCCCTGGAATAAGAAGTGTTGGAAAACTGATGAAACAGAGAAATAAAACATCTTCAGAACAGATTCAATGTGTTCTTATGCCAAAAACATAAATTAAAAATCAGTTTCAGAAAATTCAGTTGTTATATAAGCTGTTGTCTAGCTTTATACAGAAAAAAAATTTGACTTAGATAATATTCACCAAAAATCAAGTTTGAGTATTAATATTAACATTATTTTTCTGGTATATGAATAAGAAATTATTATCCAAGTGCAAAAGCAATGAAAGAAATCATTAAATAAAGTGAAGGATTTGAACACACAAAAATTCAAATTATTCTATCAAAGATTATTGCAAAATCTAACAATGTAATAAACTGGAAGCTATATAAAGCAAACTGGCTGCTAAAGAGAACATATTTTACATATTCAATACTTAATGCCAATGGAAAATAAACATAAAACATTACTGAAAATGACAAAGAATATAGATAATTCACAAAGGGAATATACAAATGCCCACTGAACAAATAAAAAATTCAATCTTACAATACAATCAAGGAAGTAAAAACTGAAAAACAAGATATTTTATCAAATTATTTCTATATTATGACATTATTTATATTACTATATTATTCACCATATTTGTAGTATAAATAATACACTGTATGCATGATGTATGTAATATACTGTAGTACTTATAGTATAAACAATATACTTCATTTACAGATTCTTTTGCCCTAATGCTTGTGGTAAATAATATGCTATATTACTTATGGTGAGTAATTTGTCACATTATTTACCATATTATTATTTATAGTATACTATAACATTTATAACAGTAAAAAGAAATAACCTTAATACCAACCTCTGGAAAAACATTCATATTAGTAAAAATTATGCTGCATTAAATAGTTGCTAGCACCAGAAATGTTCACTATAAACCCTAATGAATGCTCACAGGCAACATTTAGGAAAAAATTTAATAAGCCATCACCTAAATATTTATTAGATGCCAATCAATGAAATCAACTTAAGTACTATGAGTATCGAGTTTTACTCATGTTAAATTTTTTAAATGGAATACTAAATATGAACAAATACATGCAAAGGAAGATAGTAGACAAATTTATGGTCTCTAGCTACACTCAGATCCAGCATGCATGCAAATAGCCTGGGTTTCAAGCTGACTGAGGAGAGCATTCCAGGTGAGGAAAGGAGGTGAACTACTGAGTACAGAGCAGGACCACTCCTCCAGAGCTGCCTGATGTCAGAGCAAAGGGCACCAGGACTGACCACTCCTGGTTTCCAGTGAGGATAAGAATGTGGATCTGCATGGAGCCACATCTGACCCGCAGCTGTCTGAAGAATGAGGGAACCAATACGAGATAAGCAAATATAAACAAATAAAAAAAACTTACTATTGCAGGTGGTTTTGGATGGATATAATAAAGAAAACTTTAAATAAATGCTTTGATCTTTCAACTGAGACAAAAGAGATGATTTATACCCAATTGATCCCAAGCCTTCTGGTACAACTGAATATCTCAGCCATGCCAGAATAAGAATGATTCTGGAGGGCAGGTGTGTGACATAGCAGGGTGCCTGGCTCCTCTGATTCCAGTTGCTTGCTAATGCACATCATGGGAGGCAGCAGTAATGCTTCTAGGACTTGGGTCTCTGCAACACATGTGGGAGACTCATAATGAGTACCTGGCTCCTGGCTGTGGCTTAGACAGCCTGGACAGTTGTGACCATTTGGGGTGTTAGCCAGCAGATGGAATAAAAATCTCTTTATCACTCTCTCCAAATAAAACGTTTTTGAAGAATGAGCGTACCAGCTGTCCCATAAAACAAACAAAACAAAATAATCTGAACAAACTAAATTTTTAGGGTTGGTATTGGGCTGCAGCAGCTTACCATGCTACCTAAAGTGCCAGCATCCTGCATGAGTAGGATTAAGTCCCAGCTGTTTCACATATTGTCCATCACCATGCTAATGTGCATGGAGGGCAGTGGACAATGGCCCAAGTGATTGGAACCCTGGCATCCATTTTTCCATCTGGAGGGTTAACAAACAGTGAAAGTTCTCTTTCAAGTAAATAAAATAAATGTTTAAAAATTGGTTTTGTGAGGCTTCAGACACAGGTCGAGATGTAGTTGTAGAGCTGGAGAAGGGGGCATATACTGGTGCAGTGGGTGCAGAGTAGCTGCTGTTTTCATCAGCAGGATAATTTCTTAACTCTATTTTACTACTGTGTAGGAAACACCAGGGAACATGACAGCTACAGATGCTTCAGGTCTGATTGCCTAATAGATAGGGGAAATCTCTGAGTTTCACTCACTACCTTACCTCAAGCAAGTTGCCAAAGGTTTGCTGTCATCAAGCAAAAAGCAGTGAGTAAACCTACCTTTTACTCAAAAGATAGAAACACAGATTTCTGAGTAAAGAGTTGGTGCCTACTACTTTCTTTATCCCACACCATGGAGAAGGAATTGATTTTTCACATTGCGTGGAAGTTTTCCCCAGCCCACAGTCATTTAAAACATTTCTTTGACACACTGCACATTCTGGGGGTGGGGAAGGAAGGTGGTGGGCAGACTCACTTTTAGAGCTTTCTAAGTTGGTTGTGGTATTGTGCTTTGGGGGATGCATTCTCCAGACATGAAGTGATCTCTCTTGAATAGAACCATTGAAGTCTTTCCTTTGTCCACCTCCACTCCCTCCCATCTTTTTTCAAATCCCTGATGCCCAGGAAGTAAAAGGTATCCTTGGTAAAGTGCCAAGGAATATCTTGCTTTGGGTTTCCAGATCCACAGATAATGGGTTGGATTACCCCAGCGGAGGGGTTGGTCATCTGCACTCCCACCTCCACTACCCAGAAAATTGTGTTCATAAGCGAATGGCTTTATCAGTGATTTACTGGGAAATGCATAACATTTAGTTACGCCTAATACTAAAACCTGTGTAGGAAGCAGAGGAAAACCAGTAACAGGGCACTTCAGAGCAAAATTGCACCATAGTGGGAGAGGCCTTAATTGGAAACATAATCTCGCTTTCTGTGCCCAAGCAGATTTGAAACTAAAATTAAATAAATAAATGTAGACATTCAATATTTAATAGGATTTTTTTGCCAGGAATTGGAGCTGTACTGCCTAAAGGAATTTCTTTAACTAAAAAGCTTACGTATCCACGACACCTATGGAATACCAGGAGTTCTCCTGAAATTAACCATCATGATGAGTTAGTTGTCTACTTTGTGCTGATTTATGAATATCTATACAGGAGCCTGATTCATAATACCACAAATATAATCAAAGAAAATAACTCCATTTCATCTATTACTCTAGTGTAGTATGTGCAGCATTTCTAGAAATGTCTACAGAGAGGAATGTTATTTCTCCCTGACAAAAGTGAACATATCATTCTAGAAACATTATGTTCAAGGTCAGAAGGTCTAACCTAGCTATTTAGATTAGTAAATAGATTATATATATATATAATTATTATTATTATATTATTATTATTATATATTATATTATAATATATATTATATATTATTATAATATACATTTATTATATATATATAATAAGTCTGTATTCACACAGTGTGAATACTTATATCACAAATTATGTATAACATTGATAGTTGTTGAAGATGGACATGTTGGAAGAATCAGAGAAAGTTGAATGAGTTTTGAAGATTTCCACTGTTAATTTCTTTCTCTTATATTCTTGGAATAATAAGCTGTTTACAATCATGGAGTTCCTTTGATGGGCAATCTTGGTTCCCAAAATAGAAAGAGTCCTAAGCCTGCCCAGAATTTGTTGCTTGAGTTCCCAAATCACCCAATCTTGTTCCATTTGTCCTCTTGCCCCACCTGGCAACTCAATTTATCAGGATTCATTCAGTTGCCAATGAAATAAACTGAAGTCAATCTATTTTATGGAAGGCAAGAGGAAATGTATTAGATCACACACCTGGGAATTCAAGAGATACATCCAGCATGGCTGTGTTCAGAAGGCCTATCAATGGCAATGTTAATTCACTCCTATGTTTCCTTCCTCTATCCCTCTGTCAGCTTCTTGTCTCTGCTTTTCTTTACGTTTTCCTAGCAAGCTTTCTTGCCTACTAGCTCCCATAGAACTATTCTAAGATGAACACCAGCATGGTGTGAGTGTGTGGTCACTGCGGAGTCAATGAAATTGTCCCCTCTGAGCCTCTGCTTACCTCTGATGGTTTCATGTAGGGAACTTGGGATGGGAAAGATATGTACTCTGCCTCACAGCATTATTTGGACTATGTGAAGTAAAGGAGACTCACCACAGGAAGTAAAAGAAGAGGCTAGGAAGGCTAGTTAGAAAAAAACTGTAGTTAGTCACCACTGTCCACAATTACCAATTTAGTCAGATTCTTACACAGTATCTGTCACACATACCACATACTATGCCACCCTGTGTCCCCTGGCATTTGGGGCTTTGTTTTGGGGCTGGTCCAATTTGTACCTCTCACTTAGGTTGGACTGTCCATGAAGATCAACCATCAGGGTCACATCATTTCTTGAACAACTACCCCAGCTTTAGGATTGGAGGTTGGAAATTCTGGCCCATTTAATATGGGTCAATAAGAGATATTGTAAGAGATACAGTGTTGATGAAGTAGCTGTTTTTCTTAATGCTCATCAATACATGTGGAGATATAGAGCAATAATGCAGGAGAATGTCAGGTTGGGGAGACATGGATTTGTCTAGGAGTATAAGGAAGTCAATTTAAGGTGGGGAGTGGGAGGAAAAATGACTAGAAGAGAAGGGAGACAGAGGGAAATCCATGGAACAGAAACTTAAATGCTGGTAGCTTGATCTGCCTTTCCCCAGCAGAACTAAGCACATTGCTCTCAGGGCTCCAGTTTGAATCCCACAAAAGAACTGGTTCTCTACCAGCAACGCTTACCACAGAGAGAATCCTGCAAACTTTGACAGTCATTGTGGTTCAGCAGGTCATGGCAGATTTCATTAAAGTCAACAGATTTGTCTTATTCTTGGAAGGAAATGTTATTTTTTCCTTGAGCAAGACATAAATTATCATTTTATGCATTTTCTTGTTCATTTAATTGCTACCTTACCTGTTTTCTATTTTTTTAAATTATATATTTTTATCAGAAAGGTACATTGTACAGAAAGAAGGAGAAACACAGATCTTACATTCACTGGTTCACACCCTGAATGGCCATAATATCCAGAGCTAAGTTGATCAGGAGCCAGGGGAAGGAGTTTCTTTTAGGTCTGCCATGTGGCTGCAGGGTTCAAGGACTTGGGCCATTATCCATGCTTTCCCAGGTCATAAACAGAGAACTTCACAGGAAGCAGAATAGCCAGGACATGAACTGGCACCCATATGAGGTCCTGGTGCTTGCAGGTAGAGGACTAGCCAGTTGAACCACCATATCAGCTCCTCACCTATTACTTCTATCATTTTAAATAACAAGAAAAAGGCAGGCTCCTGTGTCGGGGCCAGTTCCAAGGACTGTAGGTAGATGTGCCTTCTCTGATTTCCTCATTTTTTTAATAAATAGTATTTTTTTAAAAAAAGAACACTAATGTCAGTCAAAAATGCACAGTATTAAGAAAAAGTAGATGAGGTCCAATGTGATGACCTAGTGACTAAAGACTTCACCTCGCATGCCACAGGATAACTTATGGGTGCCAGTTCATGTCCCAGCTGCTCTACTTCCCATGCAGCTCCCTGCTTGTGGCCTGGGAAAGCAATAAAGGATGACCCAAGGCCTTGGGACCCTGCATCGGTGTGGGATACCTGGAAGAGGTTCCTGGCTCTTGGCGTTGAATTAGTCTAGCCTTTGCAGCCACTTGGGGAGTGAATCAGCAGATGTAAATCTCCTTCTCTCTGTAAATCTGACTGCCCCATAAAAACAAATAAATCTTTTTTAAAAAAGGATAGATTTAAGCTTGATTGCTGAATCTACTATTGACAAGTTATATTGGAAAATTAATTTTCATGTCAAAAGGTTTCTGCTGCAAAAAGAAACATTTAAATTAGATTGTCTCTAATATCCCTTCCAGTTCTAAAATTCTATGATCCATATATACACTTTGTGAAACCATAATTTATCTTTCATTTTCCTTTTCTTGCTCTAAGGAGAAACCATTAATTTTTTTTCTCATTTTAGGTGCCTGGAATGTTGAAAAGCCTCAGGGTTGAAGGAAATCATTGATTCAGATGAAGCATAGTCAGGCAGAGGCTCTGATTTCCTTTAAAATATCCTTGTCTGCAAATGCAGGTTGGCCTCCGGCCCTTCTATATCAGTCAGTAGTCTCCAAAGACAGTGAAAAGAGATGTACAAAGAACCCTTGACACGATGGCTCAATGTAACATATGTTTACTGTAAGACAGTGTGAAAATGCACTCATACAACCATTCCGTCTTTTCACTTTTGGAGCAATGTTTAATAAGTTTCATGAGCTATCCAATCATTTACTATAAAATAGACTTTGAGGGCCCGGCGGCGTGGCCTAGCGGCTCAAATCCTCGCCTTGAATGTGCCTGGATCACATATGGGCGCCAGTTCTAATCCCAGCGGCCCTGCTTCCCATCCAGCTCCCTGCTTGTGGCCTGGGAAAGCAGTCAAGGACGGCCCAAAGCCTTGGGACCCTGCACTCACTTGGGAGACCCAGAAGAAGTTCCTGGTTCCTGGCTTCTGATTGGCACAGTACCGGCTATTGCGTCTCACTTGGGGAGTGAATCATCGGACGGAAGATCTTCCTCTCTGTCTCTCCTCCTCTCTGTATATCTGACTTTGTAATAAAAATGAATAAATCTTTAAAATAAAATAAAATAGACTTTGAATTACCTTAGTAGATATTCTGAGCATGTATAACATAAGCTAGGTTCAGCTATGGTATTGGGTAGGTTGGGCATGTTGAGTGCGGTTTTTACTATAATATTCTGAACTGATGAGTTTATTAGGATATGTTTTATTGAGCAGTATTTGTGGGGATGAGGTTCCTGTGAGAATTGGCTCACATGATCATGAAGGTGAAGTCTCTTACGTATCCCATCTGCAACCTGGAACATCAGCAAAGCCACTGACGTGATTCAGCCCAAGTCTGATAGCCTGAGAAGCAGGACAATGATGGTGTCATTCTCAGTCCAAGATTGAGGGACCGAAGTTCAGAGAGGCCTGCTGGACTAAGCCCTGAAATCAGAAATCTCAAGAACTGGAAGCTCTGATGCCCAAAGGTAAAGACAGAAGATAGCTCTGATACCGGAGACTCCTTTCTCTGCCTTTCTGCTCTCTTTGCTGAGGGGAGAGCTGCTTCTTCACCCAGCCCACTGCTCCAGTCTCCCCCCAGGTGAAGCCCTCACCGACACATGTTATTTTAGCCAATGGGCATCACTTAGCCCAGCCCCGCTGACACATAAACTTAACCACCACATTTTCTTCCCACTGTCGTCACATGGGCACTCCTCACCTCTGTCTCCTATGACCCTGGCAGCCTTCTCTCCTCCTGAGCAGGGCAGGGGCTCTGCAATCAAGCACATCCTCACCTTCTCACAGCAATAAGATGCAAGAGATGAACTCTCCAGTCACACATTCTGGCCCTGCACTTCCTCCTTTCCCTGGGAAATCTGTGGGAATATTAGAATGTCACAAGGTCTATGGGGCACAAGCAGTGCCTTTAATAAAGACTTTTTCCTTTGCTATTAACGGAGTCCTATTCGTCATGTTTAAGGTATCTTGTAACATAAGCTAGAGTTTTTCAAGTTATTCATGGTCATCTGATATTTCCATGTAAGCAAACATTACACTTTTACATACCATATAGCAATTAACTTTGCCCATTCTTGACTACATTTTTGTAGATAACTGTGAGCACCCTAAATTCAACGCAAGTGTACACAACTGGATAAATAAAAGAAAGGCACAACTTGCAACGCATGTCTCTTGGCTCTTTTAACTTAGGCATTGACTTGAAACAAAAGTTGATTTCAGGTATGTCAAAAACTGAGCTGTGAGAGGTGGCTTGTATGGGGTGCAGGAGTCAGTCTTCAGAGAGCTAACGGACACCTCTTTATTCAGACCTGCTATTGCCTTTGTCCAAATCGATTGGCTTCTCAGCTAGCCAAAAGCTTTCAAATTAATTTAGCGTTCCAAAATTCAGAGCAAATGGATGGATCGATCCTTTGACCATTTCAATCACAACCTTGCCCTTGGTGTGTAAAAGTGACAATAAGCTAATTTGAGAAGCCAGTCACAAGGAGTTAGAGTCCAAGCACATAAGTGTACTTTAAGGTATGAGTAGCTAACTTGCTACATTTTCTGTATCTGGACAGCTTCCCCCACTTCTACCTGGACACTTTAATTCATTCTCCAGGTCTCAGTTTAGATGACATTACCTTCTGGAAGCCATCCCTCATAGTTCCTGATATCAAAAAGAATATTTTCACTTTAAGCCCTTGATAAACTATATTTTTCTTTATCACTTGATGGCTAAAATGTTAGTTACGATGCTGTTCACATCAAGATTACTTTCATTAAAAGATCTCTTTAAACAAAGGGTGTAACGAGGAATTTAAGCCACTGGACAGGGTGAGGAGGAAAGATTTGCAGATAAAGCAGTTATCAAATACATCCTTTAAATTTTTGGCCTAAAAACAAGTTTTAGCTTAGATATAATTTTCTTCACTTCCTTAATCTATGTAATTTCTTCTACAAGGATACTAGATTCAAATGCAAAGTGTTTATATAGTTCTGCATATGTGTGCCCCAAATAAACAGCACCTTAAACCAAGACAGTCAGTCTTGCCTGTTATCTAAAAGGACTCGGCTGAAAGCAGCAAGTCATTTCCAATCAAAAATGATTCTCCGCAATGTGTGCAAGGTGATGGCTGACAGCTAACATCCAAGTTTCTTAATTGCCCCCTCAAAGAAGGAAAGGCCAGCAACCATTACTGATAAACACCAAACTATCAGATTTGTTTATAAAATTTCTGAAAACAATCAACTCCCAGCTGCTTATTCTCTGGCTGGATGGCTTAACCCATCTCTCCCACCACAACTGTTAGTAATAGCAGGAGAGCCAACCCTGCAGAGAGACGAGTGCCTTGCTGAAGAGACAAACCCAAGAGTCCTTCTGGGAATGCTTATTATGTCTTTTTCACATCACAAATTATCCTCTTGGTTTCCTCTATCTAGCATTTCAACAGCTGATAACTTCAACAGTAGGAACAATTCACCCATCTTCTCGGAGCTTCGATCTTTTTTAGCAGCTTCTACATCATATAGCACTGTAGAAAAACTATCATGAAGACTAGTGCACCCTGTCAACAGGCTTATCCTGAGAAGATCCTGTTTGGTGGAGGAGGTACGACCAATCCAATATCCAGTATTATGGCATAGTAGTGGCAAATTAACAAAATTGAAATAGCACAGTAAAGGAGCAAGAAAAGCTTAGGCCTAGGACACTCATGTCCTGCACCAAAATACCTGTGTTCAATCCCTGACTACAGCTCTTGACTCCATGTTCTTGTAAATGTACACCATGAAAAATGGTGTCCTGCTTTTGGCCCCAGAAGGCCCTGCTGTGGAGCCAGTTGATGGGAACACTCTGGCTGTGCAATCAACACCAATTAAAGGGAAGCCCACCACTCAGGCCCCAGAGGACCCTGCTATGGAGCCAGTTGATGAGAGCACTCTGTGCAATCAACACCAATTAAATGGATGCCCACCACTCAGGGTCAAGGGACAACAGGAGAATAAGCAAAAAAGACATGACAGACATCAAAATATGCTTTGTTGTGGAGGATCCATGAATATGATATGCTGAGTAAAAGAAAACCAGGTGCAAACATCCACAAACATTTTATTTTACGAACTGTCCAAGCAAATTCATAGGAACAGAAAGATAAGCAGTTTCCAGGGACTTGGGAGAATGTAGGAATAGGGGATAGTTGTTAATGGGATTGAGTTTCCATTAGGGGGAATGAGAATATTACAAAATTTAACTCTAGTGATGACTATGAAACTCTGAGTATTCCAAAAATATTAAATTGTATGTTTTATGTGGGCAAATTATATGACATGTTAATTATATATCAACAAAACTCTCTAAAATATTCGGAGGTAAGAGTTTTTAAAAAGAAATATTTTCTAATCTCAGTTGCTTTTATACTATTTAATTATAATCCTAAAAGCCAACTGCTGACAAAAACAATTGCAACTTAGTTTGTCTATCTTCAGAATTAATAAATGTCTCTAGATCAGCCCACTGTCCTTGAACATCCCACAACACAGCTTCTAGTCCAGAACACTAGTTTATTCACTGTCTCAATTAACGAATCCAAGAAACCACACAGCTGCAATTCTCTACATTCTGAATGTGATGGGAGATTTTCGTACAAGGTGCCAACACAAGCTTTCTCTACACAGGCACACAAAGGTCATGCCCAGTTGTTACTCTGTGTATTATGGAATCAAGTGGCAAGCACAAGTGATTGGAAGAGTTCCGTGTATGGGCTCAGAACGAGAGTGCTCAGTCAGCAAGCATCTGTTACCAGGTCAATGTCAGCATCTTTGAAAATGGGAAGAAGAGCTTCTGATCTGGACAAAAATCATCAAGGAAATAAGAGAAAGCAAACTCAGGAAGTTTTCTCAGTTTTCCTTGTAGGCCTACAATTGGGCTTAGCCAGGGTACCAGTTTCCTCAATTGTAAAATAAATAAAAATAATAATCATCTAGTCAGAAAGATGAAATGAAATACAGCAAGCTTAGGAAGGCAGAACAAGATACTCTGGTGAGTATTTCCCCCACGGGGACATCAATCTGAACAGCTATTCTCAACACCCAATCTTCACAAGAATTAAGGAAGCCAGGTGAGAAAGAGCTAAAGAGTTAGCCATCTCACCCCTCCCCAAGTTCCAAATGACACTAATATTTTAACACCTGCTTGGAGAAGGGAGAAGGAATTTAGCCTAGATCTTAGACTTGAAAGTGACTACCAGGTCCACCATAACAAAAACCACATACAAATAGCCTCCCCAGAACCTACCTCCAGTTCAGTACCCGCAAACTAATCTGCTGCATTCCTAATTATCCAGGTGGCTAAAGGGCCACTTCCACCATTCCTCCTTTAACCTTCAGAAAGCAGCACAGCAAGACCAGCCACTTGGAAGTAGGGCAGGATCAGGATCTTAGAACATTGCCCTAGAGCTCAGTAAGACCTGAGGCTGTGAGACGCAGTACCCAGTAAAGCTCAACAACTTCTCCCTGCTGGGCTCATGTTCACAGGCAGAGCCTCCAGAGTTGGCCCGGCATCAAGCAGAGACTGGTACCTTCAGTAACAAGCATGTTTGGTCATGTATTACTGTCAGCCTCACACAGGCCTACTGTGCATCCCTAAAACATGGTGGATCTGAGATGTGATCGAGTTAATGCTACCTGGGGGAACAAGGGCCAGCTTGCACCATCCTTCCTGCAACCTTGGGAAGACAGCAAGAGTCCCAAAGGACTGTATTTTGGGAATCTTTTTCAGGCTGATAAAATCCAATTCTGGGAAGATTCTGAGGATCTCTATCCCCAGACACGTTCTTGTGGAAGGAATCGCTGGAACTGCCCCACTGGGAAGTTGCATCCTATACTTTTAGTTGATCAGGTTTATATCCCAAGCAACATGACGTGTCACTGGTTGCAGCAGCTTCAGGCTGAAAGTCCAGCTCTTTGGCAGACAGTCCTTAGTAATGTGAGTTTTAGAATTGCATAAAACACTAGTGTTGGTGAACTTTGGATTCCAGCTATGACCTACCATTACAGCATTACAGGACTAGGCATATGAACTTAGCCCAGGAAAAGGCTTGCTTACAGAAAAGCACTTCCCTTTGTGGACATGCCCTCAGTGGATTTTGACACATCTGTGAGTTTGAAATAAATCAGGGTATGGGGCATTCTCTAGAATGGAAACAGTGACAGCACACCAACAGCAAACTGATGGCAAACTTCAGCTTCAGCACCATCTAGTGCTAAAACAGAAGTGCTGACAGGCTTAGAGAAAGAAAGCTACAAATAATGTCAGATTACAAATACTACAAAAAAAAAATGAACCCTACATGTCTGGCACAGTAGCCTAGTAGCTAAAATCCTCACCTTGCATGTGGCAGGATCCCATATGGGCACCAATTCATATCCTGGCTGCTCTACTTCCCATGTGGCTCCCTGCTTGTGGCCTGAGAAAGTAGCAGATAACCTGTACCTGCTTGGGAGATCAGTAAGAAACTCTGGGCTCCTGGCTTTGGATTGGCTCAGCTCTGTCCATTGCAGCCACTAGGGGGTAATCAGCAGACAGAAAATCTTTCTCTTTATATCTCCTTCTCTCTGTATATCTGATTTTCCAATAAAAATAAATAAAGCTTTTTAAAAAGATTTATTTATTTTTTTATTGCAAAGTCAGATATACAGAGAGGAGGAGAGATAGAGAGGAAGATCTTTTATCTGATAATTCACTCCCCAAGTGACTGCAACAGCTGGTGCTGTGCCGATCTGAAGCTAGGAGCCAGGAACTTCCTCCGGGTCTCCCATGCGGGTGCAGGGTCCAAGGCTTTGGCCTGTCCTTGACAGCTTTCCCAGGCCACAAGCAGGGAGCTGGATGGGAAGCAGAACTGCCAGGATTAGAACTGGTGCCCATATGGGATTCCGGCATGTTCAAGGTGAGGACTTTAGCTGCTAGGCCATTGTGCTGGGCCCAAAAATAAATAAAGCTTTTTAAAAATGATCCTTTAATGCTCAGAGGACATTGAGTTCCATCAAATGTCAAAAGTTTTTGAAGAACCATGACTCACTGAACAAGCAAAATAAATCACCAGAAACCAAGGACATAGCACATGGTATTTGAAAATTCTCAGCTGAAGAATTCAAAAGAGCTGGATTAAGGAGAATAGAATTTGGGGAGAACATGAGAAATAACTGATAGTATAATAGAAAGACTTAACAGACACATATAAGAGATTTTTAAACACTGCACAGGAATCCTTCAGCTGAAAAGTACATGAAGAAAACATAAAACTAGAAATCATCTGTCAATCTAATTGGAGATAGTCTGAGGGTAGTATGACATTTCTCTATTGTGCATTTAAGGATATTTATATTTTACTTCTGGAAGTTTGATATAATGTGTTGTGGTGAAGATGTTTTCTGGCCATGTCTCTTAGGAGTTCTGTGTGTGCCTCTTGTACTTAGATGTCCATATTTTTCTCTTAGTTAGGGAACTTTTGTGCTATTATTTCGATGAATAAGTCTTCTAATTCATCGTGTCCTTCTACACCTTCAGGAACTTCCAAAGACATGAACGCTTTGTCTTTGGATAGTTAATTTCCATAAATCTTTAATACTATTTTCAAGCTTTCTAATTTTACTTTCTCCCCATTCTCCCACTTTTCTTCTTCCTCCTTCTTCTTCATCTTTTGTCTAAAGTGCTTCAAAAGATTTGTCTTGTAGCTCAGATATTCTTCTACATTGCTAAGGCTTTCTATTGTATCTTTTATTTGACATATTGATTTCTTATATTTCAGTTTGATTTCTTGCCAATTTGTAATACATTTCTCATTTCTGAGTAAGTTTATGATCATTCTTTTGAATTTTTTTTAGCGCATTTTATCAATCCCCATGTCTTCATATTCTAATCTTGAAGTGTTGCTGTATTCCTTTTGGAGAATCATGTTGTCTTTCTTGTTAATATTTCTCGTGTTTCTATGTTTATTTTGGGGCATCTGTGGAGCCACTTGTTGATTTTCTGTTTGAGGGCTTTAACCCTTGACACGTGCCTTTATGGTTTAGTGGAGTATCTGTTCCTTCACTGAATATCCAGATAAATGGGCTAGGTGGGGCCAGGAAGCTCCAGCTAATGCCTGAAAATTGGGGCAATATTCCAACAATACACTCAAGTTGGGCATGGTAGATTTCCCTGTAATTAATTGTGGAGATGGTTAAGATTGTCCCAGCTGACCTGCTCACAGCCTCCACCCCTCTCTGCCAGGGTGAATCAACAGGCCTGGGTAAGCCCACAATGGCTACATGCTCCACCAACTCAAGCACATGAACTACATGAAGTATGTGTGTGCCCCTCAGCGTGAGCATGAAGAACTCTGAGATGACCTACATGAGTACTCAGTTGTCTCTGAACCTCTGAAACCAGTGACTCTTCAAAGATCCACCAACACCCAATGCCCTATTACACAGTCACAGGATAAAATGGAGCCATGCTCATCCCTGTAAGTGTGCTTATCCATGGAGAAAACTTTTGCACTCCTGGAACCACTCCCTGCTTCAGAGGTTGGTGGGTGCTCCACCTTAGCAAGTTGAGTCTTGGAGTCTTGCTAGAGTAAGGAGCATTTCTCAAGCCAAGTGGATGCCCTAACCCTGACCAACCTTCCAAGCCAGAATCAAAATCAGCAAGGACTGTGGATTCATCTCTCTAACAAAACCTCTCCAGCCATGACTGGGCTGTAGCAGCCTCTGCCCACCATAGTGAAATGCTGCTAGCTCCCTCTTTGTTTCCTCCCTCTGGTTCCTAAATGGGGAAGGCTCTGACTTTACAGGGTTAGATAGATATCCTGCCCCCTGCTAGTACTTCAGGTTAGACTCAGTCAGTGGGGTCATGAGGATCTCCACAAAGAATTATCACCATTGGCACGAACCATCCTGCACAAGTTCCTCTAACTTCACTGCAAGAAGCTAGCACCACTCCAGCCACTGGCCATGGTATTTTCCAGGGGTAACCCTCTCACTACTGCATAACTGTACTGTCCCTACTACTTTACAGTACATATTTGTCTGTAGAATTTCCACTACAAACTTGTCTTCAACTGTCCTTAGAAAAGGCAGCCCTTCCCTTTTAATTATGTTACATTCCTGTTATCAAAATCATCATGTCTTTTCCCTATTCAGCAATCTTGGATCTCCCCAGTTATGATTAAATGACTTGGAAAAGATAAGATTAAATTTAATACTGCTTACAAGTAAATGACTTCATCACTAAGCAAAAACCTAGACTGAAAATGAAAGGAGAAATAAGGTATCCCATATAAATGGAACTCAACAAAGCAGGAATAGCCATACTTAGATTAGACAAAATAGATTTCAAAACAAAAATAGTAAAATAGACAAACATGGCTGTTGTAAAATGATAAAGAGTTCAATTTGGTAAGAGGAGATAAGTTGTAAATATTTATGTACTCAAAATCAGAACATGCAAATACATAAAGAAAATATTTACAGACCAAATGGAGAGACAAATTAAAATACAATAACAATACAGGACTTGACATCTTATTTCAGAAAAAAACAAGTCATTTACACAGAGAGCCAACAAAGAGACAACAGCGTCAGCTTGCACCATAGATCAAGTGAAACTTACAGACACCTACAGAACATGTCATACAGCAGTTAAATACAAACTCTTCTCTACAGCATATGGGACGTTCTCCAGGATAGCTCATAGGAGAAAGTAACTCTCCAAGAGTTCTAAAATATACAAATCATGTCAAGTATCTTTTGTGCCCATAACGCAATATAACTAAGAATCAGTAATAAAAGAAACTATCTGGAAAAGTAATATATGGAAAATAAACAATTTACTTCTGAACAAATAAGAAATTAAGCAAGAAGTTTAAAAATTTTTTTTTAATTTCTAGAAGTGAATATAAATGGAAAAATGCTTGGATATCAGAAATTATGGAACACAGAAAAAGCAATACTAAGAAGGATGTTTATAACAATCGATGCCTACATTACAAAAACAGCAATGTACTAACATTGTGGCATAGTATGTTAAGCCATAACTTACGATGCCAACATCATATATAAGAATGCTGGCTCAAGTCCCAGCTCCACTGCTTCTGATCCAGTTTCTGTGTATGCACCTGAGAAAGGGGCACATGATACCCCAAGTATTTGGGCCCCTAACACCCATTTGAGAGACCCAGATAGAGTTCCTGGCACCTGGTCTCAGTCTGGTCCAGTTCTAGATATTACAGTTATTTGGGAAAGTGGGCCAGCAGGTACATAGACACATCACTCCCCCTCTAGCTCTCTCCTGCTCCTGTCCTCCTATTCTCCCTCTCTCTGTTTCTGTCTCTCCTCTCTGCTTCAAAAAGTGTGTGCTACTCTACCTTTCAAATAAATAAATCCTTTTTAAAATGTAGTAAGGCCTCAAGTAATATTTATTGCTATATCTAACAGGTTTAGTAAAATAAGAACAAATCAAACACAAAACTAGTAGAAAGAAAGAAGCTGAAAGAACAGAAACAAAACAAAATCTGAATGAAATAAAGAGCTAGATCTTCAAAAAGATAAACAAAATGGACAAACCCTTGGATTTACTAAGAAAAAGAGAACATTGAAATAGACCTAGTGATAAAAGGTGAGAGATTGCAAGAGATACGACAGAATAACATAAGATCATTAGATAACACTAGGAACAATTATATATCAGCAAATTTGTTAATTTAGAATAAATGGATAAATTCCAGCACATCCAAACGTTATTAAAATCGAATCATGAAACAGAATTCCTAAGCAGACCATGAACAAGTAACAAGATTGGATCACGGATGAGGAAGTCAGTCATGAAAGGACACACTAGGACCAGACGGCCTCACTGTTAAGCTCTGCTAAATGTTTAAGGAAGAAGCGAAGAACTAATATCAATTCTCCCATCTCAAAAAAGGAGGAAATTCTTCCTTACTCTCCTTTTTTAAAAAGATTTATTTTTATTAGGTCAGATATACAGAGAGGAAGGGAGACAAAGAATATCTTCTGTCCACTGAATCACTTCCCAAGTGGCTACAATGGCCAGAGATGAGCTGATCCGAAGCCAGGAGCCAGGAACTTCTTCTGGGTCTCCCACACATGTGTAGGGTCACAAGGCTTTTTGGGCTGAACTCTACTGCTATCCCAGGCCACAAGCAGGGAGCTGGATGGGAAGTGGAACAGCCAGGACACAAATGAGTGCCCATATCGGATTCCAGGCGTGCAAGGTGAAGACTTCAGTCACAAGGCTACTGTGCTGGGCCCTTCCTTACTCTTTCAATAAGGCCAATATTACCCTTATATGAAAACTATATAATGACACAGTAAAAGTGAATGCTGCAGGCTAACATCCTTGATTAACATAGATGTAAAAAAATCTCAAACTATTAGCAAACTGAATCCACAAGCATGTTAAAAAGATTATTAACCATGACCAAGTGGGATTCATCACAGAAATTTAAGCAGAGCTTAACAGGTAAGAAAACATAATATACCACATCAAAGAATGAGGCACAAAAATCATAGCATCACTGCAACAGATCTCATATATATATATATATATATATATATATATATCACATATATATATATAAAATCTATTGTATATATATACATATATATATTTAAGAATATATATATATATATATATTTAAGAATCTCTTCAAAAATAACATTTCTGAAAAAAAAATAAGGTATAAAAGGTGTTTGCTTCAACATAACAAAGGGGCCAGATAAATTTGTCAACAGCAAACATCATGCTGAATGGGAGAAACTGCACATTGTTTCTCTAAGATTTTAAATAGGAAATGGATGTCCACTTTTACCACTTTCTTTCAATACAGTTAAATAAATGCTTGTCAGAGCAACTAGGCAAGAGAAAGAATTAAAACGCTCCAAAAATTTAAAAGGAAGAAATCAAAGTATCCCTGCTTGCTGATGACATGATAATTTATATAGAAAATCTAAAGTTTCTACCAAAAAAGGTATATAGGATCAATGAAAAGTTTTTAAAAAGCACTGAATTCCTTATGTATCAAGAGTGAATTACCAGAACTGGAAATCAGTAAAGCAATCCTATTTTTCACCACTACAAAACAAAGTACATAGGAAAATTTTAACCAAGGAGATTGAATATCTCTACAATAAAAATTATGAACCATTAATGAGAAACATTGAAGGTGACACAAAGAAATGGGAAAACATTTCATGTTCATGGATTGGAAAGCTCCTTACCAGAAAAATTTCAATATTACCAAAGTAACCAACAGAGTTCATTGTAATCCCTATCAAAATATCAATAATATTTTTCACAGAACTAGAAAAATGCTAGTAAATATATGGAATCACAAGAGTTGAAAGAAAAAGGCAATCTTGAGTAAAAAGAGCAAAGTAGAGATGCTACTCTACCTGATCTGAAGACATATTAAAAAGCTACAGTAATTAAACAGTGTTCATTGGTAAACGACACAGAGACACACACCCCTGTGCAACAGAAGTGATGACCTGGAACACTATACATGCATAGCCAACTGATCTTTCACAACATGTTAAAACATGTATTTGAGAAAGGAGTCTTTTCAATAAATGCTGCTTGGTAAAGTAGGTATATACATTTGGAAAAATCAAACTAGATGATATTTCTTGCCGTTCACAAAAATCAATTCAAAATAGGTTAAATACGTAAACACGAGACATAAAACTATGAGACAACTAGAATAAAACAGAGGAAACACTTCAGGGCATTGTAAAGAATAAGCAGTTCTTGAATAGGAACCAAAGGCTCAGGAAACAAAGGCAAAAGTAGACGACTGAGTTTTCATTAAATTAAAGAATTGCACAGCAATGCAAATCATCAACAGGGTGAAGAGATGATATGTACAAAATGAAAGAACGTATTTATTAGCCATATATTTGACAAGAAATAAACAATTAGAATATTTTAAAACCTCAAACATTTCTGTAGCAAAATTAAAAAAAATAAATCCTCAGTCTTTATAATGGCAGAGAGAAAAAGAGACATTTCTCAAAGGAACATACACAGGCGGTGAGCAGGCACACACAGAGATGCTCAGTACTGCTAACCTTCAGTGAAGTGTAAAGCAAAGCTGCAGCGGAACATCGTGTCCCCCTTGTTGGGCTGGCTTCTTCTTCTTCTTCTTTTTTTTAAGGTTTATTTTGTTTTTATTGCAAAGTCAGATATACAGAGAGGAGAGACAGATAGGAAGATCTTCCATCTGATGATTCTCTCCCCAAGTGATAGCAAAGACCAGCGTTGTGCTGATCCGAAGCCAGGAGCCAGTAACTTCCTCCAGGTCTCCCACGCGGGTGCAGTGTCCCAAGGCTTTGGGCCGTCCTCGACTGCTTTCCCAGGCCACAAGCAGGGAGCAGGGCTACCAGGATTAGAACTGGTGCCCATATAGAATTCTGGAGCATTTAAGGCAAGGACTTTAGCTGCTAGGCCACCGCAATGGGTCCTGGACTGGCTTTTATTGAAAAGACAAATGATAAATACTAAACATTTATGTGGAAAAAAGGGAAGCCCTACACACTGTTACGAGAAATACGAATTAGTACAACCATTATTGAAAACAATATGGGGGCTCTCGAAACACTAAGTACATAACTCGCACATGATCCTGCAATTCCACTTCTTGGTGTATCCTGGAGAAATGAAATCAGTCTGTCCAAGAGACATCTGCATCTCCATCACTGCACCATCCACAAGAGCCAAGAAATGGAAACATCTCAAGAGTTCATTCACTGGTGAGTGGAAAAAGAACGTGGCCCATATACACAACGGGTTACTACTCAGCCATAAGAGGATTAAATCTTGAGCCCGATGCAGTGGCCTAGTGGGTAAGGTCCTTGCCTTGCACATGCCAGGATCCCATATGGGCAACAGTTATAATCCTAGTGGTACCCCTGCTTCTCATCCAGCTCCTTGCTTGTGGTCTGGGAAAGCAGTTAAGGATGGCCCAAGCCTTTGGACTGTACACCTACATGGGAGATGCAGAGGAGGCACCTGGCTCCTGGCTTCGGATTGGTGCAGCTTGAGCCACTGCGGCTGCTTGAGGAGTGAACCATCGGATGGAAGATCTTCCTCTCTGCCTTGCCTCCTCTGTGTATATCTCACTTTGCAATAAAAATAAATATTTTTATAAGAGATGAAATCTTGTAAATTAAATAATTTGAGATGAACTGAAGGATATTATGTCAAGTGGAATGAGGCAAGTACAGGAAGACAAGACCCACATGATTTCAACCCTCTTTTGGAGTCAAAATAAACTGTTTTCATTGACTGAGAGCATCATGTAGAAGTGCAGGGGTGGGGGGATGTTAAAGCTGGTTTAATGGTAATGCACTATAGAAAGAAAGGCATAAGAAGCTCAGTGTTGTAATGCACAGTGGAGTAACTATAAATGATGACAACATACTATACATTGTTCTTAAAAAGAAAGAGAAAATGAAAGAATTGTGAATGTTTTATTCATGAAGATAAGACAAATGTTTAAAGTGATAGGTTGTTTACTCTGAATGTTAAACACTATATACATGTATTGAAACATCACATAGTATCAAAAAATATATTTAATTTTTATGCCAATTAAATTTTTTGAATAAAGCAAGCTTAGATATCTTCCAAAACAGTTTAATACATTAGTCTACTTAAAAAAATATTTTATATTAATTATGATAAGATATTATTCACTCACATAACTATGAAACCCAAGAACTTGAGCCACGTTGCACTGCTTTCTCAGGCTACACACAGGGAACTGGATCAAAAGTACAGCAGCTGGGCCTTGAACTGGCACCCGTATGGGATGCTGGTGCCCAGGCGAAGGCTTAACCTACTACAGGATAGCGTTAGTCCCAAAAATAATGTTTTAAGTGAGGATCTTTCCCTATTCATTCAAATAATAGAAAATGAAAGGAAGTGTTACATTAGACAGAAGGTCAGGGAGCAATCTGAGATGGTGCTATCTGAGCTGAAACTAAACGGTCAAGTTCAGCTGTCTCGGCAGAGGGAAAACAAATGCAGAGAGAGCTGAGACTGATGTGAATTTGAGTGCTTGCAGAAGAGGAAGACTGCCTTGTTGCTGTAGCATGATGCAACAATAGGACAAATGATCTGAGAAATAACCAGCCATTAGAATTTATTCTAAATTCCACAGGTTAGTTCATTCCAGAATCTAGGCTGTTCAAGCATGCACAGACTAGGTAAAAAGAATTGCACGTAAAGCACCTTTCCCCCCCACACACGTATACACATTCTAGACCTCTAAATTTTCCTCTATCCCTTTATGAAATGGTTTGCAATTATTATAAGAAATTAAAGCTCTCTGTTTTCAGTGGCAAGAAGTTTGACTCTTAGTCATTACCTTGTTCAATCACATGCTATAAGCAAAACTCCTATTTTCACTCAAAATTCAGCTTTTTCCTTCCTAATTTAGCCATGCTCATGGTTGGAAGGCTACAAAAGAAAAGAGTTGTAGAAGTGGCTCCTTCAGTTCCCTGCTTCCTTCTCCAACTTGCTGAAAGCTCCTGCCTTCTGCAGGATTGGATGAATGAACTAACAGTGAGAGATGGGGAATGGAGGGAAGGCAAGGCCTTGTTTGACTGGCACTGGTTCCTCTGATGCCCAAACATCTGGTGCATGTTTAAAGCTGGCCAGTGCTAACAGATGTTGAAAGTTGCCTCTTTCTGGAGCATATAAGTGGTGTTTTGTTTTGTTTTGTTTTGTTTTGTTTTCAGAAACATTCCTTCTTCCTCCTCCTCTTATTACATGGCATTTCTCATTTCCAGTCCCTTTATAGAAAGCTGCTCTTCCAGCTGCTGCTGGCAAAGCCCTTCTGAGGATCCAATTTAAGCCTATGTCCTTTCCTGTTGGGCTCCTGCCCCCTTGCACGTTAGCCTCTTCAGGCACACATGACAGCAGCCTTAGTGCCCCCCAAAGACTCTGGCATCCTCAGCAAACTCTCTTTAGAAGCTTCTGGAACTTTTCCTGCCACAACAGCTGAGAAAGAGGCAACTTTCAGCCCTCCTGTGAAGAGGAGGTTAAGGTTCACATCACACTAACAGTTCTCTCCTGTCCTTGTTGCCTACTTTTTTGGAAGCCAGAGAACCAACCTAGAGTTGCAAATCTGGTACTCAGTCCTTCCTTGCATACCTTGTTTGGGTAATCTGGTACATTCCTCTGACATGTGGGGCAGCTACACCATCCTGGATCCCTAGTGTAAACTGAGGCTGAAGAAACTCATTTCAATGTCCTGCTGCATGTGGATGCAGGAGTGTAACTGAGAACTCACAAACGGAGTATATGGGACCTGAATGGTGTCTCAGGACAGACAAGAGCCCAGGGCTTTTCTCCTCTGGGATCCTTTGCTCAGATTCTTTAGTTTACAATTAAACTCAAGGAGACACAACTGACATGTCTATGGTAGAAAATGCTGAATGGCATTTTGTATCTTGCCAGTAAAACTTTAGTAGATCTGAGCTTCTAGAGTTTTGAATAAGAACTGGGTTGAAATCCCTGAGTTGGCAGAGAATGAAGACAAGAAGCTTGTTGGCTGCCAAGAGAAGAGGGAAGTCCTAAAATCAGAAACATGACTCTCAGATGAAGAGAATAATTCAGGGTTAGCACCTGGGAACTCACGGAATTTACTAAAATCAAAGCAATGGGGGCCAATCACAGCAAAGTCATAACATGATCTCATTAGGAAAGCAGATGTGAGAACCAGGACAGGCGGCAGAACAGGCTGGGTTGAGTCACAAAGCCAGCCAGTTCACATTAGGATCAGGACTGGAGGCTGGCTGGGCTGGGCTAGACTGCAGCACCCATCAGAAAGAACTGCAACTGGGGGCAGGCCAGGCCGGGTCAGGGTGCAATAGCCACTGGTGGATGCCAAGGTGAGGCGAGTCATGCCAGGCTGGGCCACAGCTTCCACCAGCACATGTGAGAGCTATGGGGAGCTCCCCTGCTGTGTCACTGCTCACATTGGTGAGCATGAGAGCTATGACCAGGATCAGACCAGACCGGGCAGGGATACAACCCATTGGCATGTGAACTGGGTTAGGGAAAGAGCCAGGCTGGGCTGACCAACTGTATCCACTGATGCATGCATAAGCCAGAGTAAGTGCAGGACTGCTGAGCTTTGCCACAGCATCAGCTGGCAAGTGCTGAGACCAGCGGCAAGTCTTGTCAGATTGGACCATAGAACCACCTGGAAAATGCAAGGTCTGGGGCTGAAAGTGGGCCCAGTAGGGAAACTACAGGCACCTCTCAGATGGGCTGCAACTCCCACTGGTGAGCATTTGAACCAGGGCTAGGGTTGAACCTGGCTAGATAAGCATCAACCAGCATGGGCATAGGCTGGATATTAGGGTCAGTTGGATTGATATAAGCGCCAATATGCATTGATGTGTACAAGAAGGATGTGGGACAAACTGAACCAGTGTGCTGCACGTAGTAGCAATCACAGGAACTGAGGCTGGAGATGGGCCTAGTATGGGTTATTGGGGGTTGCTCTAAGTTGCAGCTCCTGCTGGCGTGCATGAGGGCCAAGTGTGTGGTACGCAGAATTGAGCTGGTCACATCATCCATTGATTTATGTAAGGGACAGGTCTGGGGACAGAACTGACCAGGTGATTGCTGCCATTAGTGTGTGTGTGTAGGCTGATACGGGTGATGGATTGAGCTAGATCTCACCCTGGCTGGCACACACAGCAATCAGGTTGGGGTCACCTCTGATGAGGTTTCTTTAGAGAACCCCCAAGCTTGAATACTGGACTCAGAACTTCAACCGCCATGAAAATCACAGGCTGTGTGGTCTGATTGTGATGTGTATGTGTTTCCCTCAGTCTGCATCTGTGACTATATAGACCCAGCAATCAGAACAGGAATTGGCTCCAAGTACAAAAACACAAGAATGGACATTTATCAGAGGACAGGAGGTTGAAGAATTTAATTGAATCACAAACTTGTTATCCTGCATCATTTAGTTTAAAAGATTATGAAGTGAGGAGAAAGATCAAAACTTGGCTTATACAGAGTCTTCAAGAAGTTCATATAAAATACATAATGTAACAAATTTGTGCCTTGCTTTAAAAAATCTTATCTTGTGCTTTCACTTTCATTTGAACTATTTGAAGTGCACTCACATATTCACACTCACATTGTCTATTGGCAATGATACAACGAGCTAGTGTGTGCTTTGATTGCTTGGTAAATTGATCTTGTCCTTGTTATAGAAGTTGAATTATCGAAATAACAAACCTAATCCAATGTGCTAAAATCCCAATTTTATGCCTCTAAGTGTAGAAACCAATGAGTCCAGGTACATCCCACCATCTAGTTCCTCCCTCCATGCTAGGCAAAAATGGATTGTTCTACAAGTTGGATCCTTGTATCATTCCTCAATGGATAAAGAAGCAAGTACAAATGTACTGTACTATACTGTGAAATGAATTAAATTTGTTTACCTAATAGTGTTTGCTGTCTGGCAGCAATCAGCACAGAGCTGTGAATCATACATGTGAACTACTACTGATGTTCAATAATCTAAGTGTATTAACAGCATCCAACTTTTAAGGACTGATGGTCCGGAAGGCACAAGGGAGGAGTGTGTGAGGCATTTACATCTCAGCAGCAAGAGAGAGTCTCCTTTTTTTGGTCTGCTAGTTCCCATTTCCCTGCCTAGGGAGGAAGCACCTCTCTTTGTATATACAATCAATTATTCTCATTCAGATGATATCCAACCAACTGGTCTCACACAAATGATATCTGACCAATTATTCTCATGCAAATGATATTCAATCAGCTCTCCTCCCATATTAGAGATAAAATAATTTAAAATATGAAAAGAAAGTGAATAGACTCAGTGAAAGGAGAGCAAAGAGAAGAGAAAAAGCAAGAGAGAAAGATAACAAAAACATATGAGAGAAAAAAAAAATCTTCCCTAGCAAACCCCATGTGCCTCTCTTCTGGAGGAATTTCAGAAGCACTGATACTGAATCATTTTTAATTTGCTGGTGGAAAGCACCAGGGTAACCATCTGCCTAGCTTTGTATTTTGATTTGTTGTGAGGGTTTTGATTTATGGCCTAAGCTCCTTTGTGTCTAGGCAGATACAGTCTGCTTCAGTCAACCTGGCAAGTTTTTTGTGTCTAGGAATGTGTCTCTTGTTGGAATACAATTGTTCTATGCTTTTAATACATTTTTATATCAATAAGTCCAATAGTAATAAACAATATTTTGTTTTCATTGGATAATTTAAGTCCTGGATCCTTTTTAACATTAGTCTAGATTGGTGTTCATTAGTTTTGTAAAAATATGCAGAAAACAGGCCCGGCATGATGGCGCAGCAGGTCCTCGCCTTGCACGCCCAGGATCCCATACCATATGGGCGCCAGTTCTAATCCCGGAAGCCCCGCTTCCCATCCAGTTCCCTGCCTGTGGCCCGGGAAAGCAGTCGAGGACGGCCCAATGCTTTGGGACCCTGCACCCACGTGGGAGACCCGGAAGAGGCTCCTGGCTTCGGATCGGCATAGTATTGGCCCGTTGCACTCACTTGGGGAGTGAATTATCGGACAAAAGATCTTCCTCTCTGTCTCTCCTCTCTGTATATCTGCCTTTCCAATTAAAAAAAATATGCAGAAAACAATTTTTGGTTTTATTGCGTTTTACCAATCCTTATGTATTTTTCAAAACATATATATTGCACACCACAATACAGTTTTCGAGGGAATAAGAGATATTTTTCTTCTCCTCACTTCCTCTCACTTCCCCCCCCACTATTATTTCCTAAATGATTACAGTAACATAGTCCTTTTGTGACAGTTACAAGATTAACTTCCTGCTGTTTAACTGTTTTATGATGTGTTAGGTATGAGCAGAGGTTGTATAGTATTAGGTTGCATAGGTATACTTATAGGTTCCATAGTGGGAGCCCTACATTCTTTGGGAGTAAAGATGTGCACACCTTACTTCCCAGTTTGCTAGACTCTGTTATACTGTTCACCTGTGAGAGTATATGTATATACTTGGTTATATCTGTCTATTTTGTAACTTGCCAAAGACTGTCTATATCAGAGAGAACATGCAGTCTTTGGAGACAAAGATCTCTCATCTGCTGAATCACTTTCTTTTTATTTTTAATATTATTTACATAGTTGAGATGGATGCACACCCACATGGCCCTCCAATTACAGTGGAGAGGGTAGAGGTATGTAGGAGGGTAGATGAGACAAATATTTCAGCTCTTTCCTTTTTTCTCCTGTATTCACTGGAAGGGAAGGGGAAGAGGTAGGGGCTGTCCCTTGCTGTCAAGCTACATCAGCACCTGGTGATGGGGACAGTCTTTTGATGACACCTTAGAGACTCCATTATGGGGAAGAATGTTCTAAAGGTATTACTTGATCTTCATAATTCTGAGACATTGTCAGCTTTATTGCACCATGGTTGAGAAAATCTTTTCAAGATCAATTGGCTGACCAGGTACACCTCAGTGCGCAGCCATAGACCCAAATACTTGCTACAAAGCTTGGCCAGGAGAGTAATTCAATTTGTTTTGCTTCCCATCCTCTGATGAGGCACGCGATATCCTCTACTGGCCTAGATGTTCTGGCTGTCATGTCATGCATCTGGGTTTCCACTGTACAGACATCAGCAACTGAGGAGGCCCAGTCACAACATATGCTTGCAATGTCAAACAACAATTCTTGTGACTTTTCTCTTTGGCTGGAATTTGAGTCCAGTGATCCAGTTGGAGAGTCCCCCAAGAAACCTTACCCAGAGTGACCTCAGTCCTGACCTTTGTGTGTGCCAGCTAGTTCTGGGCCAGGTTTCAGTCTATGATCTGTACCAGCCAATGTACATTGGTAGATGTAGCTGCCTGATCAATTCTGCCTTCAGTCTCATCTATCATGCTTTCTCCCATGTCAGCAGGGGCAACAGCTTAGGCCAGCCTGCCTACCCTAAGACCCAGCTCAAATGCCAGCTGGAGGGTGCATCAATTCCTCCTGAACTGACCCACCCCTCAGTTCTAGCTCTCATGCTCACCAGTGGAAGTAGTGGCCTAGCAGGGAGTTCCCAAGGTTCCCCTACCAGCTCTGCTGCCAATCCCAGATCTTGCATGTGCCAGTGGTGCTGTGGCTGAATATGAAATGGCCCACCCCCATTCTTGGCATTTGCCAATAGGAATTGCAGCCTAGTCCCATTTCCAGCCCCAAACCTCATGTGAACTGGTGGATGTTGCGGTCTAACCCAGGGTGGCTTGCACCCTATCCTGAATCCTGCTTGTGCCAGTGTGTGCTGTGTACCTGCCCAACCCAACACACCCCCAGAACTGGCCCACATGTATGCTGACAGGTACAGTAGTCAATCTTGCCTGGCCTGCTCCCAGCCCTGGCTTTCACACTCACCACAGAGGGAGCTATAGTCTGGCAGCTTGAATCTTGCAAGTGCCAGCAGTGCTGGTGCCATGACCCAGCCTAACATGGTCAGCCCGCAGGCTGGCATTCATCTGTGGGTACTGTGGACTAGTCTGACTGGCTGGAACACACTCCAGTGCTCACCAATGGATGCCACAGCCTAGTTCAACCTGGCCCACATCCAGACCCAGCTCTCATGTGACCCAGGAGGTTCCAGGCCTAACTTGACCTGGCTCATGCCCACTCTGAAGCCCACATCCATCAGAGGGTGTTAAGCCTAGTCCAGTCTGGCCTATCACAGACACAACACACACACACACACACACACACACACACACACACACACACACACACCAATGAGTGCTTTAACTTTGCCTAGCCTGGTCCACCAACAGCCCTGGCTCTCACTCATCAACAGCTGCTGGTGTTTCAATTAAGGCTGGCATTACCTGCCTACAGTCTCAGCTTTTGCTGGTGGGTGTTGTATCCTAGCCTGGGCAGGCAAGGCCCACACCTTCTCCTGGCTCTCATGCATGCCAGCAGGTGCTGCAGCTTAGTACAGTCTGGCTTGTCCCCAGAACCAGCCCACATAAATGCTGTTGAGTGCTTCAGCCTTTCCTGGCTTGGCATGCCAGGATCTAGCCACAGCTCCTCCATGCCCAGCCTGGCACATAGGAGCCAACCTGGCACACAGAAACCAACTCCTGTGCCTCAGCCTAATAGAAGAGTTCCCTAAATCCCCTTACCAGGCCTGATCCCATCCCTGGAGCTCACATATGCCAGTGAGTGCCAGAGTCCTACTTGGCATGGGCTGCCCTCAGTCCCTGCCAATGCATGTGCTAGCAGGTATTGCAGCCTGGCATAGCCCAACTGCATACAAGACCTGGCTCCTGCCAATGTCAGGTGAGTTCTGAGGTCCACATGACTCAGCCCATCACCACCCACACCTCTTGTGCAAACCAGAGGATGCTGCAGTCCCACAGAAATTAATAGAAATACGTGCCCTAGAGAATCTTCTGCAATATCCTGTTTTCTTAAGATCTGGTGGGTGCTGCAGCCCAGCCTGACATTGTCCATCTCCTACCCTGACAATTGGGGGGCAAGTATTACAGCCTGGTCTAACCAGGCATGCCCTCCAGCTTCAGCTTTCATGTGTGTTGGGGGTGATATGCATCGTTACTTAGCCCTTCTTAGGTCTCCTACATGGGTGGATGCCTCAGCTTGACCCAGACATACCCTCCGATTTCCTCCGTCTAAGCCACCTCGTCTCAGCTCCCTTGCCTACCTGTAAATGCAGTGGCCTGGTCTGTGGAAGCTCCCAGAAGTCATTTCTCCCCACCAAGCATGCCCTCAGCTGTTCCCACTCTAACACTTACCTAGACCTTCTTCCCCAGACAATCTGCAGCACTCATACCTGGGGATCAGGGTGGCATTCCATACCTTTCCCACATATTAAAAAAAAGAAAAAAAGAACAGAATAAACAACTATGCTGCACAATGCTACAGTTAACACAAATCTGGCATTAACCAGGCCCAGAATGTAGCTTGCCTAGGTACAAGACAACCTAGGCCATTGCCTATAGCTGGGGTTGATTCACTTTCCAATCACCTGCTTTGGCTGTGTCTGGGCCAACTCTGAAACAACGAGTCTGGAATGAAAGTTTCCCATGTTAGTGGCAGAAACCCAAGAAATCAGACCATTGTTGTTATTTCCCAGGGTCTGCAACTAGCAGGAAGCTGGAAGTAGATATCTGGCACTGCAATATAGATGCAAACATTTTAAAAGAACACCTTTATAGCAACTGATTTCCCCTTTCATTGTCTCCTATAATTTTTGCGTTTAGATTTTGATTCCTCTAAAAACATTTTCTAATTTACTTTGTGATTTCTTTCTTGACATTTGGTTTTTAGGAGTATTATTTAATTTTATTTATTTGTGAATTTTCCAGTTTTTTTCTATGGTTGCTTTCTATTTTAATTTCAATGTGTGCAGAAAGATGCTCTTAGAATTTCAGTCCTCCAAAATTTATTGAGGCTTGTTTTGTGCACTAATGTATTTTCTATCCTGTAGACTATCCTATGTACAAATAATAATCTCTTTTTTATTGCTGGGTGGAATGTTTTATCAGTGTTTGTTAGGTTTAGTTGGTAGACAGTATTGTTCAAGCTCTGTTTTCACACTTGTCTGTCCAGTTGCTCTGTCAATTATTAAATGTTGGGTGTCGAAGTCTCCAACTGTTATTGTAGAACTGCATATTGTTCTCTTCATTTATATCCATGTTCACTCTACAGAAATGACCTGTTGTGATATCTTTGTATGTTTATAATTATTATATTTGATTTATTGGCTAAAGCTTTTTAATCAATATATAAAGCTTTAATTTGGCACTTCTACAACGGCACTTCAAAAAGCTGAAGGAAAATATACATTATGATAAAGCAGTGCACACATTCATAAATAATTTACATCAAAATAGTTAATTTAATTTTGACACACACACAATAAAAAAGATGTGAGTATAGAGGAGGTAATAAAATGTGTGTCTAAACAATAAGCCTTATTGCAGGGCTTTCTGGATGCCAGATGGTAGAACAAATCATTCCCGTCCATTCTCTCACTAAACCCTCAGACCAATTCTGTGGGATTTGTGTGATTATCCTATTTTACCAAGGGGGGAAATGAGGCTTTAAATGCTTAAGCTGATTTCTTAAAGTCATGGAACCACCACTGGCAAAGCTACCATTTCCAGTCTAAGTCCAAACCCTATCCTTCCAAGCACACATCTGTTAGTCTCTCTTGCTTCTCTTGGGATGAGAATGTCTCAAGGGCCTCCACAAGGGAAAGAAAGAATGGTATGATGAGGTGCTGATGTGAGGTGATTTCGGTCAGGGTAGTCACTGAACAGAAGATGATTTTGATTTGCACTCATCCTTCAGCATTTAGCTCAGGCAGGGTCTTTTTCCATCCTTTCACATAGAGTACATTGCTCCCATTTCAATACATATCCCTGTGCTCCATATGGAAGCCTTAAAAAAAAAAAAAGCCTGCATGTTTCCCTCCTGAAGGAAATTGTGAGCTTCTGGAAGATATGGTGCCTCATTCATCTCCTATCCTCCACCCCTCTCGTGGCGCCTGGTACATACAAACCTAGCACATACTTGTAGAATGATTGAATGAATGAATTATGTAAACAAGAAAAGCTGTAGCAAGATCTGAGATAAGGGAAAATGAGAATGAGCATCTGTCAGCTCGTGCCCACAGGATGTGACCTAGACTTCCTCATCTCGGAGAGTGAAGCTCATGTTTTGAAAGATTGCAGGAACAAATGCAAGAAAATGCAAGAGCCAGCCGGAAGGGCAGGGCAGGGGGTTTCCTGTTCATGAGGCCTTCACTAGGTGTCTGGTTTTCTGGCTGAAATTACATGAACATACTCCAACTGAGAATGTGGCAGCTATAGGCCATAGAAAAGGGCTTTTATTCACCTTTCATGCAAAATACAAATTCTGAAACAGACCCCTGAGCAAAATCTCTCCCTCTTTCCCTCTCTCTCTCTCTTCACTCCTCTCTCTCTCACCGCCCCCCATGCGCGCGCGTACACACACACACACACACACACACACACACACACACACACACACACACACACAGATGAGGCTTTCGGCACAGTGGCTAAGACATTGGTCATGATGCACATATCAGAGTGCCTGGTTTCAAATCATAGATCCATTTCCTATTCCAGTGCCCTGCTAATGGACACCCAGGGAGACTGGTAATTTCCAATATTTGAATCACTGCCATGCATGTGGGAGGCTGAGACTGAGCTCTGGATTCTTGGCTTCAGCCTAGCTCAGAGCTGGCTGTGGTGGACATTTGGAAGTGAACCAGCAGACAGTCTCTCCAGCTGTGTCTGCCTTCTTCTCTGTCTCGTTGCCTATAAATAAATAGAGAAAGGAATACAACAAAGAAAATAACTTTAAAGCTTATGTCCATTTGATTGTTTCAAAAGTACCTTATGGATATGGAGAAACTACACAGACATTCCTAAAGCTGGTGTTTTTTAGATCACACCAGTGTGGAAAACTTGAAGTCACTCCAAATGGGGAACTCGTCAATTAATCATGAGCCAATTTAAAAAAAAAAAAAAGAAGGAGGGGCCTTCCGGACTCCACACCTCCCTGATGTGCATTGGAAAAGCCCTTCTGTCATGCTCCCTGGCATAGGGAGAGTCCATTCAAACTGTTTAGTGTCATGATCACAGCTCTCAGCCATATAGACTAAACTTTGCAGAAGGAAAACTGCATGTTAAAAACTAGCTGTCAGCTCTGAATTGGAAATGAGTCTTTTTCCCGTAAAAAACAGAAACAAAAACAAACCAGTCACACACTTGGGCTTTATACAGACTAAAGAGCCTCTCTGTCTCTCTCTTTCTCTCTCTCTCACTCACACTCACACACACACACACACACACACACACACACACACACACACACACCATGCCCTGATACCTAAGTGGAACAGCTTACATTAAGGGCCAATTACATTTGAAAATCTGGTTACAGCAACAAGGAAAGCAATCTGAGACCTTGGGACTCTGCTCTATCCTTAAATTGAAATTTCATTTCTTCTATTTATGCCACACCCAGAAGGAAGTACAACTATATGCAGGCAGCACTGTTTTCAAGATCCTCTCCTTCTAATTGAAAAGGAACTAGTACTAGTGATTTTCTGAAAGCAAGTGAAATCGTTCTGCTACCATCTCAGGCAGCAATTATTCATTCTTCTGTAACCTTTGACATATAAATCAATAAAAAAAACATAACTTTTTCAATAAAGGATAATGCCTACCACACAGGGATCACTCAATAAATGCTCATGAATGAATTAATGAACAAACAAATTAGAGGGAATGGCTAAGTATAAAGATGAAGATGACGGATGTTATCGAGATACAGCAATGTTGTTACTGGCTGTGAACACAAGAGTCATATGAAGAAGGTTGTGATTATAGATCAGCCACCAATTTGCCAGATTTTAGGAGAAATGTTGTTTGACAAGTCCAGGTCTCTCTATAACTTGGGAAAGATATTTATGTATTTTTTCTTCTCATGAAGTTGTTGCAAAGTTTCATGATGTTGTGTGTTTTCTATTTGAATATGGAAATTTAAACCCACAAGCTAAAACTTCAGCTCACAAGGAACAGCAATCCAGGAGGGGCCTTTTGCTGTAGAAGTGGACAAAACTCAAAGATTTCCATGTGGACTCAGTCTCAACAGGCAACCAAGACTGCCTGAGTTAAATAAGGAAGTCCAGCTCTGTCCTGAAAGACATTAGGAGACTCCAGTTCTGGAGCCTCTATGCCCCTGTCCCCTCAGGCTGGGGACCAACACTCCACAACTCAAATTGTATGTACAAAGCCAAGGTGCCTTCTCAATCTCTAGATAAGAACTTGCCCAACTTTAACATACATCACCGGAATTCTGTGGGAATCTTGTTATGATGCACATTTGGATCCAGCAGGGCTAAGGTGGCTGGCAATTATACTTTGTGTGTAAAAACCCAGGTGATGATGACAATGCCACTGGCCCATGAGAGCGTACCCTGTGGGAGCAAGATACTGGAGTGTCTGAAACCACAGTAGTGCCATCCCTCAGAATGGCAGGTGCAGAGGGACATGTATGCCAATGAAAGGCAGTACTTGGAAACACTTCTGACTCAGAACGAGCCCTTTCCACCACAGTCTTTGGAGCTATGAATGAATTAATATCCAGATATTTCAGATCTTGCCACACTCAGGAGCTCTGTGATCTTGGACCAATTGGTCTTTCTCCATCTATAAACAGAGGATGTTGACACCTGCTTCATACAATTGTGTGAAGAATAACACCAGTCAAAGAGATCTAAATCCAACTCCCCCTTGCTTTTTAGCAGGTATGAGACTTTTTTAGGATTTATATTTTAGTTTTTATTGGAAAGCCAGATATACAGAGAGCAGGAGACAGAGAGGAAGATCTTCCATCCAATGATCCACTCCCCAAGTTGCCACAACGGCTGGAGCTAAGCCAAACCAAAGCCAGGAGCCCAGAGCCTCCTCCAGGTCTCCCATGCAGGTGCAGGGTCCCAAAGTTTTGGGCCATTCTCAACTGCTTTCCCAAGCCACAAGCAGGGAACTGGATGGGAAGCAGGACTACTGGGATTAGAACCATTGTCCATATGTGATCCAGGCACGTGTAAGGCGAGGATTTTAGCAGCTAGGCTACTGCACCAGGCCCCAAGTATGAAATATTAAGAAAATCACCCAACCTCACCAGGCCTCAGTTTTTTCATCTAGAAAAGGAAAGATATGAAAAATAGCAAGAGAAAATTGGTGAAATAACTCAGCATTCCCAGTGTGGGACACATTCCTAAGGCTGACATTTTAAAATAATATTAAATGTAGGAGTTAAAGGAAAAAATATATAAATCTAAAATATTAAGTGGCAGTACTTGGTAAAACAAAATTTTATTTGAGTTTTGAAAGATTATTAGGATCTATGGGGTAGGTGGGACCGATTGTCATGTCACGAGGAACATTAACACCAGGCAAGTCAGAACTCAAGAAACTGTTCTTCCTACTCTTCACCTGATGTATTCTTATTCAAACTTTAGGTCTCAGTTTGGATGTCATTAACTCTGGGAAACCTTACCTACCCTCGGGCTAGGTTAGTTCCTCTGCCCTACATTATTACAATAATCTGAGTTTGCACCATAATTAAATAATCTGCTTCCCACAACAGCCTCTAGGACCCCCAACAACAACTGTATGCTCTGCTCGCTGCTGTACCCCTAGACTTAACACAGCATCCAAGAATATTTTGGGCACTCTGTCAATATTTTATTTGTAAAAGTGATCAAAATACAATTCAGAACTCAAACGATCATCCTACAAAATATATTATGAAGCATAATTTTCTTCTTAGAAAATACAACACACAGGAACACCATTTCTACTGGTTCAGTGCATCAACAAAAATTGCAGAGGGTCACCAGCCCTTTACACCTCCAGGGGACAGAAGGACACAGGCATAAAAAAGTCACAGGCATATGGACTTCCCAAACTAGCAGATTTATGAATGCATCACCAAACAGCAGTAATAGGATAAACGTTGTCACCAGCATTTACACTTGACCCTGGTTATCTATAGGTTCCGCATCCACAGAATGAACCAGCTTGAGCAAAGTTGCATCTGTGCTGACATGCTCAAAAAAAATTTTTATCACAATTTCCTAAATAATAAATAATAATAATAATAATAATAAATAATAAATAAATAATAAATAAATAAATAAATAGTAAAAGAACTATTTACAAAGCAATTACATTGCATTAGGTATTGTAAGTAATATAGGATGTATGGATTGCATGTAAACATTATTTTATATAAGGAACTTGAACTTTTTTGGATTTTGGTACTCATGGAGTATTGGGTACCAAACTCTGCAGGATGACTGTATGGGAGATGCTACAGGAGCATGGATGAAGCAGTGCTTTCTTCTCCAGGACAGGAGTTGGAAATAAGCAGAGAGAGCTGACAAGCAGACAAGTCAAGCTACAATTTGAAGGGTGAGCAGGAATTCTTAGCAAACATGAGATGAGAACACTGTATCATTCTGAAAATAATTCAAGACCACAGTTTCTGAAACTGAGTCATGCCTCCTTCTCTGCTGGAGCTTCAGGCAACATACTCTATGCTGCTTCAGTTTCCTCACATGCAGAAGGGACTAGTATATTTTGCTAGAACATTTTCTGTCATGCCTTTTGTAAGGATTTCCTAAGTCCACATATATCAAGTGCTTAGAGTAGTACCTGACCCCTCATGTTATATGTTAGGTGTTACACTGCTGTGACTAGCTACAGTCAAAATTATTTCCATCTTATAGATCAACATTTGCCTTTATGCCTCCTGTGCTGGATTCAAATTCACCAACATGCCTGGGCACACTTTTTTTTTTAAAGCATTCAGTATTTCTTTTTTTTAAAAACTCTATTTTTTATTATATACTTCCATAGACTCAGAGATTTCTGCCACCCACCCCCACTGATTTACCCTATATTACTATAATAGCATAATCTTTCAAAAATAGTAACAAACCCATCATTCTGCTATTTAAATGTGTTGTGACATTGTAGACAATAGAAAGTACAGCATCCTATTGCCAAGATGCAAACCCACTGTTCTAAAGAGGATGGAGCAGAAACAAAGACAACAAAAGGCAAGAACATTTAAGGTGAGAGAACTGTGAAAATGGTATGCTCCCCTGTCCTGCAGAATTCTCAACCTGTGCCCAAGCTTTGGGGTATTATGTTGGGCAGTTCTGATTTAATGCTGCTGATGAGACGAGAGGGCTGAACTCCGCCATGTATCTTTGAGTGCAAATGCCAATCAAGTGTATATTCTTCCTAAGAACAGCATCTTTTAAAGGCTATTTTTGCCTCACAATCTTTAAGGCAGGAAGATGATTTAACACATCAAAGAAGCATCAGTCACTCTGCATGCGTCGCCCTGGAGTAATCTCCTCCATCAATATTTCATGAAATAGACTCCCTGGAACGAGAGTGCGGGCTGAAGGTCAGAGAGGGTGAGTCACTACCCATGCTGGCAGCTTATACTCACCAAGCTCACGATCACAGGCTCTCTGCAACACAGACAAACATACTACCACCTGGGTCACAAGTATGAAGCAAGACTCCTACAGACATCTATTTTACAAGCAAACAGAAACTTTATGCGTTTTATGTCCCTAACATGAGCAAGCTCACCCATTCTAGTGGAGTTCTGATCATTACTTGGTTCCTAGCTTTTCCTCTATTTGCTTCCAACTAATTGTCAGATGATTCTCAGTCATAAGAAGCATGGTCACATGGTGAGCAGATCCTTGATTGCTACATACTTCCTTCCTCCCTTCCGCCAAACTTGTATCCACATGACAATCATTTTGTAGAAATTCCTAGAAACAATGCCAACTGTTATCTCAGCTACTGGTGTTGATAAGAATTTTCTAGAATAAAAATAGCAGCAGGTCTGTAGAGTTTAACTGAGTTTAGCTAGTTAATATCTGTCCCAGTCTTACTCGGGATACCCTATGCACTCCTGGAGTAAGGAGCCATGCTCGGTTAACTCCCCTTTAGAGCCGCTAATGTAGTGATTCATGCATGTATCTATTTTCCCTCTTATTAGAGGATGATTGCAACCCTTGGTTCAGACTTCTTGAAAACCCTAGCCCTTTTTATATTCCCAAGGGTCTGAACACATACCTCTTGTTTCAACTGTGCATTACCAATACACTAAAGCTGGTGTTTTTAGGTCCTTCTCAGACTAGGAAGATTTCCAAAAGTTCTAGGGCAGCAGTCCTCCAAAACAGAATCTGAACAAATCACGTTGGAATCATTAGGAAACCTGTTAGGCAAATTTCTCAACCACCTGGCAGCATGACTGAATTAGACGCTCTGGGATGGGATCCAGCTCTGTGTGTTTTTTTAACCCTTCCAAGGTCATTTTGGTATGTATTAAAGCTTGATAATCATTGCTTTAGATTCATGAAAATTCATTTAAAAATAAGTGAGCCTCAGAATACCCATTTTCTTGCCTCTTCTCTATGTCAAATAACCTGCATCAACTGCATCAACTCCTTCAGTGGTCCCTACTGTCTATATAAAAAAACACAAATTCATTACAAGCTGGCCCTTATCCAACCCACATATATAATATTCTAGATGCCCTCTGCACACATGTCTCAGTGCATGCCTATGTTAGACTCTCTTTTAGAATATATTCCCTCGCTTCTTTTCCTGGGAGACCTCTTTCCTGTTGAAAAGTCTGTTATCACTCCCTTCCACTAGTCTCTCAAGCATCATGTTTCAGATGCTGTATCCTAAACATTTCCATGTCCTTTTGTTCATATGTCCACAAAAGTAGCCATTAAACTATTTTATAATTTATCCTCCCTTGGCCAATTATCCTGGGAAAATCAATGAATAGTTTGTGAGCATCTTTTGGTTTTTCCAGTTCCAGAGCTGAGCTGAAGGCCTGACACTATGAGATGTTAAGTAGGTTTGCCAAATAGCTCTTTCATGTTCATAGTGTAGTGACAGAAAGAACCTCTAATCATCTATATACTTCACATTCAGCTTCAATTCATGTAGCTTAATCCTTGTTACACTGAACTGAAGAATTGAAATATGAGCTCAACTAACAGAAAAGGCAAGTGCTTCCAAATCAGAAAACATGGTTTCCAATTACATTGCTGACAGTTCTTTAACTTTGACTTCGAGCATGAGCATCCCTGAGCCTCAGACACTTCATCTATGGAATGGGAAGAATACTTACCCTAGTTACCCCATTGGTTATGGTGATACGAGCTACTATGCATCATGAAAGAGATATGAAATATATCATATCCTATCCATATAGTTTAATATTATTATTGGGCATTAAACATATTTAATGTTAACTAAAATGTCAGAGCACAGAAAACAATGAAGGTTTCATTCCATTCCATAAACAGAAAGAGCCAGAATAAATGCAAGGAGGAAGGGACAAATTAGATTTGCCTGCTCTAGGTCACAGGAAACACTCTTTTGAATCTAGCTTTACAGAGGGAGTCTTATCCCAGCAAAGTATTCCGGAGGTATTTGTGCTAACAAGTAACTGTGTTTTTTTCCATTTATCTCTAGGCTCCCACCCTCCACTCATCTGCCAAGCTCAGATTTCTGAATCCGAAAGCAAAGGGGAGGGCTTCTGTGGTTTCCTTTTCCTCTGCCTTCTGCACATTTTCTCCATATTCTACCTTAAGGAAAGCAGGGACAGTCTGCCAATTGCATTTACCATCCTTCTCCCAGGAGCCTCATGTTATACAATTTTGCCAAGTTTATAATGCTTGCATTCAGGTTATCAAGATACTTTCAAACTCAGACTTTTTGGCAGATAGAAGGCATTTGGCTGTATTGGGCAGAGTCTTTATTTTCATCCTGCTCTGCCAAGTACAGCTGATGCTTCAGGCAAGAGTAGAGAAATTAGAAATTGACTCTGGTGCTGGAAATTCTGCTTAAGGGATGTCGGTAGTTTAACAAATTCAATCATCTTCAAAATTAAGCTCACTCCTTTTGTGCTAATCTGTAACCTCCTCTTTTTGACATATTTTTAGGCTATTTTGACGGGCCTGTTGAGATTCCATTAATCATTCATGTGATAACTTCCTACCGTTTGATTTTTAACATGTCTGCTGGAAAGTCTATTTTCTAAAACATGTTTGCACTGCACAGTAAGACATTTTGACCATAAAGGGAGGTTTAAGGTCAGTCAAGGGCTTCACTGTACTGACAATGAACATGGGTTTGTACCAGGCTGACGTTATATTCTGTAAAGAAGACAGTGAGCAAAGAGCCTCAAAAAAACTAAGATGAAATGAAGCAAAAAGTGAACACAGAAACATGAGAAAACATAAAGGTAGGGGCAGGCCAGAAAGCCAGGACATCAATGAAGCACATCAATGACTGAAGCAAGACTTGTAGGCAGGGCTCCACACACTGAGCAGTGACCAGGCTCATCCATCAGATATAAAGGATGAGGGCTGAAGAAAGAGACTTAACTTGGCCAAGGGAGTTTCAAAATGAGGCGGGGTCCAACAAATCTACCAAGGTTTGAAAACATCTGAGCCCAGCTCAAGCTGAAACTAAGTAGACTTAAGACTCCTACAAACCTTACACATCTCCCCTGATGAAAATGGGTTAAATCAGAACAGAAATAAAGACACAATAGCAGCCTCCAAAGAGCCAATTCATCTATTAGCTTGATCTGCGTAAAATAAATACTACAAAAATGCTGTAATTCTATCCACATACGTAGTTTCCCCCATGAGCTTCCTCCCACTGGCACTGATCCTACCAACCAAGGTGGATGACGTGTATGTTCTGCCACTGAGGAAGCTCCAGGGTAGTGCATCTCTAAAACAAACAAGGGAAAACCCCCTTTGCCATTGAACAGTACAACAAAGATAAACATGAACCCCCCCTTGCCAACTCAGGTTCCCCAGACCCCGGGAACTAACCTAGATTTAGTCATTCTTTCTTTCTCTCCACTATTTGGGAAATTGTCATGGCATCTAAAACATTTCTGAGTTTCTAGGGGCCAAGGCAGAGGATTTGAACTTCTCATAGTCAAGTCTAGTTTTGCAATCCCACTTAAAAATAATGCATGTTTTTAGGGATCATCGTCATTATGCCAATTGTGTGGTCGCAATTCTTTAGCATATCGATCTAGATATTGAATTCAACCAACCTTAATTTTCACCAACCTCAACAAGTAAACCAACAAGATAAAACCACTGAGGCATTTGTGACAACAGAAGACCTTGTAAAACATGATGGCAAAAGCATCATGGAGATGTAGCAAACTTCCACAGCTGTGATCATCGCTCCTAAAAGTCTCTTGGTCACATCTCAGATTTGAAATCTAGTCTTCTGTCATTTTCTTTGTCATCTCCTCTCTTTTCTTATCCTCTCTCCTCAACTGATTTCCACTGCAAAGAAGGTGAGTGATCTATAACACACTGGCTTCAATCAGCCCATGTTATTAAGGGCTCAGTTTCATCCACAAGAAGCCAAGAACTGCTTTGTTGCTTGGAGGCTTATTTCCCACACACAAGCCACTCTTCATTTCCAGTGACACTCTCACTTCAAATTTCGTTGAAAAACAGCTTCCTTAATGACTTCTCTGTGCCACAAATTCTAATTCATGATGATATTCACTTGACATTCGTAACAACACAAAACTCATAAAACGTAAACTTCAATCAGAAGGAAATGGATAAAATTATTACGGTTAAGCATCTAATAGAGTATTATGCTTAATTGAAGTCACAAAATCAATTCTCGATTCTTATGTGCAAAAGGACATAGTTGGGCCTGGTGTGGTGGCCTAGCGACTAATATCCTTCCCTTGAATCCGCCAGGATCCCATATGGGCACCGGTTCTAATCCTGGCGGTACCACTTCCCATCCAGCTCCTTGCTTGTGGCCTGGGAAAGCAGTCAAGGATGGCCCAAAGCCTTGGGACCCTGCACCTGCGTGGGAGACCCAGAAAAAGCTCCAGGCTCCTGGCTTCGGTTGGGGCAGCTCTGGCTGTTGCAGCTGTTTTGGGAGTGAATCAATGGATTAAAGATCTTCCTCTCTGTCTCTCCTCCTCTCTGTGTATCTGACTTTATAATAAAAATAAAATATATATATTTTTTTAAAAAAGAAAAAGACATACTAGTTTATTTAATCTTTCACTTCTTGGATTTTCCTCTGCAGATTAGTGGGGAAAAGATTAGCTCCCAGTCCCATCTGAGAATGTAGGTGGTGACTCAGTCTCCTGGGAGAAAAAGGTTAAACCTTTTTCACAGTGTGGCATTTCCTCTTCTTTGCTCATTAAGATTGCACCTAGCAATGAGTATTATAGTCCTTCCTCCCCCATACCAAGGGGATATGTCCTTTAGGCAAGAACCTTGAGCAGGCGTTGGCTTCCACTTCTGCTTTCTGAAACAAACCGAAAGCTTTTGGGCATCTTGCTGGCATTCACTGGGGGCAGAAATCCACCTCACTTGTAGCAGTTGAATACCCCTAGTTAGTTGTCATAGGTTCCAGCCAGCCCCTGGCCTGCAGTCCGTGCCCAGCATCAGCTGAGTTATCTTGTTCTACCATACAAACCTCATCACAGGTCAGCAGGACATAGGGGTGTCCAACCCAGTCTGGACACTGTTGGGAGTATCAAGTGCTAACCAGACCCCCTTTCTGTCTGGTGGTACCATACAAGTTACCTCTTCCAATCAGCCAGGGGCTGCCCAACTGGGAACTGAAGTTTGCATCAAGGATTCCAAACACAAGTGGGTAGAGGAAGAAAATCCTTTTGAAGTCTGTTTGAGCCCTTAGCTTACAAAATAAGCAGCAAATTGGGATCTGAATTTAATTCTTTCTTCCTGTCCCATTTCATCTGGGACAGAAAGGGAACATGTTTTTATTTTGCTTCCTTTTGTCATAAGAGCTCCTGCAACTGCTGCCCAACATTCTTCCTACTTTGCCACTGTGGAGAGAAGGGACATCTTTTTAATCCTATGGGAGGATCCTGTGATCTGGATGTTCAGGTCTCACTGTCACAGGCAAGGGTGGGTAGTGGCCAAGGGGATAGAGCAAACCCTTACTCCTGCAGAGGGGATCCTTGTGCATATCAGAGGGTGACCAGGAGTTCAGCCCTTCTCCTGGCCTCACTCCCATGCCAGGCAGGAGGATATCTTGGCTAAGCAGTAATGATGAGAGTCAAGTTCTTGGGAAAAACCAACAAAGTATATTTAAATAAATTTTCTATTTTTCTTTCTGTTGTTGATTTTGTTTCTTTTCATTTAAGGGGATGTATAACAAGTGTATAAAAGAGACCAATAAATCTAGATGTGAAGATACAATGCAACATGCATCTGTACTTCCAAATCAAAGATGGACTCCTACTGAAACTGTTAAATATATGCTGACAATAGGATGCTGAACTCTCTGCCACTGTCTATAACTGCAATGTCAGGATACATTTAAATAGTAGAATGATGGACTTAAGGCTATTTATGAAGGGCTATATCATTGTAATAAAATAGGGGAAATCAGTGGTGGGGTGAGGAATTGGGGAAGGGGTAAGGGAAATCCCAGAGTCTATGGAACTGTATCATAAAATAATTTTTTAAAAGATCAAAAATTTTTGGGCCCAACACATGGTTCAGTGACTGAATCCTTACCTTGCAAGCTTCAGAATCCCATATAGGTGCTGGTTTTGTGTCCCAGCTGCTCCACTTCCAATCTAGCTGCCTGCTTGTGGCCTTGGAAGACAGCAGTAGATGGCCCAAAGCCTTGAATCCCTGCTCTTGTGTGGGAGACTTAGAAGGAGCTCAAATTTTTCAAAATTCCCATAATGAAAAATAGGCCATAATGAAAAATATGATTAAAAAGCAATTTTAAAAGGGGGGAGGCATGAAATTTTTTAAGTTAATTCAATCTTTTCTATTTTGTGGTTTACTCACTCACTCATTCACCAAATATTTATTGTACATCTGTCAGACCCTAGGTACTCTAAGTATTGTGAGCTCATGGTCCACAGGAGACAACATACCTGCCCTTACAAAGTTTCATGTTCTGGAAGTAAAAGTGAAAATGATGGTGGTGTCAAAATCAGCAGGCCAGGATTGGATAAATCATTGAAATATTGACAAAACACGAGGCCAACAAATATTACAATATAAATATACAGTATGTTAAAATAACAAATGCTGGTAATGGCGTAGAAGAAAAATGCACCTTCAGACACCTTCACAGAAAATGTAAACAGGAATGGAAAACAGTATGGAGACTCCTCAGAAAACCAAAAATGGATCTAGCACATAATCCAGTTATGTCACTCCTGGGAATATAACCAAACGAAAGGAAATCAGTGCATGAAAGGGTTAACTACACTCTCATGTTTACTGCAGCCCAATTCACTCTAGTTAAGCTATAGGACCAACCTAGATGATCATCAGCTAATGATGAAAATGTGGTATAGTAACACAACTGAATATTACTCAGCCATAAGAATAGAATTATGACATTTGCAACCAGATATATATAACTGGAAATCATTATGGTATGTAAAATAAGCTAGACTAAAAAAGAAAAACAGATCTTGTTTGTGATAGTTAATATATATAGATATAGTACTATGAATTAATAATTTTTAAAATTAATTATTTTAAAATGTTTCCCTATATTCCCACTGAACTGTAATCTTTTTGTATTTTATTTGTCAAACACTTTATTTAGTGAAATTTTAAGCCTTTGATGATAATGTAGCTAAAAATATGTTATTTCAAAAGTTTAAAAAGAGGTCCCAGCACAATAGCTCAAATGGCTAGCCCTCTCCCTTTAACCTCCAGGATTCCATATGGGTGCTGGTTCATTTCCTGGCTGTTTCACTTTTCATCCTGCTCCCTTCCTATGGCTTGGGAAAGCAGAGGATATCCCAACACCTTGGGATCCTGCACCCTTGTGGGAGACCCAGCAGAAACTCCTGGCCACTGGCTTTGGATCAGCTCAGTTCCGGCCATCATGACCACTTGGGGAGTGAACTAGAGGATGCAAGATCTTTCTGTTTATCCTTACTTTTGTAAATCTGCCTTTGCAATACAAAGTAAATAAATCTTATTGAACATTTCAAAATAAAAGTTAGAGGGAAGGTAGAAAGGATGGAAAAGAGGAAAGAGGGGAATATCATCATTTTCTTAGAATTGTATCTATGAAATATATTAAATCTGTTTTCTTTTTGTTAAATCACATGAGAATTAATGGTGGAAAATGCTATGCCGTTGTTAAATATAGTTAAGCCATGGAAAAATGAAATTTTCTCAAGTAGGGTGTTTTGAACAGTGCATAGAGCATGATATGCCCATGTGTGTACGCGTGCGCGCACACACACACACACACACACACACACACACACACACACACACACACACACACATTTTGTGTGTCTCTCCATTGAGGAACATGCAAGCCTGAAGCAGTGAGTGCATCTGGGGAGAGCTAACTAGGACAGGAGACAGACTAGCTTAAGATGTCTGAATTATTTAAAATGCACTAACTTTTAAAAAGATACTTCTGCATCCATTTTTAAAGTCTTATGTGCCACAGAACAATGTAGTCTGCTATTTTCTGAGACAAATATTTACAGACAATTTTGACTGCCTTATCACTCCATTCTATTTAAGTTGTTTCTATGAACAGTGCCAACTTTCATTGAATGTTATATTTAGAGGAGTTAACTACCCATTTATTCCTCCAAGACAAAAAAGAAAACTTTGGGACTCTTAAATTTATCTGAGTATTTTTATTCAATTACTGCTTAGTAGGCTAAAAAAGTAAAACTAGTGAGAACCATTTGCAAAAGCCCAAGTTTGGATAGCCAAGGGTTTTTACAATTCCATGAAGTCTAAATCTCAAAGCAAGAATCATTTTAACAAGAGGCCCTTGGTTCTTTACATAGATATCAGCCACAGCTCACTTGCTCATGACTCAAACCCACTGCCTAGTGAGAGCTTCAGTCACCAGAAAGGCTCTTCATGAGATAGGTAGAAATCTATGTGAGCTTTTTCTCCATTTTTAATATCTCCACTTCCTCTGGCTTCATCTTCAAAACTCTGCTGGTGTTTCTGGGTGGCAGACATATGTGTCCCCCACTATAGCCTGCCTTAGGTTTACCACTATAGCCTGCCTTAGGTTTACTGCCTTAGGTAAGTCCCACCTGACACTGGCTGGATAGGACAGACCCAGGCTTTTTCCCCTTTGAAACCCCTCCCGCAGTGGGAACACAGTAGGTCCTTATCTTTTGTGGCAACATTCCATAACCAGCTCCCCACTGGGAACTGAAACCATTTCTGCAGTAAATGACTCTGCATTCATGAGGTAATGGTCCATCCCTTCCACAAGGTGGAAGTGAGGCAGGAGACAGACAGCAAAACAGCAAGATGGGTTTTTGTTCCTTGTGAGGCTGAGCTTCTTTCTGTGTGCAGGCCTGCACTCATTGAACTGGATTTAATGTGCTTCAGCTGTGAGGTAGGACCGACAAATCTGATTTGCTTTCATCCTGATCTAATCATTTTGTGGAACATTAAGCTGCTTGTGACTGAACTAGTCATCAGCTGCCACAACACTCCAAGAGAGCGCACATCACCATAGTTGCTATAATTTAACTGAGATGCACCTTCCAACTCCTCTCTGGGGAGGGAAATAACACCTGTTCCATAGGTGGTTATTACAGCAGCCTGGACTGTGCTAAAACATGATCAGGGTTTCCATAAAAGTGGTAGATTTCTTTTTTCTGTGGCAGCATGGTTTTCATGGTCTCAGGGGGAAATGCAGAAAACTCACCATTAGGCTTCAAGACCAAGTTATCCCAGTTTGTGTTAATGACCACAGTTTTGCTTCAACAGTGGTTACCTCGACTATAGGGTCAGCCTTCCTCTGGGGAAAAATGCAGAGCCCTTGGGTAACTCGAAGGCATCTCAAACATGTTTTTGCTTGAAAGGATAATCGCTGCATGCCTCTCTTCATTCCTGCCCTCTTCCCCGTGTGCGTGGCTTGGCTGTTGGCACATGTTCATTCTGAAGCTCCTGGCAGCTGCTACTCAGGGCAGCAGGATTCCAGCAGGTGAGGAATGTATATTATGCAAACCATGGCAACTGAAAACACTAACATCTCCTGCAGCCCCCTGCACACTAATTGCACAGCTTTTGCAAGAAAGTCTAAGTATTAAAACGGGTCTGTGTCCAAGGAACGAGCTTTTAACCCTGACAGTAAGGTCAGGACAATGTGGTGAAATGGTTAGTAACATTACCACTGGAACCAGACTGGGTTTGGATCCTGCTTCTAGGTCTTACTAACTGCTTGATCTTAAACAAATTGTGGGAGCTGTCTGTGGTCTGTTTCCTCATCTGTAAAATGAGAAAAACTATGTGAAAAGCAGCTTAAATAAGTTGATCCAGACAAAGCACTTAGACTTGAGCTTGGTATAGAAGTAGCTCTCTGTACATGTTAGCTTGTTAGAAAGATGAGATCATGTATACCCAAAATTTGGTTATTGTCTCCACGTCTGTAATGTACAAAGTGGTACCTCAAGTGCATACAGAACATTTCTTTTTGAGTGCTTCCAAAACTCCTCAACTTGAGCATGGCCAATGCCAAATTCACATTTGTTCCCAATCCAATTCTCGTCGTCTCCAGTGCTCTCTGCCTCTTGTCATGGAGATTCCATCCTTCCTTGATGGACTCCTGCTTCTTCCTTTAACCTCCACATCCCCTCATCAAAGTGACCATCTTAGCTCTCATCCTCATTACTTTCACTCACTCCTCCTCTCTCATATGTTCTCCATTCGGTAGCCAAAGCAGTGACTCATAAATCATAGCATCTTTTACTAACTACATAGAAATACACACAGGTACACATGTGCATATTGCCTAAAATTCCTCAGTAACCACTGGTGGTGTTAGTATAAAAGCTAAATGTCTTATAAGGTCATACACATCTGATCTTGCCCAGATTTATCTTGCATGGCTTTTTTCTTGATCTTTGCAATCTGGTCTCAAGATTTTTTTCAGGTCCTTCATCCTACCCGTGTACCTGCTGTTTCCCCATTCTTTAGCCTCCATAACCCCGTTCATCCTCCAAGTCACAGTCCAGAGCTTACCCAGGCCTCTGGGTAAAGTCAAGTTTCTTTTATCATGTGTTTTTCAGATAATCATGAATTTTGGTTTTAAAGCTGTGTTGATTAGATTTGCACCACAGTGATGTTTTTGATGTTTATCTTCCCCAAACACTGAAAACCTCAGAAGAATAAGTATTTGGACCAGTAACAAATCCTTAGTTAGATGCTCAGCAAATATTCCTAGAATTCATGAATCAGTAGACTTTCATTGGCTTAGTATTTTCCCATGCCTTGCCTTATTTAGCCTTCACGCTAACCTGCAGGTATCACAGTTGCATTTTAACATATGGGGATACAGGCTGAGAGACCAGGTGATTTGTTCAAGACCCATGTGAAGGGTAAATGGAAATACTTAAGTTCAAGTGTACCAACTGGAACGCAAGCCTCTTCCCTCAGATACTTTTGATGACTTCTCTTTTTCTTCACAATGTACTGAACCTTCACCTAGCAAACTATTTCCCTCTGCACTGAGACACTGAACTGACCTAAAACAGAGGTCCATTTTAGTTCGAATAATTCCCTTTCTGGCGTCTCTACCTTACTTACATATCCTGGCTTGGGAGAGCAAGATGAAGAGAGAGGATGCTATTTCTAATGGAAAGCTGGGTCTCTGCTAATCCTGACATAATTGTCAAGGAAAGATGATGCAGAGAATTTGTTACACAGGTAATAAAAGAAGCTGATGAGTCAACCTGGGCACAGTGATGCTGTCTAGAGTTGAGCAACAGCAGGCAGTCACTGGTATCTCTGAACTATCCATTCTAAGAGAGTCATACTCTCACTGGAGCCCAAAAACTCAGGTTCTGTTGAGCAGGGAGGGGAGAAATAATAGCTAGTTTGTCTGGAAGGATGATGTGCCTCCAAAGATGCCAACATCCCAGTCCCCAATACTTCTGACCACACTATCGTGGGTAAGGGTTCTTTGAAGATTGGTTAAGCAAAACATATAACCTATCATGTAGGAAAAATTATTCTAAACATTTAAAGGGGACCCAATGTAATCATTTGTAATCATTGTAAGATTGGAGGGTGTACGTAGGCAAGGCAATGTGCTGTCAGAAGCTCAAGCTTGAGTGACATGGCCACAGCCAAGGATATGAATATCCAGAAAAGGAAGGGAAACTGCTCCTCTTTTTGAGCCACCAGAAGGAAGACAGTGCTGCTTACACTTTTAGTCTTAAAAGATTTATTTCTGGCTTCTTTTTTAAAAGATTTATTTATTTATTATTGGAAAGGCAAATCTACAGAGAAAAGGAGAAACAGACAGAAAGATCTTCTATCTGCTGGTTCACTACCCTTATGGCCGCAATGGCCAGAGCTGAGCCAATCTGAAGTCAGGGGCCACAAGCTTCTTCTGAGTGTCCCATGTGGGTGCAGGGTCCCAAGGCCTTGGGCCATACTGCATTACTTTCCACAAGCAGGAAGCTGTATGAGAAGCAGCACATCTGGAATACAAACCAGTGCTCATGTAGGACCCCAGTGCTTGCAAGAGAAGGATTATCCAGTTGAGCCATCACCCTGGGCCCCTATTTCTGACTTCTGACTTGAAATATTGCCATGTAAACCAATATCTGTTGTAATTTGGTACAGCGGCCATATGAAATTAATACACTTCACTTACCTGTTCTGTCCACACTTTTTTCTTTCATCCAACTGAAGCCTGGGGTCAAGAGGTCAGGACAACATAGGCTGTAAGAAGGACAAGGGAAAATCTGTGGGTGAACTTACCCCAGCCTGCTGCAACCCTTTACTGTACCTGCAGGAAGTTTACACTGTGGACACACCTAAAGCCCATCCTCCTGAATTTCCTTTGGCATTGCTATATCCATAAATCTGCTAACTTTCTTCCTGTCTATGCAGGGAAAGACTGATATATCAAACTCTTGGCAGTGACAGAAACACATAGAAAATAACAACAATGTCTACTCTCCCCTGATTTCATTCAAATTCCATTGCTTAACCATTAAAAACAAAAAATGGCATCAGTCAAGAAGTAGTTTTCATGGGATGGCCCAATAATTTTATGGGCTTTGATTCTTCTTATCATGTCAATCAAAACAGATGAGATTTCACCTCCTTTTTCTTGAGGATATCAGTAATAGAAGATAAACTATAACACAAAAGTATCACATAAAATGAGCACTACCCAAATGTTCCTGTATGCAGACTGCTACCCGTGGCTCACTTCTCTGAGTCATTCCCAGTGTGACTTGGCAGCCCATTTCTATCAGCTCTGTGGTTCCAAAAAAAAAAAAAAAAATAGGTCATTGCATTGTGACAAAAAGACATTCACTGCAAATACAGCAATTAAAAGAAGTTGGAGCTCCAGTGGTCTCAAGTGCCCACGGGAAGCTTGTATTTGCAGTGTGTTGGTGCCAGGATCAGACAGAGCAACAAAGCAACACAAGCTCCAACAGCAGCCCACCCGGGACAAGTTTAAGAATTCAATCAGACAGAAGGAAGTGGCTGAAAGCCATTGGTGGAGGGGACATGAGGCCTTGGAAAAAGGCTGTTTTCTGCATTACTACCATTTAATTGAAACATTCTGGAAGCTTCTGTTGCTGAATCTCAAAATAGGACATTGCAATAAAAGTCTCAACTGTAAAGTTTTCATTTATGATATTTAATCCTTCCTTTAAAAGCTGAAAATAAGAACTGTAATCTATGATGGCTAAGTTTTTTTAATTTCTCTCTCTCTCTCTCTCTCACACACACACACACAACACACACACACACACACACATTTGGAAGAGTTCATAAATAAACTAACAAAAGTTGGCAGTTCTTGAAGAACCGGATGATGGACACATGAGTGTTCATTTTTCTAGTCTTGCTACGCAATTATTTTCTTCCTCATACTGGCCATTTCATGAATAAAATCTCCCAGGCTTAACCACATCTGTAAGTCACAGGACCAGAGGCATTGTAGACATTACCAAACCCATGCTGATTTTCACTGTGTGTCAAAGCAAAAGCCTTCTATTGCAAAGGAAGGGTGGCACCCAGGCATGCTACATGGAAAATAAGCAGGCAGCAGACTGAAGGGGATGAGGAACAAGACAGGAACAACCCCTCCATGGACACACCCTTAGAACGTCCATGATCTGAGACCAGCTCACTCTACTAGAGGCTCAATGGCACCCAAAGGTGTACTTTAACATTGACTCAGGATCAACTCCAGAAATATTAATGACCACACCGCATGAGCCAGATCAGGGAGTTCTGCAGTGAGCACACAAATACAAATATACAATAGGTTCCAAGTGTAACCATCCGGAATGGTAAAGTTGCTTCCTGAATTGTCATCATCAAATTGGTCATTACAGCAGCGTTAACCAAATGGAGTAGGTGAGTGGATGAAGTGGATGATACTCTAGTGTTCTTTGTTAGTTACAATTTTTATAAACTATTGTAAGATCTTGCTTTTCCAAAGAGACCCAAGCTGATCAAGATGTGCACTATTGATGGGATAATTTTCAGTGTTTATAGGACATAATAAGAAAGTGGAACACAACAGTGAGAAGGATTCATGCCAATCTCATTTTGGAAAAAAAAAAAAGTTAGAAAAATTGAAAGGCTCATTGACCCTGATCTTGCTTGGTTCCATTTACGCTGCGAATGGGAGCTGCAGGCATCAGTAATTAAACCAGGTTTGATAATGGATCACACAGGGTCTTATCTGTCTAAAGCATTACTCCCTTCCCCTATCTTTTCTTTCTTAACAGCTGGCCCAAAGAACCTAAACTTAGCAAGGGCGAGGTGTAGGAAACTGGATAGTGCATTCTACAGTTGGATAGGAAATACTGGGCTCAATGTGTTTAAGGTTAAGATTAATTCCTTACTTCCTTTGAATCTATTTTAAAAACAGAGCAAAGGGTGGCATATGCTTTCTTCTAACAAAATGACAGATGATCAAAGGGTAAACATGATCTGTTGAACCCTCCAAATACTGCTATGGCCCTTTGCCTATAGAACCAAAAAGAGAAGAATTTTATATTGTGCTTAAAACTTGGTTGCCTATGCTTGTTCAGAAAATTCAGTAATGGCTATAGCCAGAAAGATAGAATCATGGTTGGCTGAAGTGATATAAGCAAGTAAAACAAAGGAAAATGTTAGTTGTTACTGTGACAAACAAACCACAAACCTCACCCTTCCTCCAAAAGGGAAGCTGAGACTTATGCCTGGAAACAGAAATACGCTGGCTGTTGACGTAGAGAATCAATTTTTCTGATTTGCAGAAACATCCTAATGTTGGCTCATTACTGTTCCTTCTGTTATGTAAACTAAAGTGTTCTCTCTGTGCATAGCCACTCATTAGGGCTGATTTAATTGAATTGGGGAAGGAAAGGGATGGCTACATTAAGAAGCAAAGGACTGAAGTCACAAGCGACTTACAAGTGACCCTTGGTTCAGAAACATGCACAGATGATCGCAAGCAGACCTTCTTCCCCCCTTTTCATCCAAAGGGATTCATTTGACTCTCCACTAATTGTTTCCTTTCAAGCCTGTCTTAGCTTTGCCAGTATGAGACAATCAGTCCTGATGCTCCACCAAATTATGACCCTTTTAAAGTTTTTCAAGATTGTCTATCTGACAGAAATATTATTCAGTATGAGTCTGTGATCTTTGCAACACACACACACACACACACACACACACACACACACACACACACATCTCAGAAATTGGTAAGCCATAAGATTCTAATGATTTCAAATTCCCTTGTTTGAGCTCTGGGCAATTCCTCAACCAAAAAACTTCTTAACACTAGATGCAACCTGAAGTTTGAACAGGGTATGATTAACAAGTTCATGCACTCAATGAATGCTTCTTGAATTCCTATTACATATTGGACTCTTAGCAAGGTGGATTAGTATTAACATCCAAAAGATGTCTGTACTCAGAGAGCTCTTTAAATCCAGTGCATGGGGCCCGGCAGCATGGCCTAGTGGCTCAAGTCCTCGCCTTGAATGCACCAGGATCCCATATGGGCACCAGTTCTAATCCTGGCAGCTCCACTTCCCATCCAGCTCCCTGCTTGTGGCCTGGGAAAGCAGTTGAGGACGGCCCAAAGCTTTGGTATCCCATACCCACGTGGGAGATCTGGAGGAAGTTCCAGGCTCCTGGCTTCAGAATCGGCACAGCACTGGCCATTGCGCTCACTTGGGGAGGGAATCATTGGGTGGAAGATCTTCCTCTCTGTCTCTCCTCCTCTCTGTATATCTGACTTTGTAATATAAATAAATAAATCTTTAAAAAAACTCCAGTGCATGAAGGTAGACAGTAAGTATGAAAACAGACAAATCAGTAAAGCAAAGAACTGTAAAGAAAATAAAGTAAGGCGAAGCAATCACAACTATCAGATGATACACTTAGGAAAACCACAAGGAGAGGCCCTCCGAGCTTGAGATGTGAATGATACAAAGGCATCAGCCAGAGGTGATCAGGACAGGACATTGCAGGTTAGGACACAGCAAGCGCAACACCTGCAAAGCAGTATCTAACATGATGTGCTTAAAGAATAGCCATGTGCCTGCAGGAAGACAGAAAGTATAGATGAAAGAATCTGGCAACACCCAATCATGGGGAACCTTCCTAGAAAAACGTGGCAAAAATGTCTTCAAAAGGGTTTGTTTGATCCCATGTAATGGGAAAACTATCAATGATGGAGAAAAGGGCTTAAAAGGGAGAATGGCATGATCTGGTTTGACTTCTCAACTTTACAGCTGCTACATAGAGAAAATTGAGGAAAGAGGAACATGGGCAGTGAAGCCCATTAGGAAATTAATGTAATACGAGCGAGAAGTAACATAAAAATACTAATAGAAAACCAACAATTAGTACTTACTGAGTGCTGGCTGTACACCAGGCATTGTGCTAAGCCCTTTGCATGAACTATTTCATTTATTTCTCCTCACATCCCTAGGAGAAGTTAAGAGAGATAAAGTAATCTGTCCACAGTCACAAGTGGTGTGGGTCAGGCAATCTGACTCCCGCATTCACCTGCCTTGGAACTTCAGCAATGAACACTATGTGATCCCTGGAAGGAATCCATTTGAGACAAACACACACACTTTTACATATCTGATGTGGTTCTAGAATCCAACATTATGCGCTCTAGTAATCCTGTCTGAATTACTATAGTGTGCATCTGTGTATCTATGTAAAAGAGGGAGTTTTTTCTTTTTCTTTTTTTATTAATTTTTTAATTGTTATTAACATTGTATTATGTGATACAGTTTTATAGGCACTGGGGATTCCCCCCACCCCTCCCACATCCCTCCTTCCATAGTGGATTCCTCCACGTTGCTGCATAACCTCAGTTCAAGTTCAGTTGAGATTCCTTCATTGCAAGCATATACCTAGCATAAAGTCCAGCATCTTATTGTCCAGATAAATTCAGTGGCCTCTTGGGGAGACCTTCTCTGGTCTGAAGGTAGAGCTAACAGAGTAAAGTTCTGGTCAGTTAAAATCCCCAACAAAACATCAGCATCAATATACAACATTATGGAATTAATTGGAGTTTTATAAGCAAATATCAGTGGAAAATAAAGTACCAAGTAGCAGAAGGGAGCTGAGAATAGTGTTGCAACCTCCCAACTCTTTGGTCTCTGGGACTTGGGCAAAAGAGCAACTTCTGGGAACCTTGTCCTAAGGGAGAGCTGGGTTTTACCCGAGGCAAGGAAGTGTGGGGAATGTTCTGTGACAAGTCAGTGTGCGTAGGGGTGGGGATTTAAGACTGCATGGGGATTCCAGGGGACATGGAAGGACTGGCAGAAAGCACAGCAGTAGGAGGATGAGTCAGGGGCTAAAAAGCATAAAACAACATAGGAATCAGGGGACGGGAAGAGGATGTGAGTTCAGATGACTTGCATTTTGAGGGGTGGCCAGGGATGAGAAGCAGGAAGCTAATCGGGCTTATGGTTTAAACAGAACTTCACCAAGATTCATTCTCTCTCTCTCTCTCTCTCTCTCTCCCACACTGCCTCCCTCTTTCCCTCTCTCCCTTTTTTTCTCTCTCTCTTTCTCTGCCCCAAGACAGAATTCCAGTTCACTTATCTGAGCCCTTGTAACCAGTTCCTAGTCCCCGTGTCACTTCCCTTCCTCGATTCCATGTCTATAAGAAATGACATATATAATCTGCATTATTAAAATGATCAGATGCTCCAAAAGTCTCACAAAATGAACCAAAGAGTTTTGGCACTGAGAGTTTAGGATGCATCCTTCCCAGAGCATTCAAAATTATCCTCTTCTCTAGGCATGTGTCCATGAAACAGGTTTCAGAAATGACATAAACTTAAGCTTCCTTTAGAAAAGACTGTCAACCACATACAGCAACAGAGAGCAAGATAAAGCAGAATTAGATATTGCCAAGATTTTTTCTACTTTTCCAAAATACAGATCTATACAACTGATGCATTGTCACTTTACTGCATTTTTCAGTAAATTCAGGAATTCATCTATTCATCTGGCAATTATTAAGGTAATCCTGAAAGCTGCTGGATATACCTTCTACTGACAAAAGAAAGCCATACAAGTAAATTAATAAAAAAAAAATGCTTTGGTTTATTCAGAACTTCAGTAAAGGTAGGCTTCGTTTTTTCCACTTTCCCTTTTGGGTCTGCAAGGATCCCGAGAGATGTGGCCTAGCTGATGTATAATAGGCAAGTCCAGCTGTAAGGTACCATATTCTCAGGGAGGAATTCCCTGATTCTTTCCGTTATTACCCTGTCACCATTAGGCACCCCTTGCTGATTTTCTCCTCCACCCTATGTGGTGTCTGTGCTTTCACAGCAAAACTTTGAGTTCCCCTCCTGGAGTACGTCCTCCTTCAAAGAAGAGCATGCTTTAACTCGCCTTAGAATCCCAAACACCTAGATTGCATACATCAATGTGTAAGGAATTGATTCCTTCTTCTATCTTTCCATTTCACATAAACTTGTCTTGGAATATTGCCTATGTTCTTCCTGCCCTGATGAAATGTAGGTAAGGGATGATTCAAACATTGAGATTGGGTATGTTTGCTGAGAATTCGTGGAAGCAGAAATTATAAAAGAAATCTAGATGCAGAGAGAAAACTAAGATTTATTTTTTTTAAAAAAAAAAAAAGAAAGAAACTAATTTTGACTGCCCTGGACCAGACTCGGTTAAGTGTCTTGTTTAATCCTTCCATTTCTAAATGTTATGCTCTCATTGAAGCACTCACATGTAACTCATACATGACTGGGACTGAAAAACTTGATCAAACTTGAGCCAATTATATGAGCAAATTAATTATATGTTACAGGCATTTTGAAATAGGTTTTCAAATAGAAAGGTTGGCATTCTGCTGATCCCTAATCCAAAGAAGGTAAATCCAACATCAGAAGTCATGAGTGCATTTTATGCAACTGGATCATTTACCTCTGGGAAGTAAGTCAGAGAATTAAGATAATTACTTACTTTCTAGTTAACTGCCTGAGATGAAACACTATAGACATGTAACATATCAAGGGAATGGCACTTTGGTGCAAGCTACCACAGGTATCTTTTATAAATTTCCCTGGCATTTACCAGGAGTCACACAGAACATGCACTGGAGAGTGCAACACAAATTTCCACATACCACTGCCTACTTTGATGCAGCCCTTCTTCTACCATGAGCTCAGCTTCCACTGGGCCTCCACCCATCCAGCACTCCCAATACAGTTCTCTGCCCCTTGTGCTTCTACCAATCACTCCTAGGTACAACCTCACCTTCTTGGGGATAATCCAGGGATCCCTGAGTATCAAAGGTAGTGAGTGGAAAACACACACAAAAAAGAGCACCCTCCACATAAACACATAGGAACAGAACAACATCCATACCTCCCCTTCTAATTAGAACATCTGTCAAGTTTTGGGCTAGAACCGGTGAGATGAACATTAAACACTGCCTCCTCAATGTGTTCCTAGCACCTGCTCCTTTGCCAACAGAATGTCCATGCAAACCTTGGTACAGAGATATAATATAGTGATAGTCAACCAGAGAACATCTGCTGATAGGGCAGAGACAGTCAAGGAAAGGTTTCTTCTCTAATAAAAATGGCTTGATTATCCATCCTTCATCACTGTCATGGAAATATGCCATGCTTCAAACTGCTGCAGCTGTTTTGTACTTTAAAAGGTGAAGCCAAGAAATTCAAAGAAAGCTGGCCTTGGGCTTTAGTAGCCTATTTGAGTACCATGTGAGAAAATGGTGAAGCCATTTGGGGTTGAGTATTTTATGACTGTCAGTAAAAAGCACTCTCTCTGGAATAGTAGAATGGCTGAGAACTTTCAGTGTGTTACTCCACCTTGGTAAGGGCTAAATGGATCAGAAGGCTTAAGGAACAGGAAACAGAACACATGTGTGATGGTGACAATTTGATCTCATAGAAGATATCAGAGTCATTTGTAAGCAAGTGAAGCAAGCCATCGTTCACCCAGCCCTTTCCAAGGATGCCATAGAAATGAACAAAATTCTCAATAAGGAGGAATAACTATGATGCCCCCTGTTTGGCAACTACAGCATCTTAAAGCCCAACATGATACCGGAAAGCCAGGATTTCCTGCTTAATAACTTCTTCAGTTGGGAAGAAATTCCATGCCCAGACTCATCAATGATACCTGAATCTCATTCTCTGTGGTATAGAATTCATGACAGAGATTGCAAAATCCTAGGATTTTAGAGATGGAAAAATGTTTAACAGCATGTGGCCAAAATATTCTATCTTATAGATGTGAAAAGAAATGACCTTACTCATTTCCTACAGATACTGACATTTTTAAAACTAACAAAACCCTCACTTTTCCTAATAAGAGAGTTTCTTGAATACCTTTGACATCATCTATATAAACATGATAGTTTATTTCTAACAGGTGCTTGGCATGTAGCATTCCCTTTCAAATATTTGGTGAATAATGAGGAAAAAATGAACTCCTGCTAGAGGAAAATTTTCTGCCTCATCCATGCTGTCAACATGTTGTCATAGCAAAGAGCCCTGGGTGGCTGTCCTAGGCTGCCATGTGTCTGAATTAGCATCAGGATAAAATTATTCTTCAAATAATTAAGCCAGAAGGAAGAAATTAAATTTGTATTCAGGTCTAGTTTACCCTTTTCCCTCTGGGAGTTTACAAATGCATGAATACATATTTATTAAACATACACAGAAAATGCAGTCTTCCAACACTGAGTTTTGCCAAACACTTCCACCCCATTCATAGGGGTTTCTTTGGGCCTTTCTTCCCTCCTAGATTTCAAATTAAATCACCCTGGGATGCCCCATAGCCAACTCCAGCTGCAATGAACTCTGAAACACTGAGACAAGAGCTCCTTTCCTGACTCCTTCATTCTCTGGTTTCCCCAAAGCTATCTGCCCTCAATAATCAAAAGTTCTGATAGCTGAGAAGAGACAAGGCCTTAGTGGTAGAGTTTTCAGGGTTTGTTAACAAGCAGTGCAAAGTATAATTTCCATCCCAAGAATGACATTTAGCAAGCTCCAAATACACAAATAAATGGGAGTAAATTCATGTTTCCTATCCTACAGTGGACAGGTTCAAAATGACTTATGAAGAAGAAAAAAACCCAAATTATGAACCTTCTTATGTGAACATCTTTGCATGTGCACAGCCTCTTTGAAGTCATCTCAAGAGTACAAAGAGGGAAAGAAATACAGAAGATCTGAGCATCAGCACTTCAGGGAAGTGACATTCTGATCTAAGCTTGGGTTGAATGCAAGGATGGCTGTTTCTGAACCCTTGTTTGGATGCTGGGCAGGAGAAAGTCTGGTGGGAACAAAGACAGTGTGGATGCAAAGAAGTAGAGAAGCAAACAGCAGAGGAGGATCCTGAGATAAAGAACTTTGCCTTTAGCCACCTCCCAGCTTTGTCTCTTAACAAAATTAGTCACGGTTCATGGATGTTGTAGCCTCTTGGGCAGTGAAAGAGCAGATGGATAATCTCTGTGTATGTTTTTCCCCTCTGTCTATTTCTCTGCCTTTCAAATAAATAAATAATAATCTCCCCCTCCCTTTAAAGGAAGAAGATAAATTACAGGGACATGTAATGCATTGCCTTCATAATGGGTGTATGGTATTTAGCTAAAACTTAACATGTGTTTCTCTGAAGGAAATGGGCCCATGGGGTACACAAAGAATAGTTGGAATAGTAAAGATAATATCTGACCTTCATCCCTGTTTTCTTTGTCAGAGCTTAAAAAGACCACTAAAAATTACTGAGTGTTGAGCAGAACACTCAGTTTAACGCCTCCAAAAAGTTTCTGTGAAGTCCTAAACTTGGTACCTCAGAATGTGACTGAATATAGAAACAGGGTCTTTTGAGAAGTAATTAAGATAGATGAGTTTATTTTATTAAGGTGAGTCCTAGCCCAATACATTTGGTACACTTATCAAAATAGGAGATTAGGGGGACTGCATTGAGGGGGCCAGCATGTAAAACCACTCCTATGATGTCAGCATCACAAATTTGAATGCACAGTTCATGTGTTCCTCTTCTGATTCAACTACCTATTGATATACTGGGAAGGCAATAATTATCCAAATACCTAGGTTCCTGCCACCTATGAAGAGATCTGAATGGTTTCTGGTTTTAGCTAATTCCTGATTTCAGTCTGGCCAAAACCTGGCTGATAAAGTCATTTGGGGAGAGAACCAATTTCTCTCTCTCTCTCTCTCTCTGATTTTCAAATAATTTTCAATCATTAGAAGTGATTATGACAGACACACACAAAAGTAAGATCCAGTAAAGCCATAAGGAAAACACAGACACCAGAATTGAAGGAGAGAGGCTTATAAAGAAGCCAGTCTTGCAAACATCTTGACCTTGTACTTACAGCCTTGAAAACTTTGGGAAGATAAATTTTTGCTTTTTAAGCCACCTGGCTTATGATACCTAGTTATGAAAGCAGTAAAAGCTAAAAGTGTGATCATCAAGTTATATGGACAACTGTTATGTCATGAGGGAACTTCCTGAAGGCATCTAAAAGGCTTCAGGGTAGGAGTTGGACACCAGGAGAACCAGGCACAGGATGACATTGTTAGAACTTTGGGTTAGCCAAATCTCCAGGGAGGGTAGCATTGCTGGAGATCATACCAGACCAAAAGGCTAATAGCTTTATCAGTCACACCTATCAACAAAACCTCAATCAAAACTCTGGTTATGGAGTTGACACTGTGACATAGCTGGTAAGGTTGCCACCTGTGATGCCAACATCCCAAATGGGTGCCAGTTTGAGTTACGGTTGCTCTACATCCAGTCCAGCTCTCTGCTAATGCACCTGGGAAGGCAGTGGCACATAAACCAAGTCCTTTGGACTCCTGCATCCACCTGGGAGACCTGGGGGATCTAGGGGAACCTCCTGGCTCCCAGCTTTGAATCATCCTAGCTCCAACCATTGCAGCGATTTGGGGAGTGACCCAGTGCATAGATCTCTATCTCTTTTGCTCTGTAATCCTGCTTTCCAAATAAATACATATTAAAAAGGAAAAATTCTGAGCTCAAACTCTGAGTTGCTTTCTGGTTGATGAATACATTGCTGAGCTAGGACATGCCAAGATCCTTAGGACTGACGACTTAGCAACTGCATCACCATCTCACCCCACACTAAATTATAACTTATTCTATGCTTTGGCTTTTGTGAACACTTCTATATAAACATGTTGTTGTAGATATCATTTTAACAACATCTGCTCATTTCTTTTGGGTTTATGTTCATAACCCAGTAGCGGAATTGCTGGATCATAAGGAAAGTTTATCTCTAGCTTTTTTTTTTTTTTCAAGATATCTCCATCCTGTTTTCCACAGTGGCTGCACTAATTCATATGACAACCACCAGCACATAAGCATTCCCTACTTTCTCTATATCCTTTTATTGGTTAGTAACCTTTCTGACAAGGATAAAGTGGTATCACTTTGGAATTTCAGTTTGCATTTCCCAGATAGCTAGTGATTTGAGTATTTATGTGTGTGTGTATTGGCTGACCACTTGTATTCCTCCTTTTGATAACTTTTGCTCATGTTCTTTGCCCATTTCTTAACAGCAGTGGGTTTTGGGTGAGTATGATGAGTTTTTTTGAGTGGCGGATATATTCTGGACATTAATCCTTTGTCAGATAACTAATCTGCAAATATTTTCTCCTATCAGATATGTCCTCATTCTACTGATAGTTTCCTTTGTCGTGCAGAGGTTTCTGAGTTGGATTTAATCCCACTGGTCTAGTGTTGCTCTTTTTGCCTGAGCTTTGGAGATCTTATCCAAAAAATTCATCACCTACTCTGCCTCCTTGCAGTGTTTCCCTCACATTTTTCTTTTTTCGAAAAAGATTTAATTATATTGATTGGAAAGGCAGATTTACAGAAAGGAGAGACAGAAAGAAAGATTTTTCCATTCACTGGTTTACTTCCCAACTGCCACAACAGCCACAGCTGAATGGATTCAAAGCCAGGAGCCAAGAGCCTCCTCTGGGTCTCTCATATTGATACAGGGTCCTCAGGATTTGGGCCTTGGAGCTGGATGGTAAGTGGGGCAGCCAGGACACAAACTGGTGTCCATATGGAATGTTGGTGCTTGCAGGTGGAAGATCAGTCCGTCAAGCCATGGCTGGCCCCTCTCCCACATTTTCTTTTAGTAATTTCATAGTCTCAGGTCTTAATTTGGGGTCTTTAATACCTTGAGTTGATTTTACATGTGATGACAATTATGTAATGCCATTCTACATATATACAATCTGGTTTTGCTGGCACTACTTATTAAAGAAACTACTTTTAGAAGCAGGCACAGTACTGTATTAGGCTTATACTCTGCCTGCCGTGCAGCATCCTGTATGGGTGCTGGTTTGTTTTCCAGCTGCTCAACTTCCAACCCAGCTTCCTTATAATGTCTGGAAAAGTAACATAGGATGATTCAAGCGCTTGGGCTCCTGTACCCAGGGGAGGCTCCCGGCTCCTGGTTTCATATATACTAGACTCCAACTGCTGTGGTCATTTAAGGAGTAAAGCAGCAGATGAAAGATCTCTTTCTGTGTGTCTTTTCTTCTCTCTATAAATCTTTTTTTTTTTCAAATAAAAACAACAGTTTTTTGTTTTGTGTTTAAGACAATATCCTTTCTTCAATGCAAGTTCTTGTCACTTCTGTCAAAAATTAGTTGACTATATGTACATGAATTACTTTTGGGGATCTCTATTCTTTCTCATTGCTCTATGTGTCTATTTTTAGGATAACATCATTCTGTTTTAATTACTACAGTGTTGGGGTCCATATTATGATAAAACAGATAAAGCCACAAGCTGAAATGCCAGCATTCCATCTGGACACAAGTTCAAGTCTCAGCTGCTCCACTTCTGACCCAGCTTTCTGCTAATGAACTGGGGAAAAGCAGAGAATCATGGCTTAAGAGTCTGGGCTTCTGTCAACAATGTGGGAGACATGGATTAAGCTCTTGGCTCCTGGCTTCGGCTTGATTCAGTCGTGGCTACTGAGGCCATTTAGGGAATGAATGAGCAGATAGAAAATCTCTCTCCCTCTGTCTCTCTGCAACTACCTCAAATAAGTAACCAAAATATATGTTTTTTAATATTACTGCCTTGTGGTACACTTTGCAGTCAAGTATTATAATGCCTCAAGATTGCTTTTTCTTTTTTGCCCATGATTATTTTAGCTGTTCTCAGTTTCTTATGATTTTATATAAATTTTAGTATTTTTTTTCTAATTCTGTAAAGAATGCCATTGCCATTTTGACAGGGATTTGGATGAATCTGTTGATTTTTTTAAGTAGTGTGGACATTTATCAGTATTAATTCTTCCAATCAATGAACAAGGATTATCTATTTTTGCATCCTTTCATCAATATTCTACAATGTTTAATTTGTATGGCTTTCATTTTTTGATTAAATTTATTTCTAAATATTTGAGGTTTTGTGGCTATTGCCAGAGGAATTTTTGCTTGATTTTTCTTACAGTGAACATACTCCTTTGGTGAATGAAAATTCTATCTTTTTGTCTGTTGGTTTTTTAATCTGAATTTACTGAATTGGTTTATGCATTTTAAAAGGTTGGGTTTTTTTTTTTTTTTAGTGTTTAGGTCTTTCTGTGTATTTCAGTATAAAATCTGCAAACATGGATATTTGGACTTCGTCACTTCCAATTTTGCTTTTATTTTTTTCTCCTCCATAACTGTTCTTGCTAATATTTCCAACATTGTACTGGCTATTTGTCATATTTTGGCTTTATAATTTTGATATATATTCCTTCTACACCTAATTAATTGATGATTTTATCATGAAGAGATACTGGATTTTGTCAAATGCTTTGTATATATCTGTTTAGTTCGTGTTATAATTTTAGTTCTACATTCTGTCAGTTTACAATGATTATTAAGAATAATGGATTATCCTTGTATCTCTGGGATAAATCCCACTTGGTCACAATGATGATCTTTTTGATGTCATATTGGATTCAGTTTGCTAGTATTGTGTTGAAAATGTTTGCATGCATGTTCATTTGGTATTCTGTGTGTGTTAGCAGAGTCTTGACTTCTCAGCTGTGGCTTCACCCTTGCATCCCCCGTCTTTTCTTGTGTATCTGCTCTGTTCTCTAGTTTGTATGTGTATGTGTTTTCACTTTGAGTTTGGTGTCATAGTGATGCTGGCCTTGTAAAAAGAGTTTGCAGAGTTCCATCCTGTTCCCAGTAATTAGTTACAGGAGGATTACAAAGTATATCTTAAGTGGGGTGCTACAGATTTCAGGAAGAAAATAAACCAATATTCATTAAACTGAGGAGCCCCCAAGAGAGAAAGAGATATGGGAAACATCTTGATGATTCAACAATTGAGGATTCCTATTTCTATATGCTTCAGAAAGTTATCACAAGAACATAAAGCCATTTATTATTTTCATACTACAAGAAGTCCTAAAAAGGTAACCCAAACTGGTGTAATTACTATTATATCATCAACTCTGGACTCCTATTAACTGAACATGACTTTTAGCATATGGTTGCCTTATAGTCATAAGAGGACTGCTCTGTCTCTTGCCTAACATCCTAGTTATTTGTATCTCTCCCAGTAAGTTCTTTTGATTCATTAATTGATCATTCATACAAGATGGATTGCTTGTAAACATTTGAAATTGTGAATGTCCATTTCAACACTGTTTTGCTACATATCATGAGTAATGATGCTATAGTTATTAATTATAATTCCTTCAGCATCATGAGGGTCATACAATAGCATCTATTCCTACAAGAAGGTTTTTGATTTCTGTTTTCAGCCCTCTTGTGATATGTTTTTATTTTTGTAGCATGTTGGTTAACTTTATGTTGATGAAGATTTATTATTTTCATTCTGTTGTGGACTGCGCTCACTGGTTCTGTATTTTAGGAGATACATAATGGAAATGTAGCAGGGACTGATATGTTCAGATATGGAGACAAAGTGCTGTATGTCTCTATGCATACAGACCAGAGATGGACTCCCAGTGAAAGAATTGAATACATCCTAACAGTAAGATGATGGACTCTCTGACAATGTCAGGGAACACTTCAATAACAGTACGATGGACTTCTGACTGTTCATGAAAGACTTCCATTGTAAAACTAGAGGGGAAATCAGCGGGGACAAGGGAGGGACCTTGGGGAAGGGCACAGGCAACCCAAAAACCTATGGAATTGTATCATAAAACAGAACAAAATATTTTAAATGTAAAAAAAGAGAAGAAAACAGCAATTAGAAAACAGTGTTACTCAGGTCAATAAAGTAAAAACTTGAGTAACTGTATAGCAAATAACCCTGGTGTCCCACAGCCATTTCTAGTCCTAGAGAAAGCTAGCAAATATAAGTGAGCAGCCCAAACAAAACCACTAAGAAACTAATAATGTTAACAGAGTGCAGAAAGCAGTATCTGAGGCTTAAAGGTATGCAGCTCATAATCCTACACTGGAAGGGGACCCTTGTGAATTCACAGCAGACACAAAGGAGAGAGGACAGAAACCCTTCTGAGTACATTGCTAAATTGCTACTGGAGAATCCAGGACTCTGACAACTTATAAAAATTAAAAGCTATGTGAGGATAAAAGAGAAACATCACAAATAAAACAGCTGTGGCCACGCTCCATAGAGCACCAATCCAGACAAAAGTTACCACTTTCCTAAGAGATTAAAAATCCATGAAAATGGTCAGCTGTATGACACCAACAGCTTTTCAAACATCTTCTGCTAAAACAGTATCCACATCATGCTTTACTTGTCCTGCTAGCAATTTCATCTCCTGGAAGGCTCAGGAAGCTGCAGAGAGGACTGACACTACTGATCTGATTCTAAGAGATACAGGAAACAAGGCTGGTGATTGGAAGTCATCCACACCATTGTGGAGACTGCGGTAGAAAAAGGAACGCTGCAAACTCTTGAGCAGGTATGACAGACTTTAGAAAATTTGGTTATTTTAGAGAAAATATACATCCATAACCAGGCATTCAGAAGAGGTTTCTGGCAGCTTAAACATATGAAATTCTAGGTAGGTAGGAATAATCCCACCCTTTATGAAAGAAAAACAGAGATGCAATTAAAGAAATCATGGAGATTCCCCTGAGACTTTCTAATTAGCTGAGGCTTAAAATTATAGACAGGTGGAAGGCAGGTAAGACGGGTAACAAAAGACCTAAAATCAGGAATAAACACCTCCAAATATACACTTCATGAGAATAGAAGTGATTGCTTTTTCCTTAACTCTTTCTATAAAGATTGTATCAAAAGTTCTAAAAACATTCTAAAGTAACTTAAGAATTCTAAAGGCAACTATTTTTAAACTGCTACATTACATTGGTAAGTAATAATATCATTAAGTATGAATATATTATGCTATTATATGGAATGAATAGATAATAGAGAGGAAGATACCTTTACTTTTGCTTCCCTAATTTTCATTATATAAAGTATCTTCAAGGTGAGCATTTAGCCTGGCAGTTAATGTATTGCATTTGACACTTACATGTGCAAGTGCATGGGTCCAAAACTAGGCTTCACTTACAATTCCAGGTTCTTACTAATGTAAACCTGCGAGGCTCAAGCTGGGGTCCCTGTCACCAATCTGGGTGATCTGGATGGAGATCCTAGCTCCTAGATTCCTCCTGGACCAGCACTGGCTCTTGCAGACATTTGGATAGTGACTCAGCCAAGGGAGCCATTTCTCTCTCTCCCTCTCTGTTTCTCTCTCTCTCCCTCTGCCTCTCAAATAAGTTTTAAAAAAATGCATTTTCAAATGACTAATCTGTGATTGTAGAGTGGTTTGAAATCATGCTTTTGTAAAATTTTTTTAGGGGACCCAGCATGGTAACCTAGTAGCTAAGTCCTTGCACATGCCAGGATCCTGTTTAGGCACTGGTTCATTTCCCAGCTGCTCCACTTCTCAACCAGCTCCCTGCTTGTTGCCTAGAAAAGCAGTCAAGGATGGCCCAAATCCTTGGAAACCTGCACCCACATAGGAGACCAGGAAGAAACTCCTGGCTCTTGGCTTCACATTAGCTCAGCTCTGGCTGTTGTGGCTATATGGGAAGTGAACCAGTGGACACAAGATCTGTCTATCTTTGTCTCTGTATTTCTGACTTTCCAAATTGAAAAAGAAAAAAAGGAAGGGAGGAAGGGGATTGAGAGGGAGAAACAGAGAGGAAAAGTATGATTGTCTTCTTAGAATTGTGTGTGTGTATATACATATATATGAAATCTATTCTCTTTATAGTAATAAGTTATTAAATCATCTTTAAATATTTAAATTACAATAAGCAAATTAAATGTCACAATAAAAGGGAATAATCCCTAAAGTAAATAAAAAGATACTAGGAAGTCATCCAGATGTTTTTAGTATGTTTCATTCAAAACTCATCCAAGGATCAGACTGCCACATGTTTGGCTTACCACTAAATTGCATTAAAATCAAATAAAGATATACAAATAAAAACCAAATAAGCATCTGTATTCCAAATTGCAGCTTCAACATGATATCTTTCTCATGGGGAAAAAATTCTTCTGGGGCCATAGGGACTGGATTTGCAGTCACAGCAAATATCTACAATACCCTCCTTTAAAACCATAATCATCTTCTATATCTTTTCTACCTATTACACAGAGATACCTGAAGAAAGGAACAAACACAAAATCTCCTGTTTTTCTCTCCACATAGTTATGTGTGTGCTTGTATGTATGTGTGTGTGTGCATCTGTTTTCTCAGAGGTCTACTTTCTCAAGTTCTTGGCTTTCCTTCATTTCCTACACCCACTCCAACATCTCCTGGCGGTCAGTGGCACCTGAAACCATTACTTCTTCTTGAATCCATCAAATAAATTCAACATTACTGGATGATGTAAAGTCTCTACATTTTTTTCCAGGAAGGAAATGTGTTGAGATCTATGAAGTATTACTTCCTTATTCTAACAAACTTGCAAATCTTTAAAGAGAATTTCCAGTGGATGAAATTCCCTAGAATTTCCCCCAAAACAGAATAAATAGATGCAGCAAAGTGAGACAAAGGTTTTAATGATAAATGAGTCAAGTTATGTTGACATATAATTAGAGTTAGAAAAAGTAATGAACATACAAAGAAAAAAAAATCACAGAAGCCTGGAGTATCAAAAATAAGTGAAATATAGGCAGAGCCATCCTTCATTACAGAGCCATGAGAGATCCAAATGTAAGAGTGGCAAACAAGATTAGTGACATAGGTCTGCATGGATAATCAGTAAGGAAGACAGATTCACTTACTGTCACTGTCCAGGAAGCAAATTTCCCTGCTGCTGTTCACCACTCCACGCAGACTCACAGGGATAGTGAATACCTTGCCCTAAGCAGTTTAAGGCCCATGAAATCATTTGGTTTGTCTCTGCAGTAGCAACACCATCAAAATTCAATAAAACTTCACCAGGCTAATTGTCAAGTAAATAAAATCAGTATGGATCCTGAATGGTGTTATAAATATCCAAATGGCCCTTAGTAGAAGAAAGGACCCCAACCCCTGAGAGAGAATTTTCCAGATAGATGGCAGGTGTGAAGGGTTGTGTAATTTGACTATAGCAGAGAGAAAACTTGAGGAACAATAGGTACCTGATAAAGTCTGTGATAATGTATCTTTATTCAAGATCCATCTGTCTCATGGACAGATGAAGCAGGAGAAAAGAAGCAGCAGGAATCCCTAGCCAAAGATCTTTTCAGTCTTTCATGTTAGCTTTAATCTCTGCTGATACCTTAAGAACTCAGGAACAGCTTTCCACAGAAAATTATCTTTCCTATTATAATAAACCTAAACCAAAGTATAGAGTGAATATTATACTGGTTGCTTGGTACATCTGTTTCAACTCTCCATTCAGCCCTGTGAAAATAACCACAGCATAATATGTGAACCCAATGGGCTCACCATGATAGAAGTTTTGGGCATTTAACACTTTGATTGGTCAAGATGGTTTGTACCATTTAAGAATAACAAATGACTCTCAGTACCAGTGCCTTACAAGAACTAACCATACTTTCTGGTTCAAATATGGATCTGTCTTGTGTGGTCTTCACTCCAGAACTGGGCTAGCAACTGCTATCTAGTACACTGTTGATCTTGTGGGAGAAGAAAAAAAGGGGGGGGGGGAAGAAACACACAGTATCTAAAATTTTTGCTCAGAAGAAACATAACAATTTTGTCAGTCTGTTATCAACCACAACAAATCAAATAACCTCTGAATAAGTTCAAGTTGGTACAATATAATCCTGCCATTGCAGAGGTACTACAGGGATAGGAGTCGGAGCACTTGGAAGACAATGACAAAATCTACTGCATTGTCTAGTCTTTTTGGGCACTACTTACAGAGTGGTATCAGTTCAGAGGTCATGTCCAGTAGTTCCAAAAAAATCTTGGAACGTCTCTGTAGAAGATTTGCAGTATACTCTGACAACAAAGTCAGAGAATTCTTCCTTCAGGAAGTAGGCCTCCCCTTTACTCAAGGGGTCCATGTTAGGGAACTGGTTCAGTTCTGGAAATTAGCTTAGCAGAATATATTTCCAGTTCATAAATGTAAAACTGCCCATCTTTCAGTTTTAAGGACACCATGATCAATTCACCATCATCAAAAGCATTTGTGGGCTAAAGTGGTCCGGTTAGCATTCATTAGTTTCACCTTCTCTAGTCAGTATCTGCCAACCCACAGACTCGGTTACTTTGAGATCAAACGAGGAGCCCATTTCTCTGCAGCCTCTCAGCTGTCAGCCCCAGCTTTCAAAGACAGACAAATCTCAAGAAATCTGGCACTCCTCTAAGGCCTTTTCCTTTTGCGATTAAGTCTCTCCCCAGATCATTAATGAGAAGTAAGGAGAGAGAAAGAGAGAAAGAGAAAAAGAGAGAGAGAGAGTCAGCAGCTAGGGCTCTTGTAACAAAGGGCCACAGATTGAGAGGTTAGGACAACAGAAACTTACTTTTCACTGTTCTGGAGGTCAGAAGTCCAAGACTAAGGCAGAACTGGGTTTGTCCAGGGGACCCTTGTCCTCATCTTATAGATGCCCATCTTCTCACTGTCTCAACATGGATTTCCTTGGTTACATGGGAACCCCTGGTGTCTCTTCCTCTTCTTACAAGGATACCCACCACCTTAAAGTTCCCCAACTTTACGATCTCAGTTAACTTTACCTCCTTAAAGGTACTGTTTCCAAATGCAGCCACTCTAGGAACCTGGGCTTCAAAGTATGAATTTGTGGAAAACAATTCAGTCCATAATACCCCCTTTCTCACATACTCTAACTTTCATGTAGCAACCTAATGTAGCAGTCAATCCATTTGCTTTTCAATTCTCTGGTTCTAAATTATCAAATGATGAGTATGGCTATTGTTTACACTGGCTTTTATATTCCTTATTTGGGTACATTTTGGTATTGGAAGTACTGCAACTTCAAAAGATAACGAATTTTTCTGCAGCAATCCTAGAAGCTCTCTGGTTTTCTGATTAATATCTTAATCATGTATTTTACCATCTTAACAGAGGGAGATTAAATACCAATAAACAGGGTTCAGCACTGTGACCCAACAGATTAAACCTGTCTGCAAAGCAGACATCACAGGTTGAGTATCAGTTCAAGGCCCAGCTACTTTACTTTTGACTCAGCTCTCTGGTCATGAACGTGGGAAGGCAGACTAACTGACTCAAGTACCTGGGCTCTGACAATCAAATGGGAGAATAAGATCCTGGCTTTGGCTTGGGCCTGGGCCTGGCCATTGTGGGGAGTGAGCCAACATACACACACACTCTCTCTCTTTCTCTTTTTATTTCTCTCTTCTTCCACCCCTCTCTCACCCTGAGTGTGTGTGTGTGTGTGTGTCTCCCTCTACCTGTAAGACTGCCTTTCAAGTAAATAAACATAATATCTCTTTTAAAGCAAAAACCAAAAGACATATGCCTGGTACACATCTCTATCCAGAAATTACCGGAAGATATTCCCCACAAAAATTAACTAAGCCAAAAAGAGAAAAGTGGCTGAGATCCTAGAAACTGAAACTCAGGATGTAAGAGACACATAAATACTTTCAAGAATAACCAAAAGAAAGCACTTGGGTGACATCTACATTAACTACCTATAGAGCAATGAGTTTAGTAGAGGAATAAAAAGAAATTTAAGAACGAGCTCAAAAGAAAATAGAGTGACAATATTGAGGGGATCTATAGTGTTCTGCTGGAAAGATAAGAAAGAAGTAGACACAAAAAAAGAAACACAAACATCTAAAATAATAACAATTTTTAAAAAGCCAGGCAATAATTAACTCCAGGAAAAACAAAAAAGGTACACCACTCAGTTTAGCAAAGAGTATTTATAGTCAAAACCCAAAAGTTTAAACAAACTTATATTACAGTGGTGCTGGATGGGGGAGAAAAAGAAGCCAAGATGGTTGTGTAAGAGAAAATTCAGTTTTTTAAATATTTTTATTCATTTTTATTGTAAAGTCAGATACACAGAGAGGAGGAGAGACAGAGAGGAAGATCTTCTGTCCATTGATTCCCTCTCCAAGTGACTGCAACTGCTAGAGCTGCACTGATACGAAGCCAGAAAACAGGAGCTTCTTCCAGGTCTCCCATGTGGGTACAGGGTCTCAAGGCTCTGTGCCATCCTTGACTGCCTTCCCAGGCCACAAGCAGGGAGCTGGATGGAAAGCAGGGCTGCTGGGACTAGAGCCAGCACCCACACAGGATCCCAGTGAGTGCAAGGCAAGGGCTTTAGCCACCAGGCTACCGTGCCAGACTCAAGAAAGTTCAGTTCTAAAAGCAGGCATTGTTGTGTGGCAGATTAAGTTACAAATTGGTGTACCAAATCAAGTCCTAGCTCCTCTGTGTTAGGTCAAAATTCTTGATAATGTGCCTGGGAGGGCAGCGGGTGATAGTCCAAGTATTTGCATCCCTACTAACCTCAGGGGAGACATGCAAAAGATTCTGAGTTCTGGGCCAATGAGATAGCCTAGTAGCTAAAGTCTTCACCTTGAACAGTCTGGGATCCAATAGGAGCACCAGTTCTAATCCCGGAAGACCCACCTGTATCTGCATGGGAGAACCAGAAGAGGCTCCTGGACCCTGGCTTTCGGATTGGTTCAGCTCTGGATGTTGTGGTTACTTGGGGAGTGAACCATTAGATGGAAGATCTTCCTCTCTGTCCTCTTCTCTGTATATCTTCCTTTCCAAAATAAATAAATAAATAAATAAATAAATCTTTAAAAAAAAAAGATTGAGTTCCTACTTTTGGCCAGCTGTTGCTGACTTTTAGAGATAGACAGATATACATATACAAATTATATATATTTATACAGATCAACTTGTGTATGATTATATATTTATATATTGAATATAACTCATGTTTATAAATAAATCATGCATTATATAATAAATTGCATATATAAAAATATATACAATATATATTAAAAATCTGCTTCTCTCTGTTTGCCACTATGGCTTTCAAATAAAAAAATCATTTTTAAAAAGTTCTTCTTTTTCATCAGTTTATAACTTACCACTTGCTGTGATAAGAAGCATATGTTAACTTTAGAATGATTAAATTGCTAGATAGCAATTTGATAGTATTTATTTCAAAGTTGGAAGTAAATGCTAGGAGAAGTAGCTAAATGATGCAAGAGTGATAGATTCTAGAAGGTGATTGTTGAAGGTCTGGATGAGGTAGAAGACAAGCTTTTCATTTTAGTTGTGTCGCAGGTAGCAATACTTGACTATTAAAGTTTTACACAAGTGTGAGAAAACACAGATTCATAGTTAACACATGGAAGAAGGGAGAAAGAAATAGAGACACAGATGTTAGTGCAATGCTGCTCAAAACTTACATGCAAGTGGCACAACCTTATGACTCTTGCTGAAATGCACAGTGGCCTTCCACAGCTGCGGGATGGGATCCAAAATTCTACGTTTGCTTCAAGTTGCCTCTTCTGTCAGTGCTGCTGATCTACATACCATGTGTTGGGTAACAAAGTCATACACTTTTTCAGATAGAGAAGTAACTGGTGCACACCAACAATTAAAAGTGGGATTTTTAATGCGAAAGGTTGTATTGTACCCACATCGCCCTTTCCCACTACTTCTGCCTGGAAATCTACTTAGGCCTCAATATTTCATTCAAATGTCACCTCCTCTATGAAATATGCCCCCACACAGTTTGAGCTCCATCACAGTCCTGAGAAGAATTAATTATTTCTCTGTTGGGGGCGCCCAGGAAACCATGTTAGAGTATTTGTCTTGTTGCATTGTTGCAGTAGTATCTTCTTCTCTTCATCCACTAAGATTTAGAAATATAAACCATGATATGTTTTCCCAAAAATTGTGCAATTGTTGAATTTAGCATATATTGCAATATTGAAGCTTAAATAATTATTTAGGAGAAACAAATCACCAGTGATTACACATTATAACAAATTATAGTCACTAGAAGTGGATAAAAGACAGTTCACTGGTGACATCACAGAAGAAATTTATTTGGTGGAAAGCTAATGACCATATGGATCTCCCCAGATTATATAATTCTATACTCTAGATATTCTATACTCTAGAATATTTCCAAGGAAATCATACTTTCTTAATATAAGGAATATTTTGGTTTTTAGTATCTGCTTACAGTTGATTATTTAATATGGCATAAACAGATTAAGGAAACCATAAGAGGTTTTCACTGTTAGGGTCATTTGGGTACATTTCAGATCCTGAAAACAAAACTGACCTCAACTTGGCAACCTTTGTGCCTTGAATTATAGACCTGGAATGAAAGCCAACATTCATTCTAATTAGGGTCACAATCAGCTGTTAGTAATGAGAAATGAACCTAGGGAGGGTATCCTGCCAGCACAATTTTTAAATAGCCGGGAGTTAATTAGGATAAGAGCCAAGTATTATGATGCTGACTTGATCAGTGTTTAAACTAGTGCCAGAAGATGGGAGTTCTGGCCCCAAATGGATGTGCCTTTCCAGAGTCTGGGTTTAAGGTATCTGCAGATATGGGAGTAAATGGTTATGATTAGGAAAAAAATCAGGAAAACCAAATAAAACATCAGAAAAAGTTGCTGAGACAGCCAGTGCTCTGCTGACTGCCAAAATATCAACTTCAGTTTATGTTCCAAGTTCTGGAAGGGAACTTACAAGACAGTTATGAGTCAGTTGTTTCATGACTGGATGTACATTAAAATCACTGATGCTTTCGAGTTCCATAATCAGGATTCTGCTGAGGTCTACGTCTCAGGGCAAGCTCACCCTAATTTTAGTACTCTTGCTTAGACACCGTCATTGCGCCCAATGAACATATGCTCTCCGCTACAATGATTCTGTAGTATCCAGAGGCAATGCATGAACAGTTCTGCTCAGTAATTTTGGAAGGATTTTAATCATGAGATCAAAAGCATCCTCAGTGTAACTGGAGAGAAGGAATCAAAAGAGCATCATTTCATCAGCTGGAATTTTTGTCCATTTCCTATTTCTTATATCACAGGCCAATCTTCCAGAATCTGGAAAGTTCTAAATAATGTCTGGGGGGGGGTGGAAATCAGTCTGTAGTTTCCCTGCCAGACATACACTCACTATAAGTCATAGTTGGCTGTAATCAGACAGCACTCCCAAGCCATTCACAACTGCTCCCAAAACACACTGACACAATGCCATTTTCTTGAAAATATCAATACTTACATATATCTGCTCCTAAAAGTACACTGTCATGTGTAGTATAACTTTAAAAAAAGCAAACTAATTAAACTATATATTAATTTTCTAAAAACTTATTTTTATTGGAAACTCCAATTTACAGAGAAAAGGAAAGACAGAGAAAAAGATTTTCCATCCACTGGTTCACTCTACAAGTGGCTGCAACAGCTAGAGCTGCACTGATCTGAAGCCAGGAGCCAGGGTCTCAAGGCTTTGGGCCATCCTTGACAGCTTTTCCAGGCATCAAGCAGGCAATTGGAAGGGAAGTGGAGTCACCCATATGGAATCCCAACGGATGCAAGGCAAGGACTTTAGCCACTAGGCTACTGTGTCAGGCCCTAAAATATATTTTAAGTGAACAAAACACATAATTATAACCAATTATCATATCCACCAGATACTACGTCACTACAACAGAGGTGTGGAACCCATCTAACCATTATAGGTGGAACTTGGCACCTGCCCATGGGGGTCACCCCACTGTCCCCAAGAGGCAAATGATTCGGAGGCCACTGCCTTGTCTTGGCCTTTCATTAACTAGTCTGACAACCAGATTTTCATGGTACTATGAAGCAACAATTACTATGCACATATTTATCTGAAAGTCATTTTAGAGGGTTTGATAAGGAATCTACCACATTGAATATACACCCAATTTTAAGGTACAATATGAAAAAAAGAGTTTTGATTTATTTGTTTGAAAGAGAGAAAGAGACAATAGGAGAGATCTTCCATCCATTGGTTTGCTCACACATATCCACAGTAACCTGGCTGAGGCTAGGAACCGTAAACTCGAACCCAGTCTCCCACATGGCTGGCAATAATCCAGCCGAGTCAGCACCACTGTCTTCCAAAGCCTGCATTGGCAGGAAGCTGGAATCCAAAGTAAGAACCAAACTCAGTTACTCCAATGTAGAATGCAAAAGATACCTTAACCAGTGGTTAAGACTGGTAAAGATGATGTCTTAACCAGTGTCCTTAAACTATGAGGTTAACTATCTGTCCTAACTTTCAGCTGTTTCAAAAATACTAATTCACAACAAAGAAAAAGATCATTAAATTTTTTTTTTTTAATTTTTGTTGCCTGTGAAATTTTGTTGCCTCTGTTGCTAATACACTTAGAAGGCAGGCCACAGCTCTTGCTAGCATAACACAACCTCAGAATCCCAACCATTCTAAGTGGTGATTAGATTTATTTTACAATTATTTCAGTCAAATAAATGGTGGGTACAAGAGATTTCTGTGATCTAAGATCCTGATAAAGATGTAAAACATGTTTTTCATGGAAAATGAATGCTTCTGGGCAAAGACATAAGCTCCTCCTTCTTGCCATTCTCTGGAACTCAAGTTACTTTGGTGAAAATGTCCAGAGGACTTGAAGGAAAAGAACCAGTGATGCTGTGAGCATTTCTCCGGTACCTCCTTTATACCTGTTGCTGGACCCTATTCCAGAGTCCCAAGTGTTAAGAGTTCTAGATGGAACCATAGTGATTATGCTTCATTTCTGACAAGCTTCTAGATGGTGCTACAGTTGCACCTAGGACCACATCTCTGTAGCTTTCTTGATCACAGGTCACATGGTCTGCAAGGGCAGAGAAGCCATTGTCTTGGGAGCTCCATACCCTCTGCTGGGTGTGGTGATAAGCAGAGGTAGGCTTTCCATGTTTAAGGTGTTTGTAAGTTCCTAGGTTGTTCTAGTCTGAGGAGCCCTATCCTTAGGAACCATAATCATTTATAGTTTTGACACATTTTACATGTTAGTTTGTTTAGGACAGAAAATGAATAAGTTTAAGATTTTCATCCTCTGGGTCTGGCAGAGTAGACTAGTGGCTAAAAACCTTACCTTGCCCATATAGGCATCAGTTCATATTCCAACTGCTCCACTTCCCTTCCAGCTCCCTGCTTGTGGCCTGGAAAAACAATCAAAGATGGTCCAAAGCCTTGGGACCCTGCACCTGTGTGGGAGACTTGGAGGAGGTGCCTGGTTTCGAATCAGCTCAGCTCTGGCCACTGGGGAGTGAACCAGCAGATAAAAGATCTTTTTCTGTCTCTCCTTCTCTCTGTAAATCTAAGTTTCCAATAAAAATAAATCTTTTTAAAAAATTGCAATCTTCCATTACTATGTTGTGTTTCAGGGGAGGCAGACAGGGAGTGGTGGAGATATCACTTTTACCCTAGAGAAGAAAGTATGTTAAGCCAACTATTCCTTTTCATATCTTTAATTTCCATTATCCTGTCATTTAACAAACCATAACCAATAATGAAAATGGAAATTACTGATTCCTACACGCCAAGGATATTTTTATGTTGAAGATTATTTTAGCACAAGTATCATACAGACAGAATCCCACTGATTGTGTCTAATCCCTAAATTGTTGGTGATAACAAATTGCTGGGGCCTGGGAACCCACACATCTGCCTTACTTCTCCCTGCAGAGCCTCCCATCCTCTTGACTTTCCAGTCACAGAGAGTTCCTTGCACCTAATCTTTTAGTTTAGGAGACAGATGACTTTACAGTTATCACTTCCTTTTTTTTTTTCAAAGTGAACAGGGGTGGGGGAAAGAGATCAAACGTCTACTGATCACTCCACAAATGGCTGAGACACTCAGGTCTATTCTGGCTGAAGTAAAGGAGCAAGGAACACCATCCAGGCCTCCCACATGGATGTCAAGAGGCCCAAGTACTTAGGCCATCTTCTGTTGTCTCCCAAGAGCATTTTCAGGAAGCTGGATCAGAAAGAGTGTATATGGGACTCAAATAAGCACTCAGGTATGGGATATTGGCTTCGCAAGAGGTAGCTTAATCCACTATGCTATTATCCCAGCCCAATTACCATTTTTCTTATATTCCTTTGGCAAAATTTTCCTTGTTTGTGGGTACATTGTTTATATGATTTATTTTTCTTCAAGAGCCATAGAGGGCAAAAAGATCCCATCTACAGGTCTGCTTCCCAAATGCCTACTGAGGTTGAAGCCATGAATCCACCCCAGGTCTCCCATGAAGGTAGCAGGAATCCAGTCACTTGAGTTATCACCACACTTGCATAACCTGTCTTAGTAGGAAGCTATGATCAGGAGCTGGAGATGGTACCCAAACCTAAGCTCTTCCAAACGAAAAACAATCTTCTTAGACTGCAAAGCCAAATGCTTACCTAAGCATTTCCTTATTTTTGATGTGACACTGATAGTTTGGAGGTATACTGGGTAAATACTTTGTTGAGTGGCTATCTTCCACAAGTTGATATTTCTTTTTTTTAAAGATTTATTTATTTTTATTGCAAAGTCAGATATACAGAGAGGACGAGAGACAGAGAGAAAGATCTTCCATCTGATGATTCACTCCCCAAGTGACCGCAACAACCCGTACTGCGCCAATCCAAAGCCGAGAGCCAGGAGCAGGTGCAGGGTCCCAAGGCTTTGAGCTGTCCTTGACTGCTTCCTCAGGCCACAATCAGGGAGCTGGATGGGAAGCAGGGCCACCGGGGATTAGAACCAACACCCATATAGGACCCAGTGTGTTCAAGGCAAAGACTTTAGCTGCTAGGCCATCGCACTAGCAGCTAGCATTGATATTTCTTTTATTTACTTGGGTTACAAGAGTTGGAGAGAATCATAGAGGTAAAGTGCCATTTTCAACGTAGTATAGCAAGGTAGATACTATCAAGATAATTTAGGGTTGTTATTAACCTTGATCATTTGGCTTAAGTAACACTGAACTTATTAATGCATTGTAAAGTTTCTATTTTTCCCACTTTCCATATTGTCCTTCCAGGAATGAAGTCACTATGTGTGGTTCTTACTCAAAGAGTGGGGAGTTACACTCTATCTTTAAAGATGAAAGCTTAGGACCAGCACTGTGGCACAACATATTAAGCCTCAGCCAGTGATGCTAGCATACTATATGGGTAGCAGTTTGAATCCCAGCTATTCCATTTCCAATACATCTCCCTGTTAATGTGCCTGGGATTGTTGTAGAAGACGTCCCAAGTACTTGAGTCCCTACAACCCACGTGGGATACCCAGAAGAGGCACATGATTTCGGTCTGCTCTAATAAAAACAGTTGTAGCCATCTGGGGAATGAACCAGCATCTGGAGGATTTCTGTCTCTTCTTCTTTTTCAGAAACTCTTTCAAGTAAATAAAAAATATTTTTAAACAGATAGTATATCTGCATGTTTTGTGGTTATGTACAAGAAAGATTGCTTTTTTCTTTCTGATTGGCTAGCTTATTCAACAATTTATTCTTAGTTTTGGCTCACAGATATTTTCCTCTACATTGTGGGTTATAATTTAGTGCCACCTTATATTGTTGATCACAATGATCTAGCTTTGACCATTGAGGGCCTTTCAGTTGGCTCGTATACACCTATATCAGGCCTCCATTAGTGTGCCCGTGTAGAGCACTTCCTTGGTTTTTATCTACAAAAGCCTCCAGGGACATGCCAATATATTCTTTGTCTTCACTCTTGCACTCACTTCTCCAAAAAAAACGGGTTCTTTTTAATGGAGATCAATATATATTTTTAAAAAACAATGGGAACAAAGTTGGCAGAATACAGTGAAGACATGTTAAAATGGACAGAGAAGGATTAGTAGAGGAGAAGCAGAGAAGGCATTATATATACATAATAGGAGTGGGCAGGCTGGCGGCAGAGAGATAGCCAAGGAGCTACAGACACAGGGAAGCAGCAGAGACAGCAGAGAGGCACTTTAGCAAATAGATAACCCAAGGGCAACGGGGGCTCCACCAGCACACGGGGTGGGGGGTGGGGGGGGAAGGTAGATCACCAGGGACACAGGAGGTGAATCAAGCCGTAGAATTGCAGGATTAATGTTGTTATCTAATCCTAAGCCAGAACAGAGCATGAGAGCCTCTGTGGACAGGTATGAAAACATGGCTGGAGTGCACAACCTAGCCCCGCTACATCCCTACCACTGTGGGTGGCACATCAGGCGCAATTTCAAGCACTGCAGCAAAGAACCTGGGAGAAAACAGAGAGCTTACATGCTTTAAGCTCAAGGAGAACACACATCAGGGTATCTAAGGAGTTTCCGCATAATCCAATACCACAAACTCATTTTGATTTTCCCACCCGGAAGATAATACCAACTTGACATTTCATTGGTTTGTTCAAAATATGTCAGGATTGCCTGCTGACCTGGCTCATAGCAGGTTCTGGCAAGAAGAGAAAAAAAAAATTGTGTGTACCACATGGAGTAAGTCCAGAGTGGAGCACCAACTATTGCTGACAGTCCTGCAATCTACATAGTATAAAGACACAGCTGACACCTGTCCAATCCCAGAAGCCAAGAACCATGAAAGAGAGAACAGTGGAACAGATAATGGCATGGCCACAAGATGGGAGCAGAGGGAGCAAAGAGAGGCGATGAGGGTCACAGTTCCTCTGGAGGAGGCACTGGTAATAACACAAGCCCAAGACCAAAATTTGCTGAAAAGAGTAGCGCAAATGCCACTAATAGGGAACCAGGAACTCAGTGGGACCAGTAATGTCCATCTTCAGACTTGTGGATGACACAGGGTTAGGGTTATTATTATTAAGTCTGAATGCAAATGGCTTAAATTCATTAATCAAAAACATAGATCAGTAGACAGAGTCAAAAAACAGTACCTTTTTATTTGTTGCCTACAACAAACATATCTCACCAACAAAAACACATGGAGACTGAAAGTGAAAGGATAGAATATGCAGTTTAATGAAAAAGAAAAACAAGTTGGGGTAGTCATTCTAATATCAGGCAATATATTTCCATGTGAAAGCCATTCAAAGAACAAAGGAGAACACCACATAATGATCAAGGGATCCATTTAGCTAAAAGAGTTAATAATAGTAAACATATACCATACCAAATGTCAGAGCACCTAGTTATGTGAAACAAATATTATTGGATTTAAAGAACTATATAGACTCCAATACAAAAAATATGGGTGGGGAGGAGACGTTAACATCTCAATAACTTCAATGGACAGATTGATGAGACAGAAACACAATAAGAAAACAACAGAGTTCACCCAGACAACATAACACATAAAATTAATTGATAACTAGAGATTTTTTCATCCTACACAGAATACAGTTTTTTAAAAATTTACTCATTTCTATTGGGAAGGCATATGTACAGTAAGAACAAGTGCCAAAGATAAAGATCTTTTGTCTGCTGGTTCACTCCCCAAGTGGCCACAATGGCCAGAACTAAGCTGATGCAAAGCCAGGAGCCAACAGTTTATTCCAGGTCTCTCAACCCAAAATCACCATTGCATGGGTGCAAGGTCCCAAGGCTTTGGGCTGTCCTCTACTGCTTCCCCAGGTTACAAGCAGGGAACTGGATGAGAAGTAGAGCAGCCAAGACATGAACTGGTGCCCATATGAGATCCTGGTGAATGCAAGGCAAAGATTTAGCTACTGGGCTATCATGCTGGGCCCCATGGAATACAATTTTTTTTCATCCATACACAAAACATTCTCCAGGATTGATTACATGATAGGCCACAAAACAAACATCAAATTTTACAAAATTGAAATCATATCATACTTATTCTCAGCCCATCACAAAGTGAAACTGGAGACCAGCAAGTCAAAATATCCCCCAAAATATATTAATACTTGGAAACTAAACAACATGCTGGTGAATAAACAATGGATATAGGAAAATCTAAAGAGGACACAAAAATTACTTGAAATGAATGAAGGCATCAATACAACATATCAAAACATATGGGACACAGTCGAGGTAGTGCTAAAAGGAAAGTTTATTGCAATTAGCGCCTATGTCAAGAAGCAAGAAATGTAGTAGGTATACAAATGAACTACACATCCAAAGGATCTAGAAAAATGACAGCAAAATAAGCCAAAATTTAGCAGAAAAAAAATCAAATAAGGAAATAGGTCAAATAGAAAACAAAAGCACAATATATAAGATCAATGAATCAAAGAGTTGTTACTCAAGAAAAATCAACAAAATAGGTTCCCAACTAGCCCAAATAATCAAAAATAGAGTAGGGCAAATGATGTGAATCAATTGAATCTGAGACAAAAAAAAGGAAGTATAACCACAGAAACCTAAGACATACAAATGATAATCAGAAACTGTTACAAGCAGCCATATGCCAACAAAACAGAAGATCTAAAAGAAATTAATAGATTTCTGGACATATAAAATTCACTAAATGTAAATCATGAGGTATTAAAAACCCAAATAGACTTATAACCTGTATGGAAACAAATTCAATAATTAAATTCCTAACTATACAGAAGTAGTGGACTGGATGGCTTCACTACTGAATTTAACCAAACGTCTCAGGAAGAGTTCATCCCAATCTTTCAAAAGCTATTCAAAACAACATAAAAGCAAGGCACTGCCTTCCAAACTCTTTGTAGGAAACCAACATCACCTTAATATCAAAACCAGATAGACATAACAAAGAAAGAGAATTACAGACCGATATCTCTGATGAATACAGACATAAAAATCTTCAACAAAATACTAGCCAACAGAATCCAACAATACATCAGACAGATCATTCACCTGGACCAGGTGGAATTTATCACTGCCATGCAAGGATTGTTTAACATCAATAAATGTGATATGTCACATCAACAAATGGAAAAATAAAAACTACACAATCATCTCAATAGATGCAGAGAAGGCATTTGATAAAATGCAACATCACCTCATGCTGAAAACCTTAAGCAAAATAGGCATATATGGAACATTCTGTAACACTAACAAAGCAATATATGAAAAACTTAATGCCAGCATCATACTGAATAGAAAAGACTGGAAGCTTTCCCACTAAGATCTTAAACTAGACAAGGATGTCCACTTTTTTATTATTAATTACGTTGCATTTTATGACACAAGTTTCATAGGCTCTGGGATTCCCCCAACCCCTCCCTGTGTCCTCCCCTAATGGTGGATTCCTCCACCTTGTTGCAGTATTACAGTTCGAATTAAGTCCAGATTCTTTCTTTGTAAACATATACCAGCATCTTATTGTTCAGATAAATTGAACAGTTTCCTGGGGAGACCATCTCTGGTCTGAAGGTAGAGCTGGCAGAATATCATTCTGATCCATTAAAAGCCCTAACACAACATTAACAACAATTTACAACATTATGGAATTAATTGACATGGTATTGAGTAACCAATATGTTAAAACAATACAAGTTCTTAACCACATCCTGTGACTATTTCATTGACATTTCAATTTTTGTTTATACACAGAACCGGCTGGTATACACCTTAATAGGGCACTATTCAGCTGTGTCATGTCTATTTTCATTTTAGTATTTAGCAGTTTAATGTGCTGAAGCATAATTTTGCTGAACTTGGCAGATTTTAGTATAGTCTAAACTGGCTTATAAATCTAATGAGGCATTTGTCAACAGTTGAGGTGTAGAACAGTTTTAGGAGGGGTGTGCAGAGAAATCTTCAATACCCTAGTGAGGTTTAACTAATCTTTGTGTCCTACCTAGTAAGGTATATGAGGATCCACGCTGACTGTTTCCTGTCCGATTCTAAGCTTTCCTTGTATTTCTCTATCTATTCTAATTTGGGGGGGGGGGGGACAGCTCCGGAGCGACCCTGATGGTTATTGCAAGAGAGGATGTGGATCCAAAGTTCGAACTAAGTAAAGACCAGAGAAAGCTCCTCTCCCTAGTCCCGAAGGAAGTTTACTGTTCTTCTGTTTCTGTAGACCACTCAGGGCTCCTGGCTGTTGTTCCGAGGACCTTGGATCCTGCAAGGAAGGATTTGGGCTTCTTCCATCCCATATGGTAGATCCAAACGGGGATGGGTGACCTCAGAGTTCTCGGCCTCCAAAGGCACTCCTTGGCTATTGGGGTGTAGTCCTTGGTGCCCATACTGATAGTTCTTGGTGAGGAAGGGATGTCCACTTTTACCACTGCTATTCAACATAGTATTGGAAGTCTTTGCTAGAACTCCTAGACCAGAAATAGAAATTGAAGGAATTCAAATTGGAAAGAGGAACTAAAAAGGAAAAGATTGGAAGCACTCCAGAAGATATAGACATAGGCCAAGATTTCTTAGAAAACAACACATGCAGTCAAGCCAAAATAATCAAAATAATCAAATGAGATTATTAAAAGAAGCCAGAGAGAGAGAGAGAGAGAGAGAGAGAGAGAGAGAGAGAGAGATCAACACAGTGAAGAGGTAACTAACAGAGTGGGAGAAAAATCTTAACACACTACACAATAGATATTCAGCACTTAGAGCTTCAGAATCATGCCAGCAGCAAATAAACAACACTGTTAAGAAATGGGAAAAGGAAATGAGCAGGCACTTTTTAAAAGAACAAATTCAAATGGCTAATGGACATATGAAAAAAATATATTCATGCTCCCTAACCATCAGAGAAATGCAAGTAAAAACCACATTGATGTTCCATCTAACTCCAGTGAGAATGGATTAATACAGAAATCTGTTAGCAATTGCTGGCATGGATGTGGGGAGAAAGGTTCCCTACTCCACTGCTGGTGGCAGTGTAGGCTAGTACAGCCACTTTGGAAGTCAGTATGCAGAGTGCTCAGACAATTGAAAATTGAACCACCCTATGACCCAGCACTCCCACTCCTTGGAATGCATCCAAATCTATATATGAGAAAGCAACCTGCATCATTATGTTTATAGTAGCAAAATCCACAATAGCAACACGTGAAAATAGCCCAGATTTCCATTAAAAGCAGAATGGATAAATAAACCATGGTACATCTACTCCATGGAATACTATTCAGCCATTAAAAAAATTATGTTCTATTATTTGCAACAAAATTTTCCCAACTAGAGACCACTATTTTCAGTGAAATAAGGACAAATATCACATGTTCTCTGACAAAGGCAATCATCATGAAAAAAATTTTTTAAGATATGTAGGTGGGCAAATATATGCATAAATACTCATAGATGAACTCTATAATGGAGACTAGCACACTGGGAAGTGAAGCTATGTTGCAATATGTATTTCTACTCTTGAATAAAAGGAAGACTCTAACTGAATCAATTCAATATACCTTCAGAATACAATTCTAGATTTTCTACCTTTGCCTATACCTACAGTGCCATGATGCACTTGGATAGCAGAATGTTAAACTTCTGTTACTTAAGATCTATACTACTGCAACAATAATGGTGGAAAATTGGTGGGAGGGGGAAATGGGAAGAAGGACGTGGGGAGGGAATCCCTATACCTATAGAACTGTGTCATGGAAAATAATAATATCAATAAAAACATAAAAACCTCATGCAGGTGCTGTTTATTCTTATGCTACTGAGTGTCATCCCCTTTAGGCAATGCTTACATAGGATTCCATGCATATGTGGACATACCGTGTGTGTGTGTGTGTGTGTGATTATCTATATTAAGTTTAACTTGGGTTCTTATTGATGCTTCCAACTTGAATTCATTATCATATAACTCATTCTGTTACTTATTTACATTCTCTCACTCCACCGTGAGACACTGGGCCCCCACCATTATTCATTTACTTAATTGTTAAATTCCACATTGTTGAACACATATGCTTTTGTAAACACTCCTGTGAAAAACATTTTTACCAGACTACAGCACTTATGTGTTTTGATATGTGCAAACTTGAACAGATTTCCAGTTACTTAGTTCAGTGCCTTTGGACTTGCTTTTTCAGTGAGGGTGCTCCACACAGGACAAACCCAAAGCATTCTTTCCTGTGGTCCCTGACCTCCTCCAAATTGTATATCCACTGGTTTCTTATAAGTTATACAGGCTTTGATTACAAATGCATATGTTGTTTTTACATAATTACTGCATCACACATACTCTATGCTTTGCCTATGCATAATCTCCTCAGCCTCAAACCTCTAAGAGCCGCTGATCTTTGGTTTAATCATCAATGTACCTTTTCTCTTTACAGAATGTCATAAAACTGTGATAAAAACAGGATGCAGTCTTTTCAGATTGGCTTCTTTCATTTATAATAAACATGTAAGTTTCCTCCATATTCTGTAATAGTTTGGCAACTCATTTCTTTTCTTTGTTGAATAAAATACTATTGTTTTAATATGCAACAATTTGTCCAATCATCTATTAAAGGGCATTTTGATTGCTTCTAGGTTCTGCCAACTATGAATAAAGCTGTTATAAGTTACTTGCATGCACATATTTGTGTGGGCTTAAGTTTTCATCCCATGTAAATATTCTGAAAAAAGATTTCTGAATAGTATTTTACAACCATACTTGTATTTAGTTTTGTAAAAAATTGCAATAACACTTCCCTTTTGCATTCCTATCAGCAAAGACTAAAGTATTTAGCATTTTAGAATATTTTTTCTTTTTGTCTTTGACCACACTAATATATTTGCGATGATATCATGTTGTTTTAATTTGTAGTTCTTTAATGATGACCATTTTTCACATGATTTTTGTGTATATTTTATTTTGTTTTGTGGTACCTGTGTACACTTTTTAAAGCAATCCTTACAAATGATTCTGATAAAGACTAATGATAGACAGCCATCTCTCTAGATCCATCATTTGCCACCACTCATCTCCTTATCACCTGTCCTCATTAGAGCATCATAAATGCCAACAGGGCCACTTTTTCCCCTGATTTCACATTTAAACATGTTTCTCTCTAAAATTTCACCACAGATTCTTCGATGATTTACTTGCATAGAATAGTGTTCGATACTGAGTGGCCCAAGAAATAAACCTGAGTACCACTATGCCCAGTGAAAGGATCTTAGTTTATCATTACATCTTAGAGACTCATCCATCTTTGCAATTTGATGATGTCTTGGTCAGTGAGGTGTGGTTTTTATCCATGGTGATCACCTGGTGCACTTGTCTAGATTCCCAGGTGAAAACATTGGGTGCCATACCCCTCAGTTCACAATTCAGAACAATCCTTTCCCTGTGTACATATACTTTTCAGAAGAAGGAGGAGGAGGAGAAGAGTGAAGAGGAGATGACTAAGGAAAAGAGGAAGATATTGTTCATTTGCAAATAGTATGATAATTTAGAATTAGCCTTAACATAAATACAAATAGTTTCTCACACTAAAAACATCAGCTATTCAACAATGGCCACTGAATCTAATGCTGTGTCTCTTTTATAATCTAAGAAATTTTCTTTCTCTCATGTTTCAGATGTATCAGAGCTGCAACTTCCTAAGGACTCATCAATTCCTATGCCACTCTCCGTTTTTACAGAGAAGCGGTCTTTGACTATAGCTCCTCCAATCAGCAACAGAACATAACTTTATGTACCCAGATCCTCTCAGAGGGGATGGATAGATCTCTTTGCCTCTTATTTTCTGCGTACAGGTCATGATCAACACCATCACTTCACCAGCATCTTCATAGTCTGATTATTTTACACACTCCTAAACATTTGCAGGTAACATTAACCACCTTCTGCTCCTCCTAGAAAGCTGAGGTACATGTCCTTGATAAGCAAGTTCTTGCCATCTCAGTTATCAACTCCCATTGACAGCTCCTGGCAACTGAAAGAGCTTTTAAATCTAATGTCTTCAAGTTGCCCATTAAATAGCCTTCCAATCTCCTTCTAAAGTCATCTCTGAGTTTTTTCTATTCCTGCTTTTGATCACTGATCCCTTGAAAATCTATTTTAATTCCTTCAAAATTTTCAATATCATTACAGCATAACCATTTTGAAATTCTTCACAAGGTCTTAAAAAATCCAGCAGTGGAAATCCAGCGGGTATCTTCTGCTTTCTCTGAGGAATATAACACACCTTGTCTTTTTCTTACTGTCATCAGCTTTGGTTTACATACAATTCCATTTGGACAGAGACTATATTAATCTATGTTAGCCATATTATGCATTGTGCTCATAGTGAGAGATGCATACCACTCAAATTATGGCAATTGATCATTCATAGCAACAGTGTTGATTTAAGATATGAGCTTCCTCAAGTTGCATAGATTTCTCTGTGTTTCAAGTTTTTCCCACTATAAAAATCACTGTTTGCTTAAACCGAAACACTGCTAAGATTAACTACTAGATTATTCTGAAAATTCCATGGTCAACAAACATGATTATTAATATTAACATATATCAGCTATTAACATTGATATATGTAGCCATTGGTTATTTTTACTTCAAAAATATCAGCTAAAATACTTCAATGTTGTTATCTATGTTTCCTTAATTTAATGCCAGCTTTTCAAAAATCTAAGTTCATTTTTTTTCTTAGATAATGGCCAATACACATCAAAGGCTTTTTTTTTTTAAGTTAGCATTAGTGGCCAAATCAAAGAATTTTCTAGAACCTAAGACTAGGAAATCCTAAAGGTCATTCCTTTTCCACCAAGAATAGGTAGAAGCATTAAAGATCAAGCCACCAACCTCCTGGTAAACCCTAAAAGAATGCCCTATTTCAAACAGCAACCTTTTCACATACCTAGTAGAAGCTAATTCATGCCTTCTTTTAAATTAGATGAAATTCTCCCTCAAATTTTTTGTTCTGTTATGTGATCTTCCACCTGTGATCTGGAGCTAAACACAATAAATTGAATCACTCCTCTACATGGCAGCCTTTCAACTGCTCCATGAAAGATGTCAGCATCACCAAAGATTTCTCCAGATCCCAGTTCCTCCTAGCACTGTTAACTTTACATGGCTTCCTGAACCCAGCCTCCATCCTCTTTGCCCTCTCAAGCTAGGCACCAGTGTTCCATGGTACTTTTGAGACTTGTCACTGCACACAAATGACAGAATTCTAGAAGCAGAAAACAGTACTGGTGCTGCTCCCTTCTTGTCCTCCAGCTTACAAAGAGTGAGCCCTGCTTCATCTCCTGAATTGGATCCCAGAGTTTCAACTTGTGATAATCAGAGAACCCCAGATCCTGGTGTCCCCTTATATATCCTACATCCTGAATCCAGGGGTATCAAAGGCTGGTACCAGTTTGCACCTACCTCCTCACCCCAGCAACTGCAGGCTCATGTTACCTTCTATATCCATATTTCCTTACACTCAAGGGCTCTTTTATCATCAATCAGTCATCAACATGCCTCTACATTAGATATCCCTGAGGGCCTTTTAAAAATGACAGATGCTGCTACACTACCCTACTTCCAGAGATTCTGGTAGAATTAGCCTGTGTGAGATCCAGACATGTTACTTTTTTAAAGTTTCCAGAGGATTCTACGAGGTGGTCAGGGTTAAAAATCAGTGACAGAACATGGAGCCTTCCTGAGGCCACCCTTCCCCCTGATGGTGTTTTATCTTCCTACTCCCATTATCAGAATCAGTTTCTCATTCCCCAAGTTATACTCCACTCCTTATTCCCAGGTAATTGTCATAAGCATTTAATGTAGAATGTTGAAGGAATAAAAATGCTTGTGCTCCTTTGAGGCCACACTTCTTTGACTAACACCTATTCCTCTTACTCCTTGTAATAACAAAGTATTTTCATTCTTTCATATCATCCTGAACTATGGATTATCATCTTCATTCTATCTCCTTATCATGCTTAAGAAGACAAATGCTCACATTTACCATGTTAATATGCTCTGGACTCTACTTCTTTTATCTAAACTCCAGTGACCTTAATCTTAACTTCCCTCAACCATCTACTGCCAAAGGAGACAGTATTCATGTTATGTCATCATTCAGAACATGCCTCCACCTCTAACACATGAAACACCATGATGCTGTTCCAGCTCTTCTCTTTGCATCACTATATCAAATCCTTTCTTTCGAAATGAAGCTTCAAGAAATAGTGCTTTTCATTCTCCAAGAACCATTTTTCTTTCTCCTTTCCACTCCTTAACTTGTTGCACTCTGCCCTCTCACTGCTACATAGTCTTCCAAGGATACTTCAATGTCCTCACTTTATTGATGCTTTACAGCTTCTGGTGCTTAGTACAACCATTCTTTCTTTCCTCCCTCAGTTTCTAGAGCCACAAGCTCGTGAATCACCTGTTATTTTACTGTTGCTACATCAGGGTTTAATCATGCTCATTACTTCAACTATAACAGGTCTTCAAGGGATTCAGAAAAAATGTGTAATATGAAAACTGAAATGTGTAATAAGAAGTAAAAATTTTTGCACTGAAATTATCTTATAATGCCATTTTCCATAAACTTTTGGAGGTATCTTTGTATTGCTTTACATAGGCAACTCACAAAGCTGTCTTCAAACCAAGCTCTTTTCCTCATATGTAAATTGAATTCCAGTTTACTACGACCTCCAAAAGAATCCAGTATATTCAAATCCAGAATATTTTCAAATCTAGTATATTCAAAGCTGACGTCATTATCACCTCCTCAACATCATAGGATTCTAAAGTGTATTTTATATTCTACTGCTTCAAAAACTCTCTAAGAATATTAGTATCTTTGCATATATAAGGTATCTTGCAATTCATTCAATATCTTCCTGTGGAAAGTACATCCACAGTTGATCACCACCCCAAATTCCCTAATTCAGCATGCTAAAGCATCTTAACAAAATTTTCTAAAGCAAAAGCAAACAAAAAATTGTGGGTTCTACAAATTTAATATCTCAGAAATCATCAAATCATAATAACTCCTCCTCTCCTCATTAAAAATATTTATTAAACACTCATTACTTTTCCAGCCATTGTGTTAGAGTATAGGGACATAAAACCCTTTCCTCACTTTCGCTATACAAAATATCAATCAAGGGTCAGTCAGAGAAGCAGACTTTGAGCAATAACAGTCAGAGTATGAATCTGACCCTATACCATTATGGGAGCTGATGGACAAGTTCATGTGTAGTTGTTGCTTCTTCATTTAGTTGTTGTTTCTTCACTTAGTGCTGGCCTGAACTCAGCAGGCAGTCAGGAATAAAAAAATGAAAATAAAGTTGTTAAGAGCAAAGACCAGCTGGAATCCATGAGGATAAGTTGGGACCCAAGACTAATGGGAATTGTCACCAATCTACTAGCAATATCTCCAAGCTTTAAACTTCATCACTGTGAATGGGTGGAAAAGATATTGGCATCCTTTGTCAGGAATCTAAACAAATGGCTGTCATGAGTTGAAAAAACAAAGAGGAGATCTGGCAGTTACTAAGGTAGCTGCAGGCCTAAAAGATAAACCCCAACTGTAAGAGTATGATCTGCAATAGCACTTGTCATTATAATGACTTTCTGGGTAGATACCTGGAGTGCTTCACCACCACCAACCCCCCCTCCCACTTCTTAAGCTTGGAAAATCCTAAACCAGATTCAGTACAGTGAAAGGAATTCTGGGAAACCCGTGTCCAGTTAAAGATAAGCTGACCCAGCACAATTCCCCACCATTTCACCTCTGTACTGTGCTGCTAGATTTGCTCTGCTTCCAATGTCTGTAGGGAAGGTTTTATTATAGGCTCTGATCATCTTGCTGTTTCTGCCCAAATTCTCTACTGTCTCTCCAGAAGCAACTGCAGAAAACCTAAACTCCCTTTTTCAATTAATGTGTTAAAATTGGAGATGTCAACAAGAGAAAGAAAACTCAAAATCATTATTATTTAAAAAAAAAAAACGGAAACTTGTGTCTCAGGTAGAAACTTACACTGGTGGTTTGGAAGTATAAGAGTTTCATGGCATCAAGGACATAGGTGAACTCATTACATCACAGTCTACACACACAACAGTTTTTGACTTTCAGAACTGAAATGGAAAAGGAGCAAACACAAAGGCAAAACAAGCTGGGTGGGGTATAGAGTGGGAATGCTCTCATGTTTTACTGTCTTTGACAGTCTGCCTTCATGACCCTTCTGTTTATAGAACATAGTCACCTGGCCAAATCTAGTTTTCAAGGAAGCTTGGGAAACAGTCTTTAGTCCAAGCCTCTATTTTCCCTGTTAACATGCCCATTATTGGGGCCAGTACCATGGCTCAACAGGCTAATCCCCTACTTGCAGGTGCTGGCATTCCACATAAGGCTGCCAATTTTAGTCCCAGATGCTTCACATCCTGTCTAGCTTTCTGTTTGTGGGCTGAGAAAGCAGTCAAGGATGGCCTTGGGCCCCTGCACCCATGTGGGAGGCCTAGATGAAGCTCCTGGGCTCATGCCTTCATATTGGCTCAGCAGCTATGGCTGTTGCAACCATTTGGAGAGTGAACTGGTGGATGGAAAAATCTCTCCATTTCTCCTTCTTTCTGTAAATCTGTCTTTCAAATAAAAAATAAGTAAGTCTTTTTTTTATAAATGTCTATTATTAATTGATGAGGGGAGAAAACACAATAATGGGGGAACAATTACTTTCCCCCACATATGACATATTAGAATCTACTTCTGTCTCCTATCTCACTTCCTGCTCATTTACCTCTCATGTTTTAACAGCAAAGCTGCAGCATTTGATGTCTGAATACAAGATCCCATGCACTAGTTTCCTGACTTTACCCATGCTGCTTTCTTGCTTAAAGTCCCTGTTCTACTTGTTTTTTAGTAAATACCTATTTATATTCTGAGCTCCCATTGGGTCTTTGGGCCAGACGACACATATCCATACACACCTCATGTTCTTTAAACAAGTAACCCACTAAAATCATTAGGGCATATTTAGACAGCTATTTTCTACATGTCCATCTCCTTTCTGAATACGTTCTTCAGCGTGTGGGGGCTGGGTTTGTTTTTTTTAGCCCTGAATCTCAAAATCTGATGCAGTGTCCATTGCATAATTCATTGGAAGTGCTTTCAGAAAGAAGACAGAGCACAAAGGATATCGGTACTTTAATCAGGCCATATGTGAGATTTCCACAAACGCAGTCTGGAGTTGCTGGAAGCAACGGCCAGCCACAGGCTTCTGTAACTGTGGAATTACATTTCTTTCCTGTTTACTAGGAAAGGATCAAGCCAGAGGCTTCCAGACAGAAAAAGAGCTTGCTGGAGAAGAGAAGTAATTGCTTCTTTATCTCTTAAACACAGTATTGAGGGCAAGCACAGATGGCTCCCTAACTCCCTATGCCTTCAAGGGAGAAGACAAAATGCCACAAGTCTAGAGTCAAAATATCAGAGGATGCTTTAAGCAGGTTGCAAAGAGGATCCAGGGAGGCAAACTAAAACCCAAACACCACCAAGACACACAGTTGTTTTTAAGGCTGTAACAAAGGTGAAGGAAATAGTTCTATGCCCACTGGGACTCCTTTCTGGCCTAGTAGTACCCTCTCCTCCATAAAAGGAGGGCCCAGGCCCTCACTCATCATCTTTCAGTTCTTTCCAGAAAATATAAAACCTCTTTCTTTGCCATACAAATGCTCAAAGCATTGAGGAAAAGCCTTCCAGGCAGTTATTATCTGCCATTATGTTGCCCTGAAATGCAAATGTGAAAATATAGTCAAGGTCAGGCATTTGGCATGACAGTTATGATTCTGCTTGGAACACTCACATATAGTAAAGGCACCGGGTTTGAAGACCTGGCTCTCCTCCGGATTCCAGCCACCCACTAATGTGCACCGTGAGAAACAGCAGGTGACAGCTCATACAGCTGAGTACCAAACACCCATGTAGGAGACCCAGACTGAGTTCCTGACTCCAGGTTTCAGCTTGGCCCAGCAGGCACTGGCTGTTGGGCTACTGTGACCAACTGGAGAATGAATCAGCAGATGGGAGATCTCTTTCTCTCTGCCCTACAAATAAACTATATACATATATATGCATATATATACATATATACATATGTGTATATATACACACATATATATGCATTTTCAATAAAAATTTAACAGAAAATAATTAAATCATGCTTTCAGATTTGACATGCAGGGATCCAGCAACCATGCTGAAACAACCCCAACCTATGAATACATTCTTTCTTGATCCATTTGGAAGAACAATCATAAGAGACTTTCTTCTTATTTATTTGAAACTGCAGAGTGCTCTAAATACCCACCCACCCCCAAAACTCTCTTCAGGAAGTTACCTAGTAGAAGTAATCAGTGATGTACACAAAGTTATTTGGAATTGGACAATCATCCCATTATTGCTCATAATAGTAGAAAAGCTGGAAATAAAAATAATAGGGTATCATAAAATACTCCAAGCAATCATGAAAATGATGCTAAAAAAGGTTAATGTCATAGAAAGATATTCATGATGCTAAAGAAAGACCTGAAGGTTATAAACGAGTAGTAAGTGTGACCCACGCTTCATGTTTAAGTGAAGAATTCTACCACACATCACAGGCATTGCCGGCCCAAACTCAGGGTGCTGGCAGATGGTGGGCAGAGATCCTTCTGGGACTCAAAGCTTTTGGAAATGGCCTGATGCCCTGGGGATAAGAACCAAATGCCTCTTCCTTTTTAAAAGAGTGGGGAGAACCCTGAATTTACCACACTGGTAGAAAGAATCAAGAGCAGTGGATAAGTCTTAACACCAAGAGAATCGGGGTCAGGAATGTGGGTTCTCTCAGAAACTCCCCATCTCAGCTGTCCTGGAGACAGATTTGTATCAGAATTTTAACCCAAAGGACTCAGAGCTTATTTTTTGCAGAGTAGAGAGTAAGTCAGAAAGAAGATACTCCCTCATCCTGGCAGGGACCTCTCAGGCTGTTGCTCAGTAGTAACTGAGGGAAGAGCAGGGCAATGGAGCCTACCCTGGGAGGAGCCATCTCTAGGAAACTGACTTTAGATGTCTGGATTTGGAGGCAGCTCTAATAGTAAACAGCAACCACCAGGTATGGACACACAGCAGCAGGGGAGCACTTGTTCATGGCTGGCTTGCTGCCACTGTCTGGGCAGCAGAGAGCACCTTGGCAACTCGGATCCAGCGTGGCAGCAGAAAAGGCCTTGCAGATGTGACAACTGAGGCTGCTGGATTCCTAAGCATCTCAAGGGTTCATGCAAGCTCCTTTGAAATAAACTGGAAATTCAGAGAAACCAAGAGGGATAAAATATATTGGTTGGTAAATACAGGTTTCACAAATAAAACATGGTTTTTCTTTCTTTTTCCTCCAGCTTGTATAATTTTTTTAAGCAATGTTTTTAGTTACAATTATATCCAAAGGAACTCTGGTTTGATTATAGTATTTGTTATTTTATCTCCTGTTGCCAAAACAAAGGCAGAATAAAAAAACATTGATTTGTGCACTGTTAAAACAACTATCAAAGCCAAAAGGTGAAAGATCTTATTTTTAAAAACAGAAGCATATGGTATTTAACACCTGTTTTTGTTGCCTTTATGTAGCTGTACTATAATTCTTCATCATTGATGTCAGAGTACATTTTATTCCAAATTTTTCAAAGAAGTTAAAAGAAATTATCTTCTCTATATAAAAAAGCATGCTTGACAATAAATTAGACATTAATTTATCAGTGATTCTCTCCCATTTAATAACTTAGGTAGTAGTTTCAAATGAGTAAAGAAATAGGTGTGCACCTGAGTGAGAAGACAGTGGCTGTTAGAAGAAATAAACCTTTTCTTTCAATGTTACCTGCTCGATATTAGCAGTTACATAAATTCTATCCAGAAATGGTTTGGAAAATGTAGCCCACATGCAGATGATTATTAAATGGAAAAAAAAGTCTACAATTCTGGCTTCCTACCTCTTAACCCAACACAACTGTAACCCTTCCACGATTCAGACACTCATCTTATCCCTCTGTTCTCTATGTGGCCTAATGGTAGAAACATTCCTGTTCAAGAAGCATATGCATTCCCATCAAAGCATGCCACACAGCATTCGACGGCCAAATGCTGCAGAGGAAGGTCTGAGCCTTTCACAAGGAGAGGTTTATAGAACTGAAACATGTCCACTCACTCCTAGCAGACACTTGGATACCAGCATATTTGTGCATACAGAAATCCCTCCAGAGTTCGTCAACTGGCAGGAAGAGTTCCACAGAAAGCACATCTGTTTTTAATATTACAAAGCCAGGACACTGACCTCATGATAAGCAACTTTTGCCACTTTTTGCTTTAGTAAATAGCAAGGCCCAAAAGTTGGGTCAATAAATGAGACTCCAAGAATCTGTTTTACATCAGTGAAAGGTCTGGGCCCAATAACAACAAAGTATCAGCTGGATGTTGCACTTGGAAGTCTAATATGTAGGCCAGCATCAGTCAGTACTGATGCCAAACAGTACTGCGTGCTCCTTCCCCGAGAGAAGAGGTTCCTGCGTATCTGTCTGAATATGGGATTCAGGAGGTTCAAAAATTCAAGAACTGGGGAAATGTAACTAATGATTAAGAAACCGAAGTTTGTTGTATCAGAAGCCTATCACGTCACCCTCGAGGAAACCAAAGAGCGTTCTTCAGGAAGATAGTGCAAGATCGAAGTGCAATCCAAGCTGCTTTCCAGACAGGGAGTGGCAAGACACGCCCTCATTCGCCAGAAGATATGCAGTAATGGAGAAAGAACATGGAAGCAACAAGGAAGCCAAAATACATTTCTGTATAAATCAATTTTAAACTATCTCTATTTGAACTCCTACAGTTGCTTTCTCCCTTAGCCAAGTTTCACTCTTGCAGCAGCGTAAAAAGGACAGGAGAAAGTTAAGAATTAATCTCCCAACACATGTTGTTTATATATTGCTTCTATTTTTCTAAAATCTGTATCAAGGGAACAAACTTCATACATTTCATATGTACAATTTTAAGAGCATAATGATACTTTCTATCCTATCCCTCCACACTCCTTCCTTCATCCCCACCCTCCTCTTTCATTTCTTTAAATTTTTACAATGACAAACTTTCAATTTAATTTAAAATCACAAGCTTATCCCTCCACTAAATAACAAATTCAACAAGTAGTAAGTAGAAAGCCACTATTGGGGCCCGGTGTCATGGCTTAGCAGCTAAAGTCCTCACCTTGAACACACCAGGATCCCATAGGGGTGCCAGTTCTAATCCTGGCAGCTCCACTTCCCATCCAGCTCCCTGCCGGCGTCCTGGGAAAGCAGTTGAGGACGGCCCAATGCCTTGGGACCCTGCACCCGTGTGAGAGACCCTGAATGAATCCCCTGGCTCCTGGCTTTGGATCATCTCAGCTCTGGCCACTGTGGCCCCTTAGGGAGTGAATCATCGCACAGAGGATCTTCCTCTCTGTCTCTCCTCCTCTGTATATCTAACTTTCCAATAAAAATAAACAAATCCTTAAAAAAATTGAACATACTCCAAATGTGAAACTGCACTAAATACTGCGAATAGCAGAACAGCACCCTGAATCATGTACCATCACTGGGCTCCCGAAGCTTGCTTGGAAGACAGGCAGTTACACACTTAAGAGTGCAGTTATGTTTTACTTTCTTAGCGATGTGTACCACAACGTGAGAACATGGGGGAAGGAAATACCCAAACCTGTCCTCAGTGAGTCAGGCAAAACTTCTCAAAGGCAGCAGAATTTAAGCTCAATATTTATAGAAGAGTTACAGGAGTTGATGATATTGATCCCTATTTCTTAAAAACAAGTGCTGTTTATTTTTAGAATTTTCCAGTTACTATTTTTATACTGCAATTGACCACAAAGTACTAAAAGTTTGGATACTGAAATTGCATATAAAGGTACACTTCTGTATTCTGAGTGTTTCTATGAAGGGGTCACTGATTTTGGTTTTAATTTCAGTAAATTTATTTTTTGTTTTAAAATTTAGTAATTTTAACATTTTGCCACAATACTTCATGTGTAGATGTCATATATACACAGATATATATGGTAATTTTTCTTAAGAACAAGGTTACTATTATCACAAAGTTAGGAATTTATGACAAATTAATCTTTATAATCCTTTGAAATACACATCTATCATTCCCATTCTGCAAGTGGCAGAGTCAGTTATTGTCCAAGGTCACCCAAAAACATTCCAAATCTTGGATCTGAAACCAAAGTTGACTTCAAAGTTTACATTGTATCCATCAGAGAAATTACTGCCCTCTATCCAAAAATATGTTTTAAATTATATGCTTATAATTTTGTTTTGGTTATTGTATCTTTTACTCCTTAGCAACTACTTTTCATGTTCATTTTCATCTAATTTTCCTTTTAATAACTATTTACATGGCTTAAACTTTGAGGCCTAGGTTCATTTAGTATCATTTTCAAATACTTTTCCTAAACCCAGAGCTCTCTTCAGGATCTCTCTCCACCCATCAGGGGCTGCTCTGGTGATTCCTTATTTTTGGAAAATGAAACTAACCAAGCACACAGGAGGCAAGCCTGATCCAAATCATCACACAACTATTAAAATAATGAATTCCATGTCTTGGCAACATCGGTGTTATTGAAACTATCAAAGGGCTGTTTTAAAATATTTTTATAATAATATTTATTCTTTGCACTTGATGTAAAACTCCAGGTTGGTTAGAGCAAAGATAACCATTTCCTATTCCTTTACCCAGGACAACTAACTGCATGTTAAAGCTAGCTGACAGATGAGGCAATCTCTATTCAAGAAGAAACAGCTGGTTTGATATTCTTCCTCCTACTTATTCTTCCTCACTTTTTCTTCATCATTCCAGTCCTTCTTCAAATCCCTGTCATCACATAAACTGAGATCAATATCAACTTGAAGGGATACTCCTGCAGTATGACTTGGCATTCATAGTTATGGACTTGTCTCTTCAATCTCAAGTATGAGTTCTGACCTGAAAATATACACTCCCACCCAAATACCCTGACATATCTCCACACCCAGCTCCACCCCAGTAAGATTCCTGGAATCCATGGAGCCCATGCCTAATTAATGAGAACACTCTGGCAAGTGATTCCTTTCCTAAAACAAAGTTGAGGCCTCTAAGCCACCTCGGCTGAGGATCCCACTAAAAACAGAATATCTCAGATACCTCATTCTTTCCCTCAGCAAGCAGGGAAGTTCTCTTCAAGAAGAGTCAGAAAGCAATCCTTTTACAAAGCTTTAACTTTGCTAACACACAGTTCTACAAGTCCTTCAGTCTCAGCTGCTCATGCCAAATCCTTACTCTAGACTTGTTTGCATGAAAGACCTATTGCACAGACCTACGTAGCATAAGGCAGCACTGTTTAGTATAGGATAGGCTAGTATAGCACAGTGTATATAATTAATGGCTTGTATCTCATTCTCTGGCCCCCTTCAGTCAATTCTCATACTCAAAGTACTCGTATTCCATTGAACCTCCTTTACACCCAGCCACACACTCAAATGTTTTTCATTTTCTTGTCACTCAACTCCCACACCCTGTATTTCTCAAGAAGTTTCTATAGTTTTGCATTATAACATCTCCAACATTGCCTTTTCAAGCACTTCTCCACATTCCACTTCTGTTCTGCTACCCACTGATCACCAACACCCAGTCTTGTGCTGAGGACCTAAAAATGTCGTCTTCCTCGTTAATAACTTTAACCTTCATGTGATGATTCCTCCAAAAATTTAAATTCAACATGTCATGTTACTTCATTTTTTCTGTGTCTTGTGTCCCTGCATTGATGTCTGTACATCTGGTGTAATAGTCCCTTCTTTATGTAGGAGGTTTTATTGGAAAAGAGTTGATTGTTTGGAAGGAATGCAGGAAAATGCTTGGATTTTTGCTTTGCCTTTGTCTTTAGATCAGCCCAGAAGTGTATCCTCTGGGGGAATTTTTTTTTTTATGTTAAGTTACCAATGGTGGGATGTTGTGACTTCTTCCTATCATGTCTTGTCAAGATGATATTCTGCATCCAAGAGATGCCTACGTAGATTTAAAAGTCACTAGGGCACAGCCAGTCATGTAATATGTTCACTCCCTTTCTTTGTTGTCCCATAGAGTCTCTATTCTGTCTTTCTTCCACTGAAAGTTTCTCTCAATCAGCTCCAAAGAAAGATGATTTTCCTTTGCTTTTCTGGTATCTATCTGCAGCTCAAGACAGTGTGACTTCTCACTACTCAACCTTTCCAGTCATCACTTCTCCCTGGCTGCCAATTTATTCTCTAGCCACAACAAACTGTATGTGTAGTTCCTCATTTACAACTTGCTAATTGCACTACTTTTTTGATCGGTCTGAATTCAATCTGTCAAGCCATGAAACCCAAATACAAAATCATGCCTCTTATTCATAATTCATACTCAGCTGAACCATCTTCTTGTCCAGGAATCCTGCCTTGCTCTCTCACTGTCTGTTCTGCTGGTTGGCATGTCCCTCATCAAATTCACAACAGCCTTTTTCTTTGTGTAATATTCAACACTGCACAGAAATTTTCACTTAGTCTGTCAATTTTGCCTACTAGAATGGGAACTCCTTGAGAGGAAGTGTCATAATTTATTTAATCACAAGAAATTCACATAATACTTGTTCCTCCTACATTATGCACACCGTAAAAGCATGGCCATCGCACCATTATTTGTTCCTACATCTGCGGTCCTATCAATGTACCCAGTAAATACAATGACAACTGAGTGATAAAACATGAATGCTTCAACTTCTCACCTGACTATATGGTACAGTTTAGTTGTATTAGTTTAGTTGGCTTGAGTTAATACTCAACCTCTATTTAAGAATTCAACTTTCAGGAAGTTACATTACAGACCTAATTTAGCAAAGAAAAATAGAAACACAAAGACATGTACAGAAATAGTTTAAACAAAAAGAGAAGAAGTACAAGGAGACAACCATATTTAGACTGGATACTCAACTGAACATTTATAAAGTTTCTACTCTGCCATCAAAGGTAAATAAGATATAGTATCTTTGATGGGTTAAATTGCATACGCCAAATAAAAAGGAAAAACCTAACTCTGGTACATAATTATATTTACTTGGAATTAAGGTGGGAACAAATATCATATGGAGTATGGTGGACCTATAACCAATACGACTGATTTCTTTGGGAGAAGATAAGAGACAAGCAGGTATTTGGAACAACAGTTAAGGTGTCACTTATGATGTCACATCCATATCAGAGTTTCAGTCCTGACTGCTCTGTTTCTTGTCTTGCTTTGTGCTAACACATATCCCAGGAGGTAATAGTAATGTTTCAATTAATATCTCCCTGTCACCACGCTCTCATGCAAAACCTGGATTGAGTTCTGGGTTCCTGGCTTAGGCCTAGACCAGTCTAGACCTGTCTTGGCTATTGTAGGGACTTAGGAAATAAACCAACTGAAAATCTTTCTCTCTCTCTCTCTCTCTTTCTCCCTCTTTCTCTTTCCTCTCAAATAAAATATTTAAACAAAACATAAGAGAGACATATATGAGTAACACCATGTGACAAAGGCAGAGAACAAAACTATCCAGGTACAAAACAAGGAGTCTTAAAGATTAATAGGCACTGCCAGAAGTTAGGAAGAAGCAAGAACAAATTCCTTTCCAGATTTCAGGGGACAGAGAAGGGAATAAATCTGATAACACTCTGATTTCCAACTGATAACCTCCGGAACTGTAACACAATTTTTTCACCTTCAAGTCAGTGATTATATTTTCTTACAGCAACCTAAGAAGCCAATATAGTTCCTGTTTTCAGAAACCCAAGAGTTTAGAAAGAGACAAACATGGAGTGATAAGACCAAAAGTTAACTTATGTACAAGATTCAAGGGTAGCAAAGAGTAGTGCCTAATTCTATTGGGAATCAAGTTGGAAAAAATTCAGGTGAGATTGCAAACTCAGTGATGTTGGCTTTGAGCACAGCCAGAGGCTGGCACAAAGACCAATGAACAATGTGGGAATGAAGAATGAGATGACAGTTCTTTTGGGAACAAGGACTAGCCTTCACAAAGCCAGGAGGAATGATATGGCATTGTGGATCCAAGAACTCCAAATTATTTACTACCTCTAAAATGCAACTACAAATAGATGCAGTGAGAAATTTCTGATCAGAACAAACAAAGAAGATATTAGATTCACTGAAGTTGGAATTTGCCCATTCCATAATTAGGAACATTTTGAAAGGAGCAGGGAGTCAAATAGTGTGGGTAAACTGAAGAAGGAATCAGGACAGAAAGGTGGTTACCTGCCTGACACAAAGACAGGTTGATGGGCTGCCTTTACCTTTTCCTATCCCTTTCTACTCACAGCTTCGACCTTTTCCCCAACCTCAGATATGAGTGGACCATCATGATCCTAGTTTGATATAAAAGGCAGACCATTCATTTTTCTCTGTGGATTCCAGGCAATAATTTAGCTTAATTGGTATACATGTGATAGAAGAGGAGCTTGTGTTGTGGTACAGCAGGTAAAACTTATTATGAGTGATGTTGACATCTCCTATGGAGACCAAGTTTGAGTTGCACCAGCTCTACATCCATCCAGCTTTTTGCTAGTGGACTGGGGGAAGCAACGGCAGATGTGCTAAGTATTTGAGCCCCTGCTACCCAAGTAAGAGACAGAATGCAGCTCCTTGCTCCTGCTTTGGTCTGACCCTGCATTGGTCATCATGGTCTTCTGTTGACTGGATCATTCCACGGAAGATCTAACCCTTTCTGTGTGTGTGTGTTTCTCACCCTCTCTCTGTAACTCAGATTTTTAAATAAATAAATAAATCATTTTAAAATGTGAAAGATATAAAAATTAAAAGAGCTTTATAAGTATTACAATATTTCCCACAAATGTATTATTAGAGCACCTCTGTGAGAAAGAAACAAAATATCTTATTCTTCAATAAGGAAAATTCTGGATTAAATTAGGAAAATTCTGGATTAAATCAAATAGAAAATGTCCTCCTCCTGATTTCTGCAGAATTTGCATGCTAATTTATATGATGGTTATACAAAGAGAAGCAATTTTATAAAATAGCTCCTGAATTATTAACTTCAGAATCTTTTTCTGCAAATTATCATATCCCAAACTGAAGCACATTTTGGAAAGTGTCAAGCCAAGTTAGAACAAATTTTATAAGGAGATAGTGACCTCTTCCTTTGCTGAAATGTTTGGTGAGAGCTTAGCCCTCTTAGAGATGTGGTGTTAAAAGATTTCTCTGTTGAGTGGAACATTAGATTAAACTACTTCTGAGGTCACTTTAAACTCAATATGCCATTACTTGGTGGCTACTGACAGTTTCTTCATGCCTGAAATTTGATTTGTTCTATCTTCAATGTTTTATTTGGTTATTGATTTCTTTAAAAGGAGAGGAAGTTTCACCCATTAATTAAATGGTAAACATGACTGGGCAATGAGTATTGATTTTTTTTTCCCCTCAACCTACATTAAATCAATCATCACCGCCCCACCCCCACCAAGGGTCAGACCAGAAGAAATTTCTTAGTCTAAAAACTCAACCTTTGTCCCAGAGAGTTACCGGCTTCAACATCACACATGATTAGCGTTTTTTCCCCCAAAAATACTATCAGACTCCTTACACTTAGTTATTCCTGATTTTTTCCCAAAGTAAAAATAAAATATTATTTCACAGGAATGTTATCCTCAACAGTGGTTGCAGGTGGCAGGTGTGAAAGTGGTCACTGTGTACGGACAAGCTCTGGGGCAAAGCTGTTACGTACTGTCCCCAGAATAAGAACCGAACCATCGTGTTCTGTGGAATGGAGTCACTGACAATTGAGAGGCTGGAGGAAATCCAGGAAGAAAAGCAACCCTGTCCTGCTTTACAGCAAAGTAAAATAAAATAAGACACCAAAAGAGAAAGAAAAAGCAAAGGAAAGGTAAAATACATACATACACATAAATATTGTCAGATCATTTGATATTTACTGATTTTATGTATGTATGTGTATGTATGTATGTGTGTGTGTGTGTGTATGTGTGTATGCCAGTTTGCCAGTATCATTTATTGAAAAAGCTATCCTTTCTCTCATATGTTTTCTGGGCACTGTTCATGATAGCCAATACATGGAATCAACCAAGGTGTCCATCATCAAATAAATGGATAAAAAAATGTACACACACACACAAACAGAGACACAGGAAAATGTTTATCTATAAAAAGGATTAAAATTCTATTATTTGCAGCAAAAAAGGGTAGTGTTGAATGAAATAATCCAGACACAGAAAGACAAACACCTCATGATCCTTATATGTGGGAGCTACAGTTAGGAAAAAAACAAAAACCCATGTATATCAGTTTGGCATCAAATATAGTATTCTGTCAAACTTTGTTTTGCGTCTTTACCAAACAAATTGATAGGCATTATATACTACTAACGTTTCAGTGATTTTGCAACTACTTTTAGTTTTTTTAATGTTTTTGATTTGATTATTTTCATAGCTCTTTCCTATATTCCCACTGGACCATGATCTTTTTACTTTTTTTGTTAAATTCTTTATTTAGTAGAGCCATTAGACCTTTGCCTATAATGTAAATAAAAAATGTTATTTCAAAAAAGCAATCAACAAATGCCAGGTTGAAAAAAAGTTTTAAAAAAATAACATAACACAGGTCCACATAAAACTCACAATTGATCCCAGAAGAATTGAGGTAACAAGACATAATCTTTCAGGAGCAAGTATGGATAATCGCAGTGACATGGCCATGGTCTGGGCTGCGTGGATGAGGGGCACCTCTCCCTGCTCCTAGTGAGACATGCACAGTAACAGTGGAAGCAAGCAACCAAGGCACCGAATTGCTGTCAATCAGTGCAATCTGGAGGAGTGTGATTATTTATGTGTTGATTCTGTGATTTGGACAAACATTAAAAAAATGATCACTTGTTGGCAATGATAAATGTTAGCATATTTGCAGAGTTAATTTTCAATTTGTTGATGTTATAATTAAAGGAATTGCTAACAAAGGATGCTTTGCCATATAGTATTATGAAAAATTTCATTTTAACCATAAATCTTCACAACTTAAAAATCAACAGTGTCATTTGGTAGGACATATTCTGACACTAATTATAATAAAACTATGAATACATTTATAGGATCCACCAAAGCTATAATGTTTTTGAATAATTTTTTATAGTAAGAAAGCTAAATTCCTTAAACAGTGGTGTATACTGTAAGTATATACAATTTCATATCATCAAAAACTCCCCAAAAGAGAAATTTGAAAGCATTTAGTGTTCTTGATTCCTCTCAGCACAACTAAATTTTCATATTTCTAGTACAAGTTCTTCTTTCCTTGCTCCTTTTAGGCTCTTATCTATAATCACTACCCAACATATGAGGAAAAGTGAAGGGTTTGGGAATATTGTTTGAAAAGCCAGACAAGGTTTGACCTAGTAGTAAAGATGCCCATACCCACACTGGAGTGCATGGGTTCCTGGCTCCTGACACCAACTTCTTGATAATACAGTCCTTGGGAGGCAGTGGTGCAGGCTAAAGTAATTGGGTTTCTGCCAACCGCCTAAAAGGCATGGGTGAGGTTTCCCAATTCTGGCCTCAGCCCCAGCTGACATTTACCAATGGAAGCCATAGACAGCAGATGCTCTCATTGTTTATACCTCCATCTGTCTTTCAAATAAAAGTTATTTTATAACTTTCTAAACCCCTCTAAGAGAGGATGATCATTTGTTTAGTCACATCTTCACTAGCATATAGAAAGACATCTCTTAAGATGGGAGGCTCAGAGTAAGGCACGAGTGAGATAAGAACCAAATGACATAGGGAGCCTGGGAACAGGGCAGAAATTGATGGAAAAAAAATTAAATAAGATGTAAAAAGAGAGAAACCAGCTATAAGAGCAAGAGGCTGGAGAAAGGTAAGGAGAAACTGAAAGTTCTGAGCATGGCTATTAATCTTTAAAAAAAAAAAACAAGGAAAGCAAACAATCTACCTAGGCTCTACTGCAATGTCACACAAATATGAATTCAGCCTTAAAATTATCAACGTATTTTATAGAAATCAAAAGACAACTTCAGGCCCAGCGTCGTGGCCTAGCAGCTAAAGTCCTTGAATGCACCAGGATCCCACATGGGCACCGGTTCTAATCCCGGCAGCTCCACTTCCCATCCAGCTCCCTGCTTGTGGCCTGGGAAAGCACTTGAGGACGGCCCAAAGCCTTGGGACCCTGCACCTATGTGGGAGACCTGGAAGAAGTTCCTGGATCCTGGCTTCAGACTGGCACAGCACCGGCCATTGGAGTTACTTGAGGAGTGACTCATCAGACAGAAGATCTTCCTCTCTGTCTCTCCTCCTCTCTGTATATCTGAGTTTGTAATAAAAATAAATGAATCTTCGTTAAAAAAAAAAAAGACAACTTCTTCCTCAAATAGGCCAAGAGAAAAGGGAATATATAGGATAGAAGAGAGGAAGATCTTAGGAAAAGCAAAAAGCAAGAGAAAGAAATGACTAGGAGAAACTCAAATAGGAATATTAGATGAAATAAAGGATTCCCAGTCAAATTTCAGTCTCAGATAACATTTTCTAATGTAAGTCCAAATATTTCCTTGAATATTTTTAGGCTAAAATGAATTAATGTTGACATCGCCTGAAGCTATTGGCCCAATTTTCGGTTGTCTGAGGACTCTCCATACTGACTTCCAAAGTGGCTGCACTAGTCTACACTCCCCCAACAGTGGAGCAGGGTACCTTTCTCTGCACATCCATACCAGCAATGCTGTGAGTTTTCTGCATGTAAACCATTCTCACTGGAGTTAAGTGGAACCTGAATGTGGTTTTTATTGGCATTTCCTTAATAACCAGGGAGCCTGAACATTTTTTTCATATGTCTGTTAGCCATTTAAATGTCTTCACCCATTTCTTAACAGGGTTGTTTATTTTGTTGTTGTGTTTCTGAAGCTCTTTGTGAATCCTAGATATTAGTTTCCTATTGTTGCCTAGTGTGCAAAGATTTTCTCCCACTCTGCTGGTTGACTCTTCACTTTGCTGATCATTTCTTTGCTTTACAAATGTAGTCCCATTTGTTGATTTTTGGCTCTGACTGTTCTTTTGGTAACTTTTCCAAGAAGTCTTTGCCTGTGTCTGTATCTTCTCTAGGAGTGCTTCCTATGTTTTCCTCTGATAGTTTGATGGTTTCTGAGTACAGTTAGGTCCTCGATCCATTTAGAGCTAATTTTTGTATAAGGTGAAATGTGGAAGTCTTATTTGTTATTTCTACAAGCTGATATCCAATTATCTCAACATTTGTTGAAGAGACAAATGTCTTTTCCTAGGTTATGTACAGTTCATTGTTGAACATTAGTTGGCTATACATGTATGGACTCACTTCTGGGGCTTCTATTCTGTTCTACTGATTTTCTTCTCTGTTTCTGTACCAGTACCAAACTGTTTTGATTACTACTTGAGATGTGGACTTGTGATTCCTCTAGCTTCATTTTTATTCCTAAAGACAGCTTTGGCTATACACGGTCTCATGTCTCCAGATAAATTTTTGTATCATCTTAACTATTTCTGAGAAGAATGTTGGTGGGATTTTGACTGCGATTGCATTCAATCTTATATGTTAATGTCACTAATATAGACATTTTGATGATGTTGATTCTATTAATGCAGAAACATAATAAATTTCTCCATCTTTTAATGTTTTATATTTCTTTTAAAATACTCTATAATTTTCATCACAGATCCCTTTCACATATTTGATAAAGGTATTCCAACATATTAAAGGTTTTTTGTCCACTGTTTTGAATGGGACTGTTCCTACTGTATGACCTATCACTCCCACTCCTTGGAATATATCCAAATGAAGTGAAACCTACATACAAGAAAGCAACCTGTATCCCTATATTCGTAGCAACATATTCTACAATAGCAAACACTTGGAAATAATTCAGATGTTTGCCAAAAGAGGAATTAAAAAAAGTACATTTCCTCCATGAAATACTGCTCAGTCATTAAAAAATAAAATTCTATAATTTGCAACAAAATTGCCCCAAAAGAAGACCATGATTCTCAGTGAAATAAGTCAGTCCCAAAAGGACAAATACCACATATTCTCTCTCTGATACAGAAAACCTTAATGCAAAGTCCAAAACAAATATAATATATATATATATAATGTTTGTTATATATATATAAAACAAGTATATACATATATTCCCATAAACAAACTGTATAATGGAGACTAGAATACTAGAAAATGAAGCACTGCATATGCACCTCTATTCCTGAATAAAAGAAGGACCTCCAGTGACTGTTAAACAGACCTTGACAATTTGATACCAGATTTTCTTCCATTACCTATACCGACAATGTCATGATACATGTAAATAGTAGAATGTTGAAGAAAGACTATACTGTTACAATGACATAGGGGATATAGTGGGACGGAGTAAAGGGAAGGAAATGGGGGAAGCCCTATACATACAAAACAGTATAATGGAAAATAACAGTAATAATTTGTTTAAAAGGCATCAATACTAAGCATAAGTCTCCTTTCTTCAAGGCTCTTTAGCTCTGTTGGTGGGGAATGTATACTTATCTTTGTAAACTGAATTTGGATTCCAAGTCAGTTTTATTCCAACTGAATAAACATCATTTTCTATCTTCTAGCAGACAGGAAGGACTGGGAAATTCCAGACAGTTGACAAATAGGTAAACATAAAAGGATACTTCAGAAAGTCCTCCAAAAAGTATAACTAAAAGTTTATTCTTATACAAACAAAAAAAATTGAAATCCATGAATTTTTTTAATAATGCCTCTCTTCCACTTAACTTTTTGAAATTTCCTTATATCAAACCAGCTTGTTACTAACTAATAATCAATTCTAACCCAGTCACCCAACAACTAAGCACATCTTTTTCCAACCCATGTCTTTTTGATGAAGTCACTGCATTTCCAAATAAGGACGATTAGCCCATTGATTTTTGCTTCCTGTACTACAAAAAGAACAAAAGAGAAAGACTAAAAGTAGCCTTCCTTTTGACATTATGGTCAGAATAATTTCCTCAGCTAACATTCAGCATAAAACGCTGGGTCTTTTAAAAGTGTTTTAAAGGCTTTCACTGAGCTGGTACAAAGGAATATACAGAGTCTAAAATTAAAATGAGAACAGGAGCCCTGAATGGTGAGCAAGTACCAACCCCTGCAGCAAAGGTTTGCCCTGGATCCCGGAGACCAGAGACATATTTAGGAAAATCACATGGAGAACAAGCAAGAAAGATAAACCCTAGCTATCACCCATGGCAAGGAATCCAATGGATGATTCCTGTGTAAAACTGGCATCACAAAGGGCTGAAACTCAGAATAAAACACAGAAGAAGTGCCTCTCTGCAGAAAGGCACAGTGTGCAGCCACCATTACACTTGATGGCGGAAGGAGAAAACCGCATTCTCTCTGCATTCTCACACCCACAGGGGGCGGGGGGTCCTCATGAGGGCTCTGGGCTACACTTACATCAATACTGGGGCTCAAACTCTCAAGTGCTCCCAGGGAGCCTCAGAGAAACTGATGACAGCAATATGCAGTTACCATATATGTAAATATGAATTATATATAATAGTAAGCAAATGAGGCCTGCAGCATAGGAGAATTACATTTATTTGTGTTCATTTGAAGACAGTGATATGACTACAAGTTTCTCAAAGCTCAGTATTATTACTCTATGTCAACTTTATCTTTAAATGAAAACAAATATTTTAGGTATTCTTTGAATGTATTTTGTGGGAAAAAAATTAATCTTAAGTTTAAGTAGAAGGCACAAAACTCTGAGCATTAAATTGAAATGGGAAATATCAGTTTGAACTCAAATTTTTTGTGGTGTTTTCAAAAACACATTTTCCTTAGCTAAGCCCAAAATTGCCTAAAGGCAATAACATTTTGGAAGCAAGAGGCACTGTTTATATGCTGGTTTTGACATCTCCATGCCATTCCACACCAAAGGAAACTGAGCTCTTGGAAGATGTCATGAACTCTATACAAATTTAAAAATGAGGTGAAGCATGAATTCCTAGCAGGGAAGCCCTTACCAATAATTGGGAGGGAAGAGAGGAAATCTAATATTCTTCCAAATGTTAAACAAATTTAACCAGTATTTTAAAACTTTCCCACAAAGGAAACTAGAGCCAGAGAGCTATCCAGGCAAATTCCAGCAAACATCTGAGTGGGAAATAATCCTCAACTATGTCAACTCTTCCAGAGAACAGACAAAAGAAAGTTTCCCAATTGAAATTACAAACCTATAATCCTTTGTGTGCATCCATAATTGCACAGAAAAACAAAGATAGCACGAGAAAAATCTATCACCCAAATTGATCTCAGAAAAGCAAAGGTAAATATCCTAAGGAAAACAGCAGGTCCCTGAATCCCAATAGACATAAAATGATAATTCCTCATGATCAACTCTTTATTGTTAGTCATAAATATTTGCTTTAAAATTAAATAGCAATTAACATAAGTGGTCGTTTTAAAAATGAGATACTTCAATATGTATTCATCTAATTTTTTAAAAGGAAAGCAATCTCTTAGTAAATGAAAAATAGAAGGTCAATAAAAGCATTACCATTCATCACAAAACATGGATGTCTATTTGCCTCTACTCCTGCTTACGTCATCCTAGAGATCTTAATTTGTACTAATGACCTGGGAAACCGTGGAGGATAGGCCAAGGTCTTAGACCCTGCACCCCCGGGGCAGCTAAGTGGGAGAACCTGAACAAGGTCTTGGCTCCCAGCTTCAGATCTTAGTTTGGGGAATGGGCCAGAGGATGGAAGACCTTTTCTCTCTTTCTCTCCCTCTCCCTCCTCTCTCCCTGTAACTCTGACTTTCAAGTAAATAAATGTCTAAACAGAAAAAAAAAAAAATGGGAGCCTGCATTGTGGCCCAGTGAGTTAAACTGCTGACTGCAACCCCAGGATCCAACATCAAGGTGCTTGTTTAAGTCCCATTATTCTTCCTTCTCTCCAGCTCATAGCTAATGTGCCTGGGAAAGCTACAGAAAATGGCCCAAGTGCTTGGGCCCCTGCCATCCACGTGGGAGATCCAGATACCTCCTGATTTCATGCTGGACCAGAACCGATGGTTGCAGCCATTCAGGGAGTGAACCAGTAAATGGAAGATATCTCTCTTTCTTGGAACTTCTTCCTATCCCTTTTTTTTTTCTGGCTTTCAAATAAATAAATCATAAAAATAAATTTAAAGCAAAAAGCTTCATTTACTCAGAGAGACATAAGATATAAAATTTTGTCCAGAAAAAAAAAAATAACATTTTAAATATGCAAGACTTTGCAAAAAACCTAAACAAAAGGACAAATATGTAATTTTCTTGTAGAGAGAGAATGTCACAATGAAATTATTAAAATGGCCTTCACAGTCATATGTGACTTTTCAGATTTCCAAAATATTTTGCAGAAAAACATACAAGAAAACAAAGCAGGTATCTAACACTGATTCTAGGATATATCTGGGAGGGAGCTGGGGAATGGAGTGGATTGGCGACTCAGAAGGCCACTCAGGTCCAGCAGTACCCTCTTGTTTATGCTGAAATGTGGTGGCTCCAGGTATTTGTTTTATTATTTTCCACTAATTTTTACATTTCTGTTTTACTTTTGACTACATGTTTCAAAAAGAGATTTTATAAAATAACATTAGTAAGTAATTTTCCCAAATTCTTCCCTAGTCTGTGATTGTCTAGAAAATTCCAGATAATATTAGCCCATTGGACTAAAACATAGTAGTAGATGAGAAGGCCCTAGATCTTCATCCCATTTTCCAATGCCTAGCACCGTACCTAAGGAGGAAAAATAGGTCCATAAATACACTTCTAACGAGCAAAGCCTTACTAATTCTCTGTAATGGCATGTATCCAAGGTGAAGCCAATTATTCTCACCCTCAGAATTACGCTTTTCATGTCCCTGTACCTCGAAGCCCCGCTGGCATTCCTATTATTTCTTGCCCACTGTCTCCCGGATTTCCTTTCTGCTGAAACGCTTGACTCACCTCCTCATACATGTTTAATGAAGTTGTCAGCAAAACCTGTTCTCACCACTCAGCTTGGATTTCAACCTAGGTCTCATTAGCATATATAATTCTATTTCCAGAAAACACTGTTAATTAAACTGCCCTGTCTGTGAGAGTAGCCCAGCATCAATCTTGACATTTAGTTAATAGACCAAGAGAAATTGGGGGCAGGGGGGGGCGGGGACCCAGTTCTATTCCTGGAACTTGAGGATATGGCAAGGGCACCCAGGCCTGTCCTGGTGGTCCTCCGTGAAGAATTGCTGCAGTAGTCAGAACTGGGGAGATGAGGCTCCAATATTAGCTACAGCGAGAGGAGCCTATCCAAAGCAGACCCAAACTACAAGCTCCTATGCCTACCCTGAGACCTAGAACACTGTGTTAAGGCCACATGCAAAGCCACCATTCCACAGATTATTTCTCCCCAGTAGGTTGCTGCATGGTCTTAAAAACCTATGATGGGATCTGGTGCAATAGCCAGCCAGGATCCCATATGGGCACCAGTTCACGTCCCAGCTACTCCACTTCCCATCCAGCTCTCTGATTGTGACCTGGGAAAGCAGTGGAGAATGGCCCAAAGCCTTAGGACCCTGCAACCACATGGGAGATCCAGAGGAGGCTTCTGATGCCTGGTTTCAAATCAGCTCAGCTCCGACTGTTGCCATCTGAGGAGTGAACCAGCAGATGGAAGATTTTCCTCTCTATCTCTCCTCTCTGTAAATCTGATCTTCTAAAAATAAATAAATATTTAAAGATGTATTTTATTTTTGTTGGAAAGGCAGATACACAGAGAGGAGGAGAGACAGAGAGGAAGCTCCTCCCTCAGATGGTTCATTCCCCAAGTGACCGCAATGGCTGGAGCTGAGCCAATTCGAAGCCAGAAGCTTCTTCCAGGTCTCCCACATGGGTGCAGGGTCCCAAGGCTTTGGGCCATCCTCGATTGTTTTCACAGGACAGAAGCAGGGAGCTGGATGAGAAGCAGGGCTGCCAGGATTAGAACCATTATCCCAGTGCATGCAAGGCAAGGACTTTAGCCACTAGGTCATCATCCTGGGCCCCCTGGGCAATCTTGATAGAGCAGCACCAGACAGCTTGGAGATTTTCATATGAAATTAAGGGCCTGGGCCAGATAAAGCTGGTGTCCAGCCACCATCAGGCAGTCCATGAGCCCACCTGAAGCCCCCAGGGCTTCTACTGCCCATCCTCCCCACCAACCCCAGGCTCCAGGACCTGACAAGGGCCCTAATTCTCCTAGGAAGAGACACAAATTTCCCTCTGAACATGATTATGTGAATCTAGGTACACTTCATAGATTTCTAACTCCTGGATCTCCACTGCACCCCAAAGCCATTTTTGCCAGAATCCTAAGGTTAAGGAAACACTTGACTCTAAAAACCTGCCCTTTTCTGAGCAACACCTGCAGCTGATAGCCCAAGCATGAGGAAGTCAGTCACTCTATCTGGGCATCAGGCTGCCTCCTGGACCCGGCCTCCAGGACTCGGGAGCTCTATGGCTTGGAGCACATCATGCGCTTCCCTCCCCCCCCCTCCTCATTTGCAAAATGGGCACCAACTGGTCCTTCCTTGGCTGTCGTTGAGGGGAATGGTTAATGGTAGGACACAGATAGATAAGGGTAGAATATGCTTACCCTAGATACAACATTTTTGCAGAAGGACTTCTTTAAGCTGAAGGATAACTGAGAAGACATAGATACAAGAAACGCCCTCTGTCCTCCTCCTTGCTAAAAGCAAGTCAGAAACTTTGAAAAGTGTCTTTTCCCCCACCACACCCCCTCATCGGGGAGAACAAGGTTAATGACCACAGAGAACTTTAGATCCCTCATCACCCTGTAGGTGGCAGCAGAGGCACCTAACAATCCTTAATCAAGAGGCTGCTCTTGCACAGTTCTAAGAACCATCACAAACCCTCCTGCTCAAGACTGTCAGCAAGGGTCCTCTTCATCGACCATGAGTTTCCCCTCCTGTAGTTTCTTCTCCCAAAGACTCAAAGTCTTTTACCTTTGTCCATCACATCTCTAAAGTTTGTTCCCTTGCCAAGATATTATGCAAATTCAGGTCCTCATCAAAATTTGGAGTTACTCCTTTCTGGGTATTCCTCATGTTACATGTTAATAAACTTTTGCTATTTTTTTTTCTTTAAATTGTCTTTTGCTACAGAAAACCAGCCAAGAACTTAGGAGAGGAGGGGGAAAAAGTCACTTTTCCTTCCCAGAGGTTGCACCGGCAGGGAGTGCTCAGGAAGCAGTTACGTTAATGCCATCATTACTACTCCATCCCCCTTTCACACTCCTCCCACCTCGGTCACTCACACGGAAACACACTCACCCCATTTTCCAATAAGTGTTCCTTAGGCTCTGACTATGCCATCAGAATGTCCGGGTTCTAATCTCAACTGGATTGAATGGAGGTACAACCTTAAGGAAGCCACTCACTTAACCTGGAGTAATAATGGTTTCCACCCCATGAGAGCCTCATCCAGCCACTTAGCAGAACTGGCCAGTGCAGTGCTCAGCGAGCAGCCGAGCTAATGATTGCCTTCTCGGTTCCTCGACTCAAATTCCTACTAGCCCTATGCTGGTCATCTTCACCATGATTTGGAAAGAGATTTGCAACTTATAGAATTAAATAATATAAATAAAAGAAGCCTTTGGCACAGCAGTTAAGACATAGTGTGGCACACCACATGCCTGCTTAGGGTTCTGGCTGCTCTTGTTCCAATCCCGTCTCCTGCTCACGCACACCCCAGGAGGCAGCAGATGATGCCTAAAGAACCCAGCCCTCTCACTTTGCAGGAAGACCTGAATGCAGTTCCGTGCTCCTAGCTCTGGCCTGGCCCATCCTAACTGTGGTGAGTGCTTGGGAAATGAACCAGCAGATGGAATATCTCTCTCCATCTGTCTCCCTGCCTCTGTCTCTGCCTTTCAATTAATGAAAATGAATTAATTTTTTAAATACATTAGATTAAAAGTTGCATTCAAACTAAATATGTACACAGGAAAGAAGGCTGGAAGGTAGGTAAGCAAAAATTGCTAATAGATACAACCCTAATAATAGGCTATTAACCAAGACAAATTTCCAATAGGTCCCCAAGTATTGCAAATATGTTTTTACACTGGGACTCCTCTCACTCTTCAGTGCCTTTCTTCACCATCCACATCCTAATAACTGCTCCTGCCTCCTGCCAGGAGTCTGGCACATGCTTTGAACTCAGAGGCCAAAAAGAGTGTTTCTCCTCATAATCATAAAAGAATCATAAAAGATAAGAACATTATTAAGCACTTATTTCCTTGATGCCACTCTCTATGTAATTTTTTTGGCAGTGGTTCGCTCTTCTCTTAATTTGGCAATTTAACACTTCTAATTAAAGACACTTTCGTAACCCAGAATTACTATGAGTTTAATTTGTAAATCCTCCCAAGGGACATGTAAGGATATTGCCAGGACTCACTTTGCAAGGATACCCCTATGCCTTGTGGGAAATAGGATAGGAAAGGCGAGTTGGAGCCTATTCAGAGCAGGCTGATCTAGCAGAGGAACAGTAAAGATGTATTTATTCATTTACTTACTTGTGATAGACAAAGGGAGAAGAAAGAGAGCATGGGTGGGGGTTTTAACCACTGATGTACTCCCAAATCACCATCTCTGCCAGTTGTGGGCCAGGCTGAAGCCAGGAGGCAGCACCTGCGGGCTGGTGGCAGGGTTCATGCAGCTGCACTATCAAGCGCTGCCTTCACAGGCACAGTAACAGGAAACTGGGTCAGAAACAGAACAGCTGGGACTCCAAAGGGCACTCCCTCTGAGAGGAAATGCTGTGACTTAACCAGCTAAACCACAACGCTGGCCACACAATGGTGATTCTTTTCCTTCATGCTAATCCCTTATATTCATAACAGACTAATTGGGGAATATATCTTACTAACTCCCTATCACACATACACACACATGCACACACACAAATGTCTCTTACTCCACAGTGGTTAATTTGATCAACACAACATATCAGGACCTACTCTATGCTGTCCACCTAGTCTGCACTTAAAAAAAAATCCATTGAATAAATGAGAAAATGTAAACAGTGGGTTTTGTTTTTGTTTTTTGGGTTTTTTTTTTTTGTAATTTCTTTTTTTTTTTTTTTCCACAGTCAAGGGCTACAGGAAAGTGGATAAGACCCACACTCTGTTCTGGTGCTCAGAATCACCAGCGGTTGATGTGAACTGCTTCAACCTGGTCTACCCCCAACCTGTGCCAAATGTATGCTGGTGGGTACCTTTCCAGGCCTGGTCTGGGTTGCTCCCTATCATGGTTCTTGCACTCACCTGCAGAGACTGTGTCCTGCCAGAGGAGTTGTCCAGGCTCCTCCATCAGAACCTCTCCCAAAGCCAGATTTTGCGCATACTGGTGGGTCATGAGCCTGCCCTACTCAGTTCACCTCCTGTCCTAGCAGGAACAGTGGCCTTTCCTGACTGACCTTCAACCCATTCTGGTTCTTACTGTTAGATGTTTCAGCCCAGCCAAGGCTCATCCATACCCAGACACGGCTCACTCATGGCTCAATAGGGGCAGAGACCTAGCCTCGTCCATCCTACATCTACCCTGGTCCTCCAAAGCACCAGATGGTGCTGGAGTCTAGCCCGGCCTGGTGCATCCAATCCCAGTCCACACTTATGCCAAGGGAGACTTCAGCCATGTCCAGACCAGAACACAGCTTCCATTCCAGCCCCCCAGCACCTGCTTCCTTCCTCTGTACTCTGAGATTGCACCCTCACCTTCATGGCACTTTGAATCTTGCTTGCTTGCTCATTGCAGCATTAATCCCAGCTAGTCCTCAATGGGCCATAGCCACCAAGGGAACCTGCAACACAGCTGCAGGTAATCCCTGTGCATCTGCGCTCTACAGCACAGTGGGCAGTGTGAAATTTGAACTCCTGCATAGTCCAGGCTTCAATAGCTGTCAGACCTGACACATTATTTTGGAGCCTCTGCTGCCTCACATTCAGGTTCTCAGGCAACTAGGTTTAAGAATGAGAATAGAGAGAATGACCCGCAATGAAACCAAGGGCCAAGAAATCTGAATCCAGTACAACCAAATGTGCTTCCATGTGTCATTCCATTTCAGAATGAGATAAGGCCCATTTACAAATTAAAAGTAATTCAACCTGTAGACCTTCCTCTACACATCCAACACCTAACCTCAGGCCTTTCACTGCTGGGTACTGCATGTGTTGGGTAAATGAATGGATGGATGAGAGAGTGCATCAATGCAGATTCCTTTAGAAGAGCCCAGGTAGCGCTCCTTCGTGTAACTCAGTTCTGTTTTAGAACAAGGTTCTTCTCTCAGACACTGACAATGGTAACCACCGGCCCTAGCAAGGGCTTTATTCTTTCTGTCATTATCATTCCTTCTTTAGATGGTCCTTGGGCTTGTTTCACTAGTGTTTTTCTAACTTCTTAAATTAAAAGCTAAGTTTGTTCTGTCTTTCTTCTTCCGTAAGAAATGGGAAATATCCTTTTCAGTTTCCAATTTATTATAGTGTGAATGGTGAATTGAGTGACCTTTAGAACTTACAGACATTTTCTTTGCAGCCTAGAACAAGGTCAAGTATATGTGTGTGTGTTATCTACTTAGTGAATCAGTTTGAATATCACCAAAGCATACTGTTATTAATTAAGTTCACCATATCTATGTAGCTTCCATTTACTTATCATCTAAAGAAGGACATGACAAAAACAAAACCCAAAATCAACTGAAAGGATTATTATATGTAGAAGTATTTTAAAGGGCAGGAAGAAGAGAGAGAAAGACAGATCCCTCATTCACTGACTCACTCCCCAAAAACCTGCAACAGGCATGGTTGGACTAGGCCTGGAACTCAACCTGAATCTCCTATGTGATTAGCAGGGACAGAAGGCTTGAAGCACCACCTGCTGCCTTCCGCATGGGCATCAGCAATAAGATTGAATCGAGCAAAGCCAGAACTCAAAAAACTCCAACATGGATGAAACGCAGACACAGTGTCTTAATTGTTGCACGAAATGCCCACTACCAAAAGCACAAGTAACAAATAGAATCAATCCCAATAATCCAAAACAACTCAAAACTCTATTTGAAATAAACATAGCAATTCCGAATGCTTTCATACTAAGTTACACCAAACTTCAAGCAGATAATTCCTGTCTTATACACACTTTCCCAAAACGGGAAATGTGGCACAACAGTGATCATAAATTTGAACAGGAATAATTTGACAAAAAAAATTATAGTTCCATCTCACTTATGAATCTAAATGCAGAAACTTTCCATAAATAAATTGCAAACTACATTTCAGTAGCGCTTTCAAAAATATTACTCTCAAAATGAGGTACATTTTATTTCCCGGGTCCAAAGATAATTCAACATTAAGAAATCCTTCAAAGAAATTCAGTATACCAACAGGCTATCAAATGGTGTAGTATTAGCGTAGGAATAAACACATAAATCAATGGCACAGGAAAGAAAGTCTTGAAACGAACTTGGGTCTACCTAAAAATTCACTATCTGATGGACACACGCCACAATTGCTGCCCGGCGCCTATGAAGCCTGTTAATCAAGCAGGGACATCCTACAGAGCCAGCCGCAGGGCCCGCCACCTGCACAGTCACTGCGCACCCGGGTTCCAGAGGGTGCCACACCCAGTGCACTGAGTCTTTGTACTGGAATATTGAAGAATCTTTGGAACTAAGGATTCTGCATTTTCATTTTGTGCTGCCCCCTGCACATGACACAGCTGGCCTACCCTGTGTCCACCCACGGTGGGGACCAGTGGACTCACAGGAACCCCATTCCACTTGCCAGAGAGCAGTTTAAAGTGGATTTTTTTTCCCCCTGGTGAAGCATGAGAAGGCTGAGGGAAGCCTCTAGGGAAGATCTTTATTCTCAAAGAAACACCAGAAAGTGTTCTCTCTGGCCCTGTGGAGGCCGTAACCTCTGGACGTGGTTTCTGGGACTGTCATACAAGCTGCCCCCAGTGATAGCCAGCACCCATTGACAGTGGGCAAATGCAATGTGGCTGTGTCCCCTACCCCCTGTCCTGGAGGTGGGTCCTAACAGCAACAGATTGTTAATTCCATCCTCAGCCACTCCCCCCGCCCCTTAGGTATTTGATCCTGCCCACCTGTGATTCACCTATCATCTGAGAGGGGACAGTATTGCATTGTGTGTAACCACACCCCTCACAAGCCCCTTTAAAAGGCCAGTGAAGCAGGTGCTTCCGCTGCTCTGGCACTTCGACTCTTGGCTGACCCAGGACAGGTAATCCCCTGAGAGCATGCTCCCTGTGTACTGCTTAGGTGGAACAATGGATATAGCAATGTTATTTCTGGTTTGTGTACTATCAGGAGTTTCAGGAGAGGTGAGGCCTAGCAGTGATGGAATGTGGGCAGAGATGCCAGGGAAAGGGAATGTCTGCAGCTTTGTAAGTGTGTCCAGGTTATTCGTTGCACAGCTCTTAGGATAACTTATATTGTTGGGGAAGCTGGGACATAGGTTTTCAGCTTAACAGATGAACTTAAGGGTAATGACCATTTGTTCCTCTTGGGATTATATTTGACTGAATTGTTCGGTCAGATTATGTTTGGTTGGATTGCCAGATGGACTTGTGATTTGCTATTTTTAATGTGTTCTACTATCGCCAAGCTTGGTTAATAAACACTCCTTAATAAAACTTAGACATGTCTGGTGTGATCACCCTGTAACACAGGAAAAGACCCCAGATCTCCTGCAATAGTGCCAGGAGGGGGATCCAAAGAAGGAAAGAGAAAAACACGGTGGAAATTGTATTATTTATACCCCATCTCAGGGGAGTTACTCAAGACAAAAAAAAAAAATCATTCACAACAGCACCTGGCCCAGAATCAAAGGACATCAGAAGGGTGGGACTGGTTAACTTCCTCCTCCCATTCTGATAATAAGTGGAGTACCATCTCTGTGACAATGACCCAGAGATGAGATTAGGTGGGCCAAGTCTCCTTGCTTTTGTTAAGACAACAATGCTGAGGCAATGAATTGATATGCCTAATTCTGCCCCTTTGTCCTCCCTCAAAAGGAGACCAGCTCTTGAAAAGTTAAGAAATGAGCAGAAACTTGATTTTGAGGAATGTCACCAGGAAGCAGAAACCCTAGCTGCCTCCTAGCCCCGCATCTGACTCCTCACACACTCCCACCTGTCTGAACTCAGCCATAGTTTTCACTAGCGTCCGTATTCCAGCTTCACAGGCCGTGAGAGATGACGGAAAGAAATCCATCGTCCTGTATCAGACTGATATCTGTGTACTTAATCTCCAATATTTTCAATTAAATCATGAGAAAATAATTATGCAAACTGTAATTTCACCATCCATGGGGAAATGATCCGTTTATTAGCCTTGAGAGGTTTGTGCCAGGGCATCTAAAAGCTTTAGATAAGGAGCTAATTTAATTTTGGTTCCCCTTCTGCTGAGATATCATACTCTGGGGCAATACCTAGAAAACAGGGAAAACATGGGTAGTCTCTAGGTCAAGAATATTAACATGACTATTAATAACTAGGAATGTGCTTTCAGAAGGCTTCCACTCCTTCCAAAGCTTCCCAGGTCGTCTTTCACGTACTCTGATTTATTCTTTTATTCTTTTTTTTTTTTTATTGGAAAGTCAAATATACAGAGAGGAGGAGAGACAGAGAAGAAGATCTCCAGTCCGATGATTCATTCCCCAAGTGAACGCAAAGGCCGGTGCTATGCCAATCAGAAGCAAGGAGCCAGGAACTTCTTCCAGGTCTCCTGCATGGGTGCAGGGTCCCAGGGCTTTGGGCCGTCCTCAAGTGCTTTCCCAGGCCACAAGCAGGGAGCTAGATGGGAAGTGGAGGCACTGGGATTAGAACCGGTGCCCATGTGGGATCCTGGTGCATTCTAGGCAAGGACTTTAGCTGCTAGGCCACGCCATCAGGCCCATATTCTTAAAGATAATATAAATAAAGCAAATGTTCTACAAAAAAATGCTAACAGTCTAATTTTCATTTGTACATATTGCCAAATTTATTGCAGCACAAGCTATAGAATTTTATTGTCCAGAGAAGTCGTTCTGTGACAAATTACTCAAACACTGGTCTCAGCTTCCTTAAGACTGACGTCCTCTAGGTTCAGATTTCATTGTCCACTGACCCACTGTAACCTCATAACTCTGTTTTCTACCAACCCACTGTAACCTCATAACCCTGTTCTCCACCAACCTACTGTAACCTCGCAACCCTGTTCCCACCAATTCTCTGTAAAGTCATGGCAACGTATCTGACAGCCTAATCCACCAATCCCTTACAGCCCCTCCCCCTAGTGCCCACTTACCACCACATCTACCAATCCCCCACGGCCCACCCATGGCCCTATCCACCAATCCCACATGGCCTCATGTCACCTGCTCCCTGGACATAAAAGCATGATCCCAAGTGTGTCCCTCCCTTTTTTTGCTCTCTCTGTTTCTTCCCTTGGAGCCCCCTCCTGTCACTATGGCAGGAGGTCTCACTCTCTCTCCCTCTCTCTCTGCCTCTCTCCCTTCCTGCAGCCATCTTCCTCTGCCATGCTTTCTCTCCCTTCCCCATGGCTGCCCTCCCACTGGAATAAAGACCTCCTATATGACTGGCTGTGTCTGGCTTATTGGGTTAATGACAAAAATTCCTAACACATTCCACAGAGCTCACTTGGTTAAGAGGTGAAAAGACCAAGGTACAAGATGGATCACTGAATTGGTGACACTCACACAGCTGACTGGCAGCAGCACAGAGACCAGAACCGAGGTCTGCTGCTTAACTCAGCACTCTCTCCCCCTCCCTACCTGCTTACTGTCAAATGTATTTATTCTTTTAAAAACTCACATTTTAAATTTAAAACTAAACAATATATTTTGAATATATTCATCCATATTCAAGCTGAAGCTTTCTTAAATTCATGGTTTGTCCAAGAGGCAGAGAAACAGGCCTGCAGGAAATGCGCCCACTTACTGATTCAGCTTCCAGACGCTAAGCCTGAGCCAGATCAGAAATACTGTATAGAGCAACTCCAACTGCGTCCCAAGACTGAGCCCTGCCAGCCTGGACCCAGTACCACCTTAAAGACCTTCTTACCCAGGTCTACCGCAAATCCCCTAGGTCTTGGTCTGCTTAAGCCCCACCTGCCTAAGCTTCCTGACCTTTAGGCTTCAACCACGCTCTCCACCAATCCCTGAACTTTATGACCCCCATACCTGAGGGCCCTGCTCCACCAACCCAGAGTCATTTATCCCTGGTCTCCACCTACAGACACGTCTGCCAATCCCTGACACCACACCCCCCACACCCACCTTGAAGCTATAAAGATGCCTCTTGATTTAATTCCCTCCTCTCTTTCTCTACTTTGCTCTTCTGTCTACCCCTGTTCCCGCTTTCCCTCTGACCTGCGGCTACTTCCCCCACCACAATTAAGGACCTCTCCTGTGGCCCACTTGCTGGGTCTGGTGTGTTGGGAGTGTGGAAAAAAAGCTAACAGATACAGTCCAGGTCTTCCATGTGGGTGGCAGGGACCCCACAAACAGAGCCATCCCCACGGCTTCCCAGGGCTGTGCTGGCAGGGATTAAAACCAGGAGTCAGTGCCAGAATTGAACCTAGGGGCTCCAGTATGGGACTTTAGTGTCTTAACCATGGTCCAAACACCCACCCTTCAACCCCAAGTCTCTTTTTTCCCACCCTCACGTTCATAAATCCTTGTAATAAACGCTTGCTACGCGTGTATTCCCACCAACATTTAGTGTTTTCTGGGTGGATTTCTTGTTCTTTACAATTCTTTACAGCTCACTGCTTCTCTCTATTCTATTTATGTACTGTAAGTGGAAAAGATAAAACCTGACCTCTTTTCTTATCCCCTGGGCTCCTCTTCTTTATTACACTGAAGGCAAAAATATTAAACCAAAAAAAGATTTCTGCTTCTAACCTCTTCTCCTGCAGCTAGCAATGAGGCCAGATTTCTTTTCACAGGATTTGATTTATTCCTTCATAATAGAATAAAAATTAACATCTCGGAAACAGTGCATATAGCCAGAGGTAATTCACTGACTAATGAATGAGATATTGCATAACAAAGCAGCTAATTGGCTGTTCTCCATGTGAAAGGCAAGGGCCCCTTCACAATGTTTTCCTTCCTTTCATTCTTACCAATTTTGTCCTTGTGTAGTTATGACCACACAGTCCTCTTTTAGGAACCTGGCCTTTGGCTCATCCCACCCTTGCCCTTCCAAGTGAACCACGCCCACCCACACTAGACTTGGCTGGGACTGAATTAAAAAGTCACTGCACAGCAATGCAGGCCACTGCCTCCAAGACCCTTCTGGGCCCTTCCAGCTGCCAGCTCCACCAGGTCTGCCTCTCAGGTTTGCATCCCTCCACACTTTGAGTTTAGAGTGTGCGTCACGCCCCCACGCTTTGTCAGTCACCTGCAGCCCACTCGGTTTCTATGTTCTAATCGCCTGAGCTCAGCAGCCCTCTAGCATACAACTCCAGCACTTTCCTGTTGCTGGCCCAGCGCCCCTGCAGACGAGTAGTATCCTCCCCAGGCCACAGAGAACCATTCCCGGGGTGGAGGGGCACAGCCTCTGGTAGGCTCCACCTGGCATGAAGTGAACCGTCACTGGCCTTCACAGGCACTCTCATCAGCAGCCCTCACATCCGTGCCTCGTTAACTTCTGGCGCTCCGGCCTCGTTCCCACTGCGCCTTTCCTCCTAGCGGCCACACCTGCTCTGAGGACACCCTTGTTAGCTTTTATAAGGAACCAAGTTCTTACATGCAGCTGATTTCCCGTAGCCAAGGTCTCTTGTCAGCATAAGTTTGCCGCCATTAATACCAGACATAGTGAGGTACCTAGGATTCCAGCAGGGCAAGGACAGAAAGCGACAGGAGAGAGAAGGGAAATGTTTCCTGCTATGGCGGCAGGAGGGGGCTGCAAGGGAATGGGGAACGACCAGGGGCACAGCCCAGGGGGGCTGCAGCCTGCGCCAGGTGGGAGAGGAGGAAGAAAGGGAGGAAGAGGAAGTGGATGGGAGGGTGACGTGCAGGATTGGTGGATGGGATTGTTGGAGCCGCAGGGGATTGGTGGATGGGCGGAAATGGGGGGGAGGCGGCCACGAGGGATTGGTGGGTGGGGTTGTCGGGAGAGGGCGACGCGAGATTACAGTGGATTGGTTGGGGGGCAGGCCGATGGGGTACAGCAGATTGGTAGACAACAACATTAGAATCTTAAAGAAGCGACCTAGGGAAGCAGATATTTAAAATAGTGCCGAGTCCAAAATGTCGGGAAACCTTCAGGGTCGATGTTCAAGGCACTCCTCACCACCGTTGCCTTCTGCTGGGTGGAAGGTGGGGTTTGCCTGCCCCCCACACTCCATGTCTTCTTCTGGTCGCTTCCCCCATGCAGACCTTCTGGTCAGCATTTCCTGACTACTCGCTGTCATTTATCAGAGATACTAGAGAGCTGGATCGGTAGCAACAGCCATCACCCACAACGTTTCTCTGTCGGATTTACAGTCAAAAGCTCTCTCTGGCCCAACTAGTTCGCTCCAATTTATTGGCCCATCTCCCACTGATATGGGATAAGACAGGAAGCTAGATAAAGGCTGAAAGCCACACCTCCCCCACCTTGGATAATTCTGTTGTCCCATCTGTCCATCAAATAGCCCCGAGCCCAGGTGCACCTCCCTTCACCTGGGTCTTCCAGACCTGTGTCTCCTTCTTCTCCCCTTATTCTAATTTGTTGGTTCAATGCCCTAACATCAAATTCCCTAGGTACCGTTTTTAAGAGCATGATGATACTTTCCACCCTACTCTTCCTCCTCCTTATTTTTCTTTCAACGTTTATACAATTACAAACTTTCGATGTACTTTATAATCATGTGGTCACTGCGATTTTTGGGGAATTAACCTGCTCTTGTCACAGTTACCCTGCAGATGTTCATTCTGCCGGAGAAAACCAGGAGTGGGTGAAGAGTCTCCTGTCACTCTTTTCTTCTTCTGGTAATTTCCAAGGAGTGAAAGGCAAACGTTGGTCCCCAGTCCTCATCTCACCCGGGGTGGCACCCCACACAGGCGCCCCTTCCCATGACCTTTCTCTTCCCTAACTCCCTACTCTAGGAGTCAACCTTCCTCACTGTCCTCCTTAGTGAGGCCCAGGTTACTCATCTCACATCAGGACTTCCAATACATCAGGATGCTGAGACTGCTAAACAGAGAAGACCTTGAGCGTTAGCAGGAAAATAGCATTAAAACGTAACTGGCTTTGTATAAAAAAAAAATTGCATAGTCTTTATTTTTGATGAGTTTTTCATAGTTAATTAGGATGTGAAGGGTCAAGGGCTAGAGAAAAGTGGGTGAGACCATTTTTTCCACATTCTCTTTATTCCTTCCTGTATCTGAGGAAAAGGGGGAGATAAAGGGAGAAGCCACACCCAGCCTCCCAACCATCCCAGGGTCTTTCATAACATGCCCTGTTAATGACCACTTTTTGAAGACTGCTTGTATGCATGGGCTCTGCCAGATCTGTGCAGCCCACACCTGTTTCTGATTCCATAGCTTCTGGCTTGACTTGAACACTTCATGAGCATCTAGAAGCCCATGTGCCCAAAGCCCATTTGTGCATCTCTCTACTTGCTTAGTCATTCATGCTGTCTCCCCATTTCAACTACAGGCAACTGCCATTCTGTCTTCCTCAGGTCAAAAACTTAGCGTCGTCCCGGATACGAGGACTTCTTTTGAACAAACTTCTATCTGATTGGTTGGCAACCCCAGTCAGCTCCCTCCTTGCTGGTCTCCTCTACCCAGGAGAGCAAAGGAAAACATCATCCCTTAACGGACACTCAACTTATTCTGGCCCCTGATGACACTTGAATGATGATAAGATGAAACCAATTTGTAGTGGTCCCCAGCACACTGGAATCACTTGGCAACAGGGGTGGGAGTCCGATGTCCTTTAGAAACTGCTGGCACCTGTCTCCCTCCTCCAAGGGGCCTGACTTAGTTGGTCTAAGTCCACTCTCAGATGCGTAAAAGCCAACCCAGCCCTCACCCAGGTGAGCAAATGTGTTAAGGCTTCAAAGAAGGGAAGAAAGGCAGAAGGAAAAGAGGAGGGAAGAAGAAAATCAAGTGTTAAATTACAGCAAGTTAAGCTACTGCCGGGAATGCCAACATGTGGCATGTTGGAATGCCTAGTTTAAGCTGCTCCTGACCCAGCTTCAGTTGATATATCCCGAGGCGCAGCTCAGCGATCAGGTCCCTGCACCCAACAGGAGGGACCTGGGTGGACTACCCAGCTTCTGGCTTAGACCTAGCATTGGCTGTTGACTGAACCAGGGAATGAATAGGAGAGATCTGTTTCTCTCTATGTGTCTCTCTGCCATTTGAAGTTGTGAAAATAAGATATTTTGCTTAAAAAAAGAATTTAAGGAACTGCTGAAACTCCTTGGTGTCATCGGTGTTTAAATGTCAGGTTTTGGTGTGCACTCAAATCAATATTCTAAATATTAAAATACAATAATTTGAAATGGGTAGATATTTAAGCAGACCCTGGTCTGCTTACCCTTCTCCACCTTTACTTTTAAAATCTTTGATTTTTCATTTTGCTAAAGCATTTTTACTCATTTTCAACATTGATCACTCACTGAGACAGTGGTCTGTTGCCTGCAACTTGGCCGGATGACCAGACCTCAGGCTAAAGTTCTCACTGTGTTTTGTTTTCACGCAGTGACTTTTTTTTTTCTGTTTTAAAAGAAATGAGCCATCAAACTCATTTCCATTTTTGACAGGGTTGAAGGAATCCAATGATTTAATAGGGTCAGTTTTGCTAACCTGATTTTCTTTTTAAACTTGGTAACCTTTTTTTTTTCTTCCAAGTGAATTCGCACTGCAATATTTTCATGGGGAATGACCAGTGACCACTTTCAATGGTAAGTGAACAGAGAAAAACAAAGGAAGGTGAAGGGCCTTACCACGAACACTCTGTGGTAGTGGGTGAGAGGAAGGAGGGAGGAGGGCCAGGGTTTGGGGTGGAGCCCTGAACCGTCCCTGCCTTGAACAAGTCAGGAAAAGAGCCAACAGCTGGGGGAATGTGTGGGGACCCCCCCACCATCACTTCAGAATCCAAGCTGTCTCTTCCACAGCCTGATTTCTGCTTTCCTCTGACCAAAATTTCTATTTCTACCTGTTCACTGGGATAAAAGGCATTCAAGGTTAATCCAAAAAAAATAGGTTGAGTTGCCTCCTGTTCCGATTAAATCCTTCCTGTGCAATTATTGCATGGATGCGCGAGGCTGTGCCCCTCTGAAACCCAGAGATTGTCTCCTGAAGACGTGTCAGCTAGAAGCCGTGTACATCACTGAAAATAACTCATGTCAAAAATGCAGAAACAAAAACAAACTCCTTTAGATGGAAAGGCATAAACTAAGTGTTTTATGACTTATTTTTGTCCCCACTTAACCACTCATGAACTCTGAGCTGGAATTATGACTGTACTTCCCAAATGATTTTAAGCAAATGAAAAAACGCTTGTCACCCTGTGGCAACCAATGTCCCAAAATATTTTCTATAGTCACAGTTTCATGTCTGAACATTCACCTCTGAATCTGCGGACAGCAATACTTGTTTTAAAATCATTTCTAATTTGACTTGTCCAACATGTAATTTTTCTATTTTTGAGCAATGTCTAAAAAAAAAAATCCTAACAGGCCCTTCTCTTCAGTGCTGACACATAAAGGACCTTCTATGTAGCTTCTCTCCTGGGATGGCCCCAGGCCCATTCTAAGCTCACTCCTCCAAACAAGGCAATGGTGAGTCGTGCTGGAAACCTAAATCTGGCAGTGGTTGTAGCTCAGTGATTTTCCAGGTCAACAAAAGGAAGACACCAAAGCCAAGGCAGAGCTCCCTGAGCCGCTCAGGTACGCCAAGTGCACAGAGGTTCCTGGGAGACGTCTGCCACCTAGTGGAACATCTTAGCTACTGACAGCACTTTATAGTAGCTAGAGACCCCAGGTCTTTACCAGCCAGTAGCATTTTGCAAGAAAACGGATGCAACTGGAGACCATTATGTTTAAGGAAATAAGCCAGTCCCCAAAATACAGATGTCATATGTTTTCTCTGATGTGTGGAAGTTAGATTACATTACATTACATTACATTGGTACTTCTACTTTTCACTTGTTAAGCATTATGCATTAAAGCTATGATTATAAAGTAATTTAAAAGTGCATTGTTGCAAAAATGAAAGGAAAACAAAGGAAAGAGATAACTGAGGGAGAGATGGACGAATGTTTATCATCTTAGAATTGTGCCTTTGAAATGACATTTGTTTTATTTGTATTATTAAAGGTCTAAAAAGAAACTATGCTATTGCAAAAATTAGAAAATAAAAAACAAAGGAGATAGAGTGGGAAGAACTTAAAACCATATATATGAAATACCTATAATCTGTTCTCTTTATCTAAGTTAATTACTTAGAAAAGTAAATCTTAAAAAAAAGAAGCACTTCAACACATGTGCCTAGAACATCACATGGACTAATTTTAAAAATTTTAAAAAGTGCTTTTACAAAATGGTGCTTCTGGTCATGGGTCCTCGCTTCCACTGGGGACACAGTGGACTCACAGGGGATTGTGCAACATCAACCAACATCAAACTTGAGTCCCCAAATTCCCCCTTCCAGAAGTGGGAATTATAGATCTTGTACGAAGTGTTCTCTCCTGGAAAGCCTGAAGGGTTTCATGCACAGTGGTCATCAGTGTGTATTGTGTGCTCTTTCTTAATTGAAGAAACTTTGAAATGTTGATGGAAAACAGAATTTAAAAATAAGTTTATGGTACTGCAACAAACTTTGAAGTCCATGCATAACTTTTCTGGCAATGTGCATTGCTCCCCAAACTTTTTGAAGAACTGAAGAGACGCAGATTGAGAAGCATGGTCAGCTGTCATCGTAAGTGTTACTAGAAATGCCCGGTGGGTTCTTTCCTCAGATCAGCATAGAAATAAAAAGCCGGGAATCTGTTGCAGACAGAAAAGTTTATCTGTGAAGGGACCAGGTGAGCAGGGAAGGGAGGGAAGGGGAAAGCACTTCCGGAAAGGAAGCCGGGAGGTGGGGTGCCTCTCGAAAGGGGAGGGAGAGAGACACCAAAGGTTTGAGGAAGGGTCTTAGGACTTTAAGCATTCCCTGACCTGTCCTTGTTGGGCAGGGAACCTGCAGGTAAGATGTTCCCCATTGTGATCTCTTCATCAGTTAGAAAATGGGAAGGCAATGCTTGTGTCGCCCGCCTGAAGGTGTGGCGAAGACCTCAGCAAGCCTGGATGGTCTCAGTAAGGACTAAAGTCATATTCTAGAAATTTCTGTGAGAACAGTTTCATCTGTTCAGACACATGCAATTGCCTCAGCTTATGATGGTTTTTGGAAAATGATTGTTGTGAGCAGAAAAAGTTAGCAACTGGGAACCCAGACAAGACCAGAGAAGACCAGTCTGCTGTCTGCATGTCTTTTTTTTACTTCATTGATCACTTCCTGCTTGCTTTACTAATAAGGTGGTGGTTTTCCATGGACATTTGAAGTGTCACACTCATGTGCCCTGTTCTGCCCCTTTCTATCCTGTCTTGCTCTTCAGAGTTGTCAGCGGTTTTTATATTTTCTTCCAGAATCTTCAAGTAACCTAGCAGAGGCCCCTATTTCCAAATCTGTTGGTGGTGGTCGGCCTTAAGACGCCAACAGTAAGGCAAGGATTCAAGGACAACTTGGGGAAGCTGAGGGGAAGGCAGTCAGTAAGGGGCTACAGCGCTTTGATTGTCTGGAACCAAGAGCTTGTGTGCAAACACGGCCAGTGTAAGATGGAGTCAGAGTCACTGGCTGCAATTTGCTGCTGTCCTGTGGGCAGTGAGTTCCCACATCCAGACAACTTCAATGCAAAGAAACACAGATGCTGACTGCTAGACCCAGGGCTGCTGCGCACTGCCACAGTCAAGGCCAGGTGTGTGGGGCTACACATACCCTCCGACACAACCGGTGTTCATCCCATTGCTGGAAACCTTTGTAACCTTAGGTGCACACTAACATCTCGGCTGTCCTTCCCACCCAGGACAGTGATGCTCTAAGCTGAAGACTTTAGCAACCCCTCCATTCCCCTCCAATGCCTCCTCGGCAGCCCTTCCTCCCACCTCCTGATCACATTCCTGTGACTCCACCTGAGGCCTGTCCTGGATGATGTGATGGTGCCATGTCACTTGCTAAGGAGCCACAGTGCTCCCTACGGTTGCGTTTCTTTGATTGAGAGTTTATGTTTCCTTACAATGCTGTGTTTTAGTTTTGCTGCACTTCTGCCTGTCTTTTCGTGCTGGCATTCTTCTCTAACCTGACCAGGAGGGACCGACGTTCTGCTGAGTACCTTTTGCTCCTTGGAGTTGCCCTGCAGTGCCCTGACCCCCATCAGATCTGCAGCACTCAGACCACGAAATAATACTCAGCCTCAAAAAAGGGACCACTATGGATGCCTGCAATAACTCAGACACACCTCAGAAGAATGCCGTGCAAAAGAGAAATATCAAATTCTACAAAATGCAAGTTCATGTCTATTAATAGCAAAAAAGCAGATTAATGGTTTCCCTGTATACTAAATACGTCAGGAGTGCTGGCATGTTCATCGTGTTCATTGCCTCAATGGAGGTTTCATCTGTGTAAACATGCAGTCTATTGTAGTCCATCATACATTAATAAGACTGTTTTTAAAACACTGTGTATAAAAATGCAACCATGTCTAAGAATGAAGCTCTGCCTGAGTGGGTGGAATGTCTGCAGGAGGTCTTCCCAGGTACTAGTTTACTTCTGTTCATCCCAGGACATTATTAACTTTGTAACTTTCCAATCATCTGCATTGCTTTCCTCACACTCTCTATGCAATTGATACAATTCATATTATTTTCTGGCTCAATTGGAAGTGTTGGGGGCACTGTGAAAAATACCTGGCTTTTCTCTCATTGAAAATGTGCACTGCAGTGGAAGACTCCCACTGGTGGGCAATGTCTGGACGGTTCACTCTAACTTGAGATTGGCTATTAGGTAGTTCATTTATTTCACCCAACCAAAGCTGTCCATGCCACAGGGAAGACCTCCTTAGCAGAATCCAGAGACCTCCAGTTAGAAGCACCATTCCACTCCCTGGAGGAAAAGGACACCCTCAGAAGGAACAGTGTGTAAGTGTGAGAGTTTGGAGGAGAAACTGTAAACCCTAGAGGCTCACTGTGGCTGTGGCCATGACCAAGAACCCAGCTCACCTGCACAGCCCTGACTAGGACAGGAACTTCCAGCTGAATTTAGGTTGATTTAAAGAAGAGGCATGTTTTTGGATGTTCCAGTTGGCAGACACCCCCTTCAGAAGGGCAGGAGTGACTGACACACCTCTGCAGGGGATTCTGATTACAGGTGCTGGACTCAGGCTCAGTCATGCTGAACTGGGGGCCAAGACTGCATGGCAGAACCTGTGCAAAGAGCTAAGTTATAAACTCTTGGAAAACATGGCTGATGAAGTACACTGGGAAAATCCTAGAGAGACCAGTCCCTGTTTTACAAAATGCCACTCTCCTATTTGTTACTGTTATTTTGACATGGTCAAAGTGAATTCAAAACGGGACTATATCAACAAAAGCATTATGTGCAACATTGTAAGGCTTGTGTTAATTACAACAAACCCTGTGTACACAGAAGTGAGAGCCAACCAGTATCCCCTGGGTTGCTATGATGAACGTTCTCTGTAATTCTTGGGGAAATATCTAGACTGACTTTACTTATTTTTAAAATTTTGGTGATGTTTACATAGTTGAGAAGGATGCATGCCCATGTAGACCACTGATTAGGGTGGGAATAGTCAAGGAATAAGGAAAAGTAGATGAGACCATTGTTTGCAATTTTCTTTTTCATCTTTCTGTATCTGGTGGACACTGTGAGAGAAGGGGAAAGGGCCTCGCTCAGTATCCTAACTGCATCAGTATCTGGGGATGGAGGACACCACTCAGGGTCATCCCAGAGTCCCTGATGTGGAGCATGTTCCAAGGGTTCTACATAAGTGGTTTGGATAGTTCTGAGATGCTGTTGATTTCATTGCTCCTAGGATGAGGAAATCCTTCCAAGGTCCATTGACTGATACAGTCCACCTTAGAGTCCCCCATTATCCAAATACTTGCTGTCAGTGCTTGGTTGTGGGAATTGCCCAATTTGTTCTGCCCTTCATCCCCTGCTATGGCACTAGATGTTCTCTGCAGGCCTCAATGAACTGTCATATCCCCCACATGCATCTGGGCATGCCACCCCCTACACTGACTTCAGTAACTGAAGAGGCACAGTTCTGACATGCGCATTCTACATAGACTGACTTTAAAGGCTCAAGGTCAACTCTCTTTGTCAAGAGTAAAATTCTCCCTGCAGAGATGGAAGCCAACAGACAAGCTGTTTGGGGTGGGCTAACGTGGGGAACACTAGCCCACTGTGACAGAAAGGAGCTAATGGAAACTAAGGCATTTTATAACGATGCTTCTGATACTGAAAACTCTCCCTCAAGAGGAGAAATTTTGAGCTGTGTTGTGGAAAGATCTCTAAGAAATCTCTGCTCTTGTGAAACAAAAAATGGAAAGAAAAGAAAAACATGGGTAGATCTCCCTCTCTGGGCTCACTGCTCTAGGGAGTTTGGCCTCCCCTCTGTGTCCTGCCACTTACAGCCACAGTACCAGCACGCTGTCTGCCAGGATTCAGTTCCCAGACCTGGGCAAGGCCAATCTTATCACCCCTTTAATAATAGCATCTGCACTCTGCACTGACAAAGGACACCTTTGCTTTTTGTCATTCCCCAGAAGCCAAACCTGTGATTACAAGTACTGAGCTCTCTGCTCAGCACTATGTCCCCAGTCCCTAAGACAGTGCTTTGCAAATACTCCCTGGTGGCCAGGGAGCTTGTAGCCTGGTGGGTTAAGCTACCACTTGTGCCTGACTCATCTCCCTGCTAATGCGCTTGGGAAAGCAGCAGAGAATGACTCAAGTCCTTGGACCCCTGTCATCCACATGGGAGATTCAGATGAAGTTCCATGCTACTAGCTTTGGCCTGACCCAGCCAGGCTGCTGCTGCCATTTGGGGAGTGAACCAGTGGATTAAAGATCTCTCTCTTTCTCACTCTGCCTTTCAAAGAAAGGAAATAGATCTTTAAAACACTCACACACACACACACACACACACACACACACACACACACACACACACACAAATATGGCTTGAAAGAGAAAATGAGTGGGTGAGTGGAGATAATGCTTAGGTGGTGTGGGCTTGAAGTACTTTTGCTGTCACAGCAAAGTGTGGCTGTGGCCAAGGGGGCTAACTCAAGACAGCACTGCTCGTGACCCCTCAGTGGCTGGGAACAGTCTGCTTCCTCCACAACACGAGCAGAGGGGAGCAGCTGGGTAGTCACAGCCAGGGCAGGCACACAGGCCCAGCTAGCTCTGGCCTCCACGGGGCTGACAGGTAGACACTGAGATGTTGTGCTCAGAAAGTACAGACGACTCCACGCCCCTCCCCTAGGGGGACACGGCACAGGCACAAGAGAGACAGGAGTGATTGCCGGATGTTCCCGTTCACCAACCACTGCTCCTTGTAAGCTCTCAGGACAAAAAAAAAAGAAGGAAACTTCCGAAGGATGAGTGCTCGCAGGCAGCATTCCTGTCTGGGAAGGAGAGAGCACCGCGCTCACACCTGTGACCTAATCAGCCCCCACAGGACGCAATCTGCTTGCAGGAGGTTTGTTCTCAAGGAGGGGCCAGGGCAGCAGCACGTTTCAACAAAAGGTGTGTGTGTGTGATGGTGCGTGACTCCTGGTACAGCGGGAAGGCAGGCTTCCCCTACAGTGTCAGCCTTGATTTCATTTTTAAGTCAAATCTTGTTATTTACCCTATGATCTCTTCCACTACTTACTGGTAAATGCCACAATTTCAAGACTGTCCGAGAGTCCACACCCACCCTGCCCCATCAGCACTGTGGCTTGGGCGTCTCCTGGTACTGAGATGCCCTGGGGCTGACCCTGATGGGTGAGAGTGGGTTTCACACGATGGACGCCAAGATGCACGATACAGAAAAACAACAGAAAAAGGTCAAAAACGGCGAGACACTGTGCAGTCACATACGCAAAGCTTCAAATCTCCACCAGTGACGCAAGCTGTATGACAGTCGGTGTTTGCTTTATCTCTACATTTTTTAAAATTAGGAAACAAGTCATTTTCTAAACAAACATTTTTAATATAAATGAAAAGACAGTATGCAGTAACATCAGAAACAAAGTCTATTACATCCTGGGCTTTGCTCCAAAACATGGAAGATCTTTTTTTTTCAAAAGTTACAAAATGCATAGACAAATCACATTCATACCTTAAAAATTCAGAGAACAATTTAAAATCATAATGAAAAAAATGAATATATTCATGTTTCTACAGTCTGGAATTCCAAAAATGTTAGCAAAACTGTTCATTTCCATAATTTCATGAGTAAAGAGAGTTAATCATGTACCTCAACAGTTATTTTATATCTTATTCAAAAGTACAAATAACTCTAGAAAGAGTCCCACGCATACATATATATGTGTGTATTATAAAAATACTGAACCATTTATTGGACACAATTCAAATAGATGAAATTATATCTTACATTTCACAATCACAGTCCATCTTTTCCCTTTGGTTAAAAAAATAAGAGGTAGGTTTAAATAAAATAAGTGCTTACTACATCATAAGATTTTCATTTACATGCTGGCCACTTATAAAAATTATTAGAAAATTGAACTCAAACGAGCTTAGGAAGTGGATAACAGCTTCAACTAAAGCTCTAATTGTACAAATCAGAAAAGATGCTTGCGACCAAAAACTGTTGTGGTAAAGTAAATGCCACCAATACTGTAAGCTAAAGTTTCCAAATCATACCATATTCCCAAAATTTGAGACAAGATATTACATAAATGTGTATGTTGAAACTTGGGTCTTTTATTTAAAGTGGGCATATATATATAAGATTAATACACACGACTATAAGATATTCTCCTTAGCCTCATTAATCTAACAATAGCATGAATTAATACTATTGTCTTAGCTTTGTGCTCCCAGACTGAGAATGGCAGTTTCCAAAAAAGTCTGCAGTGGAGAGAAAACTCACTATCAATCCATTTCACGTAATTAACAAACAGGGGTTTCGCATCACTGACAGTGGTCCCAGGAAAGCCTTTCTGAGACAGACTCTGATTAAAAAAGCAGGACACAAAGGCCAAGGAGAAGACAGATACTCTTCTAAGGCCAAAGCGCTTGAGTTTGGGTTTGAATCTTGATTTTTTTTTTCATAGCCACTTTTCAACACAACAACAGACAGAATCTCTTAAATAAGCTGCCTGGTATTGACAATCAGTGTATAATAGAAGGAACCAAATAACAATGAAAGCAAAATGAAAAAGTGCCCACCAAAATAAATATTACTTCATCACTTGTTACAAGTTCTGCTATGTATGTTCATTCTTATTCTGCTTAAAGAAAGGGAAAGGCATAAACTTTACTCTGATTGTTGGGAGGTGTATTTTAAGTGCAATGATTGTGTTTTCTTGGTTTTACACAGAATGTTAAGACATCTAGAAAAATATCCCAAATATATAAAATAATTTATGTCTCAAGGTTTTATAATCATTTTGTTTTAAAGAAAAAGACATACAAGTATAAAAGAACTGGCACAGACTTAAATCGACCAAACTAAAGATTACTGATTAATAGTTCTATCACACAAAACCAATTTAATTCAAGCAAATACATTTTGAGATTTAGGGTTCAAGGGCAGAGACTTGCCAAAGAGTATTACTGGTGTGGTTCTGTGGCTTCCTAAAACTATGATCCTTAACATTTCTGTGTATAGAAAAGTAAGCTCAAATGCCTAAACTGATCAGCGACGTGTATTTTCCTTTTGTGAAGGAGGAAGAGTTGTTTCTGTTTTGCCACACACTTGTTACGAGTTTAGGAGAAAAAGTCTCCCCAGAAATGGCTGGAAATTTCATTAATCATGCTAAAGTCAAAACTTCAAACCTGTCATTTCTGAGTTACCCCTAAGGTTTGTTTCATATTCTCATACACCACGTAGCTGATGCCTACAGCAGGAAGCACCTTCATGAAGTTCGGGGTAATTCCTCGATAAAGTCCGGGGAGGCCCTCTTTAGAAATGATTCTTCTAAAGAGGCCAACCATGTTCAGCTGCGGGGCTCCTTCCACCATAGCTAAAGAGAGAGATGCAAAAACAGCCTCATTTAGGCAGGTTTTGCTAATAGTACCATAAACAGGGTTCAGAATAATGTTCTACAATAAAATGAAAGGTTAACATTTATTCCAAGACTGTTAAGAAAATGCCCCTTTATGCGATTCTCTTTGTATAGCATCCAATAGTGAGAGCACTAACTCTAATAACATGGGTAGTAGCAGCAGCTGTTTGCTGACAAGTTAAAGCTTGCTAGATCTTGGGTTCATTACTTCCACACCAATTGCGCAAGGCCACATTACACTCATTTTACAAATGAGGAATCGGAGACTTGGAATGATGGAGAAATGTGTCCCATAGCACTAAGACAGAAAGTGGTCTGCCTCCAGCATCCATTCACTTCCTATCACACTGCACTGCCATCGCCCCCTCCTCCTCCTGAGCTACATGCTAAAGATAGAAGAGGAAGTGCAGGACAGGAAAGCCTGAGGGAGTTAGAAGAACTAGGACCCGCGCCTTTTAAACAACATTAGCAGGCAAAAAGAGAGAGTGAGGGTAGGTATCGAGGGGTGTCCCTTTTACTGGCACAACATAGACAAGGGCAGCAGCAGGTACATGTTGCTGACAGGACGTGGCTATTACTCCGATGGCAGCATGAGTGTGGAACTGAGCAAGCTAGGAATGGAGAAATGGAGACAAAGCAATAAAGCAATTGCAGACTTTGAAATTCCCTCCTGGCCTTTTTGGAATTCACTCTGAAAATACCTAAGAGTTAGATGTCTGAACAGATGCCATATGACTGGCCCTTGACTTTTTTTTTTTAAGATTTATTTTTTTTAATTATTTTTTTTTATTGGAAAGGCGGATATTCAGAGAGGAGAGACAGAGAGGAAGAGCTTCCGTCTGATGATTCACTCCCCAAGTGAGCGCAACTGCCGATGCTATGCCGATCCGAAGCCAGGAGCCTCTTTCGGGTCTCCCACGCGGGTGCAGGGTCCCAAAGCTTTGGGCCGTCCTCGACTGCTTTCCTGGGCCACAGGCAGGGAGCTGGAAGGGAAGTGGGGCTGCCGGGATTAGAACCGGCGCCCATATGGGATCCCGGGCGTGCAAGGTGAGGACCTTAACCACTGAGCCACTGCGCCGGGCCCGGCCCTTGACTTTTAAAATGGCAAACTCAAGAGCCACACAAAGATATAGATTGGAGCTGGCAGATTGGAGAACTCATCAGCAGGTGAGTTTTAATTCTAGCTCCACAACTGACCAAAAGCACGACTTTGTGGAAGTTCCTGAAGCTCTCTTTGCTCCAATTACTTATCTGTGAAATGGGGCTAATAAGAGCATTAGTCCCATACGACAGCCACACCAGTTAAGAGAAACAACACGCAAGAAACATGGAGTTTCTCTGCACAAGGAAGGCTCTCTGAGGCACAGTTGTCTCAGCCCCTCGAATACGTTACCTTGGCTCCTGCCTCAGTGCCTTCACATGCGATTTCTCTTAGATCAAAAAGCCCTCTTGTTTCCTATGCCATCTGTCTATCCAGGATCAACATAAATGCCTGCATTCTCCAGGCTGGATAGGCAAAAGTCCCTGTCCTGGCTGCTCTACTTCCCTTCCAACTCCCTGCCTGGGCACCTGAGAAAGCAGCATAAAGACCAGGAGGAAGCTCCCAGTTATGGCCTGACCCAACTCCAGCCATTGCAGCCCTTTAAGGATGGAAGATTGTCTTTCTTTCCTTTTCTTTTTTCTTTTCTTTTTCTTTCCCTCCCTCCCTTCCTTCCCTTCCTTCCTTCCTTCCTTCCTCCCTTCCTCCCTTCCCTCCTTCCCTCCTTCCTTCCTCTCTCTTTCTCTCATTCTGTTTCCTTCTCTCTCTGTAACTCTATCTTTCAAATACACAACTTTTTTTTCTAATGGGGACATTCTCCAGCTCCCGATAGGCCACAGCGGCTTGCTCTGTGCTCCACTACCCAGAGAGATAGTCTATGTTTTTCTTCTCTATAATGACAGAAACCACATTTGAGTGGCTGAGTGTTCTAAGCCAGGCACCTGGCAATGCCTATCTAACAATGGCTCAGGAAGTGTGAGTCAGCAAATGATTGACAACTTCCTTGAGAGAGGAGTCGTTAGAAGAAGGGTTAGAGACTGAGCTGGAGACACCCAGCGAGTCCTATTTAAAGAAATGCAGTACATGAGACTCACCAGGGGCAGAGCAAGAAGGAAAAGCAAACAGAGAATGCAGACTTGGGGAACTGGGTGACACACTCCAAGTCAACCAACAGTAAGTAACGAATAATCAATAATCTGGCAGAAGATAAAGAACCAGGAGGAGACAGTGTGATCAAGCCTAAAGGGACAGTGTCATCTTGAGGAGAAACCAGAGTTCAGTAGCTGAATGGCCCCAAGTAATAGTGCCAATAAACAATTTAACTTAGCAAGCATTTAACACATGCCAGATGTATGTGCTGCTGCTAAGTCTCACCACCCCGCACAATTTTCATTCCCAATTCAGAGATAAGAAAATGAAAACCCAGCTATTTGGGGGAAATGTTCTGAAGCCAAATTCATTCCAGGCCAAGCTTAGCCCCTTAAAACATACAGTCAGCATATTAGAAGAAACGCTGTAATCTGCATCAAAAATCTATACCTGTACACAATGCATCTGCTGGGCAGCTGTGGTATTGCCTTCTCATGAGGAGGGAGAGATTGGGAAAGAAATTTCTGTAAATGATCCTAAGAGAGGTAGGAACACCAACACAAAGTGGGGCAATAAAACAGATGGAGAAATATTGTCGTAAGTGACGCTTTGCTGCCCTGATGAATCTAGAGAGCTGTAAAGCACATCACTGACATTGAGCTTCAATCAGGATCAGTTCTTGATCAAAAACTCACCTTGCGCCTGCATGCGAGTTCTCACCAAGGCCAGGGGGTAGCTGGCCAGCTGACCACACGTACTGGATAAGGCCCCACACCCCAGCAGCACCATGACTCCAGGGTTCACAGAGTCTTTGGCAAAATTATCTAGCCAGTGAGACTTCAAGAGCTGCCAGAGAAACAGAAAAAATAAAGACAATGAACAGCAAACCGGACAACTCCTTTCACTCAAGGTGAACATTCACTCAAGGTGAGCAAGTATCCTTGCTCCTGAGAGGTGTGGAAGCCATCAGGGCTGCAGGGAACTCACAGGGGATTTTGCCGGCTTCCAAGCATGAAGGTCAACAAGGTCAACAGTATACCAATGTCACAGCATCAGAAGAACCTTTGTTACAATGGAACTATCAAAATCTTGTACTGCCACCACCCGCCCCTCAGTTTACTATTTGCACATTGTGATTTCATTTGTGCCTTACAGAAACTCAGACACAGATCTAATCCCCTCATTTCAGAAATCAAGGTAATGAGTCTCAGCAGAGTTTTCTAACAAGAATCAGAGGTGCTGATCCATAGGCCAGGCTCCTCCCTGTTATCCTAGGTCCACGTATCGCATTAGAAGGCAAACATTGGCAGAAATGACATTTTATATAAATACACATATATGTCTGAACATATGTTAATAACCTTCTTAAACAAACTATGCTAAGTAAAAAATGATGCAACTATGTAAAAGTTATATAAAGCATATAATTTTTGCATGCTCTAATTTTACAAGATGAGAGGATCCTTGAAAAAGTTCTGCAGGCTGTATTCAAAGAGCTGAGATAAACTGCCGACCGGGAATACTGCATCAGTAAAACTGTCTTTCAAAAATGAGTGAGCAATCCACTTTCTCTGGGAAACAAACGCGGAGAGGGCTCATTGCCACTGGAAACACTAAAGGGAGTCCTTCCGGTTGAAATAAAAGGACACCAGCAGCACAGAGCTCTGTGAGAAGGTAACCACCATTGTAAAACTTCAGGGAATTGTAAACTGCTATAGCACTGTGCTGTAACGCATATATACTTTGAAATCTCGAATAGAATTTAAAAACTAAACTGAAAAATAATTATGTATTGCTATCAACAGAAATACAATAAAGAAAGCAGTGATTTGTGTCTTCAATAACACAGGAAAGGGGAGAGCAGAGATATCAAGGAGGGAGTTTTTATATATGATTGAAATTATAAATAAGTTTTCATCAATTTCTATAACTTCAATGTGTTTAATTGCAGGAGGAATGACATAGCTAATAGCTACATGATGTACAGAAAGAAGGATGAGAAGGAAGTCAGACATGTCATTACCAAACAATTCAGCAAGGCACAGAAAGACAGATCTTGTATGGCTCTATTTAGGAAGCATCTAGAATACACAAGTTCATACAGGCAGGAAGTAGTTTAGGGGCTGTCAGAGACTGGGGAAAGGAGGAGGAATAGGCAGTTACTACTTAATGGTTAAAAAGCTTCTGTTTTAGGCTGATAAAAATGTTGCAGAAACATTTTGTGGTGGAAGTTACATCATATTGTAAACATTAATGCCACTCAACTGTACACTTTAGAGTGATTGAAATGGGAAATGTTATATTTTACCATAATTTTTAAAACATGAATAATGTCAATATATCAAAAGCCAGGGAACTGTATGCTGGAAGCAGATCATATATAATGGTATATGAGCTGTATCTCAATAAGGGTTTTCTTTTTTTTAACAAATAGTAAATTCTTCTACAGAGGCTTTCAACCCCTAACCCCACTCCTGCGGGTTGGCCCCTCCTGACATATACCCTGGCTGACACCTGCCACAGCACAGCTGGCCACACCGGCTCTAGCCACTGGCTTTTCCATTTCCCCCAGCAGATCCTCAGTTTCTTCAAGGCAAACACCAACTCCTTATTTCAGCCTCTAGATTCAGTACCTAACTCAGGGATTTCTCTTCAGAATGCACTCCATCAATGCTTGGCAGATCCAGCAGTTACTGAGTGACTGTGAGGACACGGTTGACTCTAGCTTCACACTGTGAGCTCAGTACAAGGAGAGAATCGGAGGGGCCCACATCTGCCACTTCCTTGGCTCACAGTGACAAATGTCAACAAATCCAAGAAAATGTGACCTTTTTGCGTGTTTTCTCTCCCTCCTCAAAGATTCCTAGCACTATCTTGTAAGCTAAACAGCTACACCTGAATCTGAGCTACTCTCTTCATTATCCAAAATAGATCAGAAGGAAATCTAACACAAAAGGGATTCAATGCCAATCACGTCTGATATTTAAGGTGCTTGAAGAAAAAGATCAAAGAAGATATTCTTGAGCACAGAAATCACATACTGTTTTCTGGAATATATCTGCCTCTTTCTAAAGAAAGTCTAACCAAAAAACCTAATTAAACACATTTCAAAATCAAGACATTGCTGCACACTCACCTCATATACAGCAAGATCTATGCCTGCATAAGGTATGATGCCTAATAAATTGGGAATATAACCTTTGTAAAAAGCTCCAAAACCTTCATGCTTCAAAATCTTCTTGGCACAGTCATATATTCCAGAGTACTGCCCAGTTTTGCCTACAGCCAGCCTGGTTTTCAAAACCTGGAAACAAAAGAACATGACAAAATATTATCATTTATTGTATAGTCATGGAATTCAGAAGAAGCCACATTACAGGGAAAGCACACACATTGTACACTGGTACACTATTAGTAAACAACTGTCTAGCTGGTTGGTACATTCTCCCATATTTATTAGCTCTACTGGGGAATGAACAGGAGCCAGGAAGACTTATTCACTGCAAAGAGGACCTGATTGGGGGCAGCAAGAGTGGAACAAAACAAACTGATGATCCACAGGTAGGATGGTAATAGAAACACTCGTGTTTCTTGCTTGACATAGGAGGGGGCAGAAGGGAGTGAGAAGGTGGTGCTATTGAGATGTAGGATGTAAGAGAAAGATAAGTGAGTTAGGATGTTTTTATTAGGGAGGGCGTGAAGCTTGCAAAGAAAGCTATGTTAACATGCATCTCACACAACAGCTGAAATTAAGAGCATAGCTAGCTTCGGTCTTTTAGGTTATTAAAAACTCTTATTTTTCAAGAGAGATATCAACATCTAAGTTACTTTTACTCTAAAGCAGGAGTTGGCAAACTTTTTTGTAAAAGTCAAGCAGTATGTATTTTAATTTTGGCAGGCATAAAACACGAGGCCTAAGCTGCACAGTCTGCTTTTCTTAGGTTTTGCTTTTACCCTCCTCCAGAAGCAGTATTTTCATTTATTTGGAAGGCAGAGAAATAGAAACAGAGAATGAGATCTTTCATCTGCTGGCTTACTCCCCAAACATCCACAACAGCCAAGGCTGAGCCAGATCAAAGACTGGAGCCTGGAACCCAACCAAGTCTCCCACACTGGTGGCAGCAAACCAAGGACTCGAGTCATCAGTGCTGCCTTCCAGGGAGCACAGTAGCAGGAAGCTGGACCAGAAGCAGAGTTGGAACCCAAATCCAAGCAGTGCAATGTGGTCACTGTGTCAAAGACCTACCCCTACCTGTGAAATACCTAAAAGTCATTCTTATCTCAAGGACTGTATGCAACAGCCCTGCCCCCTCCAACATGGCTGCCAACTTAGGTCAACTCATGTGCTCATCAAAGGAGGTCCAGTTAGGATCATCAGCATTCTCACCAAATCCTGAGGATCCCTTATGGAATTCACAGCCTAGAAAATTCTCACCTAGAAAGCCTTTCAAGTGGCACCCCAATCCTGAAGCCTTGCATTCAGTCCCACATTCTGCAAGGCTGGACTGCAGGACCAGAGAGATACAGCAGAAGTGACAAATGGCTACAGTTTCCACTTGTACCGGTCTTGCTCTCTCATCACTATCTGTAGAGAAAGCTGGCTCCATGCTGAGAAGATATGCAGGAAGCTCATCAAAAGGCCCATTTGGCAAGGAGTTGATATGTCCAGTAAGTAGCCAGTGAGGCCTGCTTCACTCTCCTCATTAAGCGTGGAAGCACAGCCAAGATGAGAGAGAAGTGAGCAGACTGCAGTCCTGGGCAACACCTTGATTGCAAGCTGTGGAGAGCCTTGAGCCAGAAGCAGCCAGTGAAGCTGCTCCCAGATTCCCCTCTAAGCTGTAAGTAAACAAATGCTTACTGCTCACAACTGTTCATTTCGGCATAAGCTGTTATACAGACACAATGAGGCTGGCAGGCCTCATGAGGGTACTCACCTCCATGGGGTAAATGAAAGTCTGTGCAGTCGCTCCAGCCATGGAACCAGAAACAAATCTCTCAAATGTTCCAATTTTCTGTCCTTCCTCAGTAAGCAACTTCTTGTACTGCAGGAGTAAGTTATTACATGCACATTAGCACCTGCTATGGATGGAAGTGTAGCCTCCCCAATTCACCACAAGACGAGGTAACTGCATCAGAAGAGGTCACAAGAATGGGGTCCTCTGGGTAGGATGAGTGACCCCCTCAAAGAAGACATCACTGTGTTTACTCTCTCACACCCTTATACCCGCATGGAGAAACGTCTATGTGTATGCACGTTGAGAAGGCAGCTTTCTGTAAGCCAGGAAGAGAGGACTCACTAGGAAACAAAGGGCCAGGACTTCGACCTCAGACTTCCCAGTCTCTGGCACTGTGAAAAATACATTAATTTCGTTGTTTAAGCCATGAGTCTGTTGTATATTTGTTACACAACCGCATGCTACTTAAGACAATTCCAAACTGAAAATCAGATTCTAGAAATCAGTCCACTGACAACGTGGTGATGTGTCTCAAACTACGTTAAATTAATGATAGCAGAAAAGCAAGGTGTGAAGGCCAACACACTCAGTTTACTGGACAGAGGTTTCCAGGCTTACCTTCCAAAAACACTCATGTTCTACACATTAGATTAGGAAAGAATCAGAGTTTTCCTACTGCACAGAAAAAAGAGGCTAATAAAGCTTTTCAGACACCTCTCCCATAGCTTCTGTAGATGCATGTGTTCTTACTACCACAAATAAATCCAGCAAACAACAAAAAAGTGTCAACAAAACAACTTAGAAAAATAGTTGTTGTAGATCACACATATAGTTATGCTGAACCATCAACCCCAGCACCTCCTGGGACCATTAGTACTAAAGCAGCCCAACCAAAGGTGGAAATATGATCTAAATGCAAGCAAAATATCAACTGGGCAGGATGCTGGTACCACAAACTCCAGAGCCTGACAAATATGGGCCACAATTCCAGAGCCACATGGCCCTGAGCAAGTTCATGAACAAGTCACAGTGTCCTTGATTGTGAGAACAGCACCAATCCCACGTGGCAATTCCAAGGATTAAATAAAATCATGCACATGACACTGTTAGCACAGTGCTAGGCACCTGGCAAATGACTATGTGTTACTGTTGTTTTTTTTCTAAGTTTCTCTACTCTTTTTATTTTTCTTTTTGAACATCATGAGTTTTTTTTCCCTAAATGATTTTTCAAAATCTTAACTGTGCAATATTTCAATCCATACATGCAGAATCAACTGACCAAACCAGGCAATTGGCCTGCTTCCATCCAGCTCCTCTCTTCCTCTTCTACATACGGCAGATAATGCATTACTGTGGACCAAGTTGCCCTGCAGCACTGCGGAACACTGAGCTTGCTAATTCTGTCTGTGCTTTGGAACCTGTTATCTAGTTTCTCTCTATCCCTCTTCCCCCACACCATTCCCAGTCCTTAACAATCAATATTCTCAACTCAAACATACTATTTTTCTAAACTTCCACATCCAAGAGAGAACACGTGGTATTTGTCCCGTCTGGCTTATTCTATATAATGTAGTGAGTCAGCTGCATCTATTTCACTGCAAGTGTCAGGATTTCATGCTATCCTTACACTGAACAATATTCCATCAGGTTTATACACAACATTTCCTGTATCCACCCATGATCGATAGATACCCAAGTTAATTCCACGCATGAGTTACTGTGAGTAGTGCTGCTGTAAACAAGGAAGTGCAGATATCTCCTTTAAATTCTTATTTATTTCCTCTAAATATATAATCCGAAGTGGGATAACTGGGTTAAAGAATAGATCTGTTTTTAGTTCTCCAAGGAATTTCTCTAATGACCATTCTAGTTTGCATTAGTGTGCTCCCATGGAAAGTACTCAAGTATTTTCTTTTCTCTACATTCATCACTTGTGTGTTTTTTGCTTTTTGATAATAGCCTAACTAGAGTGAGATGATTGCTTTTCATGGTTTCAGTTTCCAGGTCCCTAGTGGCTAGTGGTAGAGACCATTTCTTCGAAAATTTAGGTGTTATTATCATCATTGTTGTTGTTACTATTATACTATCTTCATACAACATGGAGAGAAAATTTCTGCTAAAACACAGACTGTAGAAATCAATCAGATAAACTAGACTCCTCCTTTCAGAAAGGTGAGGTAGGTCTAGAGAGGCAATGGGCTCCTGACACATGATGGAGAAGCAGGCAGGACAGCAGAGTGGAGCAGATTGTGGGGTAAAGAGAAGGCCATGGACGTGTCACTGCTCCAAGGCTTCTTCCTTGTGGTGGCTCAGCTCTGCATTGGCCCCCTTCAGGGCTGGCCACCTGCTGCTCTTCGAGACCTTTGGAGCCCAGGCCAAACTACAGGCTGGCTTTCTTCTAGCAGGCCTGTGTGTTCTTTGCTCATGAGACAAATGAATTATGTTCTTTTGTGAAGGTCCCCAAAGAGCACATATCACCTCAGAAGGGGTCAGGACATCTGAGGGCCACATTTATCAAATGTCACAAGAATTCCTACTAACTCTTGGTGTGTCACTAGGGCAAAACTCTCCAGCACTGCAGATTGTCATAATCACTATCATTGATTAAACAAAACAAAAAAAACCTCCCTGTAGAGAGACAGGAGCCAAAAATATTTTTTACACCTGTTCCCACAAGAGCCCCCATCAAAAGTCCTCAGTATATATTTAGTGACTGCTGAAGCACAGATATTTAAAGGATTAAGTGTCTAGAGCTCCCAAATACCCAACATAGTATGGAAGGGAAGAGTTGAGATGTTGATCATATTGAGGGTGAGGCAGAGTGCTGGGTACTCTGAGTCACCAAGCTTCATTCCCATCTTAAGGAGGAGGTAACTGTCACCAAGACTTTAACCAGTTGCTGAGGCCACATAATTTATTTTCCCAAAGAAAATTTTCCATGAATCCTTCTGCCTATCTCAGCTCCCACCCAGTGGTCTTCTCTGTTCCCTTCAGGCAAAGCACTTTAACAAAAGGAAGACCACTAGACAAGCAAAGCATGGGCCTTTTGCCTCAGCTCCTCCCCACAAATTACCCACAGCCACTTGCATCTCCCTTTCTTTCCAAGCAGACACAAGGAAATTTTGGCTGCAGGCAAAGGTCATCCTTACAGAAGTTTCTTAATAGAACCTGTTTCTCTCACAGGCCCTTCCAACCTCCTTCATTTCTAGCCTCCACGTAGACTTCCTCTAAACACCTGCTGCATTAATCAACATCTCTCACCTACATGCTTTTGACTTAAAAATGTTATTTATTTTCATTTTCTTTGAAAGGCAGGGAGACAGAGAGTGGGACACAGACAAACAGATCTATCCATTCATTCATTCATTCCACAAATGCCTGGATCTATATTTTTAACTCCTTTCTGTTGACAAACTTTCTTTAGCAATGGGAATATTAAAATAAATCAGAAGCCCCCTCCACCCAGCTTACTATTCATCCATCACTCTCACCCTCTTCTTTTCCTTACTTTCATGGAATCACCTGAAAAGGGTGTCTATGGTACCCAATTTTTCTTGCCTCCCATTCACTTTAGTACAACTCAGTACTGAGTCTTACCACTTCACTGAAATATTTAGACTAAACTTACCTTATAATCAGTCATAACCAGATAATCAGTCATAAAAGATATTTTTTCTTATTGTGTCAACTCTCCTGCAACATCTGACCTCATGAAACCCTTCACTTTCAGGTGACTTTTGGGCTACCCCTCTCTTTGGAGTCCCTCCTCTCTGTGGTTATTCCCTCTAGGGCTCCTTTCATTCTCTTTGAGTTTAGTACCCAAATATTTCCCATTCTGTAAGCTCTTATTGACTTATCCTCCCCATTCAGCTGGGTAATGTACATAAAATGTCTCCCCTACATGGCGAACAGGTAACAACACAGCACATCTGTAATGGAGTTTATATAATCTCCCCAAGGAACATATGTGGAAATGTAGCACAAAATGGTAACTTTTAGTGGACCCATTTGCTAACTCTTCTTTGTGAACAAGTTCCACAAGCAAGAATTACCTGCTCATAGGCCCAGAATTTAACAGCTGTCTCGGGAGCAATTTTAATGACATTGGTACCATTTCCTCTCCAAAGGGAACGGATACCTCCTTCTTTTATCATCTGTCGAAAGCCACCAAATATGTTCATTGATTTTGAGCCATGCACCTGAAGACAAAAGCAAAATGGTATAAAAATATTAGTGGCATATTATTATCTACTTAATCATAAATCTGTTTCCAACACTGTTTATGACATCAAGACAATGCATTTGGAAATACATAGAAGGTTTAGAAAAACACAATGTTAGCAGACAGAATCGCCACCACCGTCGACCCTGGTTTCTGAAGCTGCAGTAAAACAAGTTCTACCTCAGCATAGGAAAGCAGAGAGAACACCATCTAAAGTAAAACTAATATGAACAATGACATTCATCAGGAAATGTGAGTTGAATTAAGTATTAGATTATGAAAGTCCCTCTGACTTTAAAAGTATACTGCAGGTGATCTGTGACTCCCATCTGGCACTCCATGTGTGACATGCACCACACTAAGAGGCTGCCAATGACTTGGCAAACACCAGATCCAGTCACAGACACACAGTGCACCCAGCTTGGCAGGAAAAACAAAGAGCTGCACCTTGTGACATGTCTTCAAGCCTCTCTCGACAAGAACTCCATGACCTATCTTAAGTGTCCAACTCATTGGGAACAATTAGCTTTTACCACAGAGGGGGTGGTCATTTATACACAGTGGTCCTCAGGACTGCCAATATATTAAAACCAATTGAATAAGCAAAATAATTAAAGAAATCAGCTATTGCTTTATTGTAGCACAGAAACAAATAAATGACTACTATTCATTTTTTTTTAAGATTTATTTTTTTTTTAATTGGAAAGGCAGATATACAGAGAGAAGAGACAAAGCGGAAGATCTTCCATCCGATGGTTCACTCCCCAAGCAGCCACAATGGCTGCAGCTGAGTCAATCTGAGGCCAGGAGCCAGAAGCTTCTTCCGGGTCTCCCACATGCATGCATGGTCCCAAGGCTTTGGGCCATCCTTGACTGCTCTCCTAGGCCACAAGCAGGAAGCTGGATGGGAAGTAGGGCTGTCAGGATTAAAATTGGTGCCCATATGGGATCCCAGTGTGCTCAAGGCAAGAACTTTAGCTGCTACCCTATCATGGTGGGCCCAATGACTACTGTTTAAACAAGCAAAACAAGCTGTGAGGAGTTACAGACTAAAGCCCCTGGTGTCCATCCTAAAGCCCTGTCGGCAGGCACATGACACATTCTGTGCACACTGTGCTGCAGCAATGCTGCGGAAGTCACTTGTGAAGACTTCACATGCTAGCTCCCCAAATGCAACCCAAAGCACTCCCTCAAGTGGCTGACTTTCACCTGTACCCATTCCCTGGAATGAACCCAGACCATAACTCTAGCAGCTTCGCCTGAGTCCACTGAATCTCGGGGATGTCTCAAACCTTCATATGGGCGGATCTTGCAGAAACAAGAATCTAGGAAAATTCATTTACGTAAATAAACTTCATAATGAAATATGAGAGAGGAATGCATTTGCATTCCTTGCAAAGTCAGTTCACTATTTTTCCCACAGTAAAACAGAGGCAACTCCCTTTTGCTTTTCTTGCAAATATTATCCTTGTTCCTAAATAAATGCTAATATTAAGATACATTTTGAATGGGTGGGAGCTTGAAATGGTGTTAGAAGTATTTTTGCACAGAAACTTGAAAGAAAAACAAACAGTGATACCTATAGGTATATCACAAACTACTTTTAAAAAATATTGCTTGTACAGCTTTTATGTTCCAACAGGTTATCCTGTGAATATGGCATTTTAATGGATCTTACTTGTGAGCACATCATTTAATTCTTATTAGAATCCTTACTGCATATTCTTACTCCCACTCCAGATGAAAGAGAATGAAATCTCAGAGGTTCAACCATGTGGGGACCATGAGTTTCAGTGGCAAATTTAATACATTCCTTGATTAATTTGTCATAAGAATTCACTCATTTTCCCTAATGACAAAATCAGCTAAAATGCCTATTTCAGAGGGTTCCGGTGAGGACCAAATGGGTTTCCTCAAAGAGAATCAAATAATAATTAATTCTTTCCACTCTGCAGTCATACTCAATCTTAAAATCTAGTGTTCTTTTCTGCTAATTTCAGCTTTAGATTAAACAAAAACTTAAAACTGAGGCCAGCATTGTGGTACAGCAAGTTAACTTTGCCATCTACAATGCTTGGATCCCATATGAGTGCTGGTTCAAGACCCGGCTGTTTCACTTCCAAGTACCTGTGCCCCTATACCTGTGTGGGAGACACACATTGTTCCCTGCTTTTGGTCCCCAGCTGCTACAGCTATTTGGGAAATGAACCAAAATAAGAATAAATAATTGTTAAATCATGGAGTTCTAGCTTTCAGTAATATCCCACTGTTGAAAAAGCACATAAGAGATAAAATTGAAACAATTTAGGCAATCACATTTTACTGACTTTATTAAAAATTGAATAATTATACAATGCCAAAACTCACAGTGGGTTGCACATAAAAAATTTAAAGTTTGACAGAAGACTGCAATTCTTCTCTGAGCTGAATACAGAAGTAATCACAGTAAAATAGACTTTTTTTTTTCTTTAAGGTATCGAGGACTATTACCGAGAAATTGCAAAGGCTCTGTTGTAACACCACGTTTCTACCCACTGCACAATATCCCTCATACTCCTCAGGCACACAGACCGAAGCTCACCTGCATCATGACTTTCAGGCGATCCAAAGGCGCAGTGCTAGTTCGAGACACGGCACCGGCGACCCCTCCTGCCAGCAGCTGCCGCCACCACTGGCCAGACTTTTTCTCATCTTCTGTGAATTCATCCGGAATAGTTAAACTATCCCCTATGTCAATTCCCTGTTAAAATAGGAAGGAAAAAGGATTTTACGTGCCTCCTACTAAAAAATAGGTTTACAGCACCTTTTGTTTCATAGAATCACCTGTTGCCTTACAGTTACGATCCACTCTCAGCAGGTGGAGCATACGGAGACTAGGAGCAGCGTACTCACACTAAACCAATGCATCATCAGCTCCTGAGGAAAGACATCACACAGCAACTACAAATTTATCAAGTCAACTATTAATAGCCTCACTGTCCTCAGAGATGCAGGTAAGTGTTCTCTTGGTCAGTCAGAAGGAGGGGCCAGCATTTGAACCCTGAACTCTTTTTAATCAGCACTTTCATCATGTCAGAAACCCACAGCTAACTGGCAAGGAAATCTTTGAAGAAATTAGTTTGTAAGTTCTTCAAAGACATTCTCTTTATCTCAAGATTATATCCATCTTATTCCTTGTACCATGCTATGCACTTTAAATACGTAGATGAAAAATTTACATCAATATTACAAAAGTGAATACCACTAAATTCATTTCGTATATTGTCCTAATTATAGGAATTCATTTCCTATATTTCTAAATATTTTTTATAAATTAGATTAGTACTTTAAGCATGCAATAGAATTCATAAAAAATTTAGCCAACAGCAGCATATTGGCTGAAAGGCTCACTCCTCCCATGTACTGTGAACATGATGACTGTAGCTGAAGAATAATCAACTGCTACAATAATATCAGCTTTCTAACATTTTTATCCAAAGGATTTTACCATAAAAGGTTTCACAGGCATGTCTGTAAGGGAGAGGAGTTATGCTGGCGTAGCTACCCTCTCTCTATTTCACTATGAATAAATGGATATACAATTTTAGCCTCACCTGTCATCAACTGTCTCCACACACACAATACAAATCACATAAATAACTGGATTACTAATGCAGTATAATTTATGCTCCTGGTTGAACAAGCACTCAACAGCTGTTATCTCAATACTCCACGGAAGCTGAGATCTGATTACTAATGACGATGTGAACTGCTGACTTCATCAGTGCACACTACATTTACAGAAATCCACTAATATGTATAGAAAGAAGCTCCTGGGAACTAATGCCCCCTTCAGAGAGCTGTCAGCATTGTGTGGGGCAGACTGCGCGATCACAGCACTTTGTTGTCATGAATACATGCTAGAAGGATGTCAATGAAGCATAACCTACGTTGGAAATTCTGTAGAATACAGACTGGTAGGAGCAGCCAAGCAGAGAATCCGAAAGATTTTATAAGTAATTACTATAAGTGCCTTATGCTAGAGATTGCCAGGCAGTCTGACTAAATAAGCAAATGTTTCAGAAGGGATCTTTGATCCTTTCATCAACGTCCAGGGAAATAAAATCCCAGCAATCGGCAGATGCAGAGATAATTTCCACAATGTAGCAGCTATAAAGATTAAGAGCCTGGGACTTGCATACTGCTCTCTGGCAGAATGCTTGAATGCCAGTAAAAGAAAGGCAGTGTATTTATCTGGGTGGCATTTCTTCTAAGCTTTGAGAATTGCTGTGTTTTATGCAATCTGCAGGTTAAGACACTCGGTAAATCTACATAAACAGAATACAAGTTAAGGAGTTATCCAGAGCAAGGCATACTGCCTGATAAACCTTAGATTGTTTTGGGGTGATGCTTGTACCCCCAGCTTCCAGCTCCAAATGAGTAAACTTTTCACTACAAAACACGAAGTGCACTTACTGTGGAATGTTTCCAAAAGCGGACAATCTCCTCAATGTCCGTAGCAGGATTAAACAAGAAGTAGTCTCTCCATTCATTCCAGTCCACTGTCATTGTCCCATCAGCATCAATGCTGCAAATCATTAAAAACAATTAAGAACAAATTTGGTGTACAAAACTAACATTGTTGTTTATTTTTTCTGTTTTCCAACTCAGCATTCTTACTAAAAAGGAATTTTTTAAAATCCCAGGGCCAGTACAGCTTCTTGACAGGCTAATCTTCCATCTCTGGTCCCAGCATCCCATATGGTTACCAGTTTCTGTCCCGACTACTCCACTTTTGACCCTTCTCACTGCTTGTGGCACGGGAAAGCAGCAGAGGATGATGGCTCAAGTTCTTGGGACTCTGCACACACATGGGAGACCCGAAGGAATCTCTCCATTCCTGGCTTCAGATTGGCTCAGTTCTAGCCTTCATAGCCACTTGGGGAGTGAACCAGCAGATAGAGGATCTTTCTCTCTGCCTCTTCTCTCTGTAAATCTTTGTTTCAAATGAAAATAAATAAGTCTTTTTAAAAAATTAGGTCCCATTTATAATTCACAAGTTGTTGGAAATGGCAGTGAGCCTTTTGCATTCTGGTGGGATAATTTATCTCAGTAAGCATGGAGCCAGTAAACAGAGAGAAAGCTTACTAAAGAGTGCACTCAAAACCCCAAGCTGACTAACCACCAAACATAAAAGCTAAAGATAAAAACTGGGAGGTAGTGAAGAAAAGATTCATGATACAATTTTCTTATACTGGCTAAGAAGAGATTTTTTAATGCTCTGTTGTTACATATGAATATGATTTTGAAATACACTCAAAATGTGCTATCAATTTATCCAACTTACTCCAAAGTCAGAAAATTAGCATATATATTTGTATGTATTTAAAGATTTATTTATTTTTATTGTAAAGGCAGATATACAGAGAGGAGGAGAGGCAGAGAGAAAGATCTTTTGTCTGATGATTCACTCTCCAAGTGATCGCAACGGCCAATGCTGCCCTGATCTGAAGCCAAGAGCCAGAACCTCCTCTGGGTCTCCCACGTGGGTGCAGGCTCCCAAGGCTTTGGGCCATCCTCAAGTGCTTTTCCAGGCCACAAGCAGGGAGCGGGATGGGAAGTGGAGCTGCCAGGACTAGAATCTGTGATGATATGGGATCCTGATGCGTTCAAGACAAGGACTTTAGCCGCTAGGCCACGACACTGGGCCCAGATTATATATATTAAAAACAAACAAACAAAGAAGCAAACTCTGGGTAACTGATGGAGTGTTTGTGCCTGAAGACATGCTGGTACAGATGGACCATCCTTCAATTGAAAACCTGAAACACTCCAAAATCCAGAACTTTTCCATTGCTAGCATAATGCCACATGTGGGAAATTTCATAGCTATCTTCACATCAAGGGTCTTAGCCACAGTGCAGGTGCACTGAAACTGTTGTATATAATTACCTGCCAACTACAAGCACACAGACACTCATATATATGAAACATCTGTAATTTTTGTGTATTGATTTGAATCCCTCTCCCCAAGCAGCTCATGTGCAAACGTTTCAAAATCCAAAACATTTATGGCATCAAGTATTTGGGATAAGGGGTATTTGATTTTGATTTTAATTTAAGTGTAGTTTTAGATATTTAACATCAACTCTTTGCTTGTTTTTCAAGCTTCTTCGCAAGCTTCATGGCAATACAACTTTTTGTACCTATTTTATTTGAACAGCAACTCTGAACTGTGTCAGAATTTTGACTTACTCGTAACTGTATGCCCAGCTCCTAACATAGTTGACACAATAAAAGTGCTTATTTATCTGTGGGGTTAATGGATTCCTCTAGAAAAAAGTTTTTGACATCTTTACTAAGCTGTATTCTGTAATTTGTGTGAAAATTATAAAAAGAGACAGCAGTCTATTAAGATGCAATTTTAAAATATTTCCTACTGAGTTTTCTAAAGTCACTTTTTTCTTTTAATCTGCCTAAGTGAAATTATATTTAAACTGTCACCTGTCCCAGCACACAGGTTTAATCCAGAATACATTCCACATCTGTAAAAAGTCCTGGTCACTTCTGCTGCTAACAGTGTTCTGGGTTGCAATCCCAGCTCTGTCTGCATCAGCTCTTTTCTTCGCTGTTCTAGTGAACTTGTTGCTTGTCTTACCCCTTTCCCCAGGTGCCCTGCACACCAACAAGAATTTGTGTTGATTTTGTTCATCATCATACTACTGCAGTGCCTAGAACAATGTCTGATACACAGCAAAGTTACTGAATTGACAAACACGTTTTAAACTATCACTTAAAGTCACACAACACTTATTATTTACATACTGAAGACAAGCTCACCATAGGTTTAACTACTGTTTCCCTTCAAATGAGGTTGAACAGCATTTGTTTTTCTGAGAGATGTCTTTTTCCTACGTATAATTCCTACATGATTGATCCTAATCCTTAAAGTTACTTGTAACTCTGTTCTTGTCTTTTTACTTTATTTATGATGTCCAAACACAGATGCTCTTAATTTCAATACAGTTGAACTTATCAACCTTTTCATTTTGGGTTAGCATTTCATGTGTCTTTTAAAAAAATAAATACATTCTTACCCACACTGAAATAAAGACTTCACCTTACCTCAAAGTGTCTACGTATCATATGAGGTAGGTATTTCTGTCTGCATTAAAAAAACAGGTGCACCAAAACCTTGAGTGGCACAGTCCCCTCCTTTCCCCAGGGTACCACAAAGCTAATCTCCTGTCACACATCCATAACACTGGTAGGTCCCTCCTTGGCTATGTATTACATATCACTTGTCCACATGTCTATTTGTGTAGCATTTCCACTGTCTTAATTGCCATTTACTACCAGCTCTGGATATCTGACAGAGCAGGCCCGCAGCTGCCAATGCTTCTTCAGAAACATCTTGGTTATTTTGGGGCCTTTGTTTCTTGAAACATAGTTAACACTAAGCTTGACCTCACAAAACCAGATACTTTTTTCTTCCCAGTATTGCTGAATTTCTAGTATCAGGTTTTTTTTTTTTAAATAATTAGTTTCATTTTTTTATGGTTCTTACATAGTTGATTAGGGTGCTAAGGGTCAAGGGCTACAGCAAGGTGAGTGAGACCCTTATTTCTCCATTCTCCTTTTTTCCTTCCTATATCTGGGGAAAGGAGGGAGATAAGAGAGAAGCCACACTCATGCTTCTAAATGCCTCTGCACCCTGACATGGAGGACAGCCATCCGACACCACCCCAGGATCCCCAGTGTGGGGTATGCTCTGTGGGTCCTGCTCAAGATGTTTTGATAGTTCAACAGTTCTGAATTATTGCCAATCACACCACTCAAAGCACGATAAAAATCTCTCCAGAATTCACTGGTTGACATGGTTCACTTTAGAGTCTCTGTTTGCCCAGATAGTTACTGCTAACACTTGGCTTCAGTAGTTGATTAATTTGTTCTGTCCTCTGTTGTAGTATCTGGTGTCCTCTGCAGACTCCAATTTACTGCCATATACTCTCCCTGTGCACCTGGATCTGCTATTCATCACTCCCTCTGAGCCACTGAGGAGGCTCAGTTCTGACACATGTACTCCACAGTCAGACCATGGAATCTGCAATTCTCTCCAGGTTGGGGGTTCTGAGTCTGGCGGGTCAGTTGGGGGATCTCCAAACTTCATCTGAGGTGATCCCAGATCTCATTCTTGTGTATGCTTGCCAATACAGTCCGACACAGTTTGTTGCCCCAATCAGCTTAGGCACATGCTGGTGGTTGCAACTGCTGGGAAAGTTTTGTCTCCAGCCCTGTCTTACACAAACCAATGGGCATTGCAGCCCAGCCTGATCCTGCCCATCACACACTCAGCCCTCACATACACCAGTGGGAGCTGCAGCCTAGTCCGAGCAACCCGCATTAACCCCCACCAGACCCGCCTCCTGCCTGGTTCCCATGCTTACCAGTGTGTACAGCAGAGTGGTTAGGCTGTCCCACATCCCATTCAGCTCTCAAACATGTCAATGGGCATTGAAACCTAGTTCAACCCAACCTGCCCTACTATCCAACCAACACACATACCAGTGGGTGCCACTCTCTGTCTGGCCATGTCTGCCCCAATACTGGTACTCATGCTCACCAATCCAAGTGGCAATCCAAGAGGGAGGTGCCCACTGTTTTTCCTACTGGGCCCACTCCCACTCATGGATCTTGTACTCTCCACATGGTTCTGCAGTTTAACTTGACAAAATTTGCCCTCTCGTGCCAGCATCTGCCAGTTGATGCTGCAGCAAAGCCTAACCAACCCACACCCACTCTGGCTTATGCATGTACCAGTAGAAACAGTCAACCAAGCCTGGCTTTCTCCTGATCCAGCTCACATAAGGCCAACAGGTGTTGTAAGTCCTGCCTGCCTGATCTGCTCCCATCCCAACTCACCAGTGGGAGTAGTGGTCCAACAGCAAAGCCCCCATGCTGTCCCCCTACCGGCTTTGTTCCCTCCACCCCTGGGTCTCACATGTGCCGGCTGGTTACTGTGGCCCAGTCTGGCATGGCCCACCTCACCTCAGCATTTGCCAGTGGGTGCTGTAGCCTGGCTGGGCCTGGCCCACCCAAACTCCAGCTCATGCTGATGGGGGCTACAACCTGGCCCAGCCCAGCTGGCCTCCAGTCCTGGCCCTCATGTGAATTGGCTTGTGTTGCAGCCCAACCTGGTCTGATTCACACTCCATTCTGGTGCTCAGATTTGCCAGCAGGTGATATGAACTGGCCAGGCTGGTTCATCCCCAACCTGTGCCAAATGTATGCTGGTGGATATAGTAACCTGGCCTGGTCTGGGCTGCACCCTATTGTGGTTCTTGCACTCACCTGCAGGGACTATGTCCTGACAGAGGAGTTCCCCAAGTTCCACCATTGTTGGGTCAGTGGGCCAGCCCTACTTACTTAGTCTACCTCCTGTCCTAGCAGGAACAATGGCCTTTCCTGACTGGTCTTCACCCATTCTGGTTTGTATTGTTGGGTGCTACAGCCAAGCCAAGCCTACTCCACACCCAGACACAGCTCACACCTGGCTCAGCAGGGGCAGAGATCTAGCTTCACTCATCCTACACCTATCCAGTGGGTGCTGGAGACTAGCCCAGCCTGGCACACCCCAGACCCAGTCCACACTTGTGCCGGGCACACTGCAGTCATGCCCAGACCATATCACAGCCCCTACGCTGGTCTTCGCACTCACCAGTGGGAATCAACCCAGTTCGGGTGTCCTCTTAGCTACCCAACTAGGCCTGTTCCCAGCCATAGATCTTGCATGTACTGGTGGTTGCTCTGACCCAGCTTGGCATAGTCCCTTACCTGTCTTGGCCTTTGCCTTTGGATGCTGTAGCCTGGCCTGACCCAGCCTGGCCCCAGGTCCAACTCTGTCAGGTACTGGAACCTGGTCCTGCTCAATCTACTCCCATCCCTGGCTCATGCAAACAGGTAGGTGTGAGTTGTGCTCCAGCCTGGTTTATGCACTTGCCAGTGAGCTAAGGTTTTCTTGGTCCTGCCCGGTCCATCTCCTGCCAAGTCCAACCCACATATTTGCCAAGTTGGAGCTACCTTGCCCAGCCTGCCCAACCCCCAGGCTTGGACAACGTGATCATCAGCGGGAATTATGACACACAAGGGGAGTTTCCCCAGGTCCTCCACTCAGCTCACTCCCAGACCCACATCTTACATATGCCAGCAGGCGCTAAGCCCTTGCCTGACATAGCCTCCTCCATCTTGGCTGGTGAATGTTGTGGCCAGCCCACCCACACCCTGTTTTATAATGCACATGTGGATGCTGCAGCCTGGACCTGCACAGACTATTCTTGGTCCCAGTACCCAAGAGTGTTAGCAGGTTTCGTGGTCACACTTAGCTTAGCCCTTCACCACCCCAACTCTTGAACTAACCAGTGGGACTTGTATTTCCACAGTGTTTGGCCCACATATCTCCCACAGAATCTATCCCCAGACCTGGTTCTCTCTTGTGCTGGTGTCATGGCCCTGCCTAATGTGACCCGTCCCCTGTTCTGACAGTCAGGTACTGGGATCTAGCCCCACTAAATGGGCCCCCAGCCCTAGCTTTCACATAGACTGGCATGTGGTGGTCAACAATGTTCCATGCTAGCAAGCCCTACTCAGGACTGCCATGAGGGCTGGTACATCAATCTGACCCATACAAATCTTTGAGTCTCTCCCCTGCAAACCACAATGTCTCATTCCCCTTGCTTACCTACAAGCAAAGTGGCCCTGTCACTGGGCATCCCTCAGAATTCATTCCTCACCTACAGTACAGTGGCCTTATCCATGGATGCCCCTAGGCAGTAATTTTACAGCTCCAAGGCCCCAGAGCTCACTGCCAGGTGCCAGCAGGCGAAGCAAGCCCAGGATTTGCTCATTGCTTGGCAGCGTTGGCTGGGCCTAGGGCCCCAAGCATTGAACCCAACTTGGCTCAGGTCCCCCTAGCAGCTACCAGGAGGTCCGTACACCCAAGCCCTGAGATCTCTTGTACCAGTCTGAAAAGAAGGCACATCTTCTGCACCAGGTCATCTTTACTATCTTTCAATTCTATAAGTTGCTCATGTATTGCTCATGGCATGTTTTTTTAAACATTTAGCTGAATTGGTTTGCTAATATTTTCCCAAAAGGATCATACAGGATATTGACCTATAATTTCCTGCTTTTGTCACTTATCTGAATCTTGGTACTATGGCCTTATTTGCCTCACAAAAAAGACTGGAAAGTGAACCATTATTCTGGAAATGTTTGCAAATCTGTTCTTTCACAGTCAGCACAAACCATCTAGGGCTGAAGTTTCCTTAGCAAGAAAATGTTCAATGATTGATTTAATCTCTTGTTTAAGTACAGTGGACTAGTTCTGCGCTCAGTTTTGGTCAGTTATGTGTATTTTTCAGAAATTCATCTAGGGCCTGGCATGGTAGCCTAGCCTAGTAGCTAAAGTCCTCGCCTTGAACACGCATGGATCACATATGGGCACCAGTTCTAATCCTGGCAGATCCACTTTGCATCCAGCTCTCTGCTTGTGGCTTGGGAAAGCAATTGAGGATGGCCTAACACCTTGGGACCTTGCATGCATGTGGGAGACCTGGAGGAAGTTCCTAGCTCTTGGCTTTGGATCAGCTCAGTTTTAGCCATTGTGGTCACTTGGGAAGTGAATCGCCAAGAAGAAGAAGAATGGACGATCTTCCTCTCTGTCTCTCCTCCTCTCTGTTTATCTAACTTTGCAATAAAAATAAGTAAATCTTCAAAAAAAACCCATACAATATGTATGTTTTCAAATGCAGTAACATAATATTTCTTATATTTTTAAGTTTCTGATGAATCTATTTGCAATTAAACATAATTTATTCACATCTCATTTTTATTTTTTCCTCAACAGTCCCTTGAGAAGTTTGTCCTTCCAACAACCAGTCTTCGTTAAATCTGTCAGTCCTCTCACTGTCTTTGTTATAAACCTCCTTTCTCTGCTGTTTTTTTGCCCTCTCCTATTTCCTGGAATGTGCCCTCTCTGCTTCACACTGGCCAATGTTTCCCTGTCTGTTTAAACGTGTCCCTACCCGATTCCACCATCTTGATTCTCACCAATTGCTCTACTTTCAATTCAGCTCCTTGCTGATGTGTATGGTAATCTCCTGGCTCCTGGTCCAGTGTCAGTATTGTGGCCATTTGGGGAGTTAACCAGCTGATGGAAGATCTCTCCCTTTATCTATTCCTTTCTTGCTCTCTAACTCAGCCTTTCAAATAAATAAATCTTAAAGAAAAAAAAAAGCAAATTTGTGGGTAGTATGAAAAACAGGTGCTATATGATAGCCACGTATTAGCTAACATCCATTGAGTATTTGCTAGGCATTGTTCTAAGTACTTCCCAAGTTAACTGACTAATCCTTACAAAAAGTCCATGTACTTAGTACAGTCTTTACTGTACAGAGAGGCTCTGTGTTTTGTCCTACATTACAGAGCTAGTCAGTAGAGTGGAATGATGCCTATCAACCCAAGCATTCTAGCTGGAGAACTGTACTTCACATCACTGAGCTGTATGAAGCAGCCAATGCTTACAAACCCTAACAGTCATGAGACAGAGAAACAAGTTGAATAGACAAAGAATAACTGGGATAAATGTTGGAGGGGATAACCCAGATGGGGTGATTCCTCTGAAGTTGTAACCTCAAAGCTCCTATTGGATGAGAAAGGGGCTCATCCCTTAGGCAGTAGGAAATACAGATAGAAGTCCCAACTCGGAAAAAACTTCACTGAATTCAAACAAGTAAAAAAATCATTTGGAAAAGTCAATAAATTCCACAGCTGACCAGCTTAACTTCTTCTTGGAAGAGAAAGAGGCAGTCACATTGGGGACCTGGGGTGGGAAGCTGGGTGGGGCTTCTCCCTTTGTTTCTCTCCTGATCCAAGATACAGGGGGAAAAATGATGATATTAGTGTGGAAACAACGGTCTTACCCATTTTCCTGTAGCCCTTGACCATTTGTACCTTAATCAATTAAGTAAGATCATTAAAAAATTTTTTTAAAGAATTTAAAAGAGAGAGAGAGAGAGAAAGGGAGAGAGGCAGGAAGGAACAACAAAGAATGGTTGAGCAGAAACAAAGTTTCAGATCTGAGGTCCACTGAGACAAAAGGCTTTACATTTTAGGCTACTAATCCATGCAGCTTGATTCTATTCCAGAAATGTTTCATGGTCTGAATGACAGGGCCAGAAAGGGCATCAGCAGGGTGTCTTGGGACTGGGTGGGGAGGTTTGTGAAGGAGAAGCCAGGGAACTGCTGAAAGGAACTGGATCCAAAGGAACCTGATGACTGGTGGAAACAGAGAACAAGGAAGCAGTGGGTCATAAACCAAGTGCAAGGAATCATGTAAAAGCTGGAACAAGGACAAGAAGGGACCACACAGTGAGTGGGTGCTGGGTACAGTGTGAAGACACCACTTGGGATGGCTACATCCCATACCCGAGTGTCCAGCTCCACTCCCAATTCTAGTTTCCTGTTAATATGCATCCATGGAGGTAGAAGGTGATGGCTCAAATGCCACCCACACAGGAGAGCTGTACTGGGTCCCTGCCACCCACACAGGAGAGCTGGATTGAGCTGCTAGATCCAAGCTTCACCTGGTTCAGCCCCAGTTGCAGGCATTTCTGCAGTGAACCAGAGGGTGGGAGGAGCAGAATCAGCTATAACACAACCCTGATTTGTGGTGCGTTTGCCAAGGCTGAATGAAGATGAAAGTCTTAGGAGCTAGGGTAATGAGCACTGAGCTAAGGGGAAAGATGAATCACCAGCCAGAACACTAATGTCTTGGATGAGTCAAGGTGAAGAGAAAGATTGTTGGACAGATGCCAAGGTCACTGCTAAAGCCAGGGAGAAGAATCTTGAGATAAGAAAGTACAAGAAGGGAAATGAGACAGTAATGAAAGCCAAAAGAAACTTGGATTTTCATGTGAGAGCAGAGGATAAGCAGTGCATGTGTCTGGCACTGACTACATTTCAGGCGCCACTGAACATGTGGGCCTCAGCGATCAAACTGCAACTGAGTAACTCCACCCTTACCCATGGGTGACCCAGCTGCACCTGCTTCCATCAGATCTCTGTGGCATGGAGAGACAGTGAAGTAGTAAAAAAGAAGCTGACATTTAGAGTTGCATGAATGACACTGACAGCTCAGCCCTTGACAGAGGCCTGTGAGCGACACCTTTGAAAACCCTGATCATGTTTTACCTTCCAAACATTTCACTAGCATTTTGAGTAAGCTAATATGAACACCAGCAGTAAAAAACAGCCCAGCATTACAGAAGTATGTATACCACTCATGAGCCATTAGGGAACTACAGATGAAAACCACAATGAGAGGCCTGTTACTACCCACAATGTGTTAGTCTTGGTTGCTTAGAGAAACAGAATCAACATAGTATTAATTGGTCTAAAACAGGAGTGAACTACTGATGTGTGCTGCAACATGGAACACTCTGAAATCATGCTAAGTTAAAAAAAAAAAAAAAAAAGGAAAAGAAAATCCAGACACACAGGAAATGTCCAGAAAACGCAAACCTACAGTGACAGAAAGTGGATCGGGAGTCACTGGGGACAAGAGTGGAGAATGAGTGCTTATGGGAATAGGCAACTTTGAGAGGTTGACAAGATGTTCTAAAATTAGCAGCGATGGGTGCCCAGCTCTGTAAATACACTGAAAATCACTGAACTTTAAAGCAGGGGGTTTTACAGTATGTGAATTAATAAAGCTGCCATAAAATAATGCTGCATAAAGTGCATGGCTACTTTAAATATTCATTCTTCTGCTTCATCCTTTGCTTTGTACTGACTTGTCTTCCTCCACAAACCCTCTACATTGAAGCCCTTAGCAATGTCGCTATACCAGGAGGAGGTAATTACGGTGAAATGAGGCCATAAGGGTGGGGCCCTAATCTGACAGGACTACAGCCTTATAAGAGGAAATGACAGTAACCTTTCCCTCTCCTTCTTCATCCCCTCCCTTCCTCCTCCCCTCTTCCTCTCCCTCCCCCTCTGGCTCTCTTCCTTCTCCCCTTCTCAGAAACAGTAAAAAGTTGCCATCTGCAAACCAAAAAGACAACCTTCACTGAAATCCAATTATCCTGGCATTTTGATCTTCAACTTCCCATCACTAATTGCTGCTGTTGAAGACACCCAGACAGGTTGTTTTGTTACGGCATTCCAAGCTGAAGGATACATTTTCACCTATTCTGGAGCCAGAGCTCGGAATCTGCATTATTCCTAAAGCTATCAAATGGAAGTCACGACTATGACTCCGGTCTAAGAGCCTGAGCAAATTAAAACCTTATCGTCCTGGAAGAATTTGATGTTGGAAACAGAATGCCCTATGCTTCCATGTCCAAAGGTCAAAATTTATCTCCTTTTCATGTTTCAGTTTTTCATTTTCTTTGGAGAGCCTTGTTCACCCAGTGCTAACAAAAGCAGCTGTACACTCAGCTTTGAGACTTCAAGATTTCCTACTGAGCATCCTCTTATAAAAGAAAATCTGAACACAGAATCAGGGAAATGCCATGAATACAGATATAAAAGAAGACAAATTTGAAAATGAAGTCATATTGAAGAAATATTTTTAGATAATGTAGAAACTGTTAACAATCACAAGAACATTAGCATAATGCAATCATTCCTTCTTGTTTCTATTAACCAAAAAATAAATAAATAAATAAAACCATAAAAAAAACCCACAAAAAAAAGCTCCCTAAGTTTGCTCAAAACAGAAATGGGATCACTGTTATACAGGATATTAAGCCACCACTTGCAGTGCCAGCAACCATATGAAAATTGCCACTTGGAATGTGGGCAGCTCTGCTTCTGATCCAACCCCCTGCCTATGTACCTGAGAAAGCACTGAAAGAGGATCAAGTGCTTGGGCCCCTGACACCCATGTGGTTGAACCTAGAGGAATCCCTGGCCCTTGGCTTTAGCATGGTTCAGCTGCAGCCATTGAGGCCAGTTGGGAAGTAAGCAAGTACATCTCTCTGTCAGTCTGCCTTGTGAATATATACATTATATATATACATATATATATAATATATATATAATGTATATTATAATGTATATATATACATTATATATATTATATATATTATAATATATATAATTATATATATATATAATTTTATTTTTTTAAAGAGGAGAGTTCTGAAAACACCTGCATTGGATAGCTTGCTATCCTTTGAAATAAAACATGAAGTCTGTAAAGGTCTCAGACAAAAAAGGACACAGTGGCCTGTGTTCTGCAAGTTCATACTGGACATACTGGGCTAGGACAGCCCTGGCTTTTACTAGTGCAGTAAAAGCAGGTTCAACCACATGTTAAATCCATAGGATTCCTGAACATGAAAGAATGAATTCTCCTATCACTTTAGAAGCTTGATGGGAAAACGGGGAAAGTTATAGCAGAACTCTGATCTCTGCATTACACTTAACACTTCCTGCCAAACCACTCTTTTCTGTGGCCTTACAAAAAGAGTCCAGCAGCCTGAGCTCACGTTTGTCTACTAACATTTTAGATATCTGTGCGCATAGAAAATAAAGAGAGGAAAAAAAGGAAAGGCAGTGGAGGAGCAAAATGAAAAATGGTACATAGTACTGAGGTGTTTAAGAAACAGTTTACAATGGAGAATCGAGATGGCGGGATAGGGTAAGGACACATTAAAATGGAGAAACATTTAATCACGATGAGGCAGAGAGGACACATTCTAGGACTTAAGAGAGGACAGAACAGCAGCAAAGGGGTACCTGGAGACTGACAGACACAGGAAAGCAGTGAAAACAATGGTGTGGTGTTGCAGTGACTGATACTCCAGCAGCATTCAGCTAACAGGTAATCTGAACTCCACCAGCAGCCAGAACTCCACCAGCAACCAGGTGGGAAGGGACTTTCACTGGGAGCTTGGGAGCTGAACGCAGACAAAGAACTGTCCGTCCTGCTGGTCCATTTGATTTGATCAGGAGCAGAGACAGAGCAGCAGATCCCAGATGAGCAATGCGAGAACACGGTGGATTTCACAGCCTGGTCAGCCCCCTAGTGCTGAATTGGGCACCATTTTGCATAAGGAAGCAAAGACAAGGGAAAGGACTGAGCATACACTGAGCTGGGAGTGAACTCATTTCTGACTCAGTGAACAGCATCTACGTGGCATTCTACAGGTTCCACCCAAGACAAGTCTGGGGAGTCCTCAGACCTGATGGCCACCAGATCAAGAACTCTACTAGTGCCACATCAGGTGCCATTTTGTACACTGTGGCCAAAGCTTTAAGACTGCAGGGGACAACAGTGAAGTGCGCATGTGCTGAGCTCGCAAGAACTCACTGAGTTCCGTGAACTGCACTGGTCCCGCAGGAAAATAACACCAACTGTGGCATCGTAAAGGTCAAAATAGGTCCGTGTGGCACCCAGACCTAACATCCAACAGGTTCCAGCAACATCAGCACCACCAACAACCTAGCTATACAGGACACCTGTTGTCTCTCTAATCCTGGGACCTACTCCAACCAGAAGTGGGAGAAAGTTTGCAGAGACAACAGTGCAGCCTCAGCACAGTATCACAGGAGGTAGAGAGTGGTGAGCCAGCAGTTGGGGCTATAGAGTTCTTTGTGGAAATCTAACATAAGAACCCAGACCTGGAACTTGCTGGAGGGAGTGGCACAATTGGCTGCAAGCAAAAAGTGTGTACCTACTGCAATAAGTAAAATCGAACTGCAGACCTATGGGTGACACAACTTAGAAACCTGCCCCAAGGAGAAGACTCTGCTAACCAGAAGTACAATGACCAAGAGCAAAAGAAGAGACAAAGGCACAACGAATATTACTGAAAACTCCCCTGCGAAGGAGCAAAACCTTATGCCAACCTCAGAGTTAGCTGAGGAAGACATCGAGAAAATGGGGCACACAGAATTCAGAAAACTCATTTTAAAGCTTCTGATCAATGATGAGAAGCACATACAAGAGTTCAAAGAATTTAAGGAATATTTTACATAAGCAATAGCAGCAATAAAGCAAATCAAGGCTGCTATGTCAAAAATTAAGAACACAGTAGGGCAAATTAAAAGTACAATGGAGAGTCTCCAAAATAGAATGAAGCAAGCAGAAGAAAGAATCTCAGAATTGGAAGATATTTCCTGTCATCAGGGGGAAGCAAACAAAAAGCTGGAAGCAGAGCTGGATCAGGCCAAAAAGTATTCAAGAAGTGAAAGACACTATTAAGAGGCCTAACACAAGAGTTATGGGAGTCCCAGAAGGTACAGAAAGAGAAACTGGTTTTACAAATATACTTAATGAAATAATCAAGGAAAATTGCTCTAATCTAGAGAAAGAATTGGGAAACAACATCCAAGAGGGGCACACAACTCCCAACAGGCCTGATCAAATGCAATCTTCACCAAGACACATGGTCATCAAGCTCTCTTCAATCGAACATAAGGAAAAGATCCTTAATGTGCACATGAAAAAAATCAATTGACATATAAAGGAATGCCAATTAAACTCACAGGAGATCTCTCACAGGAAACTCTACAAGCAAGAAGAAAATGGAGTGACATATTCCAGATTCTAAAAGAAAAAAAATTGTCAGCCCAGGAAAACATATCCAGCAAAGCCTTCTTTTTTCTTTCAAAATGAAATAAAATTCTTCCACAGTCAAGAAAAGTTAAAAGAATTTGCCTCTTCCAAACCTGCCCTACAAATGACACTTCAAGATGTTCTCTTGACAGGGGCCCGGCGCGGTGGCGCAAGTGGTTAAGTCCTCGCCTTGCACGCCCGGGATCCCATATGGGCGCCGGTTCTAATCCCGGCAGCCCCGCTTCCCTTCCAGCTCCCTGCCTGTGGCCTGGGAAAGCAGTTGAGGACGGCCCAAGGCTTTGGGACCCTGCACCCGCGTGGGAGACCCAGAAGAGGCTCCTGGCTTCGGATCGGCATAGTATCGGCCCGTTGCGGCTCACTTGGGGAGTGAATCATCGGATGGAAGATCTTCCTCTCTGTCTCTCCTCTCTGTATATCCGCCTTTCCAATAAAAAATAATAAAAATAAATCTTTAAAAAAAAAAAAAAAAGATGTTCTCTTGACAGAGAAGAGGAATAGCACCCAACAAAACCAAAGGCAAATGGGAAGAACATCCCAGTAAAATGACAACAGAAGACTAAACCAATGAACAACCCATTCCTAAAATGACAGGACCAAAGCACTATCCATACATATTAAACTCTAAATGTAAATTGCTTAAGCTCAATTAAATGTTATAGATTAGTAGACTGGATTAAAAAATAAAGCCCATCTAGTTGTTGTCTAGAAGAGATACACTCCAACAAAAATCAGCGGAAATTATATTGCATGGGTTTTGATGTTTTCTGTTTCACATCTTCAAAACACTTTCTTCTGATTAAATCATTCAATGACTCATAGATCATACAGTAGCATCATTTTCTTCAAGAAAGTTCTGGATTTTCATTTCTTCAGCTACACGTTAGTCATTTAGGAGCATGTTATTTAACTTCATGGTGTTGTTAATTTCTTTTTTCTTCCTGATGTTGATTTTGCTTTGTGGTTTTCACTTAAGGGAAGGTATAGTAGCTGTGAAATGGAGACTAACATATCCAGATGTGAGGATACAATGCAGTATGCATTTCTGCTTCCAGACAAAGATGGACTTACAATGAAACTGTTTACTATATCTTGACAATAGGATGCTGGACTCTCTGTCATTGTCCATGCCTGCAATGCTGGACATATGACTGAGTATGAAGAACTATGTGTTAGTAATGTTATAGAGGAACTAGGCGGGGGGAATTGTGGCTGTGATAAGAGAAATATCAGGAGCCTATGGAAGTGTTTCATAAAATGATAATAATAATAATAATAAAATAGTAAAAAGAAAAAAAAAGAACCAGTTTACAAATGCAGATCTCTAACGCAGGCTGTTAAGATGAACATCAGAAACCACCACCAGGAAGAAGAGCTTACCTTTGAAGGATCAACTCTGCCTGTTGTTCAGAAATGGTCAGACCTAGTGTCTCCAGAGATTGGACAATTTCTGAAGCTTCAATTTTTCCTTTAAGATAATGAAAATGGTGTAAATCTAGAGTTGGAATTGCAAGGATCTTACAAATCATAAATTTCAAACCTCTCCTTGAACAGAAAACTTTGAAATGACTAAAGCAACAGTATGCGTTTAGGTGAACCACACATTTGTCTAAATATATGTGACATGATTACTGTGGAAACAAACGCACTAAGCAAGTATTCACATATTATTTTACTCAACAGTCAAGACTCTCTTGTAGATAATGACACTTGTTTGAAGATGATGAGAGAAGGAGCTCAACCAGCCTAACCAAGTAATGTAATCTAGGCAGAGTAGGCAGTCGTGAGTCCTGCCCAGCTGTTAGGATAATGACCCACATCACAACACCTGGGGTTGATAATGGGCTTTGGTTCTCAGTTCTAGACTTCCTCTCAGGTAGACAGGGAGTCAGTAGGGAATGACTCAAGTTACTGAGTGCTTGTCACCTAGGGAGGAGACATGGATTTAGTTCCTATCTGCCATTGTGGGCATTTGTAAAGGGAACTACTGAATAAGATGTCATTCTCTCTCAAATACTTAAAATAACCACGTAATTGTATTAAGAAATCTAAATTTGTAGAACTGATTCAAACCAAGATATTTATAACTCCAAGATAAATTCAACTAAATTAAAATATATTCATTTTAAAATGTATCTATTCTCACATTTAATAAATGGCTATGTATTTATAATGCATAAAGCAGAAAAATACAAGTAGAAAATGAGAAAATGAAAGTAAGGAACACTTCTTCGAGGAATTTGGTAGTACACACAGAGAGCAGAAACAGAGGGGTGATGAAAGACAGGAAAACATTGGCATTAGAGAAATTATGACATGTTTATAGGCAGGGAAAACAATAAAACCGAAATACAAAAAATAAATGTGGCACTACTGAACTCCCCTTAAGTTAGCTCATGACGGTCCTAACCCTGAGACCATGGAATACAATGAAACACAATGAAGGGAGGGTCTGTGGTCACAGCAGCATCCACAGCGTACTTCTCTAGGAACAGAGAAGACAAGACTTCACCTAAGATAAGGAACTTGAAGAAATAATGGGATTCTGGGCCCGGTGTGATAGCCTAGTGGCTAAATCCTCACCTTGCATGTGCTGCGATCTCCTTTAGGCACCTATTCTTGTCCCAGCTGCTCCATTTCTCATCCAGCTCCCTACTAGTGGCTTGGGAAAGCAATGGAGGACAGCCCAAAGCCTTGCAATCCTGCACCCATGTGGGAGAGCTAGAAGAAGCTCCCTCCTGGATGCTTGCTTCAGATTGGCTCTGCTCTGGCCACTGCAGCTCCTTGGGAGTGAACCAGCAGATGGAACATCTTTTCTTTCTGTATCTTGTTTTCTCTGTATAACTGCCTTTTAGATAAAAAGTAAATATATCTTAAAAAAAAAAAAAAAAGAAATGATGGGATTCTAAGGCACTCCTTCCCAGGAGATGAAAAAAGCAACAAGAGATTCTGGGCAACACAAGGGGAGCCAAAGGCATCATCAGCCTGAAATACCACTCTGAACGTTGCCCCGTGGCTGCTGTCTTCACAAGACACAGTCGGTTCTTGCTATCCACCCTAGTCATCTTTTGCAACACTGTGAACGCTGAATTAGCAAACACTGAACCATTACTTCTATGGGAACCACTGCTCCATAGGCTCCTATGAGCCTCTGACCATGACTTGCTCATCAATTCTTAATGCATAACTTTGTCTTATGTTTCCTTCTGCCTTAATACACCTCACGAAATGTATATTGTTCATTCACTAACCTTGAACTCATGGCAAAGTTCAGTATCTAGCAAAAGGCATGCCATAGCCTTCTTGTATTTAGGAACACTAAACAGCCCTATAGCACAGCACTGGAGTAATACCTTAAGTAAAATTACCAACAGAATGTACATATTTTTTTAATGACACAAAATAGACTACCAAAAGAACAATAGCAAAAGCAAGAAGGCAGAACACCGGGCACTAGGCATGTACTTGCTAAGTAACTCAAATATTTCACTGCTCTGAGCTCAGCCATTAATGACCAGGAAAGTGCAGTGAGTTTACCGCTCTGTGCTCAGCTGTGAATGGCCAGGAAAATACAGTGAGTTTACATTCTGGGGTAAAATGTTAGCAATATGTAGAATCCATGAATAATGAGAATAGCCTATGTGCTTTGTTTTAAATAAGTGTGACAAATAAAAATATGAGCCTATAGAGAGAAATCAAAATATACAAACACTATAAATTAAAGGACATTGATTAATTGATTCCACGTGTATCATTAACATTCCATTTTTAATTGTTTCCACTAGTTCATTTAGAATTCTCTGAAACAGACCATCTATGTGTACACAACTCGTGGAGCAGGATGATATATCTGTAATTATTAGCCACTGGCCCTGGGATATCCCCGTCTCCAGCTACTGCCAGCTCTGAGTACACAATCATATCTCAACAAATGTACTGGAAAGGGTCAAGATTTAGAATAAAAGTTTACAAGGAAGAATGAAAAGTGATTGCAAAAATGGAATTTTACCACACTTGGGGCATATGATTGAAGATTAGAGGTGACAGACTGCTGCCATAGCTCAGCTCCTCCTGGCTGATACGCTGGGGTGATCATTTAAACCATCCAAGGGGCTGGCTTGCTTGTCTGTTTGAAGGAAGTCACTGTGAATTTAACTGAGGTCAATATTTAGTATAAACTAGGAGCCAGAAAACCATAGCCTTACAGCCAAGTAATGCCACTGACCATCTTATTGGATCATAGCTATGTCCCCTTGCCCACATATTGTACATGGCTACTCTGAGCCAACATGTCAAAGAACAGTAGTTGCAATTTAAATAACATAGTCTATAAAGTTAAAATAGTTACTATCTGAACTTCAGGGAGAAAAAAAGTTTGCCAACTACTGACATACTTTCCCTCCTATTTAATTTGGGGGAAGAAAGTCAATGAATAAATGAATCATCCTAAGTACTGGAGGGGTTTGGAACTGTATTCAATTTTTCATAAAGGTCCTCCTAGCCACAGCTGTCTCTGATGATCAACAGGTTTTGTGACTCCTCCTTTTGTTCTGCTACTCTTGCTTTTTGCCTTGAACACTTGGGACTCTAATCTCAATAGAGAAGCTTTAACCCAACCAAAGTTACATCCTTAAATGTTTATATTCTAGCTTTCCCCTGATTTTCAGGATCATAGTGTGTCTTCTCTAAACTGGTTATTTCAAAAGACTATCAAATGTGAGATAATCTGACAGTCTTAATATTTTAAAATATACAATATTCATTCCTATGTACACACATAAAACCTTTACCCAGAGGGAAACAAAACAATGTTTTTAAGAAGTTATTTATTTGAAAGGCAGAATGACAGAGATAGAGACAGGGATATCTTTCATTTACCGGTTCGTAGTACAAATGGACACAATGGCCAGGTCCAAGTCAGACCAAAAGACAAGAACCAGGATCCTGATCTCTCGCATGCGTGAAAGGGCCCAAATACTTGGGCTATCTGCTATTGCTTTCCCAGGTATATCAGCAGTAAGCTGGAATGGAAGCAGAGCAGCTGGACTTAAACCAACACTCTAACACAGAATGCTAGCACTGCAAGCAGTGGCTCAACTTACCACACCACACCACACCACGCCACCCCACAACACAACACTGGCCTCCAGGATGACCATTTTTAACCCAAAGCTTTAAATCAAGTCAGTATAATAATGTCCCACTTTTCTTAAATTTGATGGACAAAGCTATCTATGAGCACCTTCACTAAAAATATGAATTCTAAATTTAAAATCACGTGACACACAACAAACCAAGTGCTAATCCAAGAAATAATTATCACAGCTGGGGATAAACAGAAGAGGGACATACCATCATTGTTTTTGTCCAAACTCTTGAATGCCAGTTTCATCTTTTTCTCATGGTCTTTAAGGTACTTCATAAATTCTTCAAAATCCAGCTTCCCATCTTTGTTGACATCTCCAGTAGTAAAAATTTTCTACAAGAAAAAAATTAGAGATTTTGTTGTTATTATGTACTTACATATTAAATTGCTTGGATATAGATTTTAAACAAATTGATTGTTTTCCTGTAAAACTATAGTACCATTTTTAGTCAACCACATCATTATTCATTATGGTGATGACCTGCAACAGAAAGAATTATACCACAGCAAAAAGACACTCAGCTGTGCGATAAATTTTCAATTAGAGCAATTATGCAGCAATTTCTATATAACATAGTTCTTTTAAGGCTAATGTAATCACACGCTAAATTTCTTGACCTGTACTTTATAAACTCCAAGACAGAAGACAAACATTTGACTTACATTAGGGTTGAAAAAGTAGTTTTCCTTTGATTTCCAAAATAATCATTTCCTTAAAATCATTCTTATTAAAGTCTGTCATGATAAACTTCTATGACTAGAAATTGCTGTTTAGACAAAGAAACAAGTTTTTATAAAATTTACTGTTACATATAACCCTTTCCTACCACCACCTATTACAACACAATCACTTACCCATAGCTTCCATGTTCTGATGGTCTTTTCTGGGTAAATAATGTAATGCTATAGCAGGATGGTATAAGGGTTAGACCCTTAGCTCTAAACTCAAGAAACAATTGTTAACCTACAGATAAATATATATTTAAAGTAATATTCATAGTTTTTAAGAAACCTAAAAATCTATTATCAACCATTAATGTTTATTTCAATTTGAAGAGGTCAGAAAACAAAACAAAACAAAAAAAACACAGCTGAAGGAAAGACATAAAGAGCAAAGGGTGGCCCAGTGCAATGGCTCCATTGGCTAATCCTCCTCTTGCAAGCACAAAGATCCTACATGAGCACCACTTTGTGTCCATCCAGCTCTCTTCTTCTGCCTGGGAAAGCAGCAGAGGACGGCCCAAAACCTTGGGACACTGCACCACTTGGGAGACCCAAAGCAAGCTTCTGGCTCTGGATCACCTCAGTTCCAGCTCTTGCATTTACTTGGGAGAATGAACCAGAAGATCTCCATCTCTCCTTCTCTCTACAAATTCACCTTTCACATAGAAACAAATAAATCTTTTAAAGAAGAGAGCAAAAGGTAATGACAAAGAAAACAACACAGAGAGGATAAACAATGTCCAAAGACGGCCCTTTGAAAAGACCAAAATAAACTGAAAAGCTCCCGAAGCATACAAATAACTGATGTCAGAATATAAAGATAGAAATCACCAGATACTAACAACATTAAAGATATCATGAATAGCTCTAAAACAAAGTATGAAATTGAGATGAAACAGAAAAGTGCCTAGAAAAAGAGAACACATCTAAAAAAATCGTGAAAATAGAAAACCGTAGTAATAGTCCAACAAAAATTAATTGAAACATCTCTATAAAGAAAAATCCAGATCCATGTAGCCTTAAGCCAATGCTTTCCAAAACTCTTAAAAAAAAAAAGAAAAAAGAAAAGAAACTTCCCAAAGTATTGTAAAGATGGTAAAGATTTCCTAGATCCTTGATTCCAAAACCTTACAGCAGCATCACAAATGAAGGAAAACTGACAAAGCAATGTGGCTTATTAAATAGATACTCCCCTAAATAAAGCAATCTAACGCTGCATAAAATAGATAACACACTCCATGTGTATATATACCCACATATAGTATATAAAATGAATGTATTTCTGACAGAAAAAAAATGAGATAGAGGAAGCAGCAGGTTATTAGCTCAGTGATTAAGATGTCTACATCGCATACTTGATGCAGCTGGGTTCAATTCCCTGTTTCAGCTCCTGACTCCAGCATCCAGCTGAAGCCCCTGGGTAGCCATAGAGATGGTTCAGGTAACTGGGTTCCTTCTACGCAGCTGACAGACCTTGACTGCGTTTCCCAGCTCTCAGCTTCAGCCCAAGACCAACTCTAGTTTTGTGAGAATTTGAGGAGCAAACCAGTAAATAGAAGCTTTCTCCCTCTCAAAGAAAGTAAAATCGAAATTTTGTTACCACATTCACAGAATCAAAGTCATACAATCATCTTAATAAGTATTTGTTGAATTCAACATCATCTATTAAAAAAAAGTCCACTAAACTAGGGATACAGAGTTCTTTCTCCAGTCTAATAAAGGGTACTTAACAAAGAATTCTAACCTTTTCTGTGTAGGCTTAATTTGAATAGGATTCTCTAATTTGCAACATGAATAGACTTGATGAAAATATACCAATTACACTGACAGCTTTTAAAGCAAATGCATGTTTATTATGTTTCTGAAAAACAATCACTGCTATTTAATTCTTTTTACATATTAAGAATAATCTTCATCTGGAAATTACTTCCTGAACAACCAAAACATATATTTAGGTTTATATAATCAAAAAACCCAAGGTTCTGGGGCCCAGTTGATGAACAGAAGTTTTATCTAGGAAGTTTATTCCTTAGCCAGTGGAAATTAATTATGAATTACAAGCTAAAGCACATCTAGAATCACATCTTTGAACAGGTTGGCTTTTGGACCCATATTCTTCTTTTGAATTTGTGTGTTCCCTATATGTGGAAATATATGAAAACAAAGCAAGGGACATATGTCAAGTCTGGAATTAAACTAGCAAAGGACTTGGGCACTGTCACTTGTGTTTTGGCTGAGACTCAAAGGCAGGCAGCTCAATTCAGGTTCCAACTGTGGTAAGGAGAAGGGTTGCTGTGTGCTGCAATTGGAAAGCAGCAGCAGGCAGGGAGAAACTTAACTGCAAGTGGTACAGATGGTTCAGATGAATACACTTGACCAAAATACAGGCCGTTTTAGCTTAGCCACTTGGAAGTGGGTAGGTCTGATGCCCAGCTACAGCTCCTAATTCCAGCTCCCTGCCATTGAGGACTGTGGGAGGTTGCAGTGATGGCTCAAATACTTAGTTTGCTCTCACGGGCAACCTTGACTGCATTCCCAGCTGCTTGTTAGCCCCAGTCTAGCCCCTGACATTCACTCTCTCTCTCCCTAAGGGGAAAAAAAGTGTTTAAAGTAGGAAAGCTGCCACTTTTTAACCAAATCATGGCCATATAGGACTGATTATTATAGAAGTCATCACTGGCCTTCTGAGTTGTGGTGAGAGATAGCCATCCACTTCCTGCAACCTGACAGAAACCTGGTTTCCCAGACTGTTGGTTGTGGATAAGGGACAGACTTCCAGGGCAGGTTGTGGTTGAGTTTGTTTCATTTATTTATGTGGATCTGTTTGCATATTCAGTTTATCATCTCTCACAGAAAAAAGCAAAACAAAATAATGTATCATTCAAGGAACTGACTTTCTAGTCCTCACAAGGAAATGAAATCAATACCATGTTACACAATATTTTTTTTCTCTAATCAACTAAATTCTCAACGTAGGTAAGTAAAGTTCCTACTAGGGAAGCTGGAGACATGTGGGAAAAGACCCGTCCCTAGAAATTCCTGGAAATGTGACTGGCTCTAAAGGAGTGGCCACAACAAGGTTCCTTTGACAAACAACCCTCTGGGGATGCCTCCACTTTGGGTTTGATAGGGGAGCCCTCAAAGTCACCCGCAGACAAGCAAAGCCTCTCAGTGGTTCACAACATTGCTCATGGAAAACAACAAGAAATATCTCAGATGATTAAATCTGTTCATGGAAAAATCCAGAATTTCTTATGAAAAGCTAGTGCATCAAATAATAGAAGTCATACTTGGGAATCTAAATCCAAGAGTTGTGGCAAGAAGAGCAAGAAACACTTTTTTTTAAGGAATTAAGGAAAAAATTCAAGTGAACTTCCAGGAGACAATATTTTGACAGAATTGTCTCACAGATGACATCCAATGTGGGCTTCTGCAGTCACAGAGGAACCAAGATGTGGTAGTTGTTCTATCCAATATGTTTAAAATACAACTGGTTGGTGACTGAACATATATCTCAAATGAAGACTCCCAAGGTTTGCACGGCCAATAGGAAGGGTTTTATACTCATCTGGGCTACAAGCAACAAGTGAGCACATTGCAATAGGTAATCCCCAAAAGAAAACAGTTGTAGCCAACATTTTCAGAGCAATCCAAACTAGAAAACTGTTTCTAGGGGGGAAATTTTGAGGAAAAAATGCTTGAGGAAAGTGTTAGCTGTCTTTGGTTCTTAATAAATAGCAAGACTGAACAAATCCCACTCGCTGAAGCCAAGCTGAGAGCCCTGTACATTTTGGCTTCAGTTCTCTCTTCCCAAGGCTTTTCCAGGGCTCCCAGCCCCAAAGGAGACCCACCTGCTCTTCTTCCAGGGACTGAGTGACCCCTAGATCCATCAGACCCTCCTGAAACTCAAGGATGTCCAAGGTCCCATCCTTATCATAATCCAACTGCCAAAAGAGATCTCCGTAGAGTGCATCCATCCGCGACGTCGCTGAGGCGGGGTTATGGTCCCCAGGAGTCCCTTACAGGTGGAAGATACAGGAACGAAAGCGACCTCTGCCCACCTCAATGCAGCAGGAATACCTCAGACAGTAGCCTCCAGGGGACACAAAGAGAGTAACCATAGCAATAAAGGCTCAGGGAGGAGAAGGCACATCCTAACGGCTCCAGAGCCACGGTGCGCGCATGTGCGAGCAGAGGCCGTCTGTGGGCCAATGTTGGGTGTCTGGGGCAAACTCCTCCTATAGTTCCTACTACACTGCAAGGCGGGCAGAGGAGATGCCCTGGGGCATCTCAAACCACTGCTTCCCGTAAACCACCAGAAAGATGTCATCCATCATAGGCCTGTGTAAAATTAGAAATCACTTCTTAAACAAAAAGTAGGTTGGGCAGTGTCGCCTCGGAGGGTGGCGTCCCACTGACCTTTATTAAAGACGTGTTTGGTGGTGCCTGTCTGCGAATCCAAGCTCTGCAGCCTAGGCACGCAAAACTGGGAAGGTGATGATTGAAACCCAATGGCAATGGGATTGCATGGGCCTTTCCTTCTGTGACCTCTCCCTTCCTTGGCCCCACACACACCCTCCATCTCCCACTCCTGGTCTTCAGCCAGTCTCAACGCTAGCTCTACCGCTGTTCTAGCCTTAGATTGTAGCACACTTAGCAGGCTAGGCTCAGAGCAGGCAAGGTCATATTTGCCAGGATCCCAAGGATATGTCCGGAGATTCTCCGCATCAGTACCCCTAGTTTCTTAAGCCGCTCAGAAAAAGCAGGGGACCCTGGTCCTCCCAAGACTTACTCCTCTATCTAGGATGCTGCATCCTGCCTCATTGGAAATGTGGACGTGTGGTAGCACAACAAAAATACCCCCTTTTGAAAACTAACTTTTATTTTCCTAAACGTGAAGAGCTCTCTAAAAAATTGAGACATAAATTGTTCTTAGACTACTATCTAGTAGTGCTGCCTCCTTGTCCAGCAGTCAAGCACCAACCTAAAAAGGCTCCCCCAACATCTCCCTTCTCCAGAGCCCTGGCCATCACCCTCCAAGGGCCCTCTTTCAGGAGGAAGCTATGCCCCGATTGGTCATAAGCCATGGGCTCTGCAACCAACATTTCCTCCAGGGCTGAGGGCAGTGGCACATATCCAGGGTTACTTCACAGAGTCCTTTGGGCCATGGCCCCATCAGGGATGAACTGTCCCACAAGGCAGTCTTTCCCAGTACACTGCAGAGGATGCTGGTGGTGGCAGAATCCCAGAAGATGGACACCCCAAGGGGAAACAGGCATCAAGATGACTAGAGTCTATAGAAGCGAGCAGAAAAGACAGAGTCAGGGACAGGGTGACAAGGAAAATAGACTAAATGTTTTACAGACTTAATGAGAAACAGCAAATGGCAGAGCTGAGTGTCAGATCTAGCAAAAGATGCATATTACCCTGCTCATTATCCACTCATTTTTTTTTTTCCTCACCCACCTAACACACATAGACTTCCAACAGGGAAAGTTTGGAGAATACAGTGAAGATCCCGGTCAGTCTTGTTCACCACTACATGCCCAGTCCATTGAACAATGTCTGGCACTATTCAAAACCATTAATTGAATGAGTTAAATGTCTGTGCTGGGTTACTGAACAGTTCTTACCATTTCAAGTTTACAATTGAGGTTTCTAAGAGTTAAATAATTTACCCAAAGGACACAAGCTTAGGTAGTGGTAAAATCTTTTCATTACTAAGATCTACTTCATTTTTTAAAAAGGCAGAGTGACAGAAAGAAAGGAAAAGACTGAAAGAGAAAGAGATCTTCTATCCACTGGCTCACTCTCCAGATGAATGCTTGGCCAAAGCCAGGAGCCAGGGACTCCAGCAAGATTTCCCACATAGGTTATGCGGGCAAAGCATCTGGGCTATCTTTAGCTACTTTCCAAGGTATATTTACAGGGAGCTGGATCAGAAAGGGAGCAAACAGGTCTTGAATCAGCACTAATATGAGATTTGCTGCCCCACCATGCTGACCTCTGGTAAATACGCTGGATATGATTTCATAGCCCACGGCAATAAGCACTGGGTGCATGCCACCAGTGAACAGGACAACCCTGTAAAGAACTTTCTCAACAAATCCCTCTGGTACTCGCATAAACCCTGTTGGACTCAGATGCCTCAGTGGACTTTACTTGACCCTTAAAGAAATAAAATTTTTGAACTCAAGAGTACTCAAAAGAAATGCAGTGACAACTTACAGAATGGTGTCCTATGGAAGCAAGTGTGTGTTCAATATCATCACTATAATATGAATACAACATAATTCTGACTGAGCTAGGTTAAAATTACAAATTCAAGGGGAGAATCAAGATGGTGGAATAGGGTAAAGACAAGTTTAAGCGGACGAAAAAAAATTTAATCAGGATGAAGCAGAGAGGACACATTCTAGGACTTAAGAGAGGACAGAACAGCAGCAAAGGGAGACTGACAGACACAGGAAAGCAGTGAAAACAATGGTGTGGTGTTGCAGTGACTGATACTCCAGCAGCATTCAGCTAACAGGTAATCTGAACTCCACCAGCAGCCAGAACTCCACCAGCAACCAGGTGGGAAGGGACTTTCACTGCGAGCTTGGGAGCTGAACGCAGACAAAGAACTGTCCGTCCTGCTGGTCCATTTGATTTGATCAGGAGCAGAGACAGAGCAGCAGATCCCAGATGAGCAATGCGAGAACACGGTGGATTTCACAGCCTGGTCAGCCCCCTAGTGCTGAATTGGGCACCATTTTGCATAAGGAAGCAAAGACAAGGGAAAGGACTGAGCATACACTGAGCTGGGAGTGAACTCATTTCTGACTCAGTGAACTGCATCTACATAGCATTCTACAGGTTCCACCCAAGACAAGTCTGGGGAGTCCTCAGACCTGATGGCCACCAGATCAAGAACTCTACTAGTGCCACATCAGGTGCCATTTTGTACTCTGTGGAAAAGCTGCAGGACTGCAGGAGACAACAGTGAAGTGCGCATGTGCTGAGCTCGCAAGAACTCACTGAGTTCCGTGAACTGCACTGGTCCCGCAGGAAAATAACACCAACTGTGGCATCATAAAGGTCAAAATAGGTCCGTGTGGCACCCAGACCTAACATCCAACAGGTTCCAGCAACATCAGCACCACCAACAACCTAGCTATATAGGACACCTGGTATCTCTCTAATCCTGGGACCTGCTCCAACCGGAAGTGGGAGAAAGTTTGCAGAGACAACAGTGCAGCCTCAGCACAGCATCACAGGAGGTAGAGAGTGGTGAGCCAGCAGTTGGGGCTACAGAGTTCTTTGTGGAAATCTAACATAAGAACCCAGACCTGGAACTTGCTGGAGGGAGTGGCACAATTGGCTGCAAGCAAAAAGTGTGTACCTACTGCAATAAGTAAAATCGAACTGCAGACCTATGGGTGACACAACTTAGAAACCTGCCCCAAGGAGAAGACTCTGCTAACCAGAAGTACAATGACCAAGAGCAAAAGAAGAGACAAAGGCACAATGAACATTACTGAAAACTCCCCTGCGAAGGAGCAAAACCTTATGCCAACCTCAGAGTTAGCTGAGGAAGACATCGAGAAAATGGGGCACACAGAATTCAGAAAACTCATTTTAAAGCTTCTGATCAATGATGAGAAGCACATACAAGAGTTCAAAGAATTTAGGGAAGCAATAAAGCAAATTAAGGCTGACAAAGCAGAAATTAAGAACACAGTAGGGTAAATTAAAAGTACAGTGGACAGTCTCCAAAACAGAATGAAGCAAGCAGAAGAAAGAATCTCAGAATTGGAAGATATTTCCTGTCATCAGGGGGAAGCAAACAAAAAGCTGGAAGCAGAGCTGGATCAGGCCAAAAAGTATTCAAGAAGTGAAAGACACTATTAAGAGGCCTAACACAAGAGTTATGGGAGTCCCAGAAGGTACAGAAAGAGAAACTGGTTTTACAAATATATTTAATGAAATAATCAAGGAAAATTGCCCTAATCCTAGAGAAAGAATTGGGAAACAACATCCAAGAGGGGCACACAACTCCCAACGGGCCTGATCAAATGCAATCTTCACCAAGACACATGATCATCAAGCTCTCTTCAATCGAACATAAGGAAAAGATCCTTAAATGTGCACGTGAAAAAAAATCAATTGACATATAAAGGAATGCCAATTAAACTCACAGGAGATCTCTCACAGGAAACTCTCCAGGCAAGAAGAGAATGGAGTGACATATTCCAGATTCTAAAAGAAAAAATTGTCAGCCCAGGAAAACATATCCAGCAAAGCCTTCTCTTTTCTTTGAAAATGAAACAAAATTCTTCCACAGTCAAGAAAAGTTAAAAGAATTTGCCTCTTCCAAACCTGCCCTACAAATGATACTTCAAGATGTTCTCTTGACAGAGAAGAGGAATAGCACCCAACAAAACCAAAGGCAAATGGGAAGAACATTCCAGTAAAATGACAACAGAAGACTAAACCAATGAACAACCCATTCCTAAAATGACAGGACCAAAGCACCATCCATACATATTAAACTCTAAATGTAAATTGCTTAAGCTCAATTAAATGTCATAGATTAGTAGACTGGATTAAAAAACAAAGTCCATCTAGTTGTTGTCTAGAAGAGATACACTTCACCAACAAAAATCAGCAGAAACTATACTGCATGGGTTTTGATGTTTTTTGTTAGTTTCATCTCTTCAAAATACTTTCTTCTGATTAAATCATTCAATGACTCATAGATCATAGAGTAGCATCATTTTCTTCAAGAAAGTTCTGGATTTTCATTTCTTCAGCTACACGTTAGTCATTTAGGAGCATGTTATTTAACTTCATGGTGTTGTTAATTTCTTTTTTCTTCCTGATGTTGATTTTGTTTTGTGGCTTTTCATTTAAGGGAAGGTATAGTAGCTGTGTAATGGAGACTGTCATATCTAGTAACATGTCATTTAACTTCATGGCATTGTAAATTTTTACTTTTTTTCTATTTTTGTTTTTGTATTATGACTTTTCATTTGAGGAGATGTACAGTAGCTGTGAAATGGAGACTAACATATCCAGTTGTGAGGATACAATTCAGTATGTATTTCTGCTTCCAGACCAAGGTGGACTTACAATGAAACTCTTTACTATATCTTGACAATAGGATGCTGGACTCTCTGCCATTGTCCATGCCCGCAATGCTGGACATATGACTGAGTATGAAGAACTAGGTGTAAGTAATGATATAGAGGAACTAGGTGGGGGGAGGGACTTGGTGCTGGGATAAGGGAAATATCAGGAGCCTATGGAACTGTATCATAAAATAATAATAAAATGTAAAAAATAAAAAAATAAAAGACCTAATTTTTTTTTAATTACAAATTCAAGCTGAGGCTCTAGTGGTAATAATTTATCAGGCAGAATGAGAGAAATTGTAATAATTTATCAGGCCAAGAAAAGAAAATAAGGAGATAACATGTAGGACCGTGGCCAACTGAGGGAATGTAGAATGCTGGGGCTTGGGAAGTGGCTGAACAGTTAGGATCTCACCAAGATGGAAAGGATACTTTATGCACTGCTAAGGAATTCTCTCCATTTCCTTGTCTCTTTTAGGAAATTCATTATCATGTCAGGTTTTAAAACAAATCAGTAGCCAAAACACCAGATCCAATTTTCATGTATTTTAGAACACTGCCATAAAAGTAACTGGGACTGCATCACGATTTTATACCATAATCTCTCTGCTGGGTTGCCATGCCCCATATCACACCCCTGTCATTTTCATATCAGGTTTTATATTACAACATCAAAAGCTAAAAAGTTTCTAATAATTGCAACATTAGTGGAATGAATGCTCTATTTGTTCTTAGACGAACTGTCATGGAGGGAAGTCCTGAAAAGAAATCCCATGCAATGTGATAAACATTTGCCAAGCTGCTATTTCTGTGAGTGACTTTATTCCATCTGTAGTTGTCAATACGACAAAGAATGCAAAGACTGCCGGGTCTGAGTTACAAGGGCTTTTTCAGGTGACCCAGTCCAACTGCTCCTGTGGCACTCACTCAGTAGCACTTAACGCCCATAGGGACACAGGATTCTCACATACTCACTATCTACTATACACGAGAGCATATTTTAAAAAGAATATAATTAACAAACTTTCATGCTCAATCATATATGAGCTTGTTAAAAACTGTCCAGGAAGTGCGACTGATATTCCAATTTTATTGTGTCTTTTTTTTTTAACTTGACCAGCAAAGATATATAAAGAGGTAAATGGAGACATTCCATCTACCAGCTCGCTTTGCGAATGAGTACAACATCCAGGGTTGGCTGAGGCCAAAGCTAGGAACCAGTAACTGCATCTGGGTCTTCCACGTGGATGAGAGTAGCCTGAGTATTTGAGTTAACCTCTGCTGCCTTGCAGAGAAAGCATTAGCAAGAAGCTAGACTGGATGCACAAGAGCCAGAACTTAAACCAGGAATGCAGGTATGCTAAGCAGTATCTCTATCACTTTACCAAATACCCATTGTCGTATTTGCATTTTTGGAATAAGAAAAGTAAATCCCAAGTGAGGCTCAAATTGACAAGTATGTGATCAGTTGATACCTGAGCAGGCTACTTTCCTTTTAGCTCTTGTTCATTTTGCCTTAGTCCACTTGGGCTACTATATCAAAATCAAGCCATCTAGCTTACACAGTAGACAGATATTTCTCACAGTTCTAGAGCTGGAAGTCCTGGATGGGGTGCACCCAGCAAGGGTGCACTTCCTGGTCCATACACTACAGACTTCTCTTTGTGTCTTCAAATGGCTGCAAAGTGCATCATCTGGGTCCCTTTTATAAACACAAATCCCAGTCATGAAGGTCTCATCCTCAAGATTTGATAACCTACCAAAGGCTCCACCTCCTGACACCATTACATCAGGGGTGAGCATCTCAGCCAGGGCTAGGAAGGAGCATGAATATTCAGTCCCTAATAGCGATCTCCGCTTCCATGGTCCCATGCCTCCAGCATTCTAAGTCTATCCCAACAAAATTACAGTAAGAGTGTGTATCTGTGAAAAGATGGCAAACAATAAACTTAAAAGTGCCAAGGATTTCCCAGCGTAATAGGTCACAATTGTTAAGCCAGTGGCCATGAACTTAGGTCCAGGAACATCCTCATCTTATCTAAGCTGAGTTCCCTCCTATCTTCCCCTGGTAATTAGAGACACCACTGAGACAATGCCAGACTAGAGAAGGTAAAGAAAAATCACTGTAAAATCCTGTTGGGTGAGATCTCACCCCTTCCATTTTATGCCGTCTTTTCAAATCCACACATGTGCAGGGTGCCAAGGCTTTTGTCCATCCTCCCCTGTTTTCCCAGGCCACAAGCAGGGAGCTGGATAGTAACAGCTAGACAGGAGCTGATTCCTGTATGGGATCCTGGCATTTGCAAGGGGAGGATTACCCAATTGAGCCATGGTGTTGGGCCCCTAAATCCAGATTTCTGAAGAGTGAGAGGGAAGCTACAATGTTTCAGTCTGCAAACCACCAAGAAGCCAAAATAAACACTTAAAGTGTTCAAAATCATAGTGTATATAAAAATGTTTTTACATCCATGCAAATAAGATCTTCCAAAATTCATGACAATCCTATCTTACATAAAACCTCTGCATGAATTTCCAAAAATTTCTTGGACCAAAATAAACTTACCTCCTAATTCCACTTTTCTACAAACTTTTTGAAGTACCTTCAACATGAGATGGAAAAAGCAGCAGCCTGGTGTACTAAAGGGTCAGTGAGCTGACCAAACCATACAGCAGCATAGGCAGTCAAGAGGTTAAGATGCCTGCACCCCATACCTGGATTACACCTGCTCTGGCCCCGACCCCAGCTGCCTGCTCACACAGACCCTCAGAGGCAGTGGTGGCTGAAGTAACTGGGTTGCTGCCACCAACACGGGAGACCTGAATGGAGTTTACATTTACAGCTCCAGGCTTCAGCCTGGCCCAGCCTTGGTCATTATGGGAAACTGAGGCGAGAAGTGATCCAATAGTTGGAAGTGCACTCACTCGCACTCTTTTTTCTATCTCTTTTTCTCCTACCATGCCCTCCACTCCAGTTTATTAAAAAAAAAAATTAGAGATAGCAGTTGTGCAGCAGTAACAGAGCTATTTAGTTGTAGCCCTGAAAAAATAACAGAAAATGAAAATCTTCCCAGTGGGTGGAATCACCTACTTTGCGAGAAAGGTGAAATGGCATGAGGTAGAAACATACACATTACTGAGGAGCAGTGGCCCATGGCCTGGGCAGTTCCCAGTAAGTAAAGCATAGAAGTTGGCCTGTGACCGGTAAGTTAATTGGCCATATAACATACCACACATCCCAGTCCATTTGTCTTGCCAAAACACAACACCAAGACCAGATAATCTATGAAGAACACAAGTTTTTGGGCTCACCGGTCCAGAGAATGGTAAATCCAAGGGCTTGTGCTGCCACCTGCTCAGCATCTGGTGAAGGCTTTACCTGCAATATTATCCCTCAGCGAGTCAAAGTGTGCTAGTGTGGTCTCTTTTCACTTCAAAAAACCACCAATGCCATCACAGATAGTTCACCTTTAGGATCTCACTGAATCCCAGTTACTACCCAAGAGTCATACCTCCAAACACTATTAGCATATGCATTTGGGGTTTGAGTTTACAGCAGAGAACTTCTGGGTGACACATTCAAACCACAGCACCATACCATCCAGAGAGCAGCCAACCTCATGGACTACTGGAATGGCTGCCAAACACACAGCTGGGGATCCCACTGGAAGACAGCAACTACTTTGCAAGACATGGTACCGTGCAAAATGAAAGATGTCACCAGGATTCCAATAGGTGACCCCCACTGAAAAGGTGGAAGTAACAGCATAGTCATTTAATTTAATCTCAGTGACCCACAGAGGGGCTTTCTGCTTCTTGTTTCCACAGCTCTTAGCTGTGCAGTGTCACTTACCAGGGAACTCAGCAAGACTTGCAATCAACAATATGCTGCAGGTGCTACTGGACACTCTGAACTCCTTGCTTCCAGGACCAATATGTAAGAAGAGAAATTATGGTCTTGGAAGATGTGAACTGATCTTGAGCATTTGAAGACAAGGCTGCCCAGAGAAATACTCATGGGAATGGAATGACAGGGATTCAGGTGAACGTCTATTGATTCTTCCCTGCCCAGTAATTACTGTGAATGGGCAGATGTAGCAATGCTGGCCCGGGCAGCTTAGACAGCTCAAGAATGAGTGTCTGCATGAGACCAGAAAGACCTGCAGAGATGATGTAGCTGAGGATGGGCTGACTTTAAAATGGAATGAAACTCATAAATGCAGTTATGACCAACTGAAGCAACACAGATTGCAGTTTGTCCCCCTGAACTCCCTCAGGAAAAGTGGCCAGGAAGCCTGAAGCAGTCTGCAAACCTATGCAAAGAAAGCACTCTGAGTAATGCAATGAGTGATCAAGAGTGGCCAGGGAGTTGTGTGGTTCAGCAACACTTCCAGAAAACCTGCCATGAAAGCAGGGGTGCCACACCTTCGAACTCTGGACCCATCACATCGCCCATGATCAATTCCCACCTTCCTGGGGCTGCTCCAACCAGTGATGAGACACACCCCGGATGCCAGTCAGGGCAGCCCACACAGGACTTCCCCAACAGAGGACATTTCCTGTGTCCCTCTCCATGAACCTGCAGGAAACTTTCTAAGGACGAGGCTTTGGAGTCTTCCTAACTAGTCCTTCTTTCTCGCTTTTGTTTCACAGGGATTCAACTTGCAATGACACCTGAAGACTCTTTGGGCTACAGGTGTTATTGTTGTTACCCCATTACACATGAAAAATAGGACAGGGAGGTAAAGAAATTTGCCCAAATTAATAAAGCAGTACAACCAATATTTTAATTCAGGCAGTCTGAATTTTTCTTTTTTTCCTACAAGCTTCATAGTATATGCAAAAAGATGTTCATCTTTAATCCAGCATTTCCAAATTTTGTTGTAGGAGTATTTCATTTATTATTGGAAAGACACATTTACAGAGAGAAGGAGAGATAGATCTTCTGTCTGCCGGTTCACTCCCCAGAGAGCAGCAATGGCCAGAGCTGAGCCAATCCAAAGCCAGGAGCCAGGAGCTTCTTCCAGAGCTTTCATCTGGGTGCAGGCTCCCAAGGCTTTGGCCATCCTCTACTGCTCTCCCAGGCCACAGGCAGGGAGCTGGACGGGAAGTGGAGCAAATGGGACATGAACCAGTGCCCGGATGGGATTCTGGTGCTTGCAGGAAGATGCACTGATTGAGCCATCACACTGGACACAAACCAGCACTTTTGATGTGAACATCCTGTAACAGAGCACCAGTCCCGGGCCTGGCGCGGTGGCGCAAGTGGTTAAGGTCCTCACCTTGCACGCCCGGGATCCCATATGGGCGCCGGTTCTATCCCAGCAGCCCCAGCAGCCCCGCTTCCCTTCCAGCTCCCTGCCTGTGGCCTGGGAAAGCAGTCCAGGACGGCCCAAAGCTTTGGGACCCTGCACCCGCATGGGAGACCCGGAAGAGGCTCCTGGCTTCGGATCAGCATAGCATCGGCCGTTGTGCTCGCTTGGGGAGTGAATCATCGGACGGAAGATCTTCCTCTCTGTCTCTCCTCTCTGAATATCCGCCTTTCCAATAAAAAAATAATAAAAATAAATCTTAAAAAAAAAAAAACAGAGCACCAGTCCCAGCTGCTCCACTTCCCATTCAGCTCCCAGCTGAAAACGTCTTGGGAAGCAGCAGCAGAGGGCTCAAGTACTTGGGCCTCCACCATCTACATGGCGTTCCCTGGACCAGCTGCAGCCATTTGGGGAATAAACCATGGATGGAAGATCTCTTTGTTGTTGGCTCACCCCTTCTTTCTCTTCCTTTACAATTAATCAATCTTAAAATTCAGTTTGGTCTTCGGTTTTTTTGTTTGGGTTTTTGTTTTTTTTTGTTTTTTTCTAGTTATTTCTAAATTGCCCACAACTTTGTTAGGATTTGAAACCACAGTCTTAAACTTTTTCAGGTGAGTGAAACAGCTCTCATCCTCCGGTGGTCATGATCTCAGTGGGAGGTGAAATTAGAATAACATTCTGTGAAAACTTAACAGTAGCAACACCTGACCACCTTCCTTGGCCAGCAGTTCAGAGACCCATCTCAGGGGATGCAACACATACTACAGATAAAAATAACTCTTTGTGAATCACAGAAATAGTATACACTCTTTTTTCTCCACTGAATAACAAAAATTGTAAAGAAAAAGAGAAGTTACTTAACTCCTATCATCCATTCTATCATCATTCTGTTAGAGTGTACCAATCAAAACGAATGTCAGATTGGATAATAAGGTCTAGCATGAACATTAGGAGTGAAAACATAGCTGAGCAAGCTCAAGTCAAGGGACTCCAGAAGTTCATCCGATGACTCAGAGGAAAATGACTCAGAACTCGCTCAGCAACAAGTCAAGCCTGGGGGATCAACGGTGGCACTTGGAGCAAGCCTTTAAACCGTGGAATGTCACCATTCCTCCTCCACAGGAAGCCGGGCAAACAGACCGGGGGTTGCCAATAGGTCTGAAGCCATAACCTCTTGCCCGAGGCACAGAGCCCCGGGGAAGCGCCGCAAAGTAGGAGCCTGCTTCCAGAACCCGTGTCCCACACGAGTCGGGAGCTCCAAGGCGGGCGGAGAGACTGAGGTGCGCTAGGAACAAGTGCTGGGGAGGGTTTACAAACTCCACAGGGCTCGTGGGCAAAGTGTTTCCAGTACTCGACGCCGACCGATAAAGCACCAGGGACTCCGGTCCCAGGCAAGCGGCCGCGCTCCTGGGTCCCCCAGTTTCCTAACCCATCTGCCCGCGGAAACCGCAGTTCCGCGTTCTCGGGGAACAAGCCCGGGGCCGCCGCCCTACTTGGTCCTGGCAGCGTCCCCAGAGTACCCGCGCCGCTCGCCGCCAGCGCTCGGGCGGCACCCACCTCCTCGGCGTCCTGGCCCAGAGGGATGCCCAGGCTCTTGAGCCCCTCCTGCAGCTCGCGGATGTCCACCACGCCGTCCCCATTGCGGTCGAGCGCCTGGAACAGGGTCTCGTAGCGCGTCGGCGGCTCAGCGCTCTGGCAGGCCGCGGCAGGCAGCACGAAGCCCCGGAGCCAGCGCAGCATGGTTCCCGGGGCGGTGGGCGAGGGACGGCCCAGTGACGGGGGCAGCGGCGGCCGCGGGCTGCAGGGGCGCGTCCTGGACCTGAGTAAGGCCTGGCTGGGAGGGGCCCGCGGCCGCTGGGCGTCAGGGCGGCACCGGGGGCGAGGCTTGAGCTCGGCGCGGAGCGCGGAGCGCGGGAGGCGAGCGGCGCCTGGCCAGCCCAGCGCGCGGGGAGTGGCCGCCCGGCTGCCGCTCGGGGAGGAGCCCGCTCGGGGCCCGGTTCGGCCTGCCTGGAGCTGGCCGGAAGCGCGGGCTGGCGCCGCCGGGTGGCTCCCAGGAGGGGCGGTGCAACCTAGAACCTGGTTGTGTAGTTCAGCGGGGTGCGGCTCTAGGAGGAAGCTCCCAGAAAGGCAAGAACTCTGGCTGCTGGCTTTGCGTTTTGCGGTGCGCAGTACGTGTGTAGAAGCAACCCCACCCCGGGTCTGGAGCTTGGCTGACTGCCCAGTGAGTCCTACTCAGAGCTCTTAACTTTCTTGTACCTCCGGACACCATACATGTGGGCCCGTTTTGCACTCGCAGCATAGAGGAGTTTGCGAGGAACAGGGGGTGGATGTAAGGAGGAAGGGAGCGGAGCTGCACCCTGGAATGGGACTGAGCGATAAAGAAGCCTAGCAGCTGAATCTGAATGCATCTGTGAGAGTAATTTAAAAACTGGGAAGGGGCCTTTGTGAGGAGGGCACCGCCTATCTGCGTGGGCGGTAGCTAAAAGAGGAGGCGCCTTGGTCAATGGCATAGCTCCATTGTTTGTAGAAACTTGGGGTGCCTCCTCAGCGGTTACATGGATTTCTGGGCTCCCAAGTCCCCAGAACGATGCAGCTACCAAGACTCAATAGAACAGAAAGAACTTTGGACTTCCAGAGAGCACACCTGTGACTGGGTAAACATGAAGCGAGGACATCGACAAGTGATAGCAAGAATCCCCGTTTGATATGTGAAAGTGCCAATCAGATGAGAAGTGGTGCGTCATCAGAGCGACTCTGGATTTAACCCCAACCGCTTCACAGAAACGGATTGTGCTGGTGTGGCAGGCAGGAGTAAACGTGCACCTCCTCCCCACCCCCTGCCTCAATCTCCCCCACATTCCGAACTGCTCATTAAAACCCCCCTTAAAACCAAAGCCAGGGACTCTGACCCGGAATCTGCCTCTCTTTCGGTCCTGTTTTTCTTTTTGATGTTTAAGTACCTATTCAGTTTAGCATTTTAAAGACCCCCCCCCCCGGTTAGTGAATCATCTGGAGACCAAACTGGCTACTTCTATCACTTCCAGATTCTGGGCTTAAGAATCATTACCTCCCGGGCCCGGTGCCATAGCATACGCTGGGATCCCACAAGGGCACCATTTTATATCCAAGCTGCTCCACGTCCCATCCAGCTCCCTGCTAGTGGAGAAAACTGGAGGGCATGTCTGAAACAGGTCAAAGCACCCACCCACGTGGGAGACCTGGGCTGGGCCAAGTAACAGCATCTGCCACCTGCCAGTGCATATGAAAGCTGGGGGTGAGGGACATGCCTGGTTGAGCTAGGCCACAGAATCCAACTGTAAGTGTCAGGACAGGAGGTGGGTCACAATCAGCTTGGGCCACCACACTCGCCAGAACATGAGAGAACCAGATCTGGGGGCAGATCCTAGAGGGGACTTGTTGCCCTGCCTCTGTGGGACTGGAGCACCCACTAGTTTGCTAAAGATCTGGGAGGTGATGACTGGCTAAGCCAGGTTGGACTCACCTGACAGGAATTTACCTGACACTTAAGGGAGCCAGGGCTGGGAGGAAACCAGGCTGGGCCAGGCTGCAGTGCCTACTGGCACATGCAAAGGTAGACCATGCTAAGCAGGGCCATGGCACCACTAAAGCACGCATAAGATCTGGGACTGGGAGTAGGCCTGGTAGGAGAATTTACAGAACTCCCCTACTAGGCTACAGCTCCTGCTGAGAAGCAAAAAAGCCAGGGCTAGGGGCAGGCCAGGCCAACTAAGGCTGCAGCACTCATCAGCATTTATGTGAGACAGGTCTGCAAGCAAGCCAGGTTAGACCAGGCTGCAGCACCGTTTGGCACACCCAGCTGGGCTAGGCTGCAACACCCACCAGGAAGAGCAGAGACTGTGGGTAAGCCATGCCAGGATAGGTCAAAGCACTCACCAGTACATACAAGGTCTGGGTCTGATAGCAGAAATTTGGGGAGTCCCTGCTAAGCTGTAGTTCCCAATGGTGAGTGTGAGAACCAGAGTTGTGGGTAGACCAAGGCACAAGGCAACAGCACCCCTCTGCATGTGTGTGGGGTGGGTCTAGGGACAGGCCAGACTGGGCTAGGCTTCAGCACCCACAAGTGTTCCAGAGAGCTAGAATGGGTGAGGCTAAGCTGTAACAACTGCCAGGTCATATAAGAGCCAGGTTTTGGGGTGGACAAGGCTGGATTGGACTGTCGCACTCACTAGTAAGAGCCAGAACTTGTTCAGACCATAATGAGTGCCAAGACTTGGGGCTGGCTATGTCAGGCTGGCCACAATACCTGCTGGCACTTGCCAGGTCTGGGGCTGGGAACAGGCCTGGTAAGGAAAACTGGAGAACTCCCCTGCTAGGCTAAAGCTCCCACTGGTGAATGCAAGAGCCAGGGCAGGGGGAAGACCAGGTTAGGTTGGGTTGCAGCAACCATCAGCATACATGTGGGCCAGGTCTGGGGCAAGCCAAGTCTGGGCCAATCCACAGCACACACTGGCACAGGCAAGAGCCAGCTCACAGTGCAGGCCAGCCAGGGTTGGACTGCAACACCCGTCAGTTCATGTGAGGACTGATGCTGGAAGTGAGCCAGCTAGGCTACTGCTGCTAGGCTAGGCTGCTGCACTTGTCAGTGAGAGCTGGGATGTGGGACAAGCTGGGCTGAGCTGGGCAATAGAGCCTGCTAGCAAATGCCAAAACTCAGCAAGGGCCATCTCAGACCAAGCTGCAGCACTCACTGACACATGGAAGGCTCAGAGCTGGGTATAGGCCTGGGAAGGAAATCTCTGGGATATCTCTGCTGAGCCACTGCTTCCACTGGTAAGCATGAGAACTGGTACTGGGGGGGCAGGCCAATCCAAGCAGTATGGCAGCACCTATCAGCTGGCATTTGGGCTAGGTCAACAACCTGACCAGGTTACTGCACCTGCTGATATGAGAGCCAGAGTGTGTGCAGGCCAACTGGACTAGGCTGCAGCACCAGCTGACAAGTGCCAGCATTGGATGCCAGTCATGTCAGGTTGGACTACAGTACCCCATGGCAAGCACAAGATCTGGGGTTGCGAGTTAACCTGGTAGGGAAACTGTGGGTACTCCTGTGCTGGGCTGCAATTCCCACAAGTGAGCATGAAAGCCAGGGCTGAGGGTAGGCCAGGCTGGACAAAGCAGCAATACCTATTGGCATATGTATGGGCTGGGTCTGGGGGAAGGGTGGAATAAGGTTGCCACAGCACCCATAGGTGTGCATGAGAGCCAAATTGGATATGGGAAAGATTGGGCTCAGCTGCAGCATATATTGGCATATGCAGAAACTGGGGCTGGGAACACATCTGGTTGGGGCTATTGGGGTTTACCCCAACTAGACTGTGCCACCACTTGATGTGCATGAATATCAGCTTGTGGCAGACTGGGTTGGGCTAAGCCACAGCACCCATAAGTTCACATGAGAGGTGGGGCTGGGGGCAGAACTGACCAGGAGGCTACACCACTGGTATGTGCATTGGCTGGTGCAGTAACAGACCAAGCCTGATGCTATACTGGCTGCACATGCAAGAGTCAAGTTTGAGGTCACCCCAGTTGATGTGTCTTGGAGAATGCTTCAACTAGATCACTGGACTTAAATCCCAGTCTCAGGGAAAATCACAAGATATGTGATCCAGCCTTGGAGTGCATGTATCAGGAATGGGCCTCCTCAGTTGCTGATGCCTGTTTGGTGGATAGCATGACCAGTTGCACATGGGGGACATGGCAGTCAGTTCTTCCTAGGCAACAGGGAGGCATCGGCTGCCTCATCAGAGGATGGAAAGCAGAATAGATTGGACAATTCTCCTGGTCAAGTTTTGCAGCAAGTATCTGGGACTGTGAATACACACTGAGGTGGAGCTGGTCAGCCAATAGATCTTGGAAAGACTTTTCGCGAATTTGATGCAACAAAGCTGACAATGTTATAGCACTATCATAGCCACACAAGAGTACTCTTAGAACACTCTTCCCCACATCAGGGTCTCTAAGGCCTCATGAAATGACCATCTCCCATTCCCAGGTGCTGAAGTAGTTTGACAGCAATAAGCTGTCCCCACAACTTCCCCTGCCCACAACAGATCAGGAGAATAAAAAGGAAAGAACTGAAACATTTGTCCCACCCACCTTTCTCCATACCTTGAACCTATATGGGCCTATATGGGGCCCAGTGTCATAGCCTATTAGCTAAATCCTCCCCCAGCATGTGCTGGGATCTCACATGGGCACTGGTTTGTATCCTGGCTGCTCCACTTCACATCCAACTCCCTGGTTGTGGCCTGGGAAGGCAATAAGGATGACCCAGGGCTTTGTGACCCTGAACCTGTGTAGGAGACCCAGAAGAGACTCCTGGCTCCTGGCTTCGAGTAGACTCAGCTCCAGCTGTTGCAGCCACTTGGGGAGTGAACCAGGAGATGAAAGATCTCTTTGTGTCTCCTTCTTTTTGTAAACCCGACTTAAATAAACAAGAGAAATAAAAAGTGGATGAATATATTTTAATTTTTCCATACTATAATAAAGTTGTCTTTTAATTTCATTTTCCAGGTTAAGCTGGAATGGTTCCTGTAGGGTTGTACTGGAATTAGTGATTAGCATCAGTTTAGTATTGTGTTTTTTGGTTGTAGAAGTATAAAGGTGTATGTGTGTGTGTCCACATATGTTTTCAAGTTCTGTCTACTGACAGTTTCTAGGAGAAGTAATATCAGCAATAAGCACCACAGTATCTGAGCCTTTCTAAACACCATTCTCATGTCAGAGCACCATTCTCAGGGCAGGTCAGAGCAGCTAGACACCCACATCTAATACTGAAGTGTCTCAGTTTGAGTCTCAACTCTGCTTCTGATTTAGCTTTCTGATAGCGTGCACTCTGAGAAGCAGGAAATGGCAACTCAAGACACGCAGGCCCCTGCGACTCATGTGAGGGATATGGAATGAGCTCTGGGATCCTGACTTCAGCCTGGCCCACCCCCAGCTGTTGGGGCATTTAGGAAGTGAAACAGCAAGCAGATGGAAATCTCTCTTTTTCTCCCTGCCCTCTCCTCACTCTGTGGGTCTGTTTGTCTATCTGCCTTTCAAAAAAAATAATAACTATGTGTTTTTAAATTCTTCTATTGACTATGTGAAATACCAGCCCGCAGGGGAGCTAGGGCATGGGCAGGAAAGCTAAGAGAGGAGCATTGCTTACATTGCTTCACCAGAACATGAGTACTCAAAGAATAGAGTGTCAAAGGGACCCAGAGTCAGCTTGAAGACGTTGGCACTGGCCCAATCCAGGGCAATGTGGGCACCAAAACATATGGTGTCAGTGGACTATGTCCTATTTATATTAAACAGGAACCCATCAGTGCACATGATGTGCATAGATAGAATGAGAAACTTTGGTACAGTAGAATGCCAATTAGTAAATATTGATGGGATTAGAATGTTCCCATTACAGGAGCTGTAATTTATTCAAGCAAAAAAAAAAATTCCATATTCCAGTGGCTGGAAGTTAGATCAGAAATGTTAAACTTGCCTTGTTTCAAACTGCCTTTTCACAAAACATTACACATTACAGATGAGAAAAGAATAGCTTTACAATGGGAGAAACCTAGCAAATTCCATGTTCCTCACAGGGTCCAACTTAGAATCACCAGTGATGGCACAGATGATGATCATGTGGCTCTTAATGGGGTGCAGGGAGAACATAGCATCACTTCTATGATCGACTCAACCAAAACCACACCTGCAATATAGTCAAGAAGATATTCTTGAAAATAATCTATAGCCTCCAAATATGGGAAAGCAGTGAAGGTCAAGGAATGACTGAGGGACTGTTTTGAGTTGAAGGAAACTAAAGAAATAAAAGCACATGCAATGTGATCCCAAAGGATGCTATTGGGGCATTGATGAGACATAACAGATTCTCTGGAAAAGGACATTTGGGCATCTTTTAAATTGCACTTGCGGTTTCTTTGTAAACCGCTTTTTAAAAGTGAATAAAGTCTAACACCTTTAAAAAATCCTTCTTAGTTGTGACGCTCCTCATGTTTGCCTGTGATACACTTTCCTTTGCAATGGCAGCTTGAATAAAACCAGTTCTGTGTGAGCAAAGTAAAAACAAAACAGACCTCACAACACATTTTGTGAGATCAGGAATGTGGTTGGTATAGTAAGGGAAATTAAGCAATACTGGACATAAGGACACCCGTCCTGCTTTGAAAAGTGATGGCCAGGAAACCAGTCAGCAGGTGGTTTGATGCCCTGCCTTTTTCCACTCGGTTTTTCCTTCAGTGTTGCTAGAGTAGGGGAGAGGAAGTTGGCGTTGGAAGCTTATGTGTAGAGGCTGTGAAGGGGAGTGCAGTGGGGTTGATCCACGTTCATAAAGGACACTGGAGGAGTGGAAGACAGCTCCCTGAGGGCAGAACTCCCACTCAGCCCTAACCTGAGAGCACCACAGGGTGAGGTGAAGGTGGCATCAGTTTCAGAAACACCCCTGCATAATGCCCCAGTTCTGCTTGGTTTGCTGCTAGGTTGTAAAAAGAGAAGGTAAATTAAAGATACACCAAAATCCCCCAATACTTGATTTTCTTCCTATTTCTATAGGAAACTTTCCTCACCAAGCACTGGGAGATCAGCAAGATACAACATTTCCAAAACACACTGAGTAGAATTGATGTAGCTTCTTAGGTACCTACAGAAGATACAGAGTAATTAAAACAGTTCATGGGAAAATAGAATTAAAAGATAAGTTTGTTTTTCTGCAAAAGATATATTTTCAAGAAGTTTTTGTGGACTTCTCATCTTCATGCATTTCTAAGTTTTTTGGGCCAAAATAAATTTTTCTTTATTCCATTTTCCAAGAGCTTTTTGAAGTAACGTTGTATTTTACTGAAAAGGTCTATGATAATTTCATACTTGCTTTGTTTGTTAGGTGCTACATGGGTATAAACTTCATTCATAGGAAGATGGTATTTAAACCTTGATTGTTTTGCCCCTTGGGAAGAGATGTATTCAGTTTTCTTTGACATTCAGGTCTTGTCCTGTGTATTCATCTGCTTTCTAACAAGAGATTGGCTTCAAAACAGAAAAGGCCAAAGGGCAGCTGGAGCACGGTCAGGAATGCCTAAGCCAGGAACAATGACGGGAGTGACCGCTGGGAAAAGGAAACAGTAAAACCCAAGCTAGAATTTCATCACAACACAGGACAACAATAGCTGGGTTTTTTGTTTGTTTGTTTAAAGAACAAGCCAACAGAAAGCATAGCTCTTAGGAGAGGTTATTATCCATGTTCTTTGCTTGAAAAGCCGAGGAAATTGGTAACACATGGTAAGAAATTGGATAGGATAATTCAAAAGGAAAAGAAGGTTGAGTTACTTTGTTTCTTTTACACAAACCTCTCCCATTCATAAGTTATGAAGATGAAGTGTAACTAGAAATAAACAGGCCAGATACTGAAGGTATCACATGATCATCACAGCAGCAGCAGCATCAAAATCTAAGACGAACAAAATTATAATTAAGACAAAAATGAAGAGGGTTACTGCAGAAGCTTGGTGAGAAACTTTCATGTGCTCTAAGGTGGAAAGCAGGTGTGAACTGACCTGTCTTCCCACCTGCTCCCTTAACTCAATTACCAAAGATGTATTGAGTGCCTGTTCTGTATCATGCACAAATCTGCCTCTACAGCAGGCAGCAGTGACAACAGCCACCAAATTTCCAGCCTCATGGAGCTCATAGTCTAGCCCAGGGAGGCAGAAAATAACTGTATCCTACCTAAGCAGTTGTACGGCTATAGCAGAGTCCCATAAACAACAGTGAAACCAGGAATCTATAAAACTATAAAGACTGCTCCCCTAAGATGCACTATGCAGAGAAAAATTTTAAGTGCATATTTCTTTAAGTATTTATCGCCCTTTTGAACAGGACAATCTTGAGTGCTTGCTTCACACACATTTGTTACCTGCACTCTGAACAGAGTATCTTTTCAGATTGATTTGCTTGTATCTTTGTAGTATCTTCAAATTCATGATGATCTGCATCACTGCAACCATGTGGATGTATTTGGATATTCATCACAAGTTTGAAACTGAGAGCAGTATGACTTGCTGCTGCTGAAGAAGCCACTAATAGAATGACCACAGTGAAAGGCTGCTAGTAGCACAACAGAGGGCGCCACACCGTAAAGATGGAGGCTTGTTAAAGCTGGGACTGCAGTGCCAGCAGAAGGAAGCAAGAAAGGTAAGTAAGAACATTTTCATATTTTGTTTGTTTGCTTGCTTTCTTGTTTCCTTGCTTTTGTTTTTAAGCACCAGTTTGGTTATAGGTCCTTAAAATACACTACCAAAAAAATGTGAAACTAAAGTGTTATGATTTAAAATTTTGTTGTAGCACAGTTGGTTTTTCCGTTCTGTTGGGTTTTTTTTAAATCTTCTGTCCATATTCATTCACTGTGTACCCATTCGTAACTAAAATAAGTCACAGAAGAGCAATATATTTAGCATTAAAGTTTAGGGTTTTTTAATGAGGATTTATTTATTTTTCCAGCCATTGATTCAATGCTCAAATGACAGCAACAGCCAGAACTAGGCTGGTCTGGAGCTGGCAGCCTGATCTCTCATGTGGGAGATCATATGAACCTGCACTCAAATGGGATACCAGCGCCACTGGTGGAGGACTAGTCTGATATGTTACCATGCCAACCCCACTTAATATTATTGAATTGTATACCAAAAAATAGGTAAAGATAGTATTTATGGATTTTACCACAACTTTTAAAAAAAAGTAACTATCTTTTTTTTTTAAAGATTTATTTTTATTATTTTTTCATTGGAAAGGCAGATATACAGAGAGGAGAGACAGAGAAGAAGATCTTCCGTCCGATGATTCACTCCCCAAGTGAGTGCAACGGGCCGATACTATGCCGATCCGAAGCCAGGAGCCTCTTCCGGGTCTCCCACGCGGGTGCAGGGCCCCAAAGCTTTGGGCCGTCCTGGACTGCTTTCCCAGGCCACAGGCAGGGAGCTGGAAGGGAAGCGGGGCTGCTGGGATTAGAACCAGTGCCCATATGGGATCCCGGGCGTGCAAGGCGAGGACCTTTAACCACTTGCGCCACCGCGCCGGGCCCGTAACTATCTTTTTTAAGCATAAAATTACTTCAGGACTTAGCTAGATGACTGAGTCACTAAGAAATTATTGACAGGGATTATGAAAACATTGTGACTCAGTATGAACATTTGATTTCATTATTGATGGGAGGATGCTGATGTGATAGATTTGAAATATATAAAATAATTTAGGGACCAGTGATGTGACAAAGAGCGCAAGGTCAGGTTGTGTCCCAACTGCTCCACTTTCAAACCAGATCCTTGCTAACGTGCCTGAGAAAGTAGTGGAGGTTGGCCCAAAGCTCTGCACCCACATGGGAGACTTGAGAGAAACGCCTTGCTGCTGGCTTTGGAAGTGCCCAGCTGTGATCTTTGCTGCCATTAGGGGAATGAACCAAAAGATGAACAATCTCTATGACTCTTCCCCACACTTCTGTTATTTCTTCCAAGTAAAATAAATGAATCTTTTTTTTTTTTACAAAAGATAGCATTAAATGAATTTGCATTATTATGCAGTCTCCAAAATGCTTCATGTTGCAAAACTGAAACTGTAATCCATTAAATACCATTCTCCACATTTTTTCTCTTCTTCAACCCCTAGCAATTACTGTACCACATCTGCCTCTATAAATCTGACTACTCTAGGTCCCTCATGTGAATGATTCATACAATATTTGCTATTTCATGCTGGCTTATTTCACTGAACTTAATGTTTGCAGTTTTCAGCCAGGTTGTAACATGTGCCAGAATTTCCTTTTCTTTGAAGCCTGAATAGTATTGCACTGTTTGAATACTCACATGCCAGCTGGCTTATGCATTCATCTGTAAATGGACACTTAACTCCCTCCCATCTTTTGTTTACTATTAATGATGCAAATGTAAATATGGGAGAACAAATGATTACTGAAGACTCTGCCTCGAATTTTTTTCAGGGGGTGATATATACCTGGAAATGGAATTGCAAGATCATATGATGTTTCTATCTTTAATGTTTTGAGCAACTAGCACTATTTTTTAAAAGATTGATTTGATTTTTTTTTTTAATTTGAAAGGCATATTTACTGAGAGAGAAGGAGAGACAGAGGGATCTTCCATCTGCTGATTCACTCCCCAAATAGGTACAGCAGCCAGAGCTGGGCTGTTCTGAAACCAGGAACATGGAACTTCTTCCAGGCCTCCGCATGGGTAAAGGCTCCTAAGGACTCAGGCCATCTCTCACTGCTTTCCCAGGCACAATAGCAGGTAGCTAAAATAGAAACGGAGCAGCCAAAACTTGAACCTGTACCCATATGGATGCCAGCACCACAGGCAAAGGAAGAGACTTATGTTGCTATTCAACAGCACCAGCACTATTTCCTTGTTGTTTTCCAGAGCAGGTGCACCATTTTACATTTGCAGCAATACCTCAGATGTGTTCCAACATCTCCACGCCCTTTTTCTTAAAAAAGATTTTATTTATTTCCATTACAAAGTCAGATATACATAGAGGAGGAGAGACAGAGAGGAAGATCCTCCATCCGATGATTCACTCCCCAAGTGACCACAACAGCTGGTTCTGCACCGATCTGAAGCCAGGAACCACGAACCTCTTCCGGGTCTCCCACACGGGTGCAGTGTCCCAAAGCTTTGGGCTGTCCTTGACTGCTTTCCCAGGCCACAAGCAGGGAGCTCGATGGGAAGTGGAGCTGCCAGGATTAGAACCAGCACCCATATGGGATCCTGGCGCGTCCAAGGCAAGGAATTGAGCCTAGGTCATGCCGCTGGGCCCCATCTCCACATCCTTACCAACACTTGTTATTCTTTGCTTTCTGAGGGAAGTTATTCTGGTGTTTGTGAAGTGGCATCTCATTGATGTTTTCATTTGTTTTTCTCTAGTGATTAGTGACACTGGGCATCTTTTCATGTACTTATTGGCCATTTCTGTATCTATTCAAGTCTTCTGTCAATTCTTAGTTGCTGTTACATATTCTGGGTCTTTGATCTGCCAAGGTTTTCTCCCATGTCATAGACTGTCTTTTCACAGGGAAGGGCTGCAGCTGGGACTTGGCAGCACCAAGCCATGAACTACACACGTCCCCAGGTGCAGCACCTATGACTTGGCTCTCACCTGAGCCCCTGCTTCGAGATTCTTCCACAGTGCAGATCAATTTTCTTTTCAGAACAGCTCCCAGGACCTCAGGCACTGGAGAATGTCAAGTCTTTCTTAATGCTTTTCACAGCACCAACTTCTCCAATCCCTTTAAAGAATTCTTTGACTTAGGTTAGGTGCTCACCATGGAAACAACTGGTGGTGTACAAAAGACCAAGGTTGTACCATGGCATTGCAGTTTCCTTTGTAACCAGATAAGGAGGAGGGGAAAAGAGCATTTTCCAGAAGAGGAAGTACAGTTGCACTTTCCATACTGAAGATAATCAACTTGGGTTCCAGCATATCAGACTGTATTTAATCCCATTAGTCAAATTCTCAAAAATCAGTTCCAGTTGCAAAAAAGAGGAAAGAATAAGAAAATATCACAAAAATCATTTAAAATGGTGAAATGAGATCCAACTAAAAGCTAAATTAATAAGAAACTTTGGAAAAACATAGATGTTAATATGAAGTAATGCAAGACTAACAGAATACTAAAGACAAATCTAGATAAGATACCATGGCAACAAATAACTATTCCAACATAAGGTACAAGACTGTAATGCAGAATTTTCAGAAGATGTGATTGAAAGTTAATTTTGTAATTTTTGAACTTCTTACCCATACTGAGAATTAAAAGCAATTGGACTAGATAAGAACCCTCAGAGGGTGGTTCTCATGAGAGGGTTGGTATTAACCTGAGCTGTGCCTAGTCCTGCTCTGCTCCCTGTCTTTCCACATGAACCTTCTTGCAAGTGCACAGGATGCTCTCTCTTGCATGTAATTTTCATTGCACCTCATAACTCTACCAGCAAGAAGGCCATCTCCAAATACCAAAGCAACAGTTACACCCAATCTTGAGACTATGAATCTTCAAAGTGGTGAGTCAAAACAAACCTTATTCCTTCATAAGCAGCATATCTTGATTCTTTATGTAATGGTGACAAAAAGATGATTGACACAGATCATAACATTAGAGTTTCTGGTTTTGCAAATCTAAGGATATCCTACTAAATCCATCTGTATTCTCTCCACATTGAATGGATTCATAAACAAAGGTTTATATGTATTTTCATATGCTGCAAAGCAATTTCATATCCCTAACAAATTATGCTCTGAAGGCAATCTCCAATATAGTAACTTCAAAAGGCAATATCACGCTCCCATATTACAATATAAAAAGTCTTATTTAAAGGTTCACTGAATTTCCAAACCTCACATGATAATGAAGAAGGCATAGACTGGAACTTAGGTCTTTCTGAATAAAAGTATCCTTATAGTCTACAATACCATACACACTATTTCACCTAAAAATGATGCTATTCTTAGACATTGTGAACAGTATATAAAACATTTACATATCCATTATCTCACTGAGCCTCACAATAACAAGGAAATGGTAACCAAACAAAGAGTAGGAAAGCTTGGGTCGGGGTGAGGTGAAGGTTAGAACTGAGACCTCAGAATGGAGTGTCAGCCCCAGAGGGTGTTCATTTCAGATTCTGACAAAGATTTTTAAAAGTTGACAAAACATTGTATTTACTGCAAAATGGCAAACATTTTGTGTTGAAGCAAACAAACTGGAGTGTATTGGTTTTTATTTCGTTTAGTTCCTATATACAGCAGAGAATATATGATCATGTCCTTCTGTGTCTCACTATGTCACTCGGCGTGCTATCATCCCACTCTTCCCACTCTCCTTTGGGCTACAGAGTGTCTGCAGAAAGTCTGCTCTTGATTTGGTTTTCCTTCATACAAAACTTAGTATTCTCCTATTTCCTTTAGAATTTTCTTTTTGCTCTTAACTTTCCAGAGTTTGACTACAGTATGCCTCTGGAAAGGCTTTTTTTGGTTGAGCCTGATTGAGGTCCTTGAGCTTCTTATAGCTGAATATCCATATCTCTTTCAAAACCTTAATAGCTTTCATTATTACTTAGTAGGATATCAGTGCCCTTTCCTTCTCTTTGCCTTTAAGCAACCATATAATAGGAGTATTTGTTTGCTAAATGGTATCCCACATTTCCCAGGTTGTTAAGGGTGAGAGCCAGTTGCATTAGAAATTACCTTTTGTCATTCTCTTTCAATATTTTTTTACTTTTGTCTGAGTGGGCTCTTTCAAAAACCCTTTCTTATAGATCAGAAATTCTTTTGCTTGCTCTATCCTGCTGTTGACACGCTCCATTGTATTTTCTTATTTTATTGAAGTTTTCAGCTCAAAACTTTCTGATTCATTTTAATTATTGTTCTCTCCTCAGGCTTTATCTCTCATGTAATCTATTGTTTTTCTCATTTCTTTAAACTCCGTATTTGTGTTCCCTTAAATCATGTTGTACTACCTTAGGATAACTGCTTTTAATTCTATTTTAGGTATGCCATAGATTTCCTTCAGATCAGAATCTAACACTGGAGAAACAGTGTGTTCTTTTGGAGGTGCCATGCATTCTTCCTTCCTCATGTTTGCATTATCTCTTCAGCGATGTTTGCACATCAAGTGCAATAGTTCCTTCTTTATAGAACAGGTTTAGTTGGAAAGCAGTTTTTTTTTATTTAGATGTAATATATGTGTTCATTTATGGCTTGTTGCTATGACTTTCACACTAGGTATGCTCAGAAGTATAACATGGGGATTATTTCTTTAGTTTCAATGCCAGCAGTGTCTGTAAGTTCCAGTTTTCTAGTCTGCAGCAGTTGATGAAGGTAGAAGTGTAACTTTGAAGTGAATATGGAAGTGAAGAGCATGACTGGTGCTGCAGGTTGCACTACCTAAAGACCTACCTAGTCCTAGAAATGGGGAATGTGAAGCATCCTTGCTCTGGTCTTACAGAGTGACTATAAAATATGCAGAGTTTTATACCAGCAGATGTGGGTTTGGAGAAGAGGAACGTGGGTCTGTTCTCCCTAAGTCTCACAAAGTAGATTACAGTGAATCTGTGGAATCTATACAGCTATGGTGCTATGCAATACAGTGGGATCATTAAACAGGTTTCTAAGGGTGAGAGCCAGTTGCATTAGGAATTGTGGGCTGAGAGCCACCATCTTGAAGCAGGGGCATACAGGTAGAGCTCTCCAAATACTGCAAGTGAGCATGAGTTACTCCAGAGATTGTAAACTAACCTCAATAGTCCCCGATCTGCAAGGTACAGAGCTTCCCCTAGTTTCCATTAAGTAAGCAAGAAAGATGCAAGAATTTGTTTCCTGGCTTCCTGGCACTGTAGTTAAGAGGTGCAAAGTGGCCTTCCTTGAGTCTAGTCCTTTCACATTACTTATGGGTTCTTTTGTGCTAGCCCTAAGTAATTAAAGAAACCCCTAAATCACACAGGGTGAGCATTCACAGCTCTGGGGCTTATGCTCAGAATCTACTCTGCTTCAAGGTGCAAGACATCCAATCTCCACCCTGAGAAATGTCCAGTCTCGGGTTCCAGTGGCCTCAGGCTCCGATGGGGCTGCTTGTCCCATAAGCCAGAACCGAATTCAGCAGTGACTCCACCATCAAAAACTAGAATTGGCATTTTAGGGAGAGGAGTCATAGCAGGTACCTTCACAGAGCAAAGCAGTTTCTCAGACCCCAGTCAGCTCTCTGGGCTAAACCTGAAGACAGCAAGAACTGTGGAATTCTCCTGCAGCTCCTCCCTAATGGTGCTGTGGATTGGAAGTACAAAAGCTTCTTCATGCCTTTTCCTGGCAAAATGGTCAATGCCAAATCTGTGGTGAGTATACCAGTGTACCAACATATTGATTATTTTTTTTAAGATTTATTTTTATTATTATTTTTTTATTGGAAAGGCAGATATACAGAGAGGAGAGACAGAGAGGAAGATCTTCCATCCGATGATTCACTCCCCAAGTGAGCGCAACGGGCCGATACTATGCCGAGCCGAAGCCAGGAGACTCTTCCGGGTCTCCCACGCGGGTGCAGGGTCCCAACGCCTTGGGCTGTCCTTGACTGCTTTCCCGGGCCACAGGCAGGGAGCTGGAAGGGAAGCGGGGCTGCTGGGATAGAACCGGCGTCCATATGGGATCCCGGGCATGCAAGGTGAGGACCTTAACCACTTGCGCCACCGCGCCAGGCCCGATTATTTTTTTAAAAAGATATGTAGGGAAGGTGAAGAACACCTAGCTGGGACATGCTATCCTGTGAGGCTTATTTGACCCATGGTCCAAATGTTCCCCACCTCTGCTAGAACATATCATTATTGCACAAACCTTCTGTCACCAACCAAGAGCAGAAATCTCCTCTCTCACTGTGTGATCCAGTACGCTACACACTCAAAACTGATCAGGCTACTTGCTGTTTCCCCAGAGCATCATCATTTTCATGTTACTATTAAAGCTATTCCATCGGGCCCGGTGGCATGGCCTAGCGGCTAAAGTTCTCGCCTTGAACTCGCCGAGATCCCATATGGGCACGGGTTCTAATCCTAGCAGCTCCACTTCCCATCCAGCTCCCTGCTTGTGGCCTGGGAAAGCAGTTAAGGACAACTGAAAGCCTTGGGACACTGCACCCATATGGGATACCTGGAAGAAGTTCCTGGATCCTGGCTTCGGATTGGCATAGCATCGGCCGTTGTGCTCGCTTGGGGAGTGAATCATTGGACAGAAGATCTTCCTCTCTGTCTCTCCTCCTCTCTGTATATCTGACTTTCCAATAAATAAATAAATCTTTTTAAAAAAGCTATTCCATCAACTTGGAATGCTTTGCAAAGTTTATGTGCTCAGTTGCCACTATCCCTGAAGTTTCTTACATACCTGCTCCAGGCTTCATATGAGATTTGCCTTTCTCAGGGTTTGGTGGTCTGTGACTTACCATAACTCGTTACATAGTTCTCTCCATTCTCCTACTTAGGTCTCAGCTCTCTCATTGTACACAAGGTTCCTACTCTTCCCATTTCAGGTTAGGCTGAGTAAAATATCCTTCAGAAAACCTTTCTCTTCTGATTCTACACCAGTCTTTTCATTCCTTTCTTGGTTTCCCAAGTACCTTGACAACAGGAAGGCAGTATGCCCTGGAGATGGCATGAAAGCATTCTGATTAGCGGAAAGTACTGTGCTTCGCTGTAAATTAATGCATTGTGAGCTACATGTTAGTGTTAAGGGTGATCTTTTTCATACCTAGAACCACGAAACTGATCATTTGGGGGAGCACAGAACACATTTTTGGATCGTCAAAGCTAAGGATCAGATCCTGAACTTTAGTCAGGTTAGCTAAGCAGTCCATCATTAGAAAAGGCTAACCAGCCCATTTTTATTGCCTTATCACACTTTAATTCCAACAGAGAATAGGATTTACAAAGGGTTGGCACAATCAGCTATTCAGTTGAAACAAGAATTACTTCACCAAATATGAAATAATGGATTTAATTTTAAAAATTTGTCCTCTCAATTGTTTTTCACCGTAAAAGAAATTTTATTCAATGCTGATTCATTCTCAATGCCAATTTCCTTATACAAGCTGAAAATTTTAGTAAATGAAATGCATCAACAGTGTTTATATTTACAACTCAGGGAATCCAGGGAAGTAACAAATCTGTCATCAATATTCCATCCACGATATCATAGAAGGAATCATGAAAGCAACTTTTCATTTTTCTTGAAGAAGAAAACAGATCCAGTCATTTACTAGACATCAATTTTAAATGCACTGATTTTGTTCTTGGTGTATCAAACATTTGAAAATTCAGCTTTTAAAAAGTGTTTTTAAATTCAAAAGGCTAAGATAAACTCTTGTAACTGACCAAGCGTTCTGGAATGTTACCCTTCAAAATTTTTAAGTTCATTCAAAAAAAAATTTCAAGTTGGAATCCACATTTTCAAGTGTTAAATCAATTCGGTGATTATGTCAATGACAACAGTTTGATACTTGACTTCTATTTTAGTCCAAAATATGGCGTCACTTCCTCATAAACTATAGAGCCGATGATTACTGCAGGAAGCACCTTTATGATATTAGGGGTAATTCCTCTAAAAAATCCCCGTTTCCCTTCTTTATTATATATCTCTCGAATGAGTTGAATCATTGGTGTTGCTTCCTTTTCTGCTAGGACTGTAAATTAAAAAAACAATGTAAATCAATATTTAATCTTTATATATTAATATTACTCCATGATAAATAAGAAATTACGCAGATTAAAATTACTTTAAAGCATACACTCTCCTCTTTATAGTCCTATGCTAGCCAACATGGAATACCTAGACATATATAACATCTAAGTTTAAATCAATTAAAGTTAAAATTAAATAAAACCATGAATTCAGTCCCCAGCCTACACTAACAAAATTTCAAATGCCTGGCAACTACATGTGACTGGTGCTTTCCATTATTGGCTAGCACAGATACAAAGTATTTCCATCACAGAAGAAAGTTCTAGTGAAAAATGATCAAAACCCCTTCATGAAAGACCTCAAAGGAACATTTGGAAGTGGGGCATAACACAGATAGTTTAATAGAGAGAGAATGGGTGATGAGATAAATAGATCTTCCAGTCAGGTTGCACAAATGGTCCTGGGAAAATTGTATCCACCCAAGCAGAAGTATGACATATGATCCTCTACCTTATACAAAAATATTAAAATAGATCAAAAATCAAAATATACAACTTGATAAATCCAATTACTAAAGGAAAACATCAGCAGAAAATCTGCAAGATCTTGGCATATGCAAAGACTTCTTGGGAAAAAAAACAAAACAGAAGTATAGACAAATAAAAGCAAAAATAAGCTAATGAGATCACATCAAGCTAAGAATCTTCTGTTCTGCAAAGCAAAAAATTCAATGTAGAGAAAAGACAACTAAATGGTAGAAAATATTTGCAAACCGTGCCACTGATACAGTATTAAAGTCCAGGATCTATAAAGAAACCAAGACACTCAACAACATCAAAAGAAACAATCTAGGTAAGAAAGAGGCAAAGGACATGAACAGGCATTTTTTAAAGGGTGAAATACAAATGATCAACAGCCACATGAAATAATGCTCAAGATCAATACCCACCAGGAAAATGTAAATAATAATGAGGCTTTCTTTCACCCTAGGTAGAATAGCTGTCACGAAACAACAACAACCACCCTCTGGCAAGGATATGGGGAGAAAAGCAGCTTGGAATACTATTACCATTATGGAAGACAATAGGGAGATTCCTAAGAAATCTGACCATTGCACTCCCGGCAATTTACTCAAACAAAATTAAATCAACAAATGAAAGAATTACTTTTACACCCATGTTTACTGCAGCTCAATTCACAATAGCTGAGACATGGAATCAACCCGGATGTCCATCAACCAATGATTAGAAAGAAAATGGGACACACACACACACATATATATATATATATATATATACACAATGGACTACTACTGAGCCATAAAAAGAATGAAATTCTGTCTCCTGCAATAAAATGGAAGCAATTGTAAATTATGCTTAGTGAAATAAATCAGTCTCAAAAAGACAAATATCATGGTTTTTTTTTTGATATGTGGTAGTTAAGATAGGATACCAAAAAAATGTATAGGAATGAAATACGTATCCTATAATTTGATTCTTGTGTTTAGCACTTATTTATATTTCTGTGGAACTGTCATCTTCCTGCTTTTTACTTGTTAGTGGGTGAATTGGGCCTGTGATTATAGAGGGGATTATGACTTTGCAAAAATTAAGAAATAAAAAGAAAAGTGAAGAAGAGAGGAAAAAGGGAAGTATGGTTATCACCTTAGAAATTTTAGGAAATCTGTCCTCTTTATGTTAGCAGAGTTAAAAAAAAAATCCAAAAATCTAACTAAACAGAATTTGATCCCTTAAATAAAGTATCCAAAAACATAACAGTAGGGTTCATGTAGGAAGTTTTTTCCTTCTTGAAAAAAAAAAAAGAATATATTTTCTTAAAATATAAATTCCCAATATTTCACTATGAAAGGAAGAAACAGACACCCTCCCCAAGCAAACTGGAATTTAAAATGAATTCAATGCCACAAATATGTTAATTTCCTGATACAAAACATGACATGATAGCAGAACTATGGAGGCATTACATGCTCAAGTGGGGATGACCACGGATCACTTTGAAGACCTCCTCCACTGTTCTTTACAGTACCTCCTAATTGTAAACTTCTCAGAGGGATCCCACATAACTGAAAGAAATGAGGAGACTTTCATTCACACATAACTGAATGAGGAGAGATCACACATAACTGAAAGCAATGAGAAATTTATAAAATAAATTTATAAAAAGTTCAATTTAATAACATCATAGATTCAAAATCCATGCCTTAATCAAAGAGCTTTTCCTGCATAATTTTACATTTTTTGTTCACAGAATCTTTAATTTTTACAAATGACTTTTTAGTTCTTTCTGCCTCGTTGAATCAATGACAACAACTCACCATCAGCCTGCATGCGAGTTCTAACAAGGTGCAGAGGGAAGCTGCCTAATTGACCACACATGTGAGACAGTGTACTACATCCCATCAAAATCGTTATCCCGGGGTTTATGGAGTCTTCTGCATAACGCTCTAGCCAATAATTCTTCAAAAGCTAGCAGAGAATAGAATAATAAATATTCTTCAGCTATCATATAATTCTAAATACAAGAGCTCTTTAGTACGAAAGGGCTATCCTGCTCCCATTTCAGGGATGGTATGCGAATGTTTTCAAATAAACATACTTATTCAACCTCAGTTTGAGTTTTATGTTTGCATCTCTCTATGTGCTTTGTTTGTTTTTGTTTGAGATGATATTCAAACACCCAAGCAAAAACTTGCAGAGACTCACACAGATTAATAAATAGTGTGAAGAGGAAAACTGCAAAATCCACTCTTAGTGAAGGAAACTACATCTTCTTTCTTTTTTTTTAAAGACTCATCTTTCCAAATTTGTCCTTTTTTTAAAATAAAAGTAGCTGGAAGAAATTATTTAGAAATGGTATGTTTAAATGCCATTAAGTGCTTCAAAACACTTCATTTATTAAAGGACATCAACTTGGTAATTATGTATTATGACCATGATCAGAATGCATAGATTTATTATTATAATCATCTAATGATTTAAAAAAGAAATGGCTCATGATATTCTGGAGTGAAATAAAAAAATAAACTATTAAAGAATGGAGCGAGCCCAACATAAATAGCAGTGAAAATTCCTTTTAATAAGATCACATAAGTAAGAATATAAAAAGTAACGCATAGTATAATTATGCTTTTTAAAGTGCTAAGTTAAATTAGCCAACTTTGGCATGACTCAGGTACTACTTGCCAAAAATACTGTTGGGTTTGTGCCTTTTGAGAACTGCCCTTCCTAGACTGAGAATTATTTAAGTTTTCTAGTCACACACTCTCACCTGACTCTTAATGGGAAATAGTAAGATGATTTCCATGAAATATAAATGTTCATAAGGGTGGAATGATGGGCTGAAAGGGGAGTGTTCCAGAATTGGCCTGGTTGGTTCTACTCTGTCATGGTGTCTGTCCTATCTCCTTGCTGCCCCTCCTGTCCAACTCCCAATTACTTCTCTCCTTGGCTCTTTTCACAACAGTGCAACAATACCTCACCTGTACATCAAAGTGCACCTGGTGGTTAAAAATCTGATACCCAAGCATCTCTTTGAGGTTATTAAATCAGAATATCTCATTATGTATATGTTGAAACTTTTTAAAAAGATAAACATGTAGGTAATTCTGATATCATCCATGGTTGAAAACCACTTTTTTTTTTTATCAAAATTTAGATCTCTTACCAAGATCTAATTCACAGTAAGAATAAATTAGTATTAGAATATATAAATAACATTATATATATGCATTATGTAATATGTGTATTAGAAAAAATATATATAATGGAAAATCCAAACCAACTAAGTTGAATTCTCAGTCAAAAGCCATTTCATTAAAAAGTAATTTAGAACCATATTCTTAGAATAAAAATTGTTGGGCCATATTTTCTAATCTAAATACATCATGTCAAATTATAAGAATAAACTCACCTCATAAACAGCAAGATCTAATCCTGCATAAGGTAAAATGCCCAGTAAATTAGGAATATAACCCTGAAAAAGTGTTCTGACTCCTCCTTGTTTCAGAAGCTTCTTGCCACAATCAATAATCCCTGAATACTCTCCCGTAGTAGCCACTGCTAGTCTGGTCTTTATTACCTAAATGTGGAATAATATAATAAGGATAAATTGCTCAGGTCTATCCAACTCCTTTAGCCATCCAGTGAGCTATGATAAATTACAATGTTTGTAAACTATCATAGAAATAAAAAGGAAAGAAAGCATAAACATCATTACAACTTTACAATAATTATTTGTTAAAGGTTTATTTATTTGGAAGTCTGTTGCAGTGAGAGGGAGAAAAAGAGCTCTCTGTTCACTGGTTTGCTTCTCAAGTGGCCACAACAGCCATGACTGAGCTAAGTCATTGCCAGGAGCCAGGAGCTTCACCCAGAACTCATAGGGTCACATAGTTGGGCCATCTGCTGCTTTTCTCAGACCATTAACAAGGACCTGGGTGGCAAGTGGAACCACCAAGACATGCCTTAGTGCCTATATAGGATGCCAGCAGAGGTAGCAGTTTTACCTGATACGCCACAAGACTGGCCCCCAATAGTGATTCTCAATTAAGAACAAATGATATAGTATAAAGGTATTTTAAACTAATCAAAATAAAATTTAAAATGGTCACTTTGTCTTTGACTGATATATCCTGATATATCCACTCCACTTCTACTGGCATTTTTTTGTTTGCTGTTTGAAAAGCATAGATTCTGGGTGAGAGATTTCCAATCATGGAATAGGCAAGGGAAGCCTGGAACTCAAAGTCTCCTTCAGTGGGTGGCAGGAATCCAATGACTTCAGCCATCAACTCTACTTCCCAGAGTCTGAAACAGCAGGAGACTGGAATTGTGGGCCAGAGCCCAGCAAAAAATCAAGTCTCTAATGTGAGAGTGACTGTTTTAATAAACATCTGTTAGACCAAACATCCACCCCTTCAAACACTCTAAATGTACTTTAAGATAGCATGTCCTAATACTTTTCCTTTATGATAATATATTACTTAAAAATAAAACAAATTTAGCTAAAATTTAAGTTTAAAATAATGGTCATTTTAGTGAAGAGCCAATATTTTTAAAAACTTCTTAAAATGCACATTCTGCCCCACTGTGTATTCATTAATTGTTACAAATCTGCTAATAGGAGGTGGTAATAGGGGAAATGAGATGAGCAGAATTATTACACAACTTTTTTTTGTAAATTTTAAATTACCATGAAATAAGATGCTAAAACATTTACATGCATACTTTGGGAAATGAAAAAGGTCATTCAGATGTCAACCTCTCAAAGATACAGACACACTTCACCCTCTTCCTTTCTCTATTCTCTGCTTTTCAAGTTGTCATTTCTTTTTTTTTTCTAATTATTCTTTTCCATAGTACAGTTTCACAGTTCACTCCTCTTCCATTTTCTCCCTTCCCATTTTCCCTTCCTCATTATAATCCCTTAGTATACATTACAAACTTAATTTTAATATTTAAATGCAGCATGACATGGTAAGTATAGGAAAGGGTAAAAAGCCAAATATTATAGTGTAGAGGTATATTCCTCTGATATCACAAGGGTTTCAATGTTTTGTTTTTTTTTTCATTTCTTCAGTTTATTTGCTCATATTAAATTCTTTACTGACTTACAGATAGTGCAATAGCATCATTTTCTTCAAGAAGGTTCTTGACTTTCTTTTTCATTTTTTTTTCAGCAACACATTGGTCATTCAGTAGCGTATGTTTAACAGTTTCATTGGGAGTCCATCTTTGATCTGGAAGTAAAGATGCATACTGCATTGTGTCTTCACATCTGGATATGATAGTCTCTGTCACACAACTGCTACACATTTCCTTAAATGAAAATCAATGCCAAAAAAAAAAAAAAACAGCAACAGGAAAAAAAAATAAAAATCTACAACACCATGAAGTTAAATAAAATGCTACTGAGATATAGTTGCCACTGATCTTTTTTGGTGAGATATGTCTCCTGTAAGCAAAAGATAAATGGGTTTTGTTTTTGGATCCAGTCCACTAATCTATGACATTTGATTGATGAGTTTAAGTCATTTACATTCAGGGATAAATTGAATATGTGGGAATTTGGTCCTGTCATTTTAGTAATAGGCTGTTCATTGTTTTAGTCTTCTGCTGTGACTTTACTGGAATATTCTCCACATTTGCCTTTGGTTTTAGCAGATACTATTCCTTTTCTCTATCAAGAAAACAACTTTGTCTTTTGGAGGGCAGATCTGGAAGAGGCATATTCCTTGAACTTTTCTTTGCTGTGGAAGAATTTTATTTTGTTTTTAAAGATAAAGGAAAGCTTTGCTGTGTACGTTATTCCAGGCTGACAATTTTTTTCCTTTAAAATCTGGAATATGTCTCTCCATTCTCTTCTGGCCTGTAGAGTTTCCTCTGATAGGTCAGCTGAGAGTCGGATTGTGGCTTCTGTAAATGTTATTTGATTTTTTTTTTCACGTGAACATGTAAGGATATTTTCCTTAGGTTCAACTGACGAGAGCTTGATTATCATGTGCCTTGGTGAAGATCAATTTTGTTCAATTCTATTGGGAGTTCTGTGCCTCTCCTATATTCTGTTTCCAAATTCTTTTTTCATATTAGGGAAGTTTTTATTTATTATTTCATTGAATAAAGCCTAGCTTTTCTTTCTGTGTCTTCTGGAACTCCCATAACTCCTTATATTTGGCCTTGTAATCGTGTCTTAATTCATGAATATTTTTTTAGCTTGACCCACCTCTTTCTTTCAGCTTTTTGATTGCTTCCCCATTTTCACAAGAAATATCTTCCAATTCTATGATTCTTTCTTCTGCCTCATTCATTCTATTATTAAGACTTTCCACTGAATTTTTAATTTTCTTAATTATATCCTTCCTTCATTCCCAATAATTCTGCTTGATTTTGTTTCAATATTGCTATTTCCTGTGTGACTTATTCCTTAAATTCCTTGAACTCCTGCATGTGCTTCTCGCTATTGATAACATGCTTTATAACAAATTTTAAAGTTCTTTATTCCCCCATTTTCTCAATGTATTTCTCTGTTAACTCTGAGGTTGACAAAGACTTTTGCTCCTTTGCAGGGGAGTCTTCAGTAATACTCACTGTGGCTCTATCTAGTATTTTGCGCTTTGTCATTTCACTAGTGGTTAGCAGATTCTTCTCCATAGGGCATGTTTCTAAGCTTTGTCACCCATAAGTCTAAAGTTTAATTTTACTGATTGTGGTTGGTACTCAGTTCTTCATTTGTAGTCACTTGTGCTACTCCTTCCTGTGAGTTTCAAGCCTGGGCTCATGTGTTAGGCTTCCACCAGGGTCTCCATAGCCCCAGCTCCTGGCTCATCACTCTCCACCTCCTGTGATCCCCTGCTGTGGCTCCACTTCTGGTTCAAGCAATTCCCAGGTTTAGAGAGACACTAGGTGTCCTAAATAGAGTGTTGCTGGTGCTGATCTTGTTGGAACCTGCTGGCCATTAAGTCTGAGGGCCACCTGGACCTATTTTGGATGGCACCCGTAAAATGCCAAAGGCAGTATCATTTTCCCTGGGGGACCAGTGCAATGTACTATGCTGGAAGTGAGTTTATTATATAAAATATTGATCTGGAATTCATTCATAAGAAGTTGTAGTTTTCATCTAAAGCATGGCTTTAATGAAAATGCTATAATAATGCATACCTCCATGGGATAAATACAGGTCTGAGCAGTCGCACCAGCCAATGAACCAGATATGAATCTTTGAAAAACTCCTATATGAGCGTCATCAAAACTAAGCCATTTTTTATACTGTATGAATACAAATGTTGAAATGTATATCACTGAAGTGAAGTATAGTTTCCAAGTCTATAGCATTAATTAGTGGGATAAAATAATATGTAAAAATTATACCATATGCCTAATAAGTACACAACCTTATAGAATACCTAATGTTAACTTTTATGAAATTGCCCAATGCTTAAAAATCCTCTAATGAGTCTTTTACCTTTTCCTGCAGAACAAGTTAACAGTAACACTAAATCACTTAAGCAAATTCTTGAAGATTTTATTTCATAAGGGGTATGCAAATGACCCAAAAGGAGCAGAAATTAGCAATTTTTACCACCACATCTTACACAGGGAAGATATTAAATATTTCTCAGCTACTGGATAAAATCAGAACTAGCAATTTAATGTAGAAGCCTCTATTTGTTACAAAGAATAATGCATTCTTGTTAGCTCAAGCCAGATTATCATAAGAATACATGTTGAAAAAGCAAAGATAGAAATCTAAGCCTAACCACCCACTAGGCTTCAACAGAATCTAAAGGTCATGAGTTTCCTGAGAATTGAACATTTAATGTCCAAAACAACTGTAGCAAGCATATGCCCTCGCCACTTCCTAGGCAGGATGATTTTGTTTGCCTTTTCTAGTGATTGATCAATGTGATTCAGCTGCTTGCTAAGAGCTAACTTTCTGGCTCTCAAATCAGTAACTTTGCATCAGGAAATATGATTGCTTCAGTTAATTCAGAGAGAGTGCTATCCATTTCCAGTAAGAACTATCTTCTCTAGGAACAGGGCTTATTCATGGCAGACTACTGTTTTCTCCCTTGTATATAAATTACATAGCTAAGTAATTTTGGTTAATGAGATAGGAGGGGAAGTTGGGTGTATACATTCTGCAATACTATCCTAAAGATGTTTGTCATGTACTCCTCTTTCTTTCACCTAGAAAATCACAAACAGGCACATCCTTTGAAGTCTTGTAGTGATATTGTAAGTTCCAGATTGTTTACCCTATCTTATTTAAGCCACTGGGTCCTGGAATTTCTTTGAAACAACTGCTTAGAATGAGCCCTAACAAGTACAGGAACTGGTTCCTGGATAGAAGGGCCTACCACAATGAAAACTTATATGGTGGTGGCTTGTTGAAGCACAGATATTGCAGTTTAAGAAGGTGATGGATTGATTTATTCATTTATCCAAAAGACAGAGAAATCTGAGAAGTATCTTCCATCTGGTTCACTCCCCAAATGCCTGCAATAGTTGAGATTGGATCAAGGCAAGTCAGCAACTAGAACTCAATCCAGGTCTCACACATGGGTGGAAAGCCTTCCAAGGCATCCAGCAGTAAGAAGCTGAAATCAGGAGGTATGGAGCCAGAACTTGAACAAGGTACTCTGATGTGGGATGATATTAATAAAAAATAAAATATAATACAAACTAAAAGATTATAGAGGTAACATATGAAAGAAACAACAGAGATAAGAATACTTCTATGATTTGAATATCCCCTCCAAAACCCATGTTGAAACTTCGCTGCCATTGTGTAGTAGTTTTAATAGGTAGGGCTTTTTGCTCCTGTTCCTAGAAGAACAATTTTAGAGTAAAACCTGAAAACTCGAATTTTATTACACTACAACTTGCATTATATTGTACTACTAAACAAAGTATAAACTCAAAGTATAAATATAAAACTAGTTACCAAAAATTCACAAAAATTTTTCACTGAAAATATTAAATTTGGGGAGGAAAAAGAAACACTAATAAAGTACTCTGGAACATTTTTTTAAAAAGAAATTATGGGTCATGAGAGTATGGTCCTCTTGAAAGAATTTATGCCATATTGCCAAAGTAGTATGACCCTGTGTCTTCCTTGTTAATGTACATTTTTTTTGCATTCTAACCTTCCATCATGGGATTGTGCTGTCTGAAAGCTCTTAATAGCCAATAATCTTAGGTCTCCAAGCCTCTTTTCTCTATAAATTACACAGTGTGTGTTATTGTGCTATAGTAGCACAAAACAGACTAAAACATACATCATAATCATAATCAATGGAAATAAAATAAGAGCTTTCACCCGAAGATCTAGTAAAGGTAAGGGCATCCATTCTCAGTCCTTTCATTCAACACATTATTAGAAGCCCTAATCAGAACAATAAGGGGTATTGCTAAAATAAGTAAGTGAAAGTACATTCATACAACACTTAAAAATTGGCACATGTTCTGAAAAATGTATCATTAGGTGATTTTGTCACCTGAACATCAATGTATATACTTGTATAAACTAACAAATCTATTATAGTCCTAGGCAATATAATCTTATTGTATGTGCAGTTTGTAATTGCTATTTTATTACACAGGGCATGACTGTATCTTTGTATAGATGACATGAGCATGTCTATTAAAAAATTCTACAAATTCAACCTCCCCAAATTGTTACAAGTAATAAAAATTTCAATAAAATTGCATGACAGAAAATTCAACATACAAAAATCACTTAATATTTAATAAAAATTTGAGGTAGAACATTAATTGAGAAAATATTGCCAAACCAAAAAATATTGCCAATTACAACAGTGACATAAAGAATAAAATATCTAGGAGTGAACTTAACCAAAGAGACAAACATTTTATACAATGAAAATTATGAAACACTCATGGGAAAATTTAAGACACAAATAATAAGATATCAATGTTCATTTGATTAAAGATTATTCAATACTACCCAAAGTTATCTACAAATTCAATGAAATCCCTAATCAAAATCTCAATGTCATTATCTCTACAAAGACTAGAAACAAAATTCTAAAATGTATGTGGAACAATAAAAGATGACCCACAAGTTAACGATAAGCAAGAACACCAAAGTGGGAAGCATCAGACCTTCTAACTTCAAAACATGTAATAAAATTGTTTATCAAAAGAATATGGAACTGAGCTAAAAATAAATATCTAGACCAAAGGAATAAAACAGAGAGCTGAGAAACCCATACATATAGTCAACTGATCTTCACCAAGGGTTATATAAGCTCCTTACATATTTTAAATAAAATCTCTGAGAAGATACATGATTTGCAAACAGTTTTTCCTGTTCAGTAAGTTGCCTTTCCCCTCTATATATTATTTCTGCTGCAGTGTGGAAGCTCTTTGGTTTGATATATTTCCACTTGTACATCTTTTGTTGTCTGTGTTTTGGTGTCACTAACAAAAGTACAGTCTCATCAATAAAACAATTCTGGATATTAATCTGACAGAACAAACAGAAAATTGACTCAAAATGGATTAAAGATTTAAATATAAGCCTGAAACCATAGAACAACTGGAAGAACTTGGATAAAACGCTTCTGAACATTGATTGTAGAGACGAGTCTTGGGTAAAGTGCTGCTAAATGCTGAGTCTTGTGATCCTTGCTTATAAGTCCTTCAACCTGAGGGTGGTTTTGTGACCCTCAGACAGTCTGAGATTTCCATTACTGCATTTAGACCTTTTCAGCCATGAAGTTCACATTTGCCTCACATTTCCTTGATTATAGTTTATATACAATTCTATAATAGATCCTCCTTTCTCTCCTAGCAGCAAATAAGTAAAAACAAATTACCTATAAATAATTCACACTTGGTCTAGTAAACAAAATGATAGCTTATGCTTGTAAATCACTGTGTGGGCTATTAGTCTAAGCACTTTATATGCATATTATGAATTCCCCAAACAACCTTAATCATTATTACTTCTATTTTTAGTTAAAGAATATTTATATACCATTGCCACCATCTTGGTGGGGGCAGCCCAGGTGAGTCTAACTTGGAGGCATGAGTGCTCAGCTCTCCAAGCCGCATACCTGCTGCTGTGGGGATCTGAGTCAGGTAGGCTCAATGCTTGGGATCCTAGCCCTGGCTACCACTGCCAGGCAGTGGGAAAATTCTGGGCTTGTCTATGCTCCAAGAGATTTCTCCTTCCACAATAAGCTCACTGTGGGAATATCTTAGGCAGCTTTGGGCAGACACAGGACCCTGGCTCTGCTGACCACCGCCATCTTGGTGGGGGAAGCCCAAGTGAGTCTAAGCTGGAGGCACAAATGCTTGACTCTGTCAGCCATATGGTTGCTGCTGGGGATAGTTAAGGTGGGATCTTGGATCTTGGGGTGTGGACTTAAGCAGATGTGGGAGAAGGCATGGGTGTGGATTAACAGGGATCTTAGGGTTCAGATCCAGTAAGGAATGACTTCTCAGGAATGTCCATACACAAGGCTGCTCTACAAAAAGGGCTACAACATGGAACCCACAAGACAGCATCAGAAAAGGGAACAGGTTCTGTGAGGTTGGGCTATGAAGCCAACAAATTCCTGAGTGAACAGGTCTCGGGGTAGAATATGCAGGGCAATATATGGCTCATCTACATGGAACAGCAATCTTTGTTGGCATGCACAAGAACTGTGTATGGGAATAGACCTGGTTTGGGAGCTAAGGGGACACCCCAACTGGGCTGGAATTCCCATTGATGAATGGGAATGCCAGAATCAGTGCATTGTCTTGGGCTAAATATGGCTGCAATCTCCCTTAGCAAGTGTGTGGCCTGGGCCTGGGGAGAGCCAGGCTGGGCTAAACCCCAGCATCCCCTGGTACTCATGAAAGTCAGGATGGGTATAGAATGGACTTGGATAGATCTCAACTCCTGCTGAACCATGTGAGAGCTGTGTTTGGGCATGGACCAGGTGTGACTGGGCTGCAACACCCAACAGTAAAACCCGGAAAGGATATGGGCCAATTGGGCAAGGACACTGTTCCTGCCAGGATAACAGGTAGACAAAGTCAGCCTGGGCCGGAGACCCCCAGTGTGTGCAAGATCTGCTACTGGGAGAAGACTGGATAGAGGAGTTTGGTGAACTCCTTTGTCAAATTGCAGTCCCTCCAGGTAAGCACAAGAACCAAGGCAAGCAGCAGCCCAAACCAGACCAAGTTACACTACTTGTAGGCATACATGTGGCTCAAGTCAGGGCATGGGCCAGACCAGGCAAGTTCATAACATTCACTAGCAGATCCAAGAACCATGATAGGATGTAAGAGACACCAAGTTGAGCTGCATCACCAGCCAATTCACACTCGAACTGGGACTGGAAGATGACTGGAGAAGACTAGCTTGTAGCATCAACCAGCACAGGTTGGAACTGGGGGTAGGTTGAATCTAAATAGGCTGAAGCACCCACTGATGGATGCTGAAGGATGATGAGCCATGTCAGTCTGGTGGGGGGTGGGTGTCAGGTCTGTGAGCCCCAGTGGTGGAGGGTCCAGAGAGCACTGGGTCTCCTGGCCCAGATCCTAGGGCCCATCTACATAGTAAGTGTCGGCTCTGTGAGCCCGCCCTGACTGTAGGGGCTCCAGTGGAGCCTGAGTCACCTGGCTGAAGTCCTTGGGCTTGCCTGCATGGTGAGTGCTGAATCCATGAGCCTCAGGGGTTGGGACTCAGAGGGACCTGGGTCTTCTGGCCCAGGTTCTAGGGCCCACCTACATAGTGTCAGATCTGTGAGCCCAGGGTAGAAGGTCCAGTTGGGTCTGGGTCTCCTAGCCCAGATCCTTGGGTCTGCCTGCATGGTGGGTACTGAATCCATGAGCACCATGGGTGGGGGTTCCAGAGGGGCCTAGGTCTCCTGGGGTCTGTGAGCCCCAGGGGTTGGGGGTCCAGCAGATCCCGGGTCACCTGGCTCAGGTCCATGAGTCCACCTAGGAGAACTGGTCCTCCTTAGTGTAGAGAATAGAGTATTGGATGGCAGACCATGGTGCACATGGAGGACATGGTAGCTCATTGGGACCTGCAGAGGACATCTGGAATCATAGCAGAGAATGGAGAACAGAACATATAACAGCTACCCCAGCCAGGCGATGACTACAAATATCTGGATGTGAGGCTGATGGTCAACCAATGGACAATTGCAAGGCATACCTCATCCACAGATCGGCAAGATCAATAGCATTTCAAAACTTATTGCATGTACCACATTGTGAACCTTGGTTGATGTTGGTGGTCTTTTCCCATCCTCGGGTGCTGGGATAGTTTGGAGGCTGGGTATGGCCTATCCCCATATATGCTCCCTATCTCCAGAAATGGGAGGAGGAAATAGAGAGTTTGGAAGCAATGACCCACTTCTCCCTAACCCTCGATCCTTTCTATTTTGATCATCTTTGTAAACATCATCTAAACTTTAAAAAAGGATATTTATATCGATTGTCCATCTTTTATAGCCTATAAGTGTTGGGCCTAGGATTGGAATCTGGCTTCAGAGTCCAAGACTTTAAATACTACTCTGTGTAGCATTCCTTTTGCCAATAATTCAGAGAATTTGATGTTTAACTACTATTTTTATAGCAATAGGCAGACTTTAATATTCAAGAAGAATTAAGTCCATCATACACATTAAAAATATAGGAAATTTCATGCAGACATGAAACTTCCAATTCAGCCTTTGTGGCAACTTCGAGAATGAGTGACACATAAACAAAGGACACTTTACACTACCAAACTTCATAATTTTTATATTGTGATTTTATACCATCTCTTTATGTTGTATATATGCCATCTTATATACCATATTGCTCACTTGATTACCATACTCTAAATCTGCACCACTTCAGAATAAAGAATTTCTTTAAAAAAAAAATGCAAGCACAATCATCTATTTCCTCCCATTTTATGCAAATAGAAACTTTTGTGTATAAAACTAATTTAAGGAGAAAAAACTTTAAGGCTCACATTTTAGTAGTTAGCATTAAACATAGGACATAAAAATTAAATCCTCCAGTGACATTTCTAATACTGATTCTACGTTTTCAAGTTTAGAATATATTAATGGCAAAGCCTATTCCACCACCTTGATTCTCCTTAACTACTATTAATAATAATATACGATGGACCCCAGTTAACCTTTGTAAGTTCAAATATTATGATCTCTTTATCGAGAACTTCTACTCTAATATAGCATTACAAGTGCTGTCCTTGAGGTTGGGTGAACTTTAAATGGGGCTTCTTTAACTCACAGTTCTGGATCATGTTCTTGAAGAACATGGTGCCAGACGTCAATTTGACTCTGATCCACAATCCCATTAATGGGAATATACTCAAAAGACAGGAAAACATTGTTTCAAAGAGATGTCCACACCACCATAATTATAACAGCATTGTTCACAATAGCCAAAATGTGGAATTAGTCAAGGTGTCCACCATCAGAAGAATGGATAAAGAAAGTCTGGCATATATACATAATGAAAAATTATTCAGCTTTTAAGAACTAAATTCTATCATTCATCACAAAATGGATATATCTGGAAGACACTGTCTTCAATGAAATACACCAGACACAGAAAGATAAATATTGCATATTCTCCCTTACATGTGCAAGCTAAAAAAACTTGGTTAAAAAAAAATGGGGCCAGTTCTGTGGCATATCAGGCTTAACCTCTGCCTGAAGTATTGTCATCCCATATGAGAGCTGGTTCAAGTCCTGTCAGCTCCACTTCTGATCCAGCTCCCTGATAATGATTTGGGAAAGCAGGGGAGGATAGTTCAAGTCCCTTGGTTCCCTGAACCCATGTGAGAGACTCAGACGAAGCCCCTGGGTTCTGGTTCCTGGCTCTTCAACCAACCTGTCTCTGACCATTGCAGCCATTTCAGGGCATGAACCAAAGGATGGAAGATCAATTCTCTCTCCTCCTTCCCTCTCTTTTCCCATCTCCCTCTCTTTCTTCTTTCTCTCTGTAATACTGTCTTTAAAAAATCATTTTTAAAAAGCAACAAAAGGAAATCAATGCCTGCACATATCAGTGTTGTTGCAAATATAGTTTTCTCAAACTTTTTTTTTTACCTTTGTCAAACTAACCTTTAAGAATTTTGTACTACTATAGCTTCAATGATCTGTGATTCCTTTGAAATCCACCACTGTATATGGGTGAAAGAATGATTTTTTTCCCCATTTGATTACTGTTTTATAGCCCTTGCCTGTATTACTGGCAAACTAGGGTCTTTTGCTTTTTATTGACTACAATGTAAATTAAAGATCTGCTCTGTCAGAAGTGAAGGGGAAAAGGATAAATATTTGAATTATAAAGCTGTCACACACACACACACACACACACTATTGAAAGCAAGACTTTATAGATCTGTCCACTAGCTGACTTCAACTTACACTCATGATTACAAAATTAAGTCTTTACAGCCAGCAATCTTAATTCCTCAGTCCATTTAGTTTTCCACTCTCCTAGAAACTATATCATGACTTCTACTTTTTCCTCCCACTTCCAACATTTCCTTGCTTCCCATTTCACTGAATGAATGGAACCACTAGAAATAACATTTCCATAAACCTGCTTGCATCTGTGCCCAATTCATGGCACTTACATAGGTGTGTTTGAAGTGCCTCACCAAAGCCAGCTCTTCCAATGGCAGCAGTACCCATTTCCTTTCACCCACAAGGACTAGGAGATCTTTCTGTGTGCTTCTTTCTCTCTGTAAACTTACCTTTCCAATAAAAATAATAAATCTTTAAAAAAAAATCTATAGACAAATAACACCATACCTGCTCATAGGACCCAATATTGATTGATGTCTCTGGTGCAATTTTAAACACATTTATGCCATTTCCTCGCCAAAGAGAAAGAATCCCTCCTTCTTTTATCATCTGCTCAAATCCACTAACCAATCTCATTTTCCTTGTCTTTAAACTCTGAACCTAGAAGTCAACAGAAGATAAATTGACCTGTCATTTTTATGGCAATATATCAGCATTGCTGTTGCTAATGAAATAATTATACACCTATGCATAAATCCATTGTCATCTTCAGAAACACTTAAAATTAACACATTAATTTTGATCTTGTCACCAACATATACTTAAAAGTTACAGTCATTCCACATTACCTGCAACTTCACTTTCTGCAGGCTTGCTTTCTACAGTTTCCATAGTCTAAAGAGGTGAAATTAAAAAATTTCAGAAATCAGCAGTTCTTTTTTTTAAAGATTGATTTATTTTTTTATTGCAAAATCAGATATATAGAGAGGAGAAGAGACAGAGAAGAAGATCTTCTGTCCGATGATTCACTCCCAAAGCAGCCACAATGGTAGGAGTGAGCCAATCCGAAGTCAGGAGCCCAGAGGAGCCTCTTCCAGGTCTCCCACACGGGTGCAGGGTCCAAAGGCTTTGGGCCACCCACCACTGCTTTCCCAGGCCACAAGCAGGGAGCTGGATGGGAAGTGGGGCTGCCAGGATTAGAACCGGTGCACATATGAGATCTTGGTGTGTTTGAGGTAAGGACTTTAGCCGCTAGGCTACTGAGCAGGACCCAGAAATCAGCAATTCTAAGATTTTAATTGCACACCATTCTGATTAGTGAGATAAACTCTCAATCATCCTCACTCGTTTCACCCCAGATGTGAATCAGTTCTGTCCAACATATCCAGATTGTTACCCACTGGTTACTTAGCAGTGGTTATCAGACCAGCACTCATTGCACTGCAGTACCGGTGTTTAAATAACCATTATTTTACTTAACAGTGGTCCCAAAGCTCAAGATTAGTGATACTGGAAATCTGAATGTTTCAAACAAAAACTGTAAAAGTGCTTCCTTTTCATGAAAAGTTAAAAATCATATAAATTCCTTATGGAAAGTTATTATAATTGCTGGCTTTTATTATTAGCTATTATTGATAATTTCCTGCTGTGTCCAATTTTTAATCTTGAAGTTTATCATGGTCATCTATGTATGAAGAAAATTACTATGTTTAGTGTCAAGTACTACCTTTGATTTCAGGCATCCACCGAGGACCTTGGAACATTTTCTCCACAGTTATGGGGGAAATACTGTAATTTAAAACATTAGAGAATATATGGAAGAAACAATTTTCAGAGAATTTCAGCATCAGCAACATAGGATGCCACTCACAAAATATGATTACTAAAATGTGTGCTAAAATAGTCACTAAAAGTAAAAAGGAATGGAAATACATCATATTTTCAACTGTGTATTCTCCTGGGTTTTGTCACCCATAGCTGACACATTGATTTCCAAATCCTCATTGTTCAGAATGTAACTTTTGAGCTGGAGTCCTTACAGAGTTCAACAGGTCAGGTGAGGTGTTCAAATGGGTCCTAATCTGACGCAAGAGGAAGAAATTTGCCTCAAGGACATGGCATTTTCAATGAGAAGACAACATGAGAAGGCATTGAGAGGAAACGGCTATCTACAGGTCAAGGAGACAGAGCTAAAGTGAACTATCCCACACTGTGCTGGGAAGGCACTAATCTTCCAACAAGTTCATTTTGGACTTGCAGCCTCCAGAATTGTAATATAATAGATTTCTGTTAATTAAGCTAGTTTCAATTTTGTTTTAGCAAATTAGTATACAATGATTGCACAATTAATGTTATCGCCTATGCTTATGATATTTTCCCATTTTTAAAAATCTATCCTTTTCTGATAAGAAAAATGTTTTTAAGAAAGCAGAAGTGAAGAGATTTGTGCTATGGCACAGAAACCTAATCCTCTGCCTATGGTGCTGGCATCCCATATGGGCACCAGTTCATGTACCAGCTACTCCACTTCTGATATAGCTTCAAGTTTGGGGCCTGGGAAAACCAGTAGCAGATGGCTCAAGTCCTTGGGTCTCTGCATCCACATGGAAGACCCAGAAGATGCACCTGGCTCCTGATTTCAAATAGGCTCAGTTCTAGTCATTGTGGCCATTTGGGGAGTGAATCAGAGATGGAATATTTTTCTATGTAAAATCCACCTTTCAACAAAACTAAATAAATCCTTACATAAAAAGAAAGTGAAAGTGAAAACATTAACAAAATACTCTCTAAAGGATAATAATTAGAAACCAAGGAAAAATAAAACTTCTAATCTCCTATGAGCAAAGAAAATCTAGAACAATTTACAAATATACATGAAAGTGCTATAAAAAGTTTGCAGAGGGACCAGAATTGTATCTCACTGTTCCTAGTCCCAGTTGCTCCACTTCTGATCCAGCCTCTTGCTAACATGCTTGGAAAGTATGGAAGATGGCCACATACTTTGTCCCTTGCTTCCCATGTGGGAGATGGGGTGAAGTTCCTGGCCTAGCCATGGTAGCCATCTGGGGGAGAAAGACAGCAAATGAAAATTTCTCTGTTTCTGTCCCTTTGTCTGTAACTCTGCCTTTCAAGTAAATAAGTAAATTTGTGAAAAGTCTGTGGGAAATTGAACAGATTAATTTATTTTGGTGCATAAAAGTTTGAAACCCTTACATATGTTTTTCTTACTATATATTTTTCACAGACCTTTTAAAGAACCCCTCATATGAACTGATTTCAATTTTTAAGATTGATTTATTATTTAAAAGAGAGAGTTACAGAGAGACAGGAAGTTACACACACAATGAAAGTTCTCTTTCTTTTTTTTTTTTTTAGATTTATTTTTATTATTTTTTTTTTTTATTGGAAAGGCGGATATACAGAGAGGAGAGACAGAGAGGAAGATCTTCCATCCGATGATTCACTCCCCAAGTGAGCCGCAACGGGCCGATACTATGCCGATCCGAAGCCAGGAGCCTCTTCCGGGTCTCCCACGCGGGTGCAGGGTCCCAAAGCTTTTGGGCCGTCCTCAACTGCTTTCCCAGGCCACAGGCAGGGAGCTGGAAGGGAAGCGGGGCTGCCGGGATTAGAACCGGCGCCCATATGGGATCCCGGGCGTGCAAGGCGAGGACTTAACCACTTGCGCCACCGCGCCGGGCCCGAAAGTTCTCTTTCAATCTCTGGTTTACTCCCCAGATGGTGCAACAGCCAAAGCAAGAAGCATGGAACTCCATCAGGCTTCTCCCATGAGCGGCAAGATCCCAAGCATGCAGATCATCTTCTGCTGCCTTCTAAGGTGCAACAACAGGCAGTTGTATTAAAAATGGAGCAGCCCAAATTCAAACATGTGCTCACACGGGATACCAGCATCATCATAGGCTAGGTGGTAGCTTAATTCGCTGTGCAGCACCATCATCCTCAAAAATCTTTTGTATCAACTTAAATATATTTTTAAATTCTATTTTCCACAAACATTTTGAAAGGGCCGTGTCTTCCTATGCTAAATCAAGAATATTCATATCATTACTTTAAAATGTTCGTATCACAAGGTAAATTTCTAGGAATTTTCCCAAAAAATAAAAAAATTTATCAATATCTTCATTGTGAAATTATTATTTATTGTTTTTCAAGGTGGATTAAAAACCACCTACATTTCTAGCAGCAGGGGAAAATGATAAAACAAATACTTATTAAAATCATATTTTAAGGATATGAAGTGACATAGAAACATGCTTATATTATATTGTCAATCACAAAACTAACAAAAGGCAATTGCTACTCTAAAAAATACTAAAGTAATTCACTCAAGCGTTAATAATGATCATTCTGGGTGAGGGGAGGAAAGGTAATGTTTACACTCTTTTCTGTTTTCCAGATGCATCTTAACTGGCATATATATTTATTGTGTTTTAAAAATGCAATGTGTAAAACCTCAAAAATATAACTACAGAAATGTTAATGTGGCTTTTATGAAAGAGTAACAGTGTAATTTATTTATTTCTCTGCCAAAATGAGAGCCTTATTTTTTTTTTAACATTTGCTATGTACCAGATACTATGCTAAGTGCTGTATAAAATTTAATTCTAAAAGTAACCTGGCATAATGATCCCCTCTGAAAGGCAGACCCAGTTGGGAGTAACCCATAAATGTAAAGAACCAAGGGCCATCTGACTCCGGTCCCTGCTCTTCAACAGCTCCAAACTTTGGCCATATGACAAACATGTATTTCACAGTGTATCTTTCTGTTACAATACTTTCATTGATAAAGAGGATAGAGCCTAATTAACCTACTTCAATGTCAAATATACGGATAAATGAAAGGAATGTGAACCAATAGCAGAAAAGGCAGAGGTTCTCTCCCCTTTGCTTTCCTTCCTCTTGCTGTTCATTACACTACTACTGTCTCCCCATTTCTCACTCATTTGTCGTATATCACCTTCCTGTCATTTTTGTCATTTGTTCTCTAGTTACTTTACCTTTATGTCTCCCACTTCTTCCTCCTCCTTTTTTGCACAGGCCCCGATTTCTTCTCTTTTTCACTCTTTCCAGGCCCTGCCATTTGCTCCATTCATTTTCACTCTCCCTAACCTATGGACCCATTTTCAATCCCTTACAAAATCCCAACCCCATGTCTCTACAATTCCCTACTACCTTACACACAGCAACTAATCATAAGGAATGACTGTTGTCAATAGCACCATCACCAGCATTATCACAATAGATGGCTTATATGTGCATAAGGGCTTGGAGTATGAAATAGATATTTTGCATCTTTGTATGTCTAACGGCTGGCAAATTATAAGTATATGATAAATATATCTTCTTGATTTTCTTGATTCCTTTCCCTGCCTTCTCTCCTTCCTGTATGTCTCCACCTTGTACAGCCCCCAACTATATTAATACTTGTCCCTTCATGTCTCATTTTTATTTTTTTCTGATCAGCCTAATGATTAAGGAAGTTAATTTTTCCTGTTTCTACCTGCAAGAGGAGGATTTTTCACTCCTGACATTTCCTAACAACTAGAAGAATTTACTCAACTGACTGAATGTAACACTGGTTACACAAAGAATCAAGCATACACAAGGATGGTGGAGTTTTCCACTATCTTTGGCCATTTAAAGTGTGTTTCCTGTCCTTAACCAAGACATCACTACATATTTATGTGAGAAATAAGAAACCAAGAGGAAATGGCACTTATTCTTTCTGAGCATTTCCATAACATTATTTGCATTTCTGTCTGAATAAATAGCACTTGCATCACATTTATTACATGCATAATTTCCCATTTGCCTGAACATACTCTAATTTCTCTGAAGGCAAACTTCACAAAATCACTTTCTAGCATTGTAAATAACTATTGCAATTTAAACATAAATAAATCATATTTATAAGAACTTCATAATACATTACCAAAGTTCCACCAATATGACAATGAAAGACAAACATCCAGACATGCATGCTTAAAAACAAATTTAAATTACCTAGATTGTGGATTACTGCTTTTTATATCTTTGTAGAAAAAGTATACAGCAAATATTAAATTTTAATTATGAATGTTACTAAGCCATACATTCTTTATGACTACTACTAATAATCTGTCACTCAGTAACATAAAGGTAATTAGATAACATAGATTACTTTTCTCTAATGAATATATACTTAGTACTTAAATAGAGCAGAATTACACAACTATTGAAAAACAGAATAATATATCTAAATACTTCATTAAGGATTTATTTCTGAAAAATCTCTACTAGTAGAATGGATTTACTGCTATTCCAAAGAAAATTTTATTTGGTTTACATAGAATCTTAATGAAATTTAAGGAATCCTTCAATATTGAAAATAAGAAAATTTACATCTTTAGGAAAATGTAAAACTTAAATGAAACGTTATATAAAAGAGTCCAAAATGTTTAAGCTATCATCACTCAAGGACTTTTCATTTTACTTCAGCTCTAACAGGGTAGGCAAGCTGTGCCAACTACCTGCATCATGACTTTCAAGCGGTCAAAAGGTGCTGTGCATGTCCGTGCCACTGCACTCGCTATTCCTGCTACCACCAAACGCTTCCACCAATCTCCAGACTTTTTTTCTTGTTCAGTGAATTCATCTGGAATGGCTATACTCTCTCCTATATCAATCACCTAATAAATGCAATAAAAGTTAAAATAATTAGGTAATAAGGTACAAACAAATGACCATCTAAAAATAGCTTTTTGCAAAGACAATATATATAAGGAGCAAAAGGAATTACAGAAGATCGACAGTTTTTGCTACTTGTACAAGATCATGTGATTTTTAAAAAAGATTTATTTGTACTTATTTGAAAGGGAGATTTTACAGAGATAGAAAAGGTCTTCTATCCACCGGTTCACTCTCCAAATGGCTAAAGCAACCAGAACTGGGATGCTTTTAAGCCAGGAGCCTGGAGTTTCTTCCACGTGTCCCATGTAAGTGAACGGTCCCAAGGTTTGGGTCATAATTCACTGCTTTCCCAGGCCACAAGCAGAGAGCTGGATTGGAAGTGGAGCAGCCAGGACTAGAACCAGCACCCATATGGGATACCAGCACCACAGAGCAGAGGATCAAGCCTGCTTTACCACTGAACCAGTCCCTAGATCAAACAATTTTTCACAACACTTGCCATACAAATTTCTGCTAGAGTTAGTCATAATGAAAACTGGAAATCTCAAGAGCAGGACTCACATCCTATTCATTCAACATTGTGTCTACCACTTGCTAGCTAAGAATATATGTTTTCAAATTTTACCTGCTTCATTTAAAATTCCCCAAATGTATGGTTCACTTAGTATAAGTTGAAATTTTAGAGTTTCTTTTACAAAGTCTGTGTTTTAATGAGTTCCAATTTTACTTTATTTTCAATAATCACATATGCTATACATATATGCTAATTTTCCTAAAAGTAAAGGTAGTGTGATTCACAGGAAAGAAGGCCAAGCAACTCAGAAGACCTGAGTTCTACCACTTATCAATCATCATGGACAAATCTCTTTGGTTTTTTTAGTTTTCTTGGCTTCATTTGCTTAGTCAACTAATTTCTCCCTTTCCAGTCACACTCCCACCTCAGAGCATTCATACATGGCTCTCTCTCTACCTAAAACATTTTTCCTTTTCTCATCCCATCACTTCCTCTTTAATCTTTAGCACAATATTCAATGAGTTAGCTTCTGGTTTTTCTTTATTGCTGTGCTAGAAATGCAACCCAACAAGAATAGCATCTTGTTCTCTTTTGTATACTGTTGTAAATGTGGAATGAGGATAATTTTAAAACCTTTTGAGGAAATTAAAGATAAAAATTTAAAAAAAAACTTTATTTGTCAACATTAAGTTCCATCTTGATAAGCAACAGTCGACGTCATTTTTTTTTTAATCCAGATAGAACTGGGAGTCCTGGAAATTTAACTATGTCAGTATAGTGTATTTTACTTTATTCACCGAAGAAAATTGGCTGCTTTTTGAGATTTTATTTTTATATTATAAAGCCAAAATAATTCAGAGGAGAAAAATATGTGCATTAAGTTCTGTAACATTTCCACGAAAAAAAAAATGTATAAAATTGCCCTTTTTGATGAGATGATTGAGCAAGAGCACCATGGTGCTTAGAGAGAAGTGTCTGGTGAAGCTTCCCAAGACATCTTGTTAAAGTTGTGACCAATTTTGCAAATACTCTCCTAGTAAGTTGTGCTATCACTCTTCAGCCCTCCTGAAAGCTAACACGCAGAATACCTGGAGCTTCCCAAGTAGCTGTTGCCATGGCCTATGCTCTTGACCAGGCTACTTGGGCCATGACTGGACCACTTCCACTTCTTTATCTTCAGGGCCATACCTGGAAAGCCATCTTTCCTTTCCTACTACAATTTTCCCCAAAAATGTTGATCCTATTCATTAAAAGTTTATCAAAATCTCTGCTTTTGTCTGCATTGGATCTGGCCACAAGAGTCTAGGAACTTAGTGAGTGGAACAAATAATTTTTTTATTCAGAATTTGTAAGCTGAACCCATTGAGATGTCTCTGGCATTGGCTATTGCATCAGCAGTCAACTGGCTGCCTTCATACATTAGGTTAGAACCAGATTAACTCTTTTTTCTTTGCAAATTGATATGAAGTTTTGCTGCTGCTACTGCCTTTATCTTTCAACATCATCTCACCCCTTCTTAAAATTAGTTATCCATAATGTAAATTGCAGATTTCTGTGGGGAAATTGTCCATGTAAACATGCCCTAAACCATCAGTGATTTCACCACTTTTTCACATAAACTTGACCATAAAGTTGAGATTTATTCTTGTTTCAATTTTAACAAAATTCATGTTGCTCTGCAAATCTGTATCTTAATGCTCTTAGCACCTCAAACTAGGTCTTATTCAGACAAAACCAGCTAATAAGAATTTATTTCAATGCAAAAAAAAATTTTCATGTAGTTGTTTCATAATATGTATCTTCCATGAACTTTCTGAACACATTTTGAAGTATGAAGATAAAGGTTCTTAAAATATTGGCTGCATTAGTAGTCTAGCATCCCAAATCCTGTCCCATGTATTAGCAGTATAATGTTGCAGAAGTTACTCTTTTAGCACATTGTAAGCTCCTAGAGGGCAGGACTTTTCTATTAAGAGATTAAGAAATACGACACCAAGGAAAAGCAACAAAGTTATCTTAAAAATACTGTACAGGAGTTGGGATGGTGGTATACTGACTAAGCCCCCATCTGCAGTGCCAGCATCCATTATGGGTATCAGCTCAAGTCCTGGATGCTCTACTTTCCATCCAGCTTCCTGCTTCTGGCCTGGGAAGGTAGCAGAGAATGGTCCAAGGCATTGGGCTCCTGCACCCAGTAGGAGACCTGGCTTCTGGCTCTGGACTGGCTCAACTCCAGCCATTGTAGCCATTTGGGGAGTGAACCAGCAGATGCAACATCTCTTTCATACTATTGCTTTTGCCTGGAACATTCCTTTGGATACGCCATACTTCTTAAGGAGATAGTATGCTAAGACGGACAAGAACACGGCCTGTGAGGTGAGAGGACCTGCGTTCAGCTAGAAATTTTGTTACTGTTAAGTTACCTTACCTGAAAAGTGATGGACAGTTCCATTCATCCTCCCTCACAAAAAACAAAGCCACTCAATTAAATATTTCTATAATTCTTTTTTTAGATATTTATTTTTTATTGGAAATGGGGAGTTATATATATATAGAAAGAGATGTTGTATCTGCTGGTTCACTTCCCAAATGGTTACAATGGCTGACCCAAGGTTTGAAGACTGTCACACTGACAATAGAAAAAAAAAAAGAGCAATCCAGTTAAGGACATTGTTTGGAAAAGAGCAAAATGCATAAACTAATTAGGCAGAAAAAGAAGAGAAAGCAAGAGAAGACTGGTAAAGGAAACCAAAGGAGTGAGGGAAAACATTAAATAGCCCAAATGCATCCCAGCTGTAGGCAACTGCCTGAATTACCTTGTACCTAAGCAAGTATTAACACAGCTGCGAGAAAAACAGCCAAAGGTTCACTGGCATTCTGGGCCTGGCTCATGTAAATTCCATGCTAACTATACCAGTGTGCCAGCATAGTTGCCCACTCTTTAATGTTAAATTCGTGGGGGCGTGGGAGTGAACCGCTGCTACCCAGTTGCTAGGGTCCTTGGACCAGGTGGGGCCCACTGGAGGCTTTTGATGTGGGTAAAGTTGCAGCCAGCAAAGTCCTCCCTGCTATGGAGGGAGGCCCATCAGTGGCCTTTCACACTGGCAAAAAGCCAGTGCTTTCATCCCATGTTGCCTTCAAACAAATCAAGACCTCCAGTCTCACAGAGTAGAATCTGTGGGTGTATAGTCTGGTCTAGGCAAACAGGTTGCATAATTAGAGCCACCACATTGCTGCCCTTGCAAAGAAGCCAACACTCTCTTGGAGTAACGATGAAGATATAGGGGACATAGCAATTGGTGCTGAGTAGAAGTTGTCAGACTTCTGAAAGAGATCCATTGAGATCTCTCTCTTGAGAGAGAAGAGTTCAAAACCTATGATAGGCAAGCCCTACACCTCAAATCAGCAGGAAGAAACTAAATGTGATGAATCTGCACCTTTTAGCAGATTAAAGTCAGAAATCTCTGATGCAAGAATGGAATGGCACAGGTAGATAACTACTTTAGGGTCATAAGCTGGAAGCCACACTAGCCCTGCTCTTTGGAAAGATAAGATAAGCTCTGCTTATCCATCAATGACCCCTCATCCAGAATGTACTTCCTGTCACTGGGGACCGGAGGTGGAAACATAAAACCACTCCCCTTCCCAACTTCACTTGAACACTCGCAGCCTGGAGGTCAATCTTTCTCTCTTCCTGCTGAGAAAAGATGGAAGGCAGAAACATTTTTCTCCCACCTGTCACCTCCCAACTCGCCAAATTCTCCCACATGTATTTGTAATCTCACCTTTTAAATAAACTTAAAATTTAAAAAGACAAAAAATCCTGCAAAGTCAAGTGCTTGGGAAAGCTAAGCTAGGGAAGACATCTAAAGGCATAATGCAGAGTGAGGGCAAAGTCCACAAGAAACGGCAGCATTACTGAGTTTCAGCCATCCCTATCCAGTTGTCCTTGTGTAGGAATAAAGGTCAGGGCTCCCAGAAACCCTAATATTTCCAAAGAAAACAGAAAATTAAAATTTATGTGAGGATACTTACAAAAATTTGTGGATGGAATTAAAAGGTAATGCACATTTTCCATGAACCATTTTTTTTAACTATATGTTTTTGTTTGCTTTTTTAAATTTTACTTTTTATCATTATTTTTCATGATACAGTTCCACAGGAACAGGGATCCTTCATCTATTCCCCATCTCCCATTTCCTCCTCCCTACTGCTTTCCCACATATTATTACAATATTACAATAGTGTAATCCTTCAGCAAATCACAGATCTCATTCTGCTATTTAGTGTACCATGACGTTGTAGGTACAGACAATGGTAGATAGTCTAGTATCCTATTGTCAAGGTCTGTTTAACAGTTTCATGGGGGGGTCTTCATTTTGTTCAGAAGCAGAGAAGCATTCTGCTATGTATCTTCTCATCCAGGTATGCTAGTCTCCATTATACAGTTCACCTATTAGACTATATGTATGTAAAAGTTTACCTATATATCTATTTATCTGACATTTTACATGGAGGTTGCCTCAGATCACAGAGAACATATGATACTTGTCATTTTGGCATTGGTTTATTTCACTGGACATAATGGTCTCTAGTTGGGACCATTTTGTTGCAAGTAGTAGAATTACATGATTTTTAATGGCTGATAAATTCCACTTTCAATGGGCACCTGGGTTGCTTCCAAGCCATTACTATTGTGGATTGTGCTGCTATAAATACAATGTTGCCTGTTGTGGACTATGTTTACTGGCTCTGTATGTAAGGGGATGCATGATAGAAGTGCAGTGGAGACTGACATGTTCAGATGTGGAAACAAAGTGCAGTATGTCTCTATGCATCCAGATTAAAGATGGACTCCCAGTTTATATCTGACAATAGGCTGCTGGACTCTCCGACACTGTCCATGTCTACAATATCAGAAAACACTTCAAGAGCAGCATGATGGACTTATGACTGTTCATGGGCCATCCATTGTAACACTAGAGGGGAAATCAATGGGGAGGGAGGGAACTTGGGAAAGGGGATGGGAAATCCCAGAGTCTATGCAACTATATCATAAAACAATAAAATTTTTTAAATACAGGGTTGCAGATTAGTTTTCATATGCAGATTTTATTTCCTTTGGATATATTCCTAGAAGTGGGATAGCTGGATCATATGATAGATCAATTTTCATTTCTTAGTACCCGCCATACTTACTTCCATGGTAACTGCACTAGCCTACATTCCAAGCATCAATGGTGTAGGATACAATTCTCACCACATCCACGCCAGCAGGTTTTGTTAGTAAATTGCTAAATATAAACAATTCTCACTGGAACCAGGCAGAATTTTAATGTGGTTTTTATTTAAATTTCCCCAATAGCATGAGCATGTTTTCATATTATTATTAAACATTTGAATTCATTTTTAAAATGTCTGTTCATCTCCTTTGCCTATTTCTTTACAGGGTTGTTTATTTTGCTGCTGTTGAGTTTCTGAAGCTCTTTGTAAATTCTGGATATTAGTCCCCTATTGGTCGTGTAGTGTGCAAAGATTTTCTCCCATTATGTTGATTGCTTCTTCACTTTGCTGACCATTCCTTTGCTGTGTATAAGCTTCTTAGTTTGACGTAGTCTCATTTGTTTATTTTGGTTTTGACTGCCTGTGCATTGGGTGACTTTTCTAAGAAACCTTTATCAATGCCTTTAGCTTGTATAATGCTTCCTAAGTTTTCCTCTAATATTTTTATGGTTTCTGGGTGAAGATTTTGTCATTGATCCATTTAGAGCTGTTTTTGTATAGGGTGAGAGGAGGATGTCTTACTTCTTACTTCTGAAGGCTGTTAGCCAATTCTCCCAGCAGCATTTGTTGAAGATACCTAACTTTTCCCCTGGATTATTTTCAGTTTTCTTGTTCACAATGAGTTGGCTGTTCATGTGTGGGATCACTTCAGAGATTTCTATTCTGTTCCATTGATCTTCTCTGTTTCTGTACCAGTACCAGACCATTTTGATGACCACTTCCCTGTAGTATGCCTTGAGGTCTAGAATTGTGATTCCTCCAGCTTGATTTTTAATCTTCAGGATAGCTTTGGTTATTTGTGGTCTCTTGTGCTTTCAGATGAATTTTCCTATCATCTTTTTCCATATATGAGAAGAATGCTGTTGGGATTTTGATTGGGATCACACTGAATCTGTATATGACTTTCTGTAATATGGACATTTTCATGATGTTGATCCTGCCAATCCTGGAACATATAAACTTCTCCATTTTTCATTCTTCTATTTCTTTTTGTTTAATGTTTTGAACTTTTTATCATAGATGTCTTCCCTATCTTTGGTTATGGTTAACCCAGGATATTTAAGATTTTTCTCCATTATTTTAAATAGGACTGTACTTAAAAGTTCTTTCTCAGCCACAGAATTATTTGTGCATATTAGGGCCATTGATTTATGTTCATTAATTTTGTATTCTGCTATCATGTAAAATTCTCTTGTAAGCTCCAATAGTTTCTTGATTAAGTCTTTTAGTTCTCCTATGTATAGAATCATATCATCTGTGAATAGGGGTAATTTAAATTCCTCATTTCAGACTTGAATACCTTTAATTTCTTTTTCTTGCCTTAGAGTTCTAGCAAGGATTTCCAATACTATAATGAATAACAGTGGTGAAAGCAGACATCCTTGTCTAGTTCCAGATCTTAGTGGAAAAGCTTCCAGTCTTTACCCATTTAGTATGATGCTGGAATTGGGCTTTTCATACCGTGTTTTAATTGTATTGTAGAATAGTTCATCTATACTTATCTTGCTTATTGTTTTTACCATGAAGTGGTGTTGGATTTTATTAAATTCGTTGTCTACATCTATTGAGATGATCCTATGATTTTTGTTTTTCAATTTGTTCATGTGATGTATCACAATTATTGATTTGCATGTGCTAAACCATCCCTGCATGCCAGGTACCACCTGGTCTGAGTATATGATCTATCTGATGTACAGTTGGATTTTCATTTACGTTCATCAGGGATTTCGGTCTGTAGTTACCTTTCTCTGTTGTGTTTTTATCTGGCTTTGTATTAAGGTGATATTGGCTTCATGGAAAGAGTTTGGAAAGATTTTCTCCATTTATTATATTTTGAATAGCTTGGAGAGAGTTGGGGTAAGTTCTTCAAACTTTTTTTTTAGAATTCAGCAGTGAAGTCATCCTGTCCAGAACATTTCTTTGTTGGGAGATATGATTACTGATTTCACCTCCATCCTGGTTATGAACCTACTTAGATTTTAAATTATCTCATGATTCAGTTTTGATAACTGGTCTGTGTCCAGCATATTTATCCATTTTTTCTAGGTCTTCTGACACATAGGTGTATAATTGCTTGTAATAATTTCTGATGGTGCCTTTTCTAAGCATAAGCATTAACTGAAATGCACGTTCCTCTTAGCACTGCCTTGATTGTGTCGCACAAGTTCTGATATGTTGTGTTGATGCTTTCATTCATTTCAAGAAGTTTTTTTAGCTTCCTCTTTGATTTCATCTATAACCCCTCGTTCACTTAGCAGCATGTTGTTCAGTCTCCTGAGATTTGCACATCTTCTGAGGTGTTTTGACCTTTTAGTCTCTAGTTTCACCCCATGATGCTCTGAGATCAATGAACTTTGTAAAGACCTCCCCTACATATGAAATTTCTCAATTTCTAAGCCCTATGTGAGCCAAAACAAAATTCTTTTTGGCAAAGCATCACCATACTATCAAAAGTGTTTTCACAGTATAAAGATAATGTTTACAAAGAGTACTATTGGTATTTCGCCCTTACTCATTCAGCACTGACCTTCTCCACACATGCATGTTCACTTTACAGCAGCCAGAAGCCGACTCTTTACCTTTCCAAGGCAGGCTGGGATACCAGGAAATCAATGTGCACTGCTAACCCTCTAGAACAGCCCTGGACCAATAATTTCAATTTAAAATAGGGATGGATACCCTAGCTTCTTCACTGTTAGGCAGGGTAACTCTGAGTAATGTGTTTTATTTCCATTCTGAGTTCCTCAATGATACTAAGCTCTCAACAACCAAGGTGCCAATGTACTTCATAATACACCCTCATATTTGGTTTCTGTCCTTTCCCTCTTTTTCTTCACAGGCCTCTATTTCCTGGAATCATCTCCAAAATAAGATACTTGCATTTTAATTCTATCTCAGAAAACAATTTTTAATACCATGGGAGACCCTCAAGGAGTGTTTTTTGTTAAATGATCATCTGTCACTGGGTGGAAAGAGACTATAGGATGGCAAGAATAGAAGTGGCGTAGCTAGTTAAGAAGCTAATGTAACAGTTTCAGACTAGGGTGGTGGCTTCAACCAAGATAACAGAATAAGGATGCTCAAATTCAGGATAACATCTTGAAGACAGAGCTACAGACTTCCTAATAGTTGTTGGGTACTAAAGCTATCAGGAAAGTAAGTGTTAAGAATAGTTTTTAGGATTTTAGTCTGCTAAACTGTGTAACCATTGAGTTGGTTGAAATAACCCAGAAGACTTAAAACAGAACAAATTCATTCACAGTTTTAAAGACTGAAAATCTAAAATCAAGTTGTCAATAGGAATATAATGCATCTGAAACTCACAAGGGAATATTTCCTTGCCTTTTTAAACTTCAGGTGGTTTGTCAACAACCTTTAGCATTCTTTGGCTTGCACCAGCATAAGTTGAATCTCTGTCTGCACCTACACACAATGTTTTCTCTCTGTATATTTATCATCATAAATGGCTTCCTCTGATAAAGATAACAGTCATACTCCATTCTGACCTTATTTTAACTTTGTTTTACACTTGCAATAGCTTTATTCTCAAATAAGATCACAACAAGCTGTGACTTAGGACTTCAACACGTCATTCTTCAAGTGGACACAATTTAGCCCATAACTTCGTGTACAAATAAATGTAAACACATTCATAAATAAATATGCATATAAAAATTAAAAGGAAGCTCTAAGGGAAGGGGCTGAGAGAGGATTCCATGAAATATGGTGTCCTGGGAGTCAAGTCAACCACTTATTTTAAGGATAGAGTGATCATTTATAACAAATCAACAGAGATGAAAATGAAATATATATAAAAAAAACCACGATTGGTGGGGTTTGCAAATGTAAATCATTACCAGTCTTGAACAATTTCAGGAGCTGTTGACAAAAAAGTTCGTGAGGTTTGAGGCAGAATGGAGCTCATCAAAAAATTTCCAACCTTATTCAACTGAAATTATAATGATACTATGTTTAATATAGTTCCTATGGGCAGAAAATTAGCTAAACAATACTACCACTGGCAATAAAATGTAACGACGGAAATTTTTGTCCTGTGCAGATGGAAACAAACTATAAACAAAGTATTTTGGGAAAAAAAATGTTGGTGTTACCTAGTAAAAATTAACAATTATTCTACATTCCTAGAAAATCTCTTGTTTATGGGGAGATAGGTATAAGAAAATTAATAGGAGTGAGCATTATGATGTAGCAAATTATGCTACCACTTCAGACACTTGCATCACCGGATCAGAGTGCTGGTCAAGTCCTGGTTACTCTGTTTTCAAAGCAGCTTCTTGCTAATGCATCCTGGGAAACAACAGATAATAGCTCAAGTAAGTGCCTGGGCCCCTGCCAGCCACTGGAATGCTGAGATGGAATTTCAGCCTCCTGGCTTTAGCCTAGACTAGCCTTGGCTACTGCCAACATTTAGGGAAGGAATTAATAAATAGGAGATCTCTCCCCGCATGTCACTTTTTTGTTTCAATTTTGTTTTGTCACTTTACTTTTCAAGTAGATAAAAACATAACATAAATATACACTTTTAAAAGGGAAGTTAACAATTACTTACAATCACAAAAATCTACAAGTAACACAAATGTTCATTAGTGAAATATATCAACAAAACTGATATATTTATATAGTGACATACTGTACAACAGAAATTAGTAAAATACGGTGATAACCATCATTGTAGTTGAATCCAGAAAAGCAGAATGCTAACAAAATTATATACAATTCAAAAAAGGCAAAATTAGACAACATACAGCTCACACACATTCACACATGGTAAACATAATAAAAAAAACAAAAACAAGAAATCCAACATACATGTATTCATTAATTTTTGGAGGAAGGAGAGCAATAATGCCTGGGAGAGACACAAGCGACCTCTTTCAAAATAAAGGTCATCACCTATTTATCGTCAAGAACCTCCGTCTGACAGAAAGTAGAAGAGTGGGTTACTTAAGGATAGGTGCAAGAGTAGTTTGTAGTTCCTGGAAGTGCCACTTTTGTCCCAGAAATAGATATTCCAACATCCTCTAAACCATCATTGCCATATCCCATATATGTAGAACCTCACAACTCCTCCACATTGGAACAGACTGACCTTTGCTTTTTTTTTTTTTTTTTTAAATAAAAATGCTCTTGCTTTCACTTCTCTTGTTCATGACGGGTTTCTGCCTTCTGCTGAAGCCAAGAATAAGACAGAGGCCATGCTACCCATTAATAGTCCCTTGCTGTCCAGTGTCACTTTCTGAGTCTATAATGTTGAAAGCCTAATATTTAGATTTACTTTTCCTGTTACAAAAGACCCAACCAGGCATGTCATACCTGTGAAAAAAGAAAAATCTGAAGGTACTTCTACAAGTTCATGAAAAAATTGACTTAAAAAATAAATATATTTCTATGCACAGTATCTTTTAAATCCATGCATGGTTTTATATAATACATACTTTTCATGAAACTTTAGAAGATCATTCATACCATTGATCATAATAATAGCTATGACATTTGAAGCTAACTAAAGTAGTAAAATGCAAAAGTACTCTTACTGTGGAACGCTTCCAGAAACGAATGATTTCATTGATATTTGAGGCAGGATGAAGTAAAAAGTAGTCCCTCCATTCATTCCAGTCTATTGTCATTGTCCCATCAACATCGATGCTGAAATTTTTTTTAAAGTACTTAAGATTAGCATCACTATAAAAATAAATGTAATGTTTCTTAAATATTGATCACTGGCACACACCTTCGTATATCATAATTTTCACAATGTTTTTTTTAAAAAGCAAAACTTTGTTTAAGAGCAGTTTAGTTTTTCAGAAATATTGAGAAGACAGTATAGGTAATTGTTTTATATTCTGAAACCCTATTCCTCCTATTAGTAATAACTTAAATTTTTACACTTAGCTGCTGGGGCCCTTGCAGTGGGTGTGGACACAAAGGTGTGAAGAGAACAGCTCCCCTGTTGGCAAGGCTGCGAGGAGCTTCCAGCTGTATGGCAAGGCCTGGCAGATGTCTCTCCAACCACCTTGAAATAGTCTCACCCCCTTTTTGTGTGAATACTCAAGCATCCCACTACTAATTCTGTAATCTATTGAGGCATTGTTCGTTGCCCCTGTGAGATGGTTTTTGCAACCAATGTGAGCTTAGAAGTTAATGTTACTGATAATGTCTTGGTGAGTGGGCCTTTAAGAATTTATATACAGAAGTACAATTAAGCCCATGCTGGTTTTGGACACCTTATTGTGTTCCTACCCATTGCCCTGGAACCTGGCCCAGACATGTAGCACCTTTCTGGGAAATGGCTTTATAAATATCCTAAACATTAATAAAAGTGATGAGACTATGAACTGAATCTGCTACGGCGATAAATACAGTTATTTCCTAAAGGCTTTCTTTGGTGCATACAAAATGTACCTGTTTTAGCTGCTTTTATATTTTTTTGGCTACAGGAATTATAGGGTGCTTTTATTAATATCATAGACATATATCTAATTATTGTTTGACTGTTAATGAGACTGTAGAGCCTGTAGTTGTAGGGGGATTTAATATATGAAACTTTTGTCTTAGATCTTTAAGTTTTTCTCTTTTGATGTATTTCTCCCATTAAGTGAGAGATAAGTTGTAGAAGCAGAAATGTGGTAGGAATGTATTTCTGATTAGTCGGCAACTGCATGTGCCTTGGCCTTGGAGTCCTGGCTGTCATCTAATGGCTGCTACTGAAGAATGAATAATGGCTTGCTTTGAAGAAAATGATTATGGTAACTTACAGAATTATCTTTAGGAGCACCTGGTTGACCATGAAGCAAAACATTAATTAATCGAACATCTGTGCATGCCAGCTTGGTCATGAAGTTAAAAATAAAACAATCAAACATGTGTGCAGAAATTTGTATTGTGGCTAAGTAAATAAAAAAGACAGCTTCTTGAGCTGTTGACAGAGGGCATCAAGTGACTGTCTCTGTGTCTTTTCACCGATTCCACATCCCCTCTTGAGCTCTCAACTCTGGAGCTGGCTTCCGGCACTTAACGAATATTAACAGAGTATTATTAACTAATATTTACATTTATTTATGTAATTTCTGTATACTTACATAATATCTACTCATATGCCATTATTTTTCAGTTAATGTTCTTTTTTTGCTTGATGCTTTAGGGTCTCCTCTAAGACATTACAGTCCATTTAGTAATAGGCTCCCGAGTTAAGATAATTTCCGAGACCTTACATCTTTAAGGAGTATTGAATAGGTATTTTTCTTAGCACATTCCCCTACTACAACTTATTCCATATTACCTTTTAAATCATCTATTTGTATGAGGGTTTTTAAAAAGTTCTTGAAAAATGGAATTAAAAGACACATTTATTTTAGTCCCCAAAATATCAAATTTCATACACAGATGTAGTTATCGCATATATCCCAGTGTCTCTTCAAGGGAAAGACAATTTCTAAGTCACCTGTACATTTCCAGCACTGAGAGTTTTATGAGTGAGTGAATAAAAAGTGAATAAAATTCACCAGTGGCCAATATGCCCACTTCAATCTGCTTCCAACCAGGACACTACATTGTGGTTACCTGGTATTATCTTCCCTACAAGCCTGAACCCAGGAGGCAAAAACTGTGGCTTGTTTATAACTGTGTCCTGTTCACTGATGTTCATGAGAGTTCAACAAATAAATTTCAAATAAATCCCTGCTCTTGGTAGTTCATAATTTGTTTCACAGTATGATTTAGGACATATTTGCAATTTTTGATTAGTGTGTTGAAATATATATATATATTCAACATCATTACAACAAGAATAGAAAATTAAATTGCCCAAGGATATAAAGAATACAAAGAAATACTTAAATAAAACTCACAAAATTCCAAGTATTATCTTGAAGCAGTATCTGATACAGCACCGATGAGAGCTGATTCTCCTGGAGCTACACATCTCTCATTGTTGTTAAACACCACAAGACAGTTGTTTAAGTCACAGATGCTGTCACGTATGTCACCCTAACTCAGCCATGCTCTATTCTATGCAGAGGACCATCAAAGCACTAGACATTTGGGATCAATGCATCTCAACTCATACACCTAAAAGAATTCTGAAGTGGGTCAAAATGTGTACCGATTGCTTCTCAAACCCAGGAAAGTGTGAGAATGAACACACTCCCACCAACCCTCTTAGCTGTGAAAGCAGACCCCACACAGAGAAGTCTGTGTCACAGGGAGAGATGATCACTAGATATTCATGAATAAGAGGATTTACTTGGCTGCCATTGCTAAAATGCTCAACTACCTAACAAAATGCTTAGAAGTGGTAATTATTTTAAAAATACTCCATAGGGGTTTTAAATATGTTGATTGATATATAATAATTGGAATATTTCACATTTTGTGGTATTTCAAATATTGATGTGGTATTTCAATGTTCACATGTAATGTGTCCTGGTTAGATTACAACAATAAACGTTTCATCTCCTTAGACTTCTCCTTGTGCTTGTTGCCCACTAGTCAGAACTTCTTTCATCCTTATCCTATCTTCTAGGAATCATTATATTACATGAAAAAGAACCTACAGTATGTCTTTATGTGCCCAGTTCATTTTACTTGAAATAATGCCCTGTAGTTCCATCCATCTTGTTCCAAATAACAGGATTTAATTCCTTTTTATGGCTGAACAATATTTTTTTGCTGTGTCTATAGACCAAATTTTCCTTATTTGTTCACCCAGGAACGGCTTCTAAGCTGATTCTATATTTTGGATATTGTACATAGTGCTGTAATGATCATGGGAGTGTAGGGACCTCTTTAATATGCTGATTTCATGTTCCCAAAAATGAGATAACTTGACCACAAAGTAGATCTATTTTTGGATTTTTTAAGGAATCTCCAACAATATGGATGTGTTCATTTGCATTCAACATGGATGTGCTAATTTGCATTCCCAGAAACTGTGTAGAAAAGTTACTTTTTCTCTACACATTACCAGCACTGTTTATTTTCTGTGTGATAATGGCCACTCTGAGGTTAGATAATTTCTTATTGTGATTCCATTTGTTTGTGGACTTGAAGTTGCTTTTAAAGAAACAGATGCGCAGTGAGGACAGAATTAAACAAATTCAAAAGTAAGATTTGTTCAAAGTCACGTAAGAAAGAGGAAATGCCATGTTTGTAGCTATTAGCTTCTAATACTAAGTATAAAACACAAAACTGCTTAAAGGGCTAACCTTTTCAGAATCTTCCTTGCCTGAGCTTCCGAAATATTTATACCCAATGATTTCACAGCAGCAACCACCTCTGACGCTTCTATAATTCCTTTAAAAAGTAAAAAAATACTAAGTTAAATAACATGAAAAAAATAAAGCAAATATATTTAGAATGCAACAGTATTTAAAAGTCTGTATGTTTTGTAGGTCTATAACCTGTTAATTATAGCCCAAAGCCTAAAAAGGTATAAAAAGTGAATGACTTCTTGATGAAAAAAAATTGCCTGATGTGAGTTTGGGGTGGGCATGTGGCATAGCAGTGAAATGAAGCCTTCAGACACTCACATCCCCAGTTGGAGAATCTGGGTTCACACTGTGTCATACACCCATATTTTCTTGCATGGAGCTGGATCAGTTTGTATCTGGTGTACCCATCTTTGTTTACTCCTCTAAGACACTCCCTTTTGTGTGGAGCAGCCTTTCATTTTCAAAGACCCAGTACAATTACAATCCCTTAAAAAAGGTGATAACTTCAGATCTTTACCATTTCTCTTGGGCCTATACCGCGTAAGATGTTGCCAGAGAAAATGGGTGGTAGTACCTTTTAATTTGCTGCTAGCGTTTTATTAGAGGGATACATTCTGAAGTCCCAGCTCCACTCCCAATTCCAGCTAAGGGGCACTAAGGAGCACCCTGGAGGAGCAGACGATGGCTCCAGTCCTAAGGTCCCCGACACCCATGTGAGAAGTCACCCAGGTTGACTTCAGGACTCCCCACTTCAGCCTGGTCCAGCACTAGTTGTTGTGGAAAGTGAATCAGCAGATGGGATATCTCCCTCCCTCCTTTACTTTCTCCCTCCATTCTCTCTCTCTCTCTCTCTCTCACCTCTTTCTCTTCCTGCCTTTCAAATAAATTAAAAATAAATTTTGCAAACATTTTAAAGCTAAAATGTGGTTAACTTTAATCAATTATTTTTTTTTCTAATTTAGTGTGCTTATCTGTATTGCACTGAGGAAATCTTCACACATATAATTTCACAGTGGTATTCGGTTATTTGGACACCATCTGCTTCGTATATGCACTATTCCTTCTTAAAAGTTCAGTTTCTAAGTCTCAAAACACATTTGATCTAAGGATTTCTAATAAGAAGCTCGTCTTGGTTATAATTTATATATTATTCTTAGCAATTTAAAAATTACAGCTATATTACTAGTAGAAATATTTGAAACATTGATAGAAGTAAATTAAAGGACAGAGTGACAGTTGACTGCATGTTAAGCTAACTGTAGATGAACTAAATACACACCATCACTATTTTTGTCCAGACTATTAAATGCTAGCTTCATTTTTTTCTCATGATCTTGAAGGTATTGTACAAATTCTTCAAAGTCCAATCCTGAGTCAGCATTTTTATCCCCAGCCTGAAGGATTTCCTACATGGAAGAAGAAACCCATTGATTGCAGAGATATGTCATAAATAAATCCATTAGATCATGCTAGCATTTGTACATTTCACTCACACTAATTATGAGTGCCATAGCACCAGAGATCTTTGTCTTTCAGTCTCAGCCATAAGGGTAAGAACATTTAGGTATTTTCTAAGTTGTGGAATAGTAAAGTCAATAACCACCACACTTTTTCAGATAATTATGAATCTTGAAAGCAGATAAGTATGCACCTGAGGTAAACAATAAATGCTTAGAACCTCAAGGAAGTAAAGACAATAAAATATACAGTCTGCCATTATGGCCAAAATTTGTTTACTCAGTTCAATAATATGTGGAATAATAGTGTGTCCAGCTTAATGATTTGAGATCTAGCCTAGTAAACTGAGAATGTGTGTTTGAATCTCACTTAGTACTTATTCTTTCTTTTAAATAAACAATACTTTTTAAAGCTGCATATCCCACATATTTCCAGCAGACTCCTTTCTTCACCTCATTTTCTTTGTCTTTGTATCTCTGATACCTAACATAAAGTATATCATACACAGGTCCTTAATAAGGGTTCACAGAAACAAAAAATAAATACTGCGAGCCAGACCCTAGCCTAGGTGTGAGCGATTGAGGTGAGTAAGAAGCTACACAGCAGCAAAGATCACTTATATAACCAAAGGCAATCTGTTAGATGACAAAATGAGAATGCAGTTAAGGTTAGGAAGAATCAGATGAGTCTTTCACAGAGCAAGGGCTTGAGCTGAGATTCGCAAGGGAAAACAGGCATTATTAGCCGACCAGATAAGTGAGAGAGGATATCTCCAGAAGACATGATGAAGCTGTTTTTGCGGCACAGTGGGGTAAGCTTGAGCTTCTGACACCAGCATACCATGCTGAAATGCCAGCTCAAGTCCTGACTACCCTGCTTCAAGTTTCAGCTTCCTGCGGATGTGCCTGGGAAGGCTGTGGAAGACAGTGCAAGAGTCTGGGTTCCTGTCTCCATGGAGCCTCTGGTTGCTGGCTGTTGTGGCCATTTGGGTAGCAGAAGATATCTCTCTCTTTCCCCCTCACTCTTCCTCCCTCTTGACCTTTCAAATAAAAAGATATATAAATCTTCAAAGAAAAGAGTATATGAGCATTTCCAAGGAGGCAAAATAAACGTTAATTATAAAAATACAATGACAATGATAATAGTAATAACATTCATAAGCACTTATTTCTAAGTACTTTATTTACATAGAGTCATATGATATTCCTAACACCTCTATGGACTTTCAATTCACTGAAGACAAACAAGCAAGAAAAGAGACAAGAAGGCAGAGTAGAGAGTATGAACAAGGTGTATGTCATAAAAAGGATTTCAAATTAATTCTGCAGCTTAGTGTTTCCCGGTGAGTGTGATACATCTGGCACACACATGCAAACAATGCTAACACCAAATCGCACAATAAGAAATTATCTCCCTTGCAAACTTTCTGGTTACATCATGAAGAATGTCTCAGTTTGTGCTAATTCGCCATCAATATCTGTCAGTATTTTACAGAAAAAAAAAATCAGAGAATCCCCATTTATGGCAGTGATACAAATTTCTGAAGTATTACAGCTGTAAGACAACAGAATATGGAACCTCAGGCCCTACCCCACCTACCCCAAATGTTTAACCATCAACTATACACAGAGGAGGTAAAACTTTTTAAAACCCCAATACTTGGAAATAAGCCTGAGATAACTCCATGATCTGAAAAACCTAATGCTAATCATATTAGAAGACTAGGGAAAATACTTGTTTTCTCCCCAAGTCAGGACAATGCCAGGTGCGGAAAAATTTTTGGGGTCTTTCTGCAGAGGGAAATTTTCTGGGGTCTTTCTGCAGAGAGAAAAGGAAACAAATGCAGCCATCCCACTTCCCTAGCATTCTGGGACACTTTCCCAGAAGTCATTTCTGGCCTTACCTCGCAAGAGACACACCTCAGTAACATAGATATACATAGACTGAAAGTGAAAGGATGAAAACAAACTTTATATGCTAATAGAAAACAAAAAGCAAGCAGATGAAATCATTCTAATATAGAAAACAGACTTTGATGCAAAAACTGTCAAAGACTAAAGGGAATTGTGAAATGGTGAAAGGATCAACAGGAAGACCTGACTGTTGTTGAACCCAATGCCAGAGCACCTGGCTATTCATAACAAATGTTAGTGGATTTAAAGGGGGACACAGAATCCAAAAAAAAAAATAATAATAATGGAGGACTTTAACACCCTAATTCATCAACAGATAGATCAACTAGATAGAAAACCACCACCAACAACTAAAAAGCTTATCTGTACTATGAACCAAACGGACCTAATTAATATCTACAAGGACATTTTATCCCACACAGGCATAACTCACCTTCTTTTTATCAGTGCATTCAACCTTCTATGGGCCATAAAATAAGTCTTAGGAAATTAAAAAGAAAACATATTATACCACAACTAAATATAGCTGTAAATTAACAACTAAAGAAACTCTAGACGATATACAGACACTTGGAGACTGAGTATCTGCTTCTGATGAACACTGGTTCATAGCAACAGTTGCAATTACAGTATTGAGTGTTCCCATGGTTGGGAATCTGATGGAGGATGGCAGTGGCAAGCATACACATCCCACAACACAGTGAGTGGGTTCAAGTCCAAGTTCTACTTCTGACTTGAGTTTCCTGCTAATGCACATCTTGGGAGGCAGTGACAACTCAACACGCGGGGCCCTGGCACCCACACGGAAGACCCAGATTGGGTTCCAGGCTCCTGGCTTTGAGCTGGTGCATCCCTAGCTGTCGCAGGCAGTTGGGGAGAGAATCTGTGAGTAGATCTCTGTCTCTGTTTCTTTCCTTTCCAAAAACAAACAGAAGATGTTCTGAATGTCTTGCCTAGGAAACAAATACTCATGTAGTTTGCAAAACGTGACAGTAATTGCAGGCAAATGTCCTTCCTAATGGAACTAAAAAATAAGGTGCACTTTCCATAACCTTTTTGAAGCTCCCTCATGTAAATGTATAACCCGTGAAAGCAGGCTGAAATAAGTGTACGTCATCTCCGAGACTGCTCGTTGACAGAGGGAAAATGATTTTCTTCTCTTCATATTCAGAAATTTCATTTAAATACTTTCAGCAATTGTCCAGAAGAGGGCCTTAACTGAAGTGTAAGCCAGGGGCCTGGGTCTGACTCTGAAGTCCCTCCGTGTGGACATTAGAAGGGAGCAGCTCTCAGGCACCTATCCGTGCCTGTCATCAGATATTCTTGAGAAAAGAGGGGACCCTGTTCTGATGAATTCCCAACGGCCAACACGACTGCCAAGTACTATGGGAGGTTAATGTCAGACAAGGTTCCAGACCACTCAGCGGAGTGCTTCGGCCGCTGTGGAAAGCGGCTATACGGCGGAACCCCCCGGCTCTGACCAGGCTGAGGAGAACCCCACTCCTCTCTGCCTCAGAAAGGCTTGCCCACCCTCCTATGCGAGTGACTTACCTTCTCCGAGTTCTGCCCAAACGCGGAGCTCCGGTTTTTCAGCCCCTCCTTGAGCTCCAGAATGTCCAACACGCCGTCCCCGTTACGGTCCAGTTTTTCAAAGAGGCTGCCGTAGCGTTTGTTGTCATCGTCATTCTGGCAGGCCACGCCTGGCAGCACGAAGCCCCGCAGCCAGCGCAGCATGGCGGGTCGGCAGGCGCCTGCGGCGACCTCCGAGTGACGGCCTTCCGGTGACACCTGCCGCCGCTTCCCCTGCCCAGGTGAGCACCTGGCAACTGCCTGCCGGGATGCCCGCGCTCCCGCGCTCCGACCCGCGGCAGGTGAAGGCTCCCGCGCCAAGGACTCGGGCGCAGCCGAGAGAGGGCCGCTGACCTCGTCACGGTGCACCCTCTCCTCGGGCTTTCTGGCCTGAGGCACCTCGCGAGATTTGTCCTGCCCTGGTGACCTGTTCCGAGCAACCTCTGGGTGGGGTTGCCGAGGAAGCTGAAGGAAGTTTTGAGCAACCTGAGCACGTTCACTCGGGATTCTCCAAACGTCCTGTTAACAAAGTTCCGGGCTGAGCCCTGAGAATCATGGCAGCCGGTGAGGCCTGGACAAGCAAGGTGCTGGTCTTGCTCCATGCCCTCGGTGAAGCCACGGTGCCATGGTACCCCTGTGGGAAGACCTGAGTGTTGGGGTCAGGGAGCTTGGTAGAAGAGAGGAGCCCCTGCCAGTGTTCTCATCCTGGGCCTGTGTTGGTTCCAAGATCCCACCGCTGCGTCCTCACCCCGCTCCAGCAGCTAACGCCACTGCAGTCTCATTTCAGCACCTGCCATTCCGAACTTAAGCTTTTGTAATCCAAGTCACGATCTCTTGCAGCTCCTTTAGCTTCTTTATGGGTCTCATAGCTGAAGTGGAGGCCCTGAGCAGTTGGGGTGCACGGCCCTGAAGTCTGTTGTACTAAGGTGGCTGTGCAATTTGTTACTAGTCTAACACTGTGTCCTCTGCCGCTGGCACATTGGACAAGCCCAAACTAGCTCAAGTGACTGGATTCCTGCCATCTATGAGGCAGAGCTGGATGGAGATACTGGGTCAGGCGTCAGCCCGTTATAAGCTTCAGGGGTCAGAATCAGCAGATGACAGCATTCTCTGCCCCTCAAAACAAAAAAAGCAAACTCGAAATTCCGAATTAATCCAAAGAGTAAAGTGGGGGAAAAGTTAAAAAATAGGCCAGGCACAGTAACCTAGTGGATAAAGTCCCTGCCTTGCAGGTGCTAGGATCCCATATAGTTTGTGTCCTAGATGTTCCATTTCCCATCCTGCTCCCTGCCTGTGGCCTAGGAAAGCAGTGGGGGAGAGCCCAAAACCTTGGGACCCTGCACCGGTGTGGGAGACCCAGAAGTTTCTAGTGGCTCAGCTGCAGCCATTGCAGCCACTTTAAGAGTGAACTAGCCAACGAAAAATTCTTTCTGTCTGTATCTCCTCTCTGTGTGACTACCTTTCCAAAAAATAAATCTTTTTAAAAAAATAGAGTAAGAATAGTTGAAACAAAACAAGATACTAGACCTCACAGCCAGCGTGACACTGTAAATACAATTAAAAGGCATTACAAACAAAAGCCAGCTCTTAACAATGACTCCCTGCAGTTTTACTTTCTACAGCTTCATTACTCATCACATCAGTCAAACACAATCCAAAAATATTTGAGGGATAACCCAACAATTTCACCCTTAGCTTTTTACGCTACAGAAATGGCCATGTGTGTCAAACAAACAAACAAACAAACAAGACCCAGAAGCAAACCAAATATTCTTTTCTTTTTTATTGCATATTTATTACAGTTCTTCTTCACAAATATACACTCCTTTAGGCCTCGATAACAAGTAACAAGTAGAAAAAATAATAACAAAAAGCAGAGGAATAATAAGTAAACAAAGAATTGAAGAACCTGCTGTTTCTTCAGTGTTAGCACAGAAGCTATACACAAGACTCAGACCCAGAGAGTCACTTTTGTACCCTTAGATTATATTTTTTAAATTCTGTGTATTAATTACCACAGATCAAAGAAAACATATGATATTTGTCTTTGGGACTAGCTTATTTACTAGCTTATTTCACTAAAGCGTAATGGTTCCCAATTGCATCCATTTAGTAGCAAAAGAAAAGATTCCATTCTCTCGATGACTGAGTCGTATCCATAGTGTATGTGTACCACATTTTGGTTATTTGGTCATCTGTTAATGAGCGTTTGGGTTGATTCTATTTCTTAGTTATTGTGAATTGGACTGCTATATCTATAAGGGTACAGATAACTCTGTTGTATTCTGTTTTCACTTCATTTGAACGAATTCCCAGGAGTGGGATGGCTGGATCACATTGTGGATCTATTTTCAGATTTCTGCGGAATTTCCATACAGTCTTCCATAATGGTTGCACTAGTTTGCATCCCCACCAACAGTGGATTGGGGTAGCTGTTTCCCCACATTCTCATCAGCTTTTATTTATTTATTTATTTTTGATTTACAAATGGTAGCCGCTCTAATGGGGATGAAGTGAAACCTTATTGCAGTTTTTATTTGCATTTCCCTGATGGCAAGTAAGCCTGAGCATTGCTTCAGATGTTGGCCCTTTGAGCTTTCTCCTTTGAGAACTGCCTTGTCTGTTGCCAGATCTTAGCGCATGCAACTCCAACTTCTCCCCATTCAATATGATGCTGGCTATGGGTTTTTCATTTATTGCCTCGTTTATGTGGAGAAATGATTCTTCCATACCCAATTTTCTAAAGTTTATTTTTTATCAAGAGAAGATCTGTATTTTATCCAATGTTTTCTCTGCATCTACGAGACAACCATGTGGTGTTTATTCTTTAGTTTGTTGATATAATGTATCACATTTATTGATTTACGTATATTAAATCCTGAATACCAGAAATAAATCCATCTTGGTCTGGGTGAATGATCTTTCTGATGTGTTGCTGGATTTGGTTAGCTAGTATTTTGTTGAGGATTTCTATATCTGTAATTTTTAGGAATATCTGTCTAGAGTTTATTGTATGTTTTTCTAATTTTTGAATTAAGGTGATGATGGGCTCATAGGAGTTGAGAGGATTCCCTCCCTTTGGATTATTTTGAATATTTTGAGAAGAATTGGAGTTGATTCTACAAGAAAATTTTGGTAGAATTCTGCGGTGAAGCCATTTGATCCTGGAAATGTCTTTGTTGGGTAGGTCCTTATCACTGATTGAATCCCCATCACAATAATTGGTATATTTAGATTTTCTCTGTCCTCCTGAGTTGGTTGGTAGATTGTATCCATTGAGAAATCTATCTTCTTCGTGGTTTTCCAGTTTGTTGTTGTATGACTGTAGTAATTTCTGATGATTCTGCATCTATCTATGGTGTCTAATGGTTATACTTCCCTTATGTCTGATTTTGTTGACAAAAGCAGTACTAAGAGTAAATTTTTGGGCCTGGCACGATAGCGTAAAAGTTAAAGTCCTCGCCTTGAACGTGCCAGAATCCCTGTTCTAGCATGTAGCATCCATCAATATAAGCCAGAATGGGTATAGGCCAGTCTGGCTAGGCCACAGTATCCACTGGTGAGTGCCCAAACCGTGGGTTGGCCACATCAGTCAGTAACAGCACCCGCAAGCACATGAGAAATCCCAGTTGGGGAACTCCCTGTAAGCTGTACCTATTGCTGATGAGCATGAGAACCAGGGCTGGGAGATCAAGCTGGACAAGGTGATTGGCACTTATTGGCATAAATGAGGGCCAGGTCTGGGGGCAGATCAGGCTGAGCACCTGTGGGTGTGCGCAAGAGCTAGATGGGATGTGGGCTGAGCTGAACTAGGCTACAGCAGGGGCTGGATACTCAAAAACTGGGGCTATGCAGGGCCTGGTAAGCATTACAGAGAGTCACCCCAACTAGGCCACAGCACCGCTGGTATAGTGAGGACCAGGTCTATGGTGGCCTGGCTGGACTGGGTTGTAGTACTCATTGATTCGTGTAGGATATGGGGCTGGGGCAGAACTGACCAGGCAGCTACATCCCGATGGGTGTGTTGGCTGATGTGTTGGACAAACCACACCTTATCCTGTACTATCCCACCTATCTTCCTCCATACCTGACCATTTCCACCTTAATCAGAGACCCACAAGGGTGTGCATCCCTCTCAACTATGTAAATATGTAGACAATATTACAGGACATTTCATTTGATCTATGGATTCAAAACAATTGACAGTGACAAGACGATCTTAAATCTTGCACAGATTAGTAGACTGCATTCATTCAGCATATTTATTCTAAACATTGCAACATACTGTGAGCTTCTCCGAGTGAGGGAGTGAAGGGAGGGGCCAGTATCCCCCACCCCACCCCCAAGCACCAGTACAGGAACCTGGCCCCTCCCCACACCGTGGGAGCCTTGTTGGGGAGCACCCTTGGAAACAGCCCCACACACTGCCATGGGGCACATGTGTTGGGACACAGGGTACCCTGGACTCACCTGTGGGAGTGGGCTACATCAGCAAGCTCCCCAGTAGGGGAGTCCTGCCAGTAGCCCAAGCTGCATGCATGGATCACAAAAGAGGTTTGAGCTGCAAATACGCACTTGCAAGTCAATAGTATACATAGAGCTTTAAAGCTATACGGGAGAAAAAAGATCACTGGGAGGAGAGGAAGGAGAGAGTCCTGGAGCAAGGTCTACAGGCAACTCTGTGCAATGGATAAGAGCCGAGACTCAAAGTCAACCAGCCTGCACTTAAACAATCTTGAAAAAATCACAAAAATCCCTTAGCTTCACTTTTCTAATGAGTGCCAGTTTTTTTCCCCCTGAATAGTGTGTTATTTAAGCTGGAAAAAAAAATTACTTTACATGTAGCCTGGAGTATAGAAATCATTTCATAGATCAAAGCTACTGTTATCTTTTTTCAAGGAAACTGAGAAAAAGCTACCAAAGAAACAGGAGAAAACAGGAAGGCATATCATTAAAGAAATCATGAGACAAGGCTGTTTTTAGAGTGGAAGAGCTGCCAGACATGCCAAATGCTACTGAAAGATTGAGTAAAAGAAAAAGCTGGGGCTGAATCGTGCCTTTCTATATTTGGCAAGCAATGCATCAGCATCCCCGATGAACTGGTGGGGCAGAAAGGAAATCGGGGCGCGTCGGAGATGGGTGAGTCTTCCCACCTCAAATGCACATAAAAACAAGTTCCAGGTGAAAACCTGCTGCAACATGTGAAACCTTAAATAATCATGAAGCAAACCTAAATGAATACATTTGTGATCTCGATGTAGGAAGAGTCCCAAACCAAGGTTTTTTTCTTTAAATAGTCATTTGCATGTGTAGACATTAAAATACAAATTTGACAAAATTAAAACCATGAGCATCAAAATAAATCATTAAAAAGGCGGCAAAGAAAAGATACAGATAGAACAAAAAGACTAACAGCCAACAGAAGATATTCAGTGCCCGGCATGATAGTCTAATGGCCAAATCCCTTAGGATTTTGTATTTGAAATTAAAATGTTAGAAATGTTTGCTTCATCCATATAGTATAATTGTGACATATAGGACTTTATAGAAATGATAAATGGAGAAAGAAACAGTTTTAAAAAGTCCCGCAATATTGCATTCACCCACTCTGTATTGGGATCACGTACTGGGCTAAGCGGTATGCAGGCTGCTAGGGATGTGAGGGTAAAATAGTCTCTAATTTCCATTTGGGAACTCATAGAGACATAAACGCATAATTTCACATATTCTTATTTCCAATGTGATTTTTTAAGTTATTGAACAGATTTTATAAATATAAGGAATGGACAAAGCTCATCTTTTTTGTCTGCTGAGGGAAAAAAGGGCGGGAGGGGTGGCAGGGGCACAAAGACTAAATGCAGTTTGATTACTTACCAGTAGAGGGGGCAAGAACACCAGAATGACAGCTTAGGAACCCTTGAGCAGTAAGAATTTTCTGTAATTTTCAATAAATGTGATTCGTTCAATGAATATGTTTCCCCAGATCCACTGACATATTTAGCTATGAATATACAAAGTGCATAAATTTATGCCGAGTAAAGTATTCTTGGAAAAAACAAAATGAAAAATAATTTTCATATATTTCTGTTTTACTTATTTGTTGTTTTACATTTTTTTTCCTTTATTGTGAAAGCTCATTAACCAAAAAAAAAAAAAAATCCATTCCAGAGGGTCAGCAGCAATGAAGCCAGAATGCCTGGGTCAAGTGCTGACTGTGCTCCCAATTCAGGTTCCTGCTATTGCACACGCTGGGAGGCAGAGGTGAGGGTTCAAATGGTTAGGACCCTGCCACCATGTTGGAGACCTGGATTGAGTTCCTGGCTCCTGGCTTCAGCCAAGCCCAGCTTTGGCTACGAAAGGCATTTGAATAGTGAACCAGCAGATGATAATTTTAATCTCTCTCTTTCTTCCTTTCCCTCTCTTTTAAATAATATAATTGAATTTTAAAATATTTGCAACTTGCCCGTCTCATAAATATTGCAGATACAGTTTATTTGTCTTATCCATGTTTTTGCAAGTTGATTGTCAAGTTACTGAACCCCAGTGTGATAAGTACTCCCAGCCAACCTGGTCACCACAGAGAAAGACACATTTTTATTTGAAACACAGCATACAGAGAGAAGAGACAGAGACCTTCCATCCCCTGGTTCACTCTCCAAATGGCCAAGAGCCAGGAGCTTCTTCTGGGTCTTCTGTATGCATACAAGACTTCAGACACGGGCCTTCCTCCACTACTTTCCCAAGCCATTAGCACAGAGACAGACTGAAAGTGGAGCAATCAGAATTCAAGTCTGTGCCCATATGGGACATCATGTTGGTGCCACAGGCAGAGGCTTAACGTACAATGCCACAGCGCCAGCCCCACATTTCTATATTATCTGTTTTTTAAACATGGAAAGGTATTATCCTCATTTATGCCAATTCCTTTCGCTGTAATTCATATATGTAATATTCATGCAATTAAAACCAAACTGCAGCAGGGCCTGATGCAGTAGCTGAGTGGCTAAAGTCCTCACTTTGAGCATGCTGGGATCTCATATAGGTGCCAGTTCTAATCCCAGCAGCCCCACTTCCCATCTAGCTCCCTCCTTGTGTCCTGGGAAAGCAGTTAAAGACGGCCCAGGGCCTTGGAACCCTGCTCCCACACGGGAGACCCAGAAGAGGTTCCTGGATTTTGGTTTCAGATCGATTCAGCTCTGGCTATTGCGGCTGCTTGGGGAGCGAATCAACGGAAAGATCTTACTCTCTGTATATCTGACTGACTTTTCAATACAAAATAAATCTTAAAAAAAAAGAAAAAACATTTTTTTAAAAGATTTATTTTTTTATTATTTTTTATTGGAAAGGCGGATATACAGAGAGGAGAGACAGAGAGGAAGATTTTCCGTCCGATGATTCACTCGCCAAGTGAGCACAACGGCCGATGCTATGCCAATCCAAGCCAGGAGCCTCTTTCGGGTCTCCCACGTGGGTGCAGGGTCCCAAAGCTTTGGGCTGTCCTCAACTGCCTTCCCAGCCACAGGCAGGGAGCTGGAAGGGAAGCAGGGCTGCCAGGATTAGAACCGGCGCCCATATGGGATCCCGGGTGTGCTAGGCGAGGACCTTAACCACTGTGCCACCGCGCCTGGCCCAAGAAGAAACATTTTAAATGCAGCTGTAGCAAATCATTTTATAGTAAGCCAAAGTATATTTTTTACAAAAACATAAAGCAGAAGAAAAAATTACTTCACCAGGATATGTTTTGTTTAAACTTTTTAAAGGCCCATTAACTTTATTTTTTTAAAAAGATTTATTTATTTTATTGGAAAGGCAGATTCACAGAAGTTGAGAGTGCTGTATCCACTGCTTCACTCCTGAAATAAATGCAAAGGCTATAGTCAAGCTGATCCAAAGCCAGGAGCCAGAAACTTCTTCTGGGTCTCCCACGTGGGTGCAGAGTCCACTACTTTCCCAGGTGATAAGCAAGGAGCTGGATCGGAAGTGGAGCAGACAGGACAAGAGCTGGCGCCCATGTAAGACACCAACACTTGAAGGTGGAGGGTTTTCAACCATGGCCTTAAGATATGTTTTTTTGTTCTGTTTTTGTTTTAATTAGTGTAGAAGTGCTTCTCTTTAGGTTAGTACAGGTTTCATTTATGACCATTTTGTTGGTATCACTGCCAGTTATTCATGGACCACCTACTGGATGCTCCACTTACGCAAATACAGGGGGATTTGGGAGCTTTGAGGCAGAGGAATGCCTTCGTTTCCTAGGACTGCTGTAATAAGTGGCCAGAAAGTGAGCAGTCTGACACAATGGAAGTTTACTCTTGCACAGTCCAGGCAGCCGGGAACATGTGATCAAAGATTCATTTCTTCCAGATCTGTAGACTCTCTTCTGACACATCCTCTTGGTTTCTCGTGCTTGCCAGCATCCCCTGGCATTCCTTTGCTTGCAGCTGCATCACTCTAGTCTCTGCTTTATTTCTCTGTGGCCTTCTCTGTTGGACATCATTCTGTATAGCCATGTAATCTTCATCTAAGGAGACCAGTTCCTGGACTGAGAGCACACTCTACTTCCATATGACCTTACAAGTAACTAACTACAGCTGCAGAGACATTTCCAGTTAAGTCCAGATGGACATGAACTTCAGGGGAGTGATGCTATTCTGTATGTCTAAGGAGACCTTAAAAGGGAAGAAAAATATGTTTGTCCCTAGGGAAATTACATGGATACAGAATATATTATCTCTAGAGTAGACACATGCCAACTTTTCATCTTACTTTACCTCACTTTCACATTCATGACTTTTAAAACTTTTCCATTCTTCTGTTTTAATTTTGTCTAAGCTACAGTGAGACACAGAGAAAGATGCACACAGAGAGATGTGTACTAGCAGGAAGTTGAACTTGAAGTGGAATAACCAGATTAGAGGCAGCACAGCAGAGACTCAAACCAGGTACTCCCAAAGGGGAATGGATGGAAGATCTCTCTCTCCCCTTAGTTCTGCCTTTCAAATAAGAATAAATACATCTTTAAAAAAAACAGACTTCTCCCAAATATCACCTCAGTTCCACTTCCAATCTAGCTTCCAGCAAATATCCCTAGGAAAGCAGCCAAAGGTGGCCCAAGTACTTGTCACCTGCATGAGAGACCTGAATGGTATTCCTGGCTCCTGGCTTCAAGTTGGTCCAATCTTGGATGCTATGGCCTCTTGGGGAGTAAGCCAGTAAGTGGAAGATCTCTATCTATGTAGCTATCTATTCCTGTCTGTCATTCTGACTTTCAAATAAATTAATAAAGCTGAATGACATTGCAGTTTTTTGTATATATCACCTTTTCTTGGTCCATTCATTCATCAATGGGCTTTAGATAGTTTCCAAACCTAGATTACTGTGACATGTGCTTAATGAATGTGGGAAGAAAAGTTAAAAGCCTCCAGAAAAGAAGTTAAAAGCTTCTAGAAAGTTAAAAGAGAAGTTAAAAGCCTCTAGAAAGAGAAAAAAAGCAGCTTACCCCAAAGCAATAATATAATAAACTAGCATTGAGCTCCTTCTTAGTCATACTTTATGCTAAAAAAGAATGAACAATGTTTTCATGGTTCCAAAGGAGAGACAGTGTTTAATACAAATTTTGTGCTTTGCCAAACTATAAATCAATATGAAGGCACACAAACAACAATTTCACATTTGCAAGTACTCTGAAATTCCATCTCCACTCTGCTTTTTCTGATGAGGAGACTTTTGTATCTGTTCCAGGGAAATGAATCAACAAAGAGAAAGACATGGAAAGAGATATGAAGGCGTAGAACTCAGGACTCTAATGAAAAAAACAACTCCAAGATTATGGTTGTGCTGTGTATTTGTAAAACAAGTCAAATCAGAATAGGACGTTAGTGGACTCCAAGCACGAGGTCTTGCAGAGACCAGTGAAGTGTCATCCACACAAAACATGACTATAGAACTGGGTGGTAACATTGCTGTAGTGAGGAAAACATGTGTTTCTTCTCTCAACAAGATCAAAAAGAGACAACTGAAAATTCCAGGAATGACAAACAACAAGCATTGTGTAACAGTGTCAAGATAAAAATATGAACTCACTTAAGGTATGGCACAATTCCAGCAGTTTCTAAAATGATTTTAAAAAAAGTTATTTAATTTGAACATTCAAACATTCTTCCTTAAGAAGTCCAGAAGTCCTGATCTTGAACTTGTAAAAAATGGAAATGTAAATTTTTGCACGTGATTTGTCTATGTCATAAACAATAATGAATTAGTCATAATTATATAAATAGAAGGAAAGTTAGACTTTTTAACATCCACAAGTGAGGCTTTCGCTATCTCCTCTGCCTAGAGCTCTTATTTCCTGAGGTGATCACAAGGATAACACCCTCCCGACCTTTGCATCTTTACTCAAACTCCACTTCACAATGAGGCTGAATTTGACTAATAGATGTGAAAGTGTCATGCTCATGGGTTAGCATTGTGGCATATAGGCCAAGCTTCCATCTATAATAATGCCAGCACTGCTTCAAGACCCAGCTGCTCCACTTCCAATCCAGCCTCCAGTTAATGCACCTGGGAAAGCAACAGATGATGACCCAAGAGCTTGGGCCCATGAACCCTTGTGGGAAAACCTAAAAAAAAAAAGCCTCTGGCTCCTGGCTTCAACCTGGACAAGTCTGGCCTTGGCAGCCATTTGGAAAATGAACCAGCAGATGGCAGGTTCTCTCTCTGTCTTTCTTACTCTGTAACTCTGCCTTTCTGGAAATAAAAAGAAATTTAAAAAATAAATCTTGGGGGCTGGGGGAGGGAGTCTCACTCCACCTCCCTGACTCATGATCTCTCTCCACTCCCTTTCTTCCACATTGAACTTAACAACATCTACTGCACTTAAGGGTCTGAAGCCCCGCAAGTCCCTCCAACGTGAACATTGAGTGTCAGAGAGGCTGGGATCAGTTTTGTTTGCTGAACAATCAGACTGTGTCTCTCACCGTGAATAATCACTTAGCCAATAAATGTAGCTTTTGGATCAAGAGATGGGACAAAACCCAGAGTTTTAAGGATGCTATTTAATTATATTTAAGTATAAGCAACCAAATCAAATTTATAGTATAGTTATATACAAAACTGGAAGACAGTACCTAAATCTTTGTTTCTATTTTTATTTTGAAATTTCCTTTTGTTTCCTTGTTTGAGAACCAGAGAGATAGAGACACACAGCCAAGGAGCACTCCGATCCACTGGCTCAATCCTCACGAACCTGTAAGGGAGCCAGGCGTGGGCAACATTGAACAGGTCTACCTTGAGAGTGAGTCAAGGCTCCCGCCCCCACAGTCCACAATGGCAAGAAGCCAGACTCAGGAGCCACAGCTGGAGGTCAACCAAGGCATGCTAACGTGGAACACGGTGTCCTAGCAGTTAAGCACCCCCGTGACAAAACCCTGTTTTTTTATTATAGAAAGGAAATAGATGTGAAAGTTAGTGATCTTCTTCACTGACAGCTTAAGAAATGTCAGCAAAAGCATACAGCTGAAAGTTGGAAAGTCATTACTGGAATACTAAAAAGGAGAAATTATTCCAAAGTGGCTGCTACTGCTGTGTAGGTACAGCCATGTTCCACACTACAGCATTTTGATCAGCAGCAGCCTGCATTTTCAATTGTCCCATAAGACTATACCACCTAGTTGACATCCCAGTTAACTTGGTTTGTATAGGAACTCTGAGGTTTTACCCAATAACAACCCTGCCTACCAACACACGCCCCAAAATGTACCCAGTCAGTAAGTGACTCATGACTAAATCTGTCTTAAGTAGTGAAATACAGTCTTGAATCACACACAGGAGATTATTTGCAGCTGTAACTTCTCAGGCGGCAGTTCAGACGAATAAAGTGATAAAAATTGATAACTAAAACCTTTTGTATCTTTTTTTACCAAAAAAGGAAGAGCTCGTCTCTGGGAAGAAGGGAAGAGAGCTATTGTTTTCCATTTTAAATTCTCCAGTACTACTCTGTTTCTTTCTACCATGTCCATGTGTTTGTTTGATGTAAATTAAAGAAGACAATGTAAGAAGGAGAAAAGAATAAACAACTCCAAATTCACTCTGGCCCCTCAGCAAACATCCAGCAGATTCCCCAAAGAACCACACATTATGACTAAGATCATGTTGGCCTGGAAATTTCCAAAGCAGATGTGTCCAGCTAATCAGCCCGGCTATAACAAACTAAATGAAACAAAATAATATTAAATCTTTGGTTTTAAACACTTTAACTTTCTGATATATACCTGTACAGATTTCAAACTGTTCCTCTGCTCTCTAAAATAGTCGCTCGTTGAAAGCCAAGGGTTCCTCTCTCAGCCACCTGTCAGTTGCTAGGGAAGTCGCCCAGTATTTTAGCATTTGATCTTCTTTTCTCCCTTCTGGAACATATGGGTTGGCCTGCCTCTTTATGAGGTTGCCAAAAGCAAGAGTAACACGCCAAATCAGACATGTACCACCAAGAGCAGGAAATACTACCTTTACCTCAAAGAATGTTTGTTACATCAAGATTTTTTTTAATTCTTAATTTTAGTTTTTAATAATGATTACATGGTCGATCAGGGTGGGAAGCATCGAGGTTTATGGAAAATTGGGTGAATTCGGGCCCGGCGCGGTGGCGCAAGTGGTTAAAGGTCCTCGCCTTGCACGCCCGGGATCCCATATGGGCGCCAGTTCTAATCCCGGCAGCCCCGCTTCCCTTCCAGCTCCCTGCCTGTGGCCTGGGAAAGCAGTCGAGGACGGCCCAAAGCTTTGGGAACCTGCACCCGCGTGGGAGACCCGGAAGAGGCTCCTGGCTTCGGATCGGCATAGTATCGGCCCGTTGCACTCACTTGGGGAGTGAATCATCGGATGGAAGATCTTCCTCTCTGTCTCTCCTCTCTGTATATCCGCCTTTCCAATAACAAAATAATAAAAATAAATCTCTAAAAAAAAAAAAAAAAAAAAAAAAATTGGGTGAATTCATTGCTTTAAAATTTGCTATTTTTTCTTGTTGTTCTTGGGGGGAAGAAGAGAAACAAAGGGGGAAATCACACATGGCTTTCCACACATCCCTGAACCCAGGGATGAGGAACTACCGCCTCATATCAACCCAGAATCTCAATGTGTACATATTCTGAGGGTTCTGTCCAAGTAGTTTGGATATTTCTGAAATGCTGCCATTTTCACTGATCCAAGGATGAGCTACATCAGGGTTGCTGTGGTAACTGAGACACCACGAGGCCCAGAGGCCATGACAACCAGATCTCTCCCTGGGGACTGTTGTCAGGAAGGAAATCTGACCCTTCCCACCATAATCAGAGGCTCACATGGGCATGCATTCCTCTCAACTATATGAACAATTATTAAAAATAAATTTTTTAAAATAAAAAATTTAAAGCAAAAGATGAAAAAAAGAGAGAGATAACTGAAAGGGAGTTCTGATTGTGAGAGAATGTGCAAATCTACACTAAGTTCTTAGAGTCACTTTGTATTCTCTACCAAATTCCAAGCTGAGACTAAACACTGCACTGCACTTAGCTGAATATTCTTCGGCCAGCCTTAGGGCTTCACACAAATGCCCTCCCAACCATTAGCAAGCAACAGGGCCTAATAGAGACCGCTTCTGTCCATACTCAGGCAAAAGACAACTCCGGCACTCAAAATCGGTTCCATCCCAGGAGGGTAGGGAGGTAAACAGGGAGTCAACACTAAAAAATGAAGGCTTCCTGTTTCTCCACAGCCGTCTTGCAGGAGTGGAATCAGGCTGTTACCCTGGTTACAGAGATCAACACACTGCAACAAAGGCAAGGTAACATGCCACACCAGGTGTCTGAGATGCACCAAGCACCAAGCACTTGATCTGTACATTATTATGTGAGCTTTTGGCAGGACAGGGAGAGAAGCCCAAAGATAAGATTGTAGACCACACTTGCTAACTTCATTATGTAGTTTATTAGACATTCAGCAGTTAAATTTTGAAGGGCCTCTATCAAAGATGGCGATGTTTGTTTCACCACCTTTTCCGGGACTGTTTATCAACCACTAGGCTATCATACCAAGGGCTTGATCGATCTTATGCTGCCTTCCCATAAGCAGGGAACTGAATCGGAAGTGAAGCAGTCAGAATGTGAACCAGCACCGATATGAGATGCAGGCATCGCAGGCAGGGGCGTAACTTGCTATGCCGCACTGACAGCCCCTACACCAAGAACTTGTATCTGTTCATACGATGCATACTACAGTATATATACTGTGACCTATAGTCTCCCTGCTATGCTGTGTAACACTAGGAACTTATTTTCTTAATTCTATTCTGATTTGGTACCCATTAGCCAATCTCTATCCCTCCCTACCTTACGATGCATTTAATAATAACCATCCTGGGTCCTGAATTCAGCCTTGCACAGCCCCAACCATGGCAGCCATCTGGGGAGTGAACCAATGGATGCATGACCCCTCTTTGTTTTTCCCTCTCTGTGTTTATAGCTCTACCTTTCAAATAAGTAAAATTAAAATATTTTCTTTAAGGATTTACTTTTATTGGGAAGTCAGATTTACAGAGAGGAGAGACAGACATAAAAATCTTCTATCCACTGGTTTACTCCCCAAGTGTCTGCAATAGTCAGAGCTAAGCCAATCCAAAGCCAAGAGCTTCTTCTGGGTCTCCCACATGGGTGCAGGGTACCAAAGCCTTGGGCCGTCCTCCACTGCTTTCCCAGGTCACAAGCAGGGAGCTAGAAGGGAAATAGAGCAACCAGGATATGAACTGGCACCCATATGCAAGGCGAGGACTTCACCCACTAGTCTGAAACACCAGGCCCACAAAATTAAAAAAAAAAAATGAAAATTCTACAAGGAATAATGAGAAAATAAAGGACAAGGTTGTGGCATTTCAGGAAGAGCCATCACTTAGGATATCCACATTCCAACCTGGAGCACCTGTGTTTGACTTCCACCATCTCTTCTGATCCTGCTTCCTACTAATGTGCAGCCTGGAAAACAGCCTCTGCCCCTCACGTGGGAGACCCAGATGAAGTTCATGGCTCCTGGCTTTGACCTGGACCAGCCCTGGTTATTGGAGGTATTTTGAGTATCTGGGGTGGTAATGGTCTGAGCTAAGCTAGACAGTGGAACTCATCTAACAGGAACAAATCTGATACTCGGAGGAGCCAATGATAGGAGGAGGCTTGGAGGGGCCAGGTTGCAGCACTCACTAGCATAAACAAAGGCCTGGACTGAGGACAAACCATGCCAAGAATGGGCATGGCATCCACCAGCACATGTGAGATCTGAGGCTGGAAGTGGGCTTGGTGGGAGAACTTGAGAAACTCCGCAATTAGGCACAAGAGCCAGAGGTAGGGACAGGCAAGGCCGTAGCACTCATCAGCATTTGTGTGAGTCAGGTCTGGGGGCAGGTCAGGCTGAGCCAGGCAACAATACCTGCTAGCACGCACTAGAGTTAGGACAGGGTGTGAGCCATGCCTGGCTGGGATAAGTTGCAATACCTGCCAGCAACAGCTGAGAATGTAGGCAAGCTATGCCAGGCTGGGCTGAAGTACCCACCAACATATGGAAGATCCAATGTGGGAAATAGGCCTGGCAGGGGAATTTTGGGGACAACCCTGCTAAGCTGTAGCTCACATTGGTGAATATAAGAGCCAGGGCTGGGATCAGACCAGACTGGACAAGGCTGGAGCACCCATTGGCATGTGTGGGTTGGGACTTGGGGCAGGCCTGACCTGGTTAGACCCCAACACTTGCTGGTACTTACAGGGGCCAGAATAAGTATAGGATAGGACAGGTTAGGCCAAGGTATCTGCCAGATCACATGAGAGCAGAGTCTGGGGATGACCCAGGCTTGGCTAGGCTATAGCACCCATCAGTGAGAACGAGAATGGGTACAGGCCAGTCAGGCTAGGCCATAGTACCAGCCAATTGAGTGTTAGAGCTGGGGGGGGCAATCATGTCAGGTTGAGCCATAGCACCTGCCAGCACTTGCAAGATCCAGGGCTGGGAGTGGGCCTGGTAGAGCAACTTAGAGAACAAAGAGTTGGGGCTGGGGCCATACCAGACTGGGCTGCAGTACCCATTGGTATATTTGTGGTCTTGGTATGTGGGCAGGCTAGACTGGACCAGTCCAAGGCACACACTGGCATGAGTGAGAGCCAGGACAAGGTACAGGCTATGTCAGGTTGGACCAGAACACCCACCGGTTCATGTGAGGGGTAGGACTAGGGACAGGCCAGGCTGAGTTGGGCCATAGCACCTGTTAGCAAATGCCAAGACTTGGGGCAAGCCATCTCAGAATGTACCACAGCATCCACTGGCATGTGCAAGGGCTGGGGCTAAGAGCAGGTCTCATAGGGAAGCTTGGATACTCCCTCTGCTGGGCCACTGTTTCCACATATGAGTGTGACTGCCTGGACTGGGGTCAGGCTGATCTGGACAAGGCTGCAGTCCCATACATCAGCTACCTTTTGGACTGGGTCTGGGGGTAGGCCACACTGGGCTAGGCTGTTGCACCCCCTGGTGAAGAGAGCCATGATTGGTGTTGGCTAGCTGAACTAAGCCACAATACCAGCTGCCAAAAGCCTCCACAGGGTGTAAGTCATGAGTAGCTGAACCACAGTAACCCCTGGCAGGCACAAGACCCAGTGTTGGGATCATGCCTGACAGGGTAACTAAGGATACTCCTTTGCTGGGCTTCAGCTCCTACTGGTGAACACAAGAGCCAGGATTGGTGGTGTGCCAAGCTGGTCAGGGCAGCAGCACCCATCTGCATATATGTGGGCTGAGTCTGAAGGTGGGTTAGCCTGAACTAAGCTGGAGCACCCATGGGTGTGCATGAAAGCCAGATGGGATACAGGAAGGATTAGGCTAAGCAACAGCACATGCCAGCACACACAGACTGGGGTGGGGGAAGGCCAGTTGGGGTTTACTGGGGGTTGCCCTGACTAGGCTACAGTACCCACTCATGTTCGTGAGGACTGGACCAGTGGCAGGCTGGACTAGGCTAGACCGTAGCACCCATCAATTCACCTAAGAAATGGGACTAGGAGTGGAACTGAACAGACAGCTGCATCCACCAGTACATGCGTTGGCTGATACACATAACAAAATGAAATTGGCACTGCACTGGCTGGCATACACAGGAGTCAAGTCACTGGACTCAAACTCTGGCCACAGGGAAAGATCATATATGATGTGTGTGTTCTAGTCTTGTAGTGCATGTGTGAGGACTGTGCCTGCTCAATTGATGATGCCTGTGCAGTGGACACTGAGTGCCTCATCAGAAAATGGAAAGCAGAACAGGTTGGACAACTCTCCTGACCAAGCTTTACAGCATGTTCCTGAGTCTGTGGATGCACAAAGGTGGACTAGGTCAGCCAATAGACTTTGGAAAGATTTTCTCAACCCAGGTGTAATGAAGCCAACAATATCCCAAACCCTTCAAAACCACTCAAGTAACACTCTCAGAAGGTTCTTCCTCACATAAGGTCCCTAAGGCATCATCAAATGACCACCCCATTCCTGAGGGGTTTAAGGTAATTTCACAGCAAGAGGAGACCCCTTCCCTTCACTCACAATGTACCAGGAGAATAAAAAGAAAAGATCTAAAATTTGTCCCACTCACCTTATTCTATGCCTCGATCCTCCCCACCCTAATCAGCGGCCCACATGGGTGTTTGTCTCTCTCAACTATGTAACAAATATCAAGAATAAAATTTAAAAATAAAAGAAGAAAATATTCACAGAATACTTCCTCTCTATCTTGTATGTGTGAGTCTCTTCATATGCTCTCTTTTGCTTTGCCTTTCAAATACATAAATATTGAGATAGTAAGACCTCTGTTAGCTGTCAGAATAGAAGCTGTGTGAGTACAGGAATTTCCTTTGCTTTGCTCTTTGTCATTTGTTCAGTGCATAGAAGAGTGACTGCCCATGAATGGGAATTCAATATAGTTATTATGTAAACAAAAGAATTAATAAATTCCAAGTAAGTGAACATGAAATCATCCAAGTTTCACTGAATTACAGTCATGGACATCATTCAGAAAACTGAGGTTCGGGGATTCTGTTGCTGATAGGGTAATTTGGGGAGAATTGTTTCATTTCCTTGTACCTCAGTTTCTTCATCTGTAAAATGGAAGAATAAGGCTATCTATTTATAGAGTGTGAGGTATATATAAACACAACAAGAGCTTGGGCCAGAACAATATCTAGCTCATAAGTTTTCACTAAGTGTTTATTGATATTATTGTTATCATAAATATTACAGACAACCACATTTTCAGTTTAAATTGGGGTGGTAGAGGAAAAGACTATTTTTCACATACAAAGGAACTTTTAAAGTCACCACCATTGGTAGATATTTAGCCTATCAACTAAGATACCCACATTCGGTGGCAGAGTTGTGGGTTTCTTTTCTGCCTCTGGCTGCTGCTTTTGCCCCCAGCTTCCTATAGATCTGGGAGGCAATAGTGATGACTAAAGCAATGTGTTTCAGCCATGCACACGAATATCTGGGTTGAGTTACTTCTCCCTCGTTTTAGCCCTGGCCAGGCAGTTAGATGGCTATTCAAGCATTTGGTGAATTACACAATAAAAGAATGTTTCTCTCTCTGTGTCTGTCTCTGTCTCTCTCTTTCTCACAATACACACACACAATAAATAAGTAAATCATAATCACTAAATATGTATTAGTATTTGTAATATAGTCTTTAACTTCATGAAAGGTAACATAAAACAGAGAAATTCAGAACAAATGTATTAGAACCTCAGCCAGGGCCCAGCAGCGTGGCCTAGCAGCTAAAGTCCTCGCCTTGAACGCGTTGGGATCCCATATGGGCGCCGGTTCTAATCCCAGCACCTCCACTTCCCATCCAGCTCCCTGCTTGTGGCCTGGGAAAGCAGTCAAGGATGAGCCAATGATTCGGGATCCTGCACCCATGTGGGAGACCTGGAGGAAGTTCCTAGCTCCGAATTGGCACAGCACCGGCCGCTGCTGTCACTTGGGGAGTGGAATCATTGGATGGAAGATCTTCCTCTCTGTTTCTTCTTCTCTCTGTATATCTGACTTTGTAATAAAAATAAATAAATCTTTAAAAAAAAAAAAAGAAAGAAACCTCAGCCAGTTAGAAACCAATCAAGTTGCCATTCACATTTTCCACCCAACCCTCCAAAAAAAACAAAATTCAGTTCTTGTACAATTTTTCCAGAACACTCTGACAGTGCAAATCAAAGCACATTGGTAGTCTTCAATGCCACTCTAATCAACAGAGACAGAGCCCCTGGCCATTGGCCTTACCCCATTTATGCCACATCATCACCACAGCCCCTTACTAACAGCTTCAGCCTTGGAGGCAACAACAGGCACAACCCAGGATTATCATGTTAATGCAAAGCCAACACGCTTAGCTCCACCAAAAAGGATTCCACCAAAAAGGCGCTTGGTTAACATACATGCCAAGAAATCAATTCTCTGCTACAAATAAACCCAAAATGAAAAATTAAGCATTGAATAATTTTAGTAAGATTTGCCTTTCAATCCGTTGTTTTATGAAGTTACCTCAGCTTCTTTCCTGCTTGTCATTAGGGAAGAGTTTTGCTTTTGCTATCTATCATCTGCATTGTTGCTTCATATGAAAACATTCAGGGTGAGCTTCTGCCACGACCTTTGGTCAGACTGACTTGCCAAGCATGTTGCAGCCTTCATTGTTCCCACGGCAATCTCCCTTCCTTAGTACTGTGAAGCACGCTGAAGAAAGGAAACGATGCTGAGTGTCTCAGCAGACCTTGGGCTTGGTCCTCCTTCCCCAAGAAGAGACGAAAAAAAAAAAGTAGTGTTAGTTTTGTTAAATAAATGTCACTCTTAAGATTTAAAAAAGAACTAAAAGTTGATAAGGTTATTTATGACATGATTGCACTGCATGTTCCTATTATAGTCTTTTCAGATTGAAAGAGAAAACCAAGGTGGTATAAAGCAGTTTGCGTAGCAAATGAATGCATTTATAATAACAGCTCTTCCGTGTCCTATTAGGAAAGCATTTAAGTAAGACGTCTAAGTAAGACATTTAAGTAAGACAATTGTTAAATTCTCTTACAAGTGTTTTTATCTTAACTAATTTTGCTGAATTATCAATTTTATTTCTTAGAAATATGAAATACACAGTTATGCTTCCCAACTGAGAACTTACATTTCATTTCATGATGGTAATTGTCAATAGGTTATTTTCTTTAAATATATTAACCACATCACATTCAGTTTAAAAAGCTTGTCAGTTTAAGAGTTCAAGGAGCATATAAGTTAAAAGCTCAAGTCCACCTACAGATGGGCACTTTTTGTTTTGTTAAAGATAAATATCTTTTGCGCTATTTTAAGAATCTCCTTGGCTAAAGATTTTGGATGCAATCAGAAAATCCATATACCTCAGACACTTGTCTAACCAAGAAGGTTGAGATAAGGTTACAAAAAGTCTCTCTCCAACTCATCAGTCACAGAACATAAATATACTTATCTAATAAAAGGAACAATATTGAACAAAAGTAATGTGGACATCCGTTATTGTCACAGTGTGAAGATCCAAGATGTCTCCCAGTGCACTCCACATTGTTATCACTGGCTTCAGTTCAAGTCCTTGTATATGTGTGGGGGAAGGATGAGGAGAGACGAGTTCCCCCAGAATATGATATAAATATGTTTGCCTTCCAAGAGCATATTTTCTACATCAGTCTAAAAGTCTGTTTCCCTTCATGTGTTCCCTGAATTTATTTGTGGTATTATCATCTTACCAGTCACAGATTTATGAAACAGAAATCATTTTTTATGCCTCCTGCTCTCTCCATCACTGGATACAACAGGTTGCCAGGTCTTACTGATTCTGGCTATAACAGGAACCTCTCCAGAATCACCATCCCTCTCTAACTCCTTGTTGGTGCCTCATTACTCAATGCTTGCACTGCATTGAGAGCTTGCCTCTCACTGCTCTCTGCTGTTAGCTTCTCCTTAAGCCCAAAGTATCCTAAATACTCTCTACAAGATTGACTTGGCTAATGAGCAACTCTAGTTTTTTCACATCTTTACTCAGAGGTTTTACGATCTGCAAAACAAACTCCGGATTCTCTGGACCAGCCAGGATGTGGCCACAATCTGTGCTTCCCACCTGATTCTCTTCTGCATTCTCACAGCTACTCTTTTCTTTGTTTTAACTTCTCCCCCTAAATTCACGTTTTCCTGCCTCCAAAAAGGCCTTTCCTTCCGCTCTGTCTTTGTAGATCTTTCACTTCCTTTGAGAGTCAAGGTCTAGCTCAATGCCACATCCTCCACAAAGTCTTCTTAAAAATGTCTCATCTGGAAGTAATTGCTTCCTCCTCTGAAGTGTTCATGAAGGTTGTTATGTAAATACCTCTTTCTCAAGTTTCTTCTAATTCTTATTTTCCCTAATGTGATTTCCTAAGATCCAACTTTTAATTTGCTTTTGAATTTTCTAATTGAATAACATAGTAATAACTGCATAAATAATGGTTGAATAAATAAATATCTGTATATTCAATAACAAGAGTACACATTGCACCAATTTTATATAATAAAAGGCCAGATCTAATTCATAACAAACTACTGCTAATCAATAGACTTGATACTGTAGTCATACACCAACAAAAAGTACATTAAAAATGAATAAATGTTAAATATAGGTAACAAGGGGAAGCAAGGTTTTCTACCCCGTATCACCTCAAAGTATTTATTCATTTTTAAAGATCAAACTTCAATGTATGTATTTGCTTTCTTTGATAGGCTTTCTCTTAATAAAGTTCTGATAATAATTCAGGAACCTGCTTTTATTTGAACAGCACTATACCCATGTACAAGACATTCTAAAGATGCATTATAAATAGTATTTTGGGCCCAGCACAATGGTTCAATGACTAAATCCTTACTTTGTAAGTGCTGGGATCCCATATGGGCACCAGTTCATGTCCCAGCCACTCCGCTTGTTGTCCAGCTCCCTGCTTGAGGTCTGAGAAATCAGTAGAGGATGCCCCAAAGCCCTGGGACTCTGTGCCTACGTGGGAGACCCAGAAGAAGCTCCTGGATTCCAGCTTTGAATCAGCTCAGCTCAGGCCATTGTGGCCATTTGAGGAGTGATCCAAAGGATGCAAGATCTTTTTCTCTTTCTCGCCTCCCTGCAAATCTGATCTGCCCTTCCCACGGAAAAAAATTTTTTTAAATAGAAATGTTTTACAAAATTATTGTTGGCCAATTATTGTGTTGCAGTAGAAAGCATAAACAAATCTGTAAAGAAATGTTTGTCTAGAATCAGGATTCGGCTGTTGTTTTTTTGGAAACCTCTCATCCAATAAATGTGACTTTTCAACAAAAATACCTAAAGACTTATTTATATTCCATTCAGTATGACTTTGAAGTTAGGCCATTTCCAGATATTTATTTTAATCAGTATGTTCTATGGGCACAATTCTTGCAGAATTTTGAGCAAACATACCTAATTCTTTCATTTCTACTTTCTTTATTACTAAAACCAGGCAATGTAGCTGACTTGGCTCTACTTAGTTAAAAATACACTTAAAACACCATCAGTCCTAAATATGGCCAAAGTGAATCCAGCAGTTTCATTTCCTGAAAAAAAAAAATCAAGTGAATGGGTTTCACTATGGACTTTTGAGATCACATAAAGACATCATCAGATTCATTTTTTTCATGTGTGTCTAGCAACGTGCTTGGTACCTTTAAAAGCACTCACTAAATATCTAATGATTGATCTTTCAATCCATAAATGAGAGTGCTGTTAGTAACTGTTGGCTACAAACTGTGTGGTTGTGCTGTACTGAGATCCAATGGAGAACCAGACAGAGAATGTGGTCTGTAAATGATTCTGAGCCTAATTCATCTAATTTTAGAGCCTGAGAGGATGTTAGAGGTGATAAGTTCTCTGGCCATTTCTCCTCTGTGCTTTTGGCATATATATGCTTATTGAAATACAGGTATTAACAAGTACTTCATTACTTCTCTTCATCTTCATCCCTGGAGTGCAAAAACACTGCCATGCTTGGGCAGTCCACCTCCAGCTGGGTGATTTGTAGTTTGTAGATAGTGAAATGCTTATTGCATGAGTGCCTGGGTACTTCTAGACGTCTGCTCTCCAGTATTGTTGCCGTTTGTTCGTATGTGGTTATTTAAACTGTTCAGAATTGAGTAAAACTGAAAACTCAATACTTAGTCACAACAAACCCATTCCCAGAGTTCAGTCTCCACATATGGCCAGTTACCATGTAGGAGAGCAGAGACTTTCCATTGTTGCAGAAAGTGCTACTAGTCAATGCTTGTCTAGACTATCTGCTTTTTGCAGAACAGAATGAGCTTGGGGAAGTTGTCATTTGTTCACAATCAAACCATCAAAAGCAGAACTGGGATTAAAACAGGAACCCGTAAATTATATCCCTTGTTAAGTCATGCCTCCGAATCATTGAGAATTCCAGTTGTATATAACCTTAAGTTAGAACTCCTTTGTAAGCGACATGGTCTTTGCTATTATTATTATTATTATTATTATTATTATTATTTTGTATTTCAATTGATCAGTTTGTGTGCTTTACTAAATTTTCATAAAAAATTTTTAAACATGTACATGAAAGTTTTGAATCTCTGATGTAAATGGGGAAATATAGTTTTCAGATATCTAGGTAAGCGAAGTATCAGTCTTTTTTGGTCAGTTTAATTAGAGAATGTAAAGCTAGAATGCATTCTGGTCAATGGGTGTGTTTCCTCACATTTCTTTGAAGCATTCTGCTTTGATTCGCTAATTCACAAGAATTTGGGGGATGTAAATCAACACGTTAGTAACCTTCATTTGGATTTGGAACCCAAGATTGGCTTCATTTAAATTATTAAAAGTTTTTCTCAGGTTTTTGAAAGAGCATCAACATTTTCAAAAATGCTTTTTAAAGAAACAGCCTCATTTCCTACAACTTATATAATGTATTTATTTAAGAAATTAGTATTTAGCAACAGGAGTTTGGTGTGGCTTTAAGGTGCTGCTTGGAATACCTGCTTCTCAGAGTGCCTGAGTTCAATCCCTGCTTTGTTTCCAATCCAGTTTCCTGATAGGATGCACCCTTGGGAGCAGCAAATGATGCCAGCTGTTGTAGGTATTTGGGAAAATGAGCCAGCAGATGGAATCGTTCTTTCTTGCTCTCTTGCTTTCTTGCTCTTTCAAACAAATAAAATTTTAAGAAGCAGAAATCAATATTCAGTGTTCTCTGGAGAGAGAAATTCAGTTCTGCCCACTGAAATAACTACCTTTATAGAGGTTAGAAATGAATCATTCCCTCCGCTACCCTCATCTTAAGACTCTGGAGGAAGCAAGCAGAGGAAGGGCCACTTTGGAGTTTAGCAATTTCCCACTTGCTGTCGGCCTAGGGCATTTAGAGCTATCAAAAATGCTCAGCGAAAGAACACTCCGTGATACACTCTAGTTATGTTCTGACTGGAAAGAAGTTGTTGAATAAACTTTGTGGTTTCTGGTAGAAAAGTATACAGCCCAGTGTTGATTTTAAGAAATAAATACTGTCCCCATCCACCCACTCCCATGCCTCTTGCTCTCTGTCTGCCTCTTGCTCTCTGTAACTCTTTCAAGTAAATAAAAAAAACCAAACCTTAAAAAAGAAATAAAAACACAATTTTCCATCTCTCATCGAAATTTGAAAATAGGTTTAAAAAGGAACTAGTACTGAAAGAGGTCAAGTTCTAAAATCAAATAAATTAATTTAAAAAGTAATCTGTTTTTTTTTTCTTTGAAATGCTTTTATTCTCCCATCAGGCCAACTAATATCCAAAATAATTAAATGTTAATATTTAGATATCAGTAACATCTGTATTCACTGCAGGACAAAGAAAGCAGGTGTGTTTTGACTGCTACATTTCCTCTGATATTAAAAATAAATAAATTAAAAATTTAAAAACAGGCCAGCACTTTGGTATAGCAAGTAAAGCCATCATCTGCAGGATTAGCATCCCATACGGGTGCTAGTTTGTGTCCCAATTGCTCCACTTCTACTCCCACGCCCTTCTAATGTGCCTGGCAAAGCAATGGAGGCCTCTGAACCCATGTGGGAGATCAGAGGAAGCTCCAGGCTCCTGGCTCCTGGCTTCAGACCAGCAGGCTGAATCAGCAGAAACCTTGTCTTGTTTCTCTCTGGAACTCTGCTTTCACATAAAACATTTTTTAAATAAAATAAAGTCTTTAAAAATGAAAACTAAAGCTTTTGCATTTCTAGAAATATAATTATTACACACTCCTAAGTCATTCTCTTATAATCAATCTCCAAAACTCTAATCTAGTTTCACTTTAGGCAATGGAAAATTAAAGTAAGTATTGGATTTAATTTTGTTGGAATATGCCTTTTCAAACAACTCAGTTTAGCAATTTCCCAAAAATCAATGCACAGAAAACATAGTATCATGGACTTTTAGTTTTTCTTTAAACTATCATAATGTTTGTGTTTTTTAAATGTACATTAAATATAGAATCATATGTAAATTTGACACATCAATAAACAACAAAAATATATAAATTAAATGCAACATAGTCTCTTAAGCAGTGTTTTAAATTAACAATAGCTGAATATTGCTCACTTGACCAACTTTTTGAGGAGATTTACTCTGTCCCTGCTATATTCTATGTAATTCTAGCTGGTATAACAAACATACCCTAAGTTTCAGTGGCATAAAAATCAGAAGACAGGGTAGGTGTTAGGATTAGCAGTTAAGATACCTGCATCCCAGGTATCTTACCATTCTCGGTTTAGTTCCTGCATCAGAGTTCCAATCCCAGTCTCGTGGTATTCCAGAACCTGGAGGCAGCAGTGGCGGCTTAGTACTGGGTTTCTGCCACCTCTGTAGAAGATCTGGCCTGAGCTCTTGGCTCCCAGCTTCTGTTTCAGCCCCGGGTAGGTATTTGTCAAAAAAAACAGCAGATAGGAGTTCTTTCTCTCCCTCTCCATCTGCCTGTCAAATAAATATTTTAAGCTAAAATATCTCAGTCAACTAAGCAGTCACAAATGGCAAGTACTGTATGATTTCATTCACAGGAGACATTTATAATAGCGAGATAGATTGATACACAAAGTAGAATGGTGTTTTCCAGGAATAAGGATAATGGAAATGGGGCATTACTGTCCACTTTTGAAAAGATGCCGGGAGATGGATAGTGGTGATGGCTGCACAACACGAATGTGTTTAATGCCTCTAAACGTCACTTAAAATGGTAAATTCATGTAATGTATATTTTAACACAATTTTTAAAAATAATTAGAATATCATACAGAAAATTAAATACTTATTTCTGTTGACGCCATGAGCACCAATATCCTGGTTGACGGGTTTGGGAGGGTGAGTGAGGCATTTTGTATAATACTTAGGACAGCCTGACAGCAAAGAATTATCCAGTCTAACCTGACAATTATACCAAACATGAGGAGCTATGACCCATCTCTCCCTAATATATAAAGAGAGAGCAAAGGAATTGCATTAAGCACTTGCAGGTGGAAAACGGAAGACACTGTACTGTTGCTCAGATGAAATTCTGCAAGGAAGCACTGTGATGGCCCTGAACTGGCAGTTGGGCACAGTTAGATCCCATCTCCGCTCTCTGGGAGAGAGCTCCTCGTCCGTGGTCCTCTGTGGTTACTGGCTCTGATCTCTGCAAGCTTTTCTTCTAAGCATGCATTTTGACTGAGTGTTAGAGGGTGTGACTTCCTGCTTTCAGCACAGATTCAGTTTCTCTACAGCAACTACCATCCTCCAAGAACCAAAGACTTCTCATCAATATCTTGGGGCGGGGGGGGGGTGGGGGGGGGAAGGAAGAAGGTTCCAAGCAGTTCCACGTGTGAGTAACAATGAAGTTTGGTAAATACAATTCCTAAGAATGATTTCTGTCTTTGTTTCTTCACTCCAGAGCCTGTCTCCCTCTCAATTTAAAGTGGCTGCTTTGAGACTTAAATGTGAAGGCCGCACCCTAAAAATCTCATCTTTGCTGACAACTGGCCCTTGTTGGCCAAAACCCTGTTTAGACATAGCTCCTGTTCTTTGAATGACAGAGTAATCAGTTTCTCTAAGCCTCTTAGGATTCCAATTTCTGCTCTATCCATATTCCTTTTTCATCCATGTTTGCAAGCCTGCTAATTACTGTATGAGTTTGTTTCATGTTTGTAATGTCTCTCTAAAGATTGATAATAGATCTTACCTCCTACCATCCTATTTTTGACCATTTCCTGGATTTAGGGGTTGGTAGTGCTGTTTTCCCTATGAGCTATTGTGGGCTGTGCTTGGAAAATGATTTGCTCCATCAGCAACTCGGGTTGCAGTTTTATTCCTGTAATGAGACGTTGAGAGGTGGGACCCCAGTGGGACATTAGGGGATGGTTAGAGCTCTAATCCCATGAACGGATAACCCATTCACAGGACTAATGGAGTAATGTGATAATGGGCTCCTCAGAGGGTGAATGTGCTCTTAGAGCTTGTTTGGCTGAGTCTCTAGTGTATTTCTTCTTCCTTTACCACCTGGGGACTCTGCCAGTAAGAAGGCCATTGCCAGATGCAGTCCCCCAACCTCAGAGCAGAACTGGGAGCCAAAATAAACCTCTTTTTCTTTATAATTCGGCTGGTGTGTGGCACTGCGTTGACAGCCACAGAAAACAGGCTAGACAACGGTTTCCGCTTTCCAGCCTCCCGTAGTAGTTTCCTTTATTGTCTAGGGTTTCGCTAGTTTGAGACTTTTACAATAGAGCCCTGCTCCTGTAACAATTTTTTTTATCATTATTATTAGAGAAAAATATCTCAAAAAGTCACAAGGAAAGATTGTTTCGCGTTCCTGGTTAGGGGTGGAAAGGTAAAGGGGCAACCATTTGCCACACAGTCACCTCAGGGCTCAGGATTACAGAGCTGTTCATTTTGCAACTTGGAAAATTTACCTTGACATCAAAATCTAATCGATTCAAGTTCATGATATAAACAAATCTATCAAAGGGATGTACTCGTGACCAAAAAAAAAAAAAAGTAAAATGGAGGCTCTCTTCTGTTGGCTGGGCCACTTGGAAGCAAGGTATGATGATATCTATGTGTTATGCAGACTCCTCTCATGTTTTTTACAGGTGTTAGAGTCACTGGTGATGGGGCAGCAATAGCAGGTCCTATTGTCAGCTTTCCATTCTAGCTATATTGTAACTTAGAATAAACTGGTCTGAGTAGGGTAGACAATAAAAGTTTTCTTTTCATAGGCAAAATGTGGCTTTCCACGGACTAACTCAGAGGTCTGAGCGGCTTCAGGCTGGGAGCTCCTGCATGCTGACCCCATGGCTCCACCATGATCATCATGGAGGGAAAGAGACACCTAGAGAACAGTTCAAGGACTTCTCCCCATCTAGTCCTGGAAGTAACCATTATTTGCTCTCACATTTCCCAGGCTAACACTAGTAACACGATCCCACTTAACAGCAAGCAGATTGGCAAATGAAAATTGCCATATGCCAGGAAGTAAAGGAAAACCAGCTGCTAGACAACATAGATAATGTTTATCCAAGTGAGAGACTTTGAATCCAACAGTCAGTTGACTTCTGCTCCTCCAGGTCTTCCAACGGTTTCAATAGCAATGTGATACTTGGATAAAATACCTAGAGTGGTTTCTGATTCCTAGGGAACCAAGACAGATATGTGGTAGAAGCACTCTGTCCCCTCACCTCTCTTCTCCATTGCATGCCCTCTGGGCCTCACTTGGTGATCCAGAAAACTGTTCTTCATGAACCCCATCTTCCAGGGTTTGTTCTCTGGCTCCAAATCACAGGAGGCTTCGAAAGCAAGATGTGAAAGACATCCAGCTATCTCCCAATTTCAACTCTACACTGGTCTGTGTCCCTTGCCCTGTCCTCAGCCCTGTAGTTATTCCACTTTGCTCAAACACTCCATCAGGGCATTTGTTTCCTCTCTTGATCCTGTCCCCTTCCACGTGTTTAAACATCAAGCCATGGCTCTGAGAAAGAGTAACAGACTGTCTCCCACCTTCCAGCTGGACAGTTCTATAAACTGCAAAGCCGACTGGATCACTCTTCTGCCTTAGAACGTTAAGGCTCTCGCCTTGTCACCACACCCCACTCTAAACTGCAGCCAGACAGAACTAATTTCAGTTCCGTTTGCAACACAGGCACTGGCTTCTTCCTGGAAACGCTCCCTACCCCCACACTCAGCCTTCAGGCCTTAGCTCAAATGTCACTCACCCCAGAAGGCCTCCAATTCTCCTGCTGATCCTGGTTAGATATTATCTGGATCTCTCATAGCAGACTCTATCACTATCCCATGGGCCTCACAGTCAAGGCTGCTGCACTGTACAGGATTACCTGCTCACTTGTCTGTGTTTTCCAAGAGGCCCCAGGTCCAGGACTGGGAGCAGTTCAGAGGAAGCCAGGGACTAAAAGCAAATCAGACTCATGCCATTCCACAGCTCCTTGGTGGCATGGACACACGGAACATAACCAGATGGAAGCCCCTTGAAACACACTTAGCAATGATGCCAGCATGTAGGTTTCAATGACAGGGTAAAAACAAAGTAAAAAGGGTTCCATTCAGATGGTCCCCAGCTTTCCCAGTAACTAATGTTACTGGATACCACTAGACTGTAAGACGTGAGTGGCTTGCTCAGTTTCTGCCAATCGCTCCAATTGTATTAGTCAGAGCTTCTCTTCTCAGGTAAATCAAACTTCTCTTCTACTCTCATGGCTGATTCTGTTCTCATAAATTGTCATGGCCACCAGGTCACTTACCTGGACTCATCTCACCAGATTTGCTGTAGCGGTTCTTGGGTAGTACCTTCTGGGCCATGAAAATGGGTCCTTCTCTGGCCTCCTCCCCATCTCTTCTCATAGACCATTCTCCAGCCCTCTCTTGACTGTATCACTCCCCCATTGGTGGCCCTCACCTATGCACAGATGTTTATTCACTTTCATCTCTCTGTTAAGCCAAACAAATGACCACCCCACCAACTTAGAATTAAAAAGGCAAGAACTCAGCCTAAAAATCACACATTCGGATTCCCACCAAGGACTGTCAGTACGGGCACCAAGGACTACATCACAACTGCCAAAGAGACCACAGAGAACTGGAATGCCTTCAGAGGCCAAGAACTCAGAGGATATCCGCCGCCCCCCAAACTTTGGACCTATCCCATGGGATGGAAGAAGCCCGAATCCTTTCTTATAGGATCCAAGGTCATCGGAACAACAGCCAGGAACCCTGAGCGGTCCTCTGAATCAGAAGAATAGTAAACTCCCTTCAGGACTAGGGAGAGGAGCTTTCTCTGGTCCTTACTTATTTCCAACTCTGGGGTCCCACCCTCTGCAATGACCATCAAGGTCACTCCAGAGCCTCCTCCCAAACACACACACACACACTCACTCACTCACAAATTAGACTAGATAGGCAGAAAACAACAAGGAAAGATTGGTCAGCATGGACTCACATATACCTTATTAGGTAGGACACAAAGAATAAGTATTCCTCACCAAGGTATTGAAGATTTCTCTGCACACCCCTCCTAAAACCGTTTTGCACCTCGATTGTTAAAACGTCATTGAAGTAGTCACAGGACGTTGTTAAGAACTTGCATTTAATTTTAACATATTGTTTACTCAGTACTATGTCAATTAATTCCATAACATTATATATTGTTGCTGATGGGGCTTTTAATTGATCGAGATTTTAATCTGTTGGTTTTACCTTCAGACCAGAGAAGGTCTCCCCATGAAGCCGTTGAACTTACCTGGACAATAAGATGCTGGACTCTGTCCTTGGTATATGCTTGCAATGAAGGAATCTCAACTGAACTTGAACTGTGGTTACACAACAAGGTGGAGGAATCCACTATGGGGGGAGGGTTGGGGGGAATTCCAGTACCTATAAAACTGTGTCACATAACACAATGTAATTAATAAAAAAAAAAGCCCACACATTATAAAATCAAGTGGACCACAAAACTACAATATCTAATTGCTCTACTTCTAGAATTTACAGAGAGAAGGAGAGATAGATTTTTCCATCCACTGATTCACTCCCCAAAAGACCACAACTGTCCAAGCTGAGCTGATCTGAAACCAGGAGGCAGGAGCTGCTTCCAGGTCTCCCACATCAATACAGAGTCCCACAGCTTTGGGCCATCTTCCTCAGCTTTCCTAGGCTATAAGCAAGGAGCTGGATAGGAAGTGAAGCAGCCAGGACACAAACTCATGCACACATGGGATGCTGGTGCTTGCAGGTGGAGTATTAGCCAATTGAGCGATGGAGCCCACCTCTGGTTTTTTTTAAAGCCTGCCCTGCACACCTTGATTTTAGACCTCTCAGTTATAAGCATGGCCAACTAAATTGTAAAAGAGACGTAACTCCTTTTGTACTTTTTATGTTTTATTCTGTGATGCATATTAAAACAAGAGAAAATTGCTGTGCCAGCACAGTTCCTGAGCATGTAGTAGGAACTCAACATATTTTGATCCCATTTCTTTTCCTGACCTTACCTTTCGTTTTAATACTTTTTAGAGATTTACTTCTTTTTATTGGAAACGCAGATTTTACAGAGAGAAGGAGAGCCATAAAGATCTCCCATCTGCTGGTTTATTCCCCAAATGGCCACAAAGGCTGGAACGGAGCTGATTGAAATCCAGGAGCCAGGAGCTCCTCTGGCCCTCCCATGCGGGTGCAGGGTCCCAAGAACTCTCAATTGCCACCCTCAATTGCTTTCCCAGGCCATAATCAGGATAGGATGGCAAGGGGAGCAGCTGGGACACATAAGAGACGCCAGCTCTTGCAAGGGGGAATGATCAGCCACTTGAGCCATAGTGCAAGCCCCCAATTTTAATATTTGAAGGCTACTTAATTTCAAGCAAATCTAAGTTTTAGAATTTCTACCAAAACAGTGTCCTGAAGTTTGATTGCTCCTCCCCACCTACGATTCTCAAGGGAAACGAATCACTGGAGGGGAGAGAAAGAAAAGAGGCGGTGCAAAAACTGAAAGGAAAGGCTGAGAGGAAGCAGTAGAAGAAAGCTTTTTTTGGTTGAGTTTGTCTTTTTTTAACGTCCCCACAGGCGTGACGCGCTAACTGCCTTCGCGGGGGTAGTTTCCCCGGCCAAGCGGCTGCCCGCCCCCTATCTCCCCGCCCTCGCTGCCGCTTCCGCCCCGCGCCGCAATGCAGGCCGCGGCCGCTGGGGGCGCCCGGGGCTCCGCGGCGCTGAGGCGCTGAGGCGGCGGCCGTTCTCTGAGCTTCTCTCCGGCTCTCAGACGAACGGCAGCGGCGGCGGCGAGCGGAGCGCTGACAAGGAGCTCACCTCCCCGGGCGAGCTGCAGCACGACCGGCCCCCACGGGCGGCCGGCGTCCGCGCCGCAGCCGCCGCCTCCCTCGGGTCCGGACTGCCGCGAGAGGCAGCGGCGGCGGCGGCCTCCGGCCCGGGCTCGGGCCCGGCCGGTCCGCGGCGCCCCCCGGCCGCGCCTCCGCGCGCAGCTCGCGGCCCCGGCCATGGGGCTGGGCGGATCCGGGGCTCGGCCGAGCTGAGGCGGAGGCGCCTGCCTGCGCGCCCCTTGGGGCCACCGCCGCACCCCGCTCGCCGGCGCCTGGCTCTCATGATGATGAAGAAGAAGAAGTTTAAGTTTAAGGTGGACTTCGAGCTCGAGGAACTCTCCTCGGTGCCTTTCGTCAATGGGGTCCTCTTCTGCAAGATGCGGCTGCTGGACGGCGGCAGCTTCACGGCCGAGTCCTCCAGGTAAGGCGCCCCCCGCGCCGCGCGTCCGAGGGGGCAGCGTGTCGCGCGGTGGCCGCGCGTGCTCCGGCAGGGCTGCCCCTGTCTCCAGGGACGCGCCTGGACTCGGCCAGGAGTTATTGATCGGTGCTGTGCAGAGATTCCTCCTTCGGCCTGGGCGCCTCGCTGCGGATGGCTGCTAGCGGCCGCCGTGCCCTCCCAGGTTCTCTAGGAATGGGAGCGATGGCCAAAGGGAAGAGGAGGCTTCTGTGTTCTCTAAAGACGTTGGAGAAATGCAACGACCGGGCTGAGCTGCTATTACAAACAACAACGAAAAATAACTCCCGCTGCCAGAGCCTGGGCTGAGCCTAACTGCCTGCTTCTCCGTTGTCCATTAGGCGGGAACGTGGGCACCCCTTCCGAGGCCGGGCTTGACTTGAGTCAAGTGTTCCTGGCAGGCGAGGCAAGTCTTTGCTTCATCCCAGAACTGTGCATCCTCCTGGAGTTAGCCGTCTTAGCAGTTGGCCACTAGTGTGGTTCCCAAAGGGCATTCCAGAGCCCTGGCCACTCCAGGTGGGCACCATGAACAGGGGACAGAAAGAGCCGGTGTGGCCGCGTCCATTGAGTAACTTGAGGGCTAGACGCGGGTTGACGGATTTTCTGCAAGTTTTTCTTTGCAAGAAAATTTTGACTTTTTTTTTTTAAACGTGACCTTTAGAGTTCCCGAGGCCAAGGATAATTAATAGTCAGTGGTTGTCCAGCCTTCAAATATACTGGTCTGTTTTTTGCCCTAAAAGACTTCTGACTTTATTTGTCATCTTATTAATAATGTATAGGAAATAATGTCAATGAGCTGTGGAATTGGGGCCAGAAAAATGTCGACTGTAGCAATATCGAAGCCTGCAGATGCCAGAAAATAGCTGGTTGGCCAAACCAAAGGAGAGATGAAACACTATTGATCCTCAGAATTAAGCAGTAGTCCTCTGAGGATAGCTTTTGTCATTGAACTATGATGACAAATTTATGCCTCTTCGGTTAATTAATTATACTACAGGCATTTGTTAATGTAAGCTAGAAAGATGCCAGTGCTTAACGCTGTTGCAAGGCCCGAGGCAATCGACCAGTGTCTTGCAGGGGCAGGTGACAGCCTCCTCCTGGGTCCTTGAGGTGATTTCCCTGCAACCCCTTGGACAGTTAGCGCCAGTCTTCCCCGGCCAGTGCTGACACCTGGTGGTTGGGACACTCCTCCAATACCTCCTTTTACCTCCTGCCCAAAACTGATTTGGCATTATTTCTCACAAGTCAGTTTGTCCTAGATGCAATCATTTTTTCACCAAATACATGTGTCTTGGCTGTTAAAGAATACTATGTGATTTCATCCTCACTGCAAGTTGGTAGAGAGAGGATTCCCATTTAGTGAACAAATAAACCGAAGCTCAGGTGGCATACCTAACTTTCAGAGGTTCTCGTAGCTGCTAAGTGCAATGCCAAGATTCTGGAACAGGTTTGTCCAAACTCAGAAGGGGGGATGTCAGGAAAAGGGGGAGGATATGTGTGTTTTGAAAAAGAATTTCTGAGCAGAAAGCTTTCTGATAGTTTTAATGAGCAAGGAGTGTGATATGTACTTTGCAAGAGTTGAAAATGAAAAAGAAAATCAACTATGCTGGGTTAAACCCTGCCCCTTTGTCTTCCAACCAAAATCTGATTTTAGTCCATATAATTAGGGTTAAGAATAATTCTCTTCTAACCAAACAGTTGAAGAAGCCATACTGTTAGAGGGAAATGCTTTTTAGCAAGGGGCCTCTCATGTTGGTGGAGATTGTTAGTGTAAAGCTGAGAGTGAGGGTTTGGAACAAAGCGGTTGAAGCCTAAATCCCAGGCCCATGGGAGTGAGCTTCTGCAAACCCCCTCTGTAAAATGAAAACTGCCACTGACGTGGAGTCGCTGTGACGATTTGGTCACATGCTGGGCCTTAAACACCTGTCAGCACTCTGGCACCCAACGTTCAGACAAGCAACTCATCCCAGAAGGTCTGTTTCCTTTAGATGTTATGTTAATTCCTTTAGCCTGACGACTGCAGAAAGGCTGGTTGGAGAAAGATAACCTTATTTTACAAGGAAAACCAGAAAACCCAAAACATCTAAAATAAGTAAATCATTTCAGAATTGCATAACTTTTGGTTAGTAGTTGCCATTCCAGGCAGAGTGTGCCTAATTAAATGCAAGATTTTCTTTTTAAAAAATTATGTATGAACCTTATAGTTCACCTATAGTTCACTCTGCCGTTTCGCCCATAAAAATCATCAGTGAATTGCATAGAAAAGAATTCATATAGCGAACCCATGACTGATGTCCTTAGAAAGGCCTGCTAACAGGGGTATGCTTGGCTGATCTGGAAACTTGAAATAGTTCCCTATGTGTCCTAAAACTACCTAAATGGTAAGAGTGGCTCACTGTGCCTGTTCTATATAATGTTTCTTATGCTAAACACGTAAGAGGCTAGAGTTTTAGTCCATGGTAGACAAGGGATACCTCAGTGATCAACTCTAATAAGGAACCCTGAACAGCAAGTCTCTAATGAGTTCCCCTGTAATCAGCACAAATTTTTGTAATTTAGTTATTAGGGAAATTGTGTGTGCTGGATCTGTTTTGTGTCCTTTTGCCCTAATAAATCTAAGCCATGATTAAACCATGGATATGTTGAGTCTTCAGCATCCTCCTAATGAATTACCAAACACAAAGGTGTGGTCTTAGGGAACACATGCTTGAGTCTATGTATAACAGTATTAATTTTGCTAGGAGTCTTTGAGGTACATAGAAACTTACAAATGTATGAGTATATATATAATTGTTATTTTATATATGTTCACATATAAAAACAAATATGTTTTGTAAACACATGTATGTATGTATTTGAGAAAATTTTAAAGAAGTCTGTGGGAAGTGTAATGAAGAGATAATGTCCATTTTTCATGAATATTTAAAGAGGTTCACACACACATTTATGTTGGGTTGTATAAAACCTAAACATGCAGTCATTCCATGTTCACCAGATATTAGTTGAACATTTACCAGACTGCCTGTTGAACTGTGAGAAGGATCACCAATACAAGTGTCCACAAGGAAATTAACCCTACATGATGAACTTAGATTTGAGATATACTCATCTAACTTCTGGACAGTATGACTTAATGTTTATTCAGTGGGTCAGACTATGAGTGTTGGTGATATTCTTGAAAGAAGAGTTTATTTGCATCTGTATTGGTTGTTAAAACCATAACAGCATTTCAGTTGAGTGTGCTGGAGGAAGGCCTTGCCTTGGCAAGGAGACTTGGGGGGACAGACTTGAGTAAGTCCTTGTTAACAAAATGGGGCTAGGCCAGCCCATTGCAGAGACTGAGATTAGAACCAGATTTTGAATGCCGTTAGGAAGAGTTTGCTTTCTGCTGCATGTAGAAAAAAATTCCATCCAAGTTCATGAGCGGAGTTGTAATGTGATTGAAGTGGTATTTAAGCTATCTGGAAGGCTAATGCTGTTGGGACTCAAGTGGGGGAAAAATTAGAGCTAGGGAAGCAAAATAGAAGGTTATTAAGATAACCAAGACAGGAGCTGAAGAGAACCTGTAATGCAAGTGGTTAAAAAATGGTAATGCCAAGACAGATGGCTTTGATTCCATAACAGAAGTAGAAGAGTAAAAAAAAAAATCCCTTTTGTTTTATTTGAGGGGGGATATTATATCTATTAATGGAGGGGATATATAACACATATAACATGTTACACATAACACACTACAGTTAAGGTGACAGTGAGCCTAATGAAAAAATTATTCAGTGAATTTTGGGGATTTCTTACGTTCCAACGTATTGAAACCTTGCAAGGTTGCATACTCAAGTGCACTTTTAGAATTGCTTTATACTATTTTGTGCTTTAAAGATGATTGGTGAAAATTAATGTTGAAAGTATCCAGTTCTCCCTTGGAAGATTTGTTCAGGAAAGATTTAGAAAAATATTAAAACTAAGTTTTTATCTGTAATAAATGTTATTAAAGTAGTCAGGATAAGTAGTCAGATTTTTTACATATGTAGTTAAAATATTTGGAAAATATATTGTACAATAATAGTGGTCTAATCAACTGAAGACAATTTGCTGGCTAATCAAATATTTTGGAGATCTTTAAAAAAGACAGGATATTGCATTGTTTCTTTTTAGGGTTCTTCCTTTGTCGATAGTATTTAAATTACTTTTAAAATTTATTAAGAATGTCAGAACAAGTTCAGTTCTGGTTTACTTAAAGAATTCATAAGATTTTTTCTATGTTTTTAGAATTCCAGTTTGCCTTATTTGGTTCATCTTTCTCTCTCTCTTTTTTTTGTACTGATAGCTAAATATTTCTGCAAGTTTCACATGGGTTTGTAGCAAAAACACATGTGAATTCAGGGAGTGTCCGGGAAGCTTCAGCACATCTGTGTATCAGATCTCTTTGTAAACTAGCTGGGAGGATTTTTTTTCTCATTTTTGGCTATAGTTCATCTTTTTGTTTTCAAGATTTTGATTCATGTTTTCATTGTGTAATCTTTTTAGTCATTTTTTTTCCTTACTGCAAAGGTAGCATAGTTCCATGGGGGAAAACCTAGAAAAGCAAAAAAAAAAAAAAAAAAAAGTAAAAATTGAACATTTACGAGAGTTATTAGCTCTCACTAACATGTTGATATATTTTAGTGCAGGAACCGTTACAGATCCACTCACTCCCATTCTCCTTCACACCGTTATCACATCTCTTTTTAACCAAAGTGAGATCATATTGTATACGATGCTTTGTAAACTTAGCATATTTTACCATATTATTAAATATTCAATTATAAGATTATTTAGTATAATTCTATTATCCGATTATGAAATTCCATGATTTATTGAACCAAATCTCTTTTTAACTAGTGTTGCCTTTTTGTAAATATTTTTGTAAGCTATAGTAAGCATCTTTATAGCCAAATTTGGGGCGCATCCAGTATTTAGAGTTGACATTTAGAAATGGATTTATTGAGTCACAGTGCTTTTGCTGTGTTTTAACAACTTGTCCTTCTCCGTATTAAGCTGATTTTATAAGATCAATTAATGGTAACAGCAAATATCAGAAGTAGCCAGAATTTATAAAATGCTGTCTGAACGTGTGGCGCCAAACTCATTATTGGCTGAAGCTAGCAATCCATGTCCATGTCTGGGTGTATGTCTAAAGGGCTGATACCAGTATGTTGAAGAGGCACCTGAACTCTCGTGTTTTATTGCAGGATTATTCACAAGAGCCAAAATGTGTGTTTAAAAGACAAATGGATAAAGAAAATGTGGTCTATCCAATGTAATACTGCCCAGCCTTTAAAAATAATGTCCTAGTACTGTTTGACTTTTGCTACAACTTGGATGAGCCCATAAGGGACATTGTGCTAAATGAAGTAAGCCAGGCACAGAACAAAGTACTGCATAATGCTGCATGTATATGTGGCTTCATATATGTAGAAAGCAGAATGATGGCTTCCAGGGGTACAGACAGAGCGGGGAGATGGGCTACTGTTGCTCAAAGACAAAGTGTTGGTTAACAGGATGAATAAGTTCCAGAGACCTGTTGTGGAGTATAGTGCCATAGTTAATATAGCATTTACCTGGACTTTGCTAAGCGAGTAGGTTGTAAATGCTCTGAGAAAAAATGATAAGCATTTTGAGTTGATGAATATAGCATTTCACAGCATGCATATATATCAAAACATCACATTTGTATACTGTAAATGCCAACTACACTGTAAGTAATGTATATAAAAATAATTCTTTATGCCCTAACTAGAAATGGTGTCATCAGTTCACATTATTCTGATAGTGGTAATAATAATAGCTGACATTGGCTAAGCACTTTCCCAATGCACCAGGAGCTTTCCTCAGCCTCTACAATTAATCTTCAACAGAATCCTCTGAGGGAAATACTATTACTATATTGTGATCATTACCTTTACAATGATTACTAATACTGTTTATTGTATACCTGAGGAAACAAGCTCAAAGCAATACTGAGGATTACTTGGCTACTAAGTGGCAGTGCTGGAGGCATGCTGGCTTTAAGGACCTTTTTAAATTTTTAAAAGAGTGTTTCTTTTCTCAAGACGCAGGGAGATAGTGAGAACTCTCATCTGCTATTCTCTTCCCAAATGCCTACAACAACTGGGGTTAGGTCAGGGCCCCAACCAGGAACTGGGAGCTAGTTCGAGGCTACCCTGTCACTGCTAGGAACCCAGCCCCTTGAGCCTTCACAGTGCTTCCCAGGGTCTGCATCGGCGGGAAGCTGGGGTTGGGGACCTGAGCCAGGAATCAAACCCAGGCACTTGGATGTGGGATGTGGGCATCTTTTACTTTATTTTATAAGATTTACTTTATTTATTTGAAGGGTAGAATTAAAGAGAGGAAGAGACAGAGATCTTCCATTCACTGGCTCAGGCCCCAAAAGGCTGCAGTGACTAGGGCTGGGCCTGGTGGAAGCCAAGAGGCAGGAGCGCTGCCTAGTCTCCCTCACAGGTGTAAGGGCACAAGCACTTGTGTGGTCCCTGCTGCTTTTCCAGTGGGTTATTAGGAAGTTAGATCTTCAGAAGTGGAGCCCTGGGATTTGATTGGGTATCCACATGGAATGCTGGGATCACAGATGGAAGTTTAACTTGCCATGCCATAGCACCAGACCCTGGTATGTGGACATCTTAACCATTAAGTTAAATGCCTGCCTCCAAAGACCATTATTAATCATTAAACTCAGATTTTATATAGTATGATTTCTCATTTTTATGCATTACAAAATTATGTTAAATAATTATATATGCATATAAGTATTACTTTTTTTGAGTATCAGTCTTGGAAAAACCAGTTGTAGTTTTTGACACTGCTAGATATATTAAAACTAACCCCTTTAGCTTTGCCTCAAGGTAGTTTTACCTGAAAGATAAGAGAGTGGTCTTTGTGTAAATACTACCACTCCTCTCCAAAAATATACCTTTACATTATTCAGCCCAAAACTTCAGTCTCATTACTGGTTTTTGAGGGATAGTATCCAAAGAAGATTTGGAGGTTCTGAGGAAGTTTTGAGTTACGTTGGTAATGAGAGTCTAGGGTAAATCTAAGAGAAGAGATTTGTATCAGTGTTTGGCACAGTGATTAAGTTGTGTTTGGTACTCCTGCATCATGTCCCATATCATCTGCTGCTTCCCAGGGTGCACGTTAACTGGAAGCTGGATTACAAGTGGCATCAAACAGCATGGTGATTGAGGACGCTGTGGGTGTCGTGGAGCATTACTGCTGCTGTGTTTTGTAGAGTTGCTTCCACTCTTTAGTCTGGGAATGGGGAAGTAACATGCTGACTTAGGGCTGGAAGTGCAGTCTCCTCTGACACAGACCTTAGCATTCTCAATAGCAACCATGAAAGGTGAAGAAAGGGCAGGAAGTTAAAAAGGGCCAAAAAGCTTCCATAGGGAAATGGAGGGGAAGCTGACCAAGGACAAGTCTAAAAGACCCCACTGAAATTTACTTATTCATTGGTGAAATAGAGAAGAAAATAATTCCCTTCCACTGGTTCAAGTGACCTGCAGCCATCCAGGTAGGGACAAATGCCAAAGCCAGGAAATCGATTACCTGAGCCATCACCTCTGTTTCTCAGAGTCCGTGGTAGCATGAAGCTGTGTCAGGAACGGAGCTGGGGACTCCCACAGGGACATGGGCATCCCAGCTAGGTCTGAGGCACTAGCAAAATTGCTGCTCCTCCAGCTGAACTTTTAAATCTTGAGAGTCAGTGATTTTAATATGCATATTCATATATCTTTCTCCCAGAGTACTTGTAAGTCAGATATATGAGAAAATGGGTGATAGTAATTGCTTCAGGTTTAAAAGTTTATAGGTAGGTAGAAAGGCTATGGAGGCAAAGAAACCAAGAGAGTTGATAAGAAAGGAATTTAAGGAATCCTGCTTTTGTAAAGAAATGTAAGGAAGGAAACCAGGCCAGAAAGATCACTCAGGAAAATATGGAATAGCTGGAGGATGCAGGCCACAGAGATGGCAGAGGAAGATATGTATAGAAGAAATGGAGCTGTGAAGAACTTGGATAGGGGTGGGAGTTGTGCTCACAGATTGTGACATGAAGGCTTAAGATTACTACAGCAATCTAGAGTTGACAAGAGCCAGAGAATGAGGGCTGCTGCAGTGGTATAAAGACAGAGATAGGACAAAGAGTGCTAAGTTATTTGCACAGTATTAAAATAGCCAGTATACTCTGGTTTCTCTTCAGATCGTATAAATCTTTTGCCTTAAAATAGCCAGTATGACTGCAGGTGTTGGCGTGAAGCGAGAAAAATTACAAAACAGGTACTGCACTGTGACATCAACTAGGAGACAGGCAGATATCACATGATTCAAGCCTTGAAGCTGTAAGCTTTGAAGTGGAGGAGTTATAGCATTTAAGTAGCGCTGATGGTGTTAGGAAAGTGCTGAAGCTGTGAAAGGAGGGGTGCAGAATAAACATCACCCACTGTCAAGTGATGCAATCCAAGCAGCGTCCTCACAAGAGAGCTGGTTTTCAGTTAGTGCACTGTTCCACCATGAGGTGGAGAACGCATGAGAGTTTGTGTAACCCTGGAACAGAGGTTTTAGGTCATTTTATGGTTTGGGTTGGAAAAGAGAACACCCACAGGAGAATGAATCAGAGTCAGGAAGAATAGAAGCACAGGACAGAGTAGACGGGCTTAGAGAGAATAGGTGACCAGGACTTGCATTTTACTCTTTTCCTGTCCGTTATAGGAATGAAAGGTGGTGCTAGGGCTGGCAAACCTTAAGAGGACCCTCAGGGATGTCGTATCCAAGGCCTGGGTGATACAGGCCTGTCCAGTTACTACTTAAAGGAGTGTAACAATGAAGTCATGTCAGGTCTTACCATTCACTTTGTGGAAGGTCTTGCTGCCTTCTGTGACCTGTGTCTCTTGTCTTACACTCTACCTACAATCTTTTTTTTTTCTTAAAGATTTGTTTATTTTTCATTACAAAGTCAGATATACAGAGAGGAAGATCTTCCATCCAATGATTCACTCCCCAAGTGAGCACAACGGCCGGTTCTGTGCCGATCTGGAGCCAGGAGCCAGGAACTTCCTCCAGGTCTCCCACGTGGGTGCACGGTCCCAAGGTTTTGGGCCAACCTTGACTGGTTTCCCTGGCCACAAGCAGGGAACAGGGTGGGAAGTGGAGGTGATGGGATTAGAACCGGCGCCTATATGGGATCCTGGCACGTTCAAGGCAAGGACTTTAGCTGCTAGGCCACCACTCCGGGCTGTCTACCTACAATCTTAAAGTTCATGCTCTGTTTAACTTGCATTTGAGAGCATGAAACAGCCCTTCTCCTGTTCTTTCCGTTTCCCTGAATATTTGATTTCATCCCCTCTGATATCCAGGGGGTGGGCATCGGACACAGCAGTTGCCGCTTGGAACACCTGCACCACGTGGTGGAGTGCTGGTCCTGCTTTGCTTTTGACCCAGCTTCCTGCAGATGTGCCTTCTGAAAGGCAGCAGAGTATGGCTGTACTCACCCAGGGAGCCTGGATGGAGGTGTGGCTCCTGCTTCAGTCTCGCCCAGCCTTCTCATTCATTTTCCATCTTTCTCCCCCTTTCCTTTCCACCCTCCCCAGATAAAGTAAAAATACTGCAAGTTAACATTAAAAAACAATATTTAACTATAAAGATTTTCTGTTGTATATTTTGCCACCATTTAAAAATATGAATATTCTGCCTCCTACAAAGTTTTTATTAGGTTAAATTAATTATGTTAAATATTTGAATATGGTAATGTATTTAAGTAAATTAGTCATAGTAAAAGAAAGATTTCTCCGTGTTAAATTTCCTGATTTGGAAACATACCATGAATCTTTAAAAAAAATATTTTTAAAAAACACTTGTTTTTGTAAGTGTTACAAAGAGAAGGAAAGAGGAAGGAAACAATGTTGCACCTGCTGGTTTGCTCCCCGGGTAGCCATCTTCTGCGCTCTCTCAAACCATTGCCAGAGAGCTGGATTAGAAGTGGCGCAGTCAGTTCACAAAATAACACACCTATGATGTGCTGGCATCACAGATGTTGGCTTAGCCCACTACAGTGCAACGCCAGCCTCGTGAGTTTTCTGTAACAGCAGTGCTGAGTCTATTAAGTTTTTCTATTGCTAATATGACTTAATAAAATATAGACTTACAAATTCATACAGTAATTATTCTGTGTAAGTTTAGTTAAAGCCCCTTTGTCATAGGACAACTCTTTAGTAACTCATTCATTGGAAGGAATGACCAAACTATTTGTTTCAAAGAGGCTGCACTGGAAAATGGATGCCTGGTTGAAGATTCACTGTTGCTGCAACACTCTTTAAAATTGTTTTTAACATTAAACACAAAGCAAATGTTGTTAGAATTAAAATATATAACATTCTGTAACTTACTGGGTAAGTCCTGCTCACATGACACAACTTGTTTTTTTAATTGGAAAAGCCAATTAATGGAGAAAAGGACAGACAGAGAAGAAAAGATCTTTCAACAGTGGTTCACTCCCCCCAAATGGCAACACTGGCTAGGAACTTGAGTTGATCTGAAGTCAGTAGCCTCTTCCGAGTCTCCCATGCAGGTACAGGGTCCCAAGGACTTGGACAATCCACCGCTGCTTTCCCAGGCCACAAGTAAGGAGCTGGATGGGAAGTGGAGCAGCCAGGACACAAACTGACACCCATTGGAAGGCTGGCACTTGCTAGTGGAGGATTAGCCTATTGAGTTGTGGCACCAGCTCCACATGCCACAGCTCCTAAGGAATGTTCCCTAGTTTCTCAGCCAGAGTTAGTAGTTCTCTTCTGCCTTTGAACTTGAAGAGATTAATAAGATTGAGTCATAAAGGGGATTCAGTTACCACATTACTTAGCAGTTCCCTTCCTAGGTATGTATCCAAGATAAAAAATACGGTGTTCACGCAAAAACCTGCACACAAATTTTAATAGCAACATTCATCATTTATGGTAGCCAAAAAATTGAAACATATCCAATTTTCATGAACTGATGAGTGGATAAGTAATGTGATTCATCTCTAGAATGGAGTATTATTTGGCAATGAAGTTTGGCCCGGTGCGATAGCCTAGTGGCTAAAGTCCTCGTCTTGCACACCCGGGATCCCATATGGGTGCCGGTTCTAATCCTGGCAGTTCCACTTCCCATCCAGCTCCCTGCTTGTGGCCTGGGAAACCAGTGGAGGATGGCTCAAAGCTTTGGGAACCTGCACCCACGGGGGAGACCAGGAAGAAGCTCCTGGCTCCTGGCTTCAGATTGGCTCAGCTCCAGCTGAATCATCAGACGGAAGATCTTCCTTTCTGTCTCTCTTCCTCTCTGTATATCTGTCTTACACATAAAAATAAATAAATCTTAAAAAAAAAAGATGAAGTTCTTGTGCATTGATGGAATCTGGAAACATCATGCTACAAAGCAAGACACAAAAGATCATGAGTTGTATAGAACAATTTATATAAAATGTTTGTGATAAGCAAAATCTAGAGAGAAAGTAGGTTGGTTTTTACTAGAATGTCTGCTAATGGTTATGGAGTTTCTTTCAGAGGTGATGGAAATGTTTTAAAATTGATTTTAGTAGATGTTTCACACCCTGAATATGATGTGGGAAACAAATGGATTGAATTAGAGACTTTAATTGGGTGAATTGTATGATATGCAAATTACATCTCAATAAATTTTATTCAAGTATTTTCTGTAAAAAAAGAATATTAAGCCAATCTAATTTTTTAGACGTTTTTATTTTAAAATACCTGTTGGGAGTCATACTGTATTGTAGATACTATTTTAGGCATTAATTATTTCTGTTATTTTGTTAAATTCAGTTTTTCACATTAGGAGATTATTTTTATTAATATTCATTTCTATGGCCATATAGTGGGTGCAAATTTTAGTTGTGTGACCTAAATTTTATTCACCTACTATAATCTGTGTGGTGGCTATTTATATTAAGTCCAATTTTCAGGACCAGATTTTACATACCTAAATTCTGTTAAAAATTCTTAATTCACAAGGCAATTTATAGCTAAGATCAAACATTGTCCAGTGTCATTTTAGCCAGTTATTGTCAATAATGTTCATTATGGTTCTAAGAAAAACCTGCACAGTTCCTGTCTTTCTTAGCTAATCCAAGAGAGGATTTTGAGCTTTGCCCTCTAAGGCTTAGGGAGCAAAGATCTGCAGGAGCGAGTTGTTCTGCAGATAGACAGTGTTGGCCAGGGAGGGAGCACACATGTTGAACGGCTGTGTTGAAGCCGCGCCGGAAGTGTGCACTGAGGACCAAACTTCGGCAGACCTTGGATGCTGCAGCGTGAACATTGCATTTCATTCTATAGACCAGGTTGTTGTGGCCATTTGGGGAGTGCACTTGCAGATGTACTGTTCTTGGTGTCTCTGTTGCTCTGCCTATCAAATTAAATAGTTAGTTAGCTCAATTAATACCAAATCACCTCAGAAAATTTGAAAAATAATAAAAAATTAAAAAGAAAATGTTACCCATGAAAGATAACTACTGTTAGTGTTTTGGGATATAGTTTTCCATTTTGTTTTTGTGTACAATTGAAACCATATAACATACACATTTTTTTCTCTTGCTTTCTACCATGAACATTGTGATAATAGCAATTTCCATGTCATTAAAAAGCTGTGTACTCATATTAAGTTCCATATAGGGAATGTTCTTCCATCAACTAAGTAACAATTGTGTTTGGATTATTTCTGTTGTTTTCTATGTATTCCTTTTATTTCTGATAGTGAGTTCCTTAGCGTGAACATTTGAATGTAGAGGTGACAAGCAAGGGATGCAATGATGTGTCGCAGGTGGCTGAGAGATTGTGTCTGAAGCAGAGTAGAAAGTCAGGATTGAAGACCATGATTTTTAAAGCAATCCACATGTCCTGGGAAATGAAGTCCAGCATAGTGTGTAGAATAAAGCACAAAGATCAGAAAACAAAACCTTGACAGAAACAGACCTACTTAAGAGTAATTAGACTGAAATTTTGGAGAGAAATGCATGTCACAGAAGATAACCAAGGAAAGATCTGGGGGAGAGGTTGTTCAGCTCTGCCATAGTGTAGACAGATGGGGGGCTGCGAGGAATTCTATCAGAATTGTAGGAGTGGAAACTAGATTTGAGGAAATGAGAGTATGAGCAGGTGACGAGGCATCAACCATAATTGTTCCTTGGGAGATAGGTTAAAAAAGGAAAGTGTAACTAAAAGGAAGAAAACAGCGCACAGTTTATCTCCTGTATTGTTGGGATACAAATGTGAACGTGATTATAAGTTAGGGCAAAGGAATAGCATAAAATAGGGGTGCAAACATTTAAAACAAATTGATGAATGAAAATCATACCTGCTGTCTTTTTAAACAGTAGTTAATCAATTTGAGAAATAGACCAAAAGTGTCCCCATCTGCTGTTTCACTCCCAGATGTCTGCAATAGACAGACGTGGGCCAGGACCCCAAATGCAAGCCAAGAACTCGATACCGCCCTTGCATGCGGAGAGCAGGAATCCAAGTACTGGAGTCACCACTGCTGCCTCCCAGGCAGGTCTGCATTGGCAGGCAGTTGGAGTCAGGAGCTGGAGCTGGGAATCCAACCTCTGCCCTCCAATATGGGATGTGGGGGGAATTAGCCACTAAAGTAGATGCCCACTCCCCTATCTACTCTCTGAAAATTTTATTTCTACCTTAAAAACCTGATTGCAGCAAGGTGGAGGAATCCACCATGGATGGTGGGTTGTGGGAGGGCTGGGGGAAATCCCAACACCTATAAAACTGTTTCACATAATACAATGTTACTAACAATTAAAAAAGAAAAAACCTGATTGCGGGGTAGATGTACAGCATAGAGATTAAACACTTCTAGAGACAGTCAAGTCCCATGTAAGAATGACTGGGTTAGAATCCCATCCCCACTCTCCTTGAAGCTTTCTGCCAGTGCGCACCCTGGAGGCAGTAGGTGATGGCTCAAATATTTGGATTCCTGCCGCCCTTAGTTAGTTCCAGGCTTCTGGCTTCAGCCTGGCCCAGGCCCTGTTGCAGACATTCAGAAAGTTAAGCCACCTGTGGCTCACTTTCTGCCTATCAGAGGGGAAAAAAAACCCAACAAACTTGTTTACTGGTTTCAATAGAGATTCTCAAACTTTCTGCTAATCAAATGCTGTTTTTGAGCATTGTGGATTAGAAACTGGCTTACACTCAAGATTTATTTTATCGTAACGAAATGAGGAACTACCCATAATATTGATTTTGGTTTTTGTGTGTTTGCTTTGACTCATGTGAGTGAGTCATCACTAGCATACCATTAGAATGAACTCACTTAGTGACGTTTTCTTTCTAGTTAAACTTTTATGTTTCCTTCTTCATAGACCGCAACCACGTTTCAAACGCAGTTCCTGGGATATCTATAGTGTTGATGTCTAAACATACAGTTACTAAGACTTTACCCCTTTGAGGTTTTAGGGTCCTGTGACAAGTTTTGTTTTTTAAAATATTACCTTTGGGGCCTGGTGCAGTAGCCTAGTGGCTAAAAGCCTTGGCTTCCACACTGGAATCCCATATGGGCAGTGGTTCTAATCCCAGTGGCCCTGCTTCTCATCTAGCTCCCTGCTTGTGGCAGTTGAGGACAGCCCAAAGCCATGGGATCCTGTACCTGCATGAGAGGCCCAGAAGAGGTTCTGGGCTCCTGGCTTCAGATTGGTGCAGCTTTGGTTGTTGCAGCCACTTGGGGAGTAAATCAATGGACAGAAGATCTTTTTCTCTGTCTCTCCTTCTCTCTGTATATCTAACTTTCCAATAAAAATAAAATAAATCTTTAAAAACATATATCACCTCTGGTATCCCTTCCAGAAAATGGTCATTTCTTATGATCAGGGTATGACTTGCAGAAAACTTTCAAGGGTCTTACTTGGATTCCTGTGGATTTCATTGCTTTTATGAACAAAGCAGAAACAGTTTTAGAAGTAACAGCCCCAGGAAAGCAGTTGAGAAAGATCATTTAGTTCTTACAAAAGAAGGTAATTGTTCCAAAATTTTGCTTTAGGCTAAATAAATTACCTTTTTATTAGCAACTATAAATTACCTATTAATAAAAAGATAAATTAATCATCAATTTTATAAACAAATAATGTGTTTCTTAATTATATACAGTTGAAAACTATAAACTTTCTTATACCAATAAAGTGCCAGCCTTTCCAAAGCAAGCAGGGACTCAGCAACAGTTGTAATATTAACGTTTGACTTTTCCTCATCTGATAAACAGCTGTGACTTAAAACTGAAAAGCAGGTGTTTGGCCCATCAGTTAAGATGCTCCCATTCCGTATCAGACTGCCTAAATTCAATCCGTGACTCCAGCCCCTGACTCCAACTTTCTGCCGGTATAGACCCTGAGATGCAAGCAGTGATGACTCCCATTTCCGGGTTTCCAGTTCCCAGTCTCATCCTTGGCCATTGTGGGCATCTTGGTGAACTATCTTAGCCTCTCACTTAAATATATTTTGAAAATTAAATTAATTTGGAGTGCCTTCGGAGGCTAAGTACTCTGAGGTCACCCACTCCCACTTGAATCTCCCACATGGGATAGAAGAAGTCCAAATCCCTCCTCACAGAGCACAATGTCACTGGAACAACAGCCAGGAGCCCTGCGTGGTCTACAGAAACAGAAGAACAATAAACTCCCTCCAAAACCAGGGAGAGGAGCTTTCTCTGGACCTTACTTAGTTCCAATACTGGATCCCCACCCTCTCTTGCAATGACCATCAGGGTTGCCCTGGAGCCTCCCCAAAACAAAACAAAACAACAAAAAATTAGAATAGACAGAGAACAACAAGGAAAGCTTAGAACTAGACAGGAAACAATCAGCGGGTACTCACACATACCTTACTGGATAGGACATGAAAATAAACTACTCCTAACTAGGGTATGGAGGATCTCTCTGCACACCCCTCCCCACAGTGTTCTATGCCTCAACGGGTGTCACATGCCTTGCTAAAGGTATAAGCTAGTTTAGACTATCCTAAAATCTGCCAAGTTAAGTAAAAATTATGCTTCAACACAACAAACTGCCTAATACTACAATGAAAATAGACATGAGACAGCTGAATAGTATCCTATAGCCAATATAAGGTAGATAGAAGCCAGTTGTATACAAACTATAATTGAAATGTTAATGAAGTAGTCACAGGATGTGGTTAAGAACTCACATTGTCTAACATGTCAGTCACTCAATACAATGCTAATTAACCCCATAATGTTGGAAACTGTTATTGATGTTATGTTATGGCTTTTAGTTGGTTGGAATGATATTCTGCCAGCTGTGTCTTCAGACCAGAGTTGGTCTCCCCAAGAAACTGTTGAATTCAGCTGGGCAATAAGATACTGGACTCTATGCATGGCACATGCTTGCAATGAAAGAAACAAGATTGGATTTGAACTGTAATACTGCAATAAGGTGGAGCAATCCACCATGGGGGGAGGGAGAGGAGAGGGGATGGGGGAACATCAGAGCCTATGAAACGTTGTTATAAAATGAAATGCAATTTAAAAAAAGAAAATTAATTCAAGAGCTGTTTTTGCTAAGGTAACTACTTGCTAGAGCTGCCACATGTCTACTGGCACTACATTGCCTTAAAAGAAATGCCACTGCAGCATTCAGAATAATTAAGAAGCCATTTTAAGTGTGTATTGTGGGGTGAATGTTTGGTGCAGCAGTTAAGATAGCCCCTGGGATGCCCACACCCTGTATGTGAGTTCAAGTCTTGGTTCCACCCCCAATTCTAACTTCCTGTTGTTCCCAAGCCCTGGGAAGTAGCAGGTGATGGCTCAAGAACTTAGATCACTGCCACGTGAGTGGAAGGCCCTGCTGGAGTTCCAGGCTCCTGGCTTCAACCTGGCTCAAGCCTGGCTCTATTGTCTCTTTGCCTTTCAAGCAAAATTAAAACAAGTAATAAATGTAAAACAATTTAAACTATATTGATTGCAAGATTTCCAACTCAGCTACCCTACTCCCTCTGGGAGGACTGATGTCATACAGGCAAAATAAACAATGTGATGCATAAACACAAAGTTTATTTATGCTGATTGTGGTCCATATCAGCAGGAAATACCATAGCAGTCCTGTGCTGCTGAAGAAATATCCCAGCAAGAAGGCTCAATGTAATCTTTGTATATACAGTCTTCTGTGCAAACTCATCCTTTTGCTGCTGCGTGGACACCTTCCAGTCTCATCCTCAGATAGTCCTTCCAAGTGGAACTAGCTAGTCTTGGTGTGCCTTTGAGTAGAATTCACTCAATCTGGATGAATTTGTGTGGCATTGTTATATCATTATTGGAAGAATGACCAAGATAGCTAGAGCCAAAATTTCACAGTAGCTTGTAATACTTAGGTACTCTTTTGTCTTAAATAACAGGGTCATTGGCTCATTTTACTTCTGATCTCAAGAATGTAAATATCCCATGATATTTCCCTTTATCTTATTGGGATTTGCATGTACTTTTGATTGTACGAAGTATTATCATTGTAGCAGAAAAACAGTTTTTCCGTTTGGTTAATCGTGCTTGGAGGGGCTACCATTTTGGCTGCCACCTGTCATGCTGGCATCCCATGCTGGCATCCTGTCCCAGCTACTGCACTTCAAATCCAGCTCTGTGCTGATGGCTCAGGTGTCTGGACTCCAGTTTCCCATGTGGAAACCTGGGTGAAGCTCACATCAGTAGCAGTGTTCTTGGGATCAAGTCCTATGTCCACATCCTGTCTAGCTTTCCACTGATTTGCCTGGAGGCAGCAGATGATAATAAAAGTATCTGAGCTTCTGCTGCACCCTCACCCGGGCCTGGGTAGGTTCCTGGCTCCTGCTGTCAGCATGGTCCAGCCCTGGCTGTTGTAGCCAAAGGGGAAGTAAACCAGGGATACATGAGTTCTTTCTCTGACTGTTTCCCTCTCTCTGTCAGTGCGACTTTTAAACAAATAAATAGGTCTTTAAAAAAAAAATAGAGGAGTACTTTTATAATATGCAGCAAAATTTCATTAAACTTCTATTTCCCTTGCTCTCAGTATCTTCTGTTTTCAGGCAGTTATACTAGATGTGAGTGTGCAAGATCTCAGGAATTTATAGGAACAAGACAACCATTTCACCCGGGGATTTAGAAACCACTTTGGAGTGAAGTCTTGAATTATGTAATTTTGTAGTTCACGCAGTACTTTGTGTATGTATACTATTATATATATATATATATATACACACATTCTGTTTAATTTTTTTTAGGTTCTAATTTCAAAAATTATTTTTGTTTTATTGGAAAGGCAGATTTACACAGAGAAGGAAAGGCAGAGAGAAAGAGCTTCCATCCACTGGTTCACTTCCCAAATGGCCACAGTGGCCAAAGCTGAGCCGATCTTAAAGCCAGGAGCTGGGAGCTTCTTCTTGGTCTTCTATATGGGTAGAGGGGTTCATGATCTCAAGCGATCCTCTGCTATTTTCCCAGACCACAAGCAGGAAATTAGATGGAAAGTAGAACAGCCAGGATATGAGATCCTGATGTTTACAAGGGAAGGATTGGCCAATTGACCCATTGCTTCAGGCCTAACAGTTTTTGTTTTTGTTTTTAATTTAGGAGAGCTACAGAGAGGGAGAGAAAAGTGACGGGTCCTCCATCTACTGGTTTACCCCCTGAATGCCTGCAACAGCCAAGGCTAGGTCACTCTAGAGCCAGAAACCAGATGGGTGGCAGAAACCCAAGTAATTTAACCATTACCTACTGCTCCCCAGAGTTTTCATTATACGAAATTGGATTGTGAGCAGAGCAGAGACTCAAACCAAGGTGTTCCAGGATAGGATGCAAATGTCCTAAGCGACATCTTAATCTTTGTATCGTAGTACCTGCCTCAGTTTTATTTCTAATTGCCAAATAATTGCACGTATCTATAGAATTTGTTCCAAAAGATGTATGCATAGTACAATTATAAAATCAGAATAACCAGCATACACATCCTCTCAAATGTTTATTTCTTTGTGTTGAAAACACAGTTCTTTTTGGAGACGAGCATACAACATCTCTTGGGATCCTGTATCCTGTATCAGGATGTCTGGGTTTGTGTTCTAGCTCTGCAAGGCCCAGATTGAGTTCTGGGTTCCTGGCTTGAGCCTGGCCTAATTCCACTTGGTGCTGGCTTTTGGGGAGTGATTCAGTTGTTAACAGCTGTCTCTCTTTCTCTCTGTATCTTTAAAATAATATTACAAAATATCTTAGCTGTTTCAAAGAATTCATTAATTATATATTGGTTCTGTGCTGTGCCGTAGAGCACCACAAGTTATTCCTATCTGTAGCTGTGTAATTTTGAACCTATTGCCAATGTCTCCCCTGTTCCTAGATAGGTCTTCCCACTGAAGCACCCTGTTTTTATTCTCTATTCCCATGTGTAAGTAAGGCTACAGGTATTTGTGTCTCTGTGCCTGGCTTATTTCACTTGCTGTATTGCCGTCTAGATCATCTGTGTTGTTGCAAATGGCAGCTTCTGTTTTTGTGGGTATACACCATGTTTCGTTAGGCCCATCATCTGTTGTTGGAACTTGGGCTGTGCTGTGAGAACAGTTCTCAACAGTGGACATTTGCAGACACATCTTCCTGCATTATAGCTCATTTTTGTCATTTTCTGTCATGATGAAAGAAGCACCTGTTTTTGTGGCCAGACCAGTCCTTGCCCCCCTTTCCCTCCTACTCACACCTTAGTCTGGACCCTTTCCTGTCTGGCATTTTCTGGGACAGATTTCCTCTGGCACCTCTCAGATCTTCAGTTTCCCGCCCTCCACCCCACTTTTCATTTTTTTTTTTTCCTGTCAGCACTAAAGCATGCTTGAGTCTTGGGTGTTAAAATGAAACCCTCCATTTACCCAACATGCCCCTCTAACTGCCACCCAGTATTCTCTAGTTAATTACTAAAACCCTGAACGGGTAGTCTGGGTTCTATATTTCCATTTCCCATTGTAATTCAGCTTCCATCCCACCTTTCCACCAACACTACACTTGCTGGTATTATCCCTGATTTCTTTGTTGCTAAATCCAATAGATTCTTGGCAGTCTTTATCTTATCTGGCCTCTGCCATGTTTGATATTGTTGAACAATTCTTAAGTCTGTCCCCTTGGTTTCCATAACATCGCTTTTCCCTCTGTTGACATTTTAGTCTCTTGCCAACCCCCTTTCTTCTCTGATACTCTTGAGTGTTAGTGTGTCCTGGAGTTCCAAACCCCACTCTCTTCCCTTCCTCCTCCACTAACTTCCCAGGAATGACTTTATCCACTCCTAAGCCTTCCCTGATTACATGCATGTCCTTATGCTTCCTTCACAGTCTAGGTCTGTGTCTGCTTACTGCACATTTCTAAATTAACGATTCTTAGGATCCTCAGCCTCAAAATTGGGCTTTCATTTTCCTCACATCTTAACACCTTAGCAAAATGAATGAATGAATAAGTAAAATAGTCTCCTTGTGCTCAGCTTTTCTCAGTGAATTAGTATCCATCCATTTATTCCAGCAAGAAATATCTCCAGAGAGATTCATTATCCTTAGTGTTATAACTAGAAAGCCACAACTTTGTAGATCTAATTAATTTATTCTCAGAGTCTTGAGAAAACGTTATATGAAAGGCAGAGTTACAGAGAGCCATCATCCATCCACTTGTTCGCTTCACAAATGACGATAACAGCCAGAGCTGGGCCAATCCGAAGCTAGGAGCCAGGAGCTTCTCCCAGGTCTCCCAGCAAGGTACAGGGGCCCAAGGAATTGAATAATCTTCTGCTTTCCCAGGCGTTAATCAGGAAGCTGGATGGGAAGTGGGGGCAGCTGGGACACAAACCGGCACCCAGGTGGGGTTCCAACACATGCAAAGTGAGAACTTTTAGCTACTGAAATAACAACTTTGAGATAATTGGAAATCAGGCGCTGTTCTGAACACTGAGAGTAATACTTTATTTTTCCCCAAAATCGCATAAGAGGTAGGTGCTGTGACCATGTTCCTCCATTCTCACCACAGAGGAGGAAATGAAAATACAGAGAGGTTGAGGAGAGAAAGATGACCATTAGTAGGTGCTAAGCAGGCTTTGAACCCAAAAGGACAGTACTGCAGTACTGTCTGACAAATAGCTTATGTACCTCATAATAGGTTTCTTTCACTATTTTTAAAAAGTTAAAAATGCTTTGAATTACCAACACATGATGTAGTTTTAAATATGTGCCTTGAGTATACAAATGTGTTTTCTTCTGAGAATAAATCACAAAAAATGGAGTCATAATTTCTATTTCTATTTTAAAAAGCGATCTAGATTTTCTTTGACTCTTTCGAAGCATAAACAGTGGCCATAGCAACATCATCGCCTTGTGAGCTCTCTGCTTATTTTATGTCACATTCCGCAGCTTTATCCTTTTGTCTTAAAAATACTTGGCTTTCTACAATATCAACACAAATCATATTCTGTTGCTGTTTCTTAAAAGTGCTTGAGCAACTGGATAAAATTCATAGGAAATTAATGACTCATATATCGGAAAGCATTTACTAATGTGACTTTTGTCCCAGTTGCCAAGTAGTCTGAGTTTGTTTCCATGGTAACTCATAAGTATAGCAAAACTGTCATAAATTAACTCACTTTTTTCATGTTTAGTTTGCACAGTTTTCTCACAGGTGTATGTGTGTGTGTGTGTGTATGCACCTTAGAGTAACACAAAAAATTCTGAATTAATTGCTTTAAGCACATAAACACAGAAAGGAGCTAGAGAGTAGATGCATCGGCTTCACTGTCCTGTCCTCTCTCCTCCTAGTGTTTGAACTTGTAGCCCTTTGGGGGTAGAGAACAAGAGATGGATGGTGCTGTCCATAAAGCCTGGCTTCCTGGGCCAGGAAGGAGGGTGGAGTTGGTATAGAATGATATTCTGACTTCTGAGAGTGCTTTTTGGTTCCACGTATGTTCTTGTATGGTAGATGTCATTTCCATGTAGTTATTTTATCTCTCTCGGAATTATTTTCACCCTCCAGCACAGACTATTTCGTTGAAGTCTATTGCTGTATTCATCCTAGCCTCTGCCTTTGCTGTGAGGTCTCCTGAGGCATTAGCAGTTGAGGAGGAGCTTTGTATCTGCAGAGGGTGGTTGTCACCTCAGGTTTCTGTGGTAGGTTGAACTGGTAGAAATTTTTCATTGGGAATTACCAACATCCATCTCATCAGATCTTTTCTTTGAAACTGTCTGGATTCCCCCAGAGAACATTGTACTCACATGTTCATAAACATAATGCTGATTGTAGGAGAGGAAAAGGAGGCTGAAGACACAGCCTTCATCTTGCACTCCTCCCGTTGTTATGCCTTCGAGCTGTTGTTTTTAACCTGTGCCCTCAAATTGCACAGTCAGAAGTCCCTGTTTTCCTTGTCAGGATATTTCCTCAGTCCTCTGAACGAGTCGAGTCGTAGGGAAGAGCTGATTGCTATCAAGTTAATGGAGCAGTTTCCAGTCAGTCCCCCTGCATTTGTCCCCACTTTATTCTATTTCAAGAGCAATTTAGGATTGCTCCTCCCAGCTTTCAGCATTGCCAGTCTAAGATGTGGATTTCTTCAATAGGCTAAATCACTTTCCATTTTTCTGGTTCTGACCTCTTTTCTGTCTACTCTCTGGTTCTGTCTAATGAGATAATGACTTTTGTTTTCTTAATGTAATGAATTTTGGTCGGAGGCGGGGGACAGAGAACATTACATGTGATCAAACCTTGTCACCTTTAACTAGAATTTCTCATGTGATTTTATAAGAAACATAAAATAGCAATTTTTGAAGTGTTATTTTGGCTTTCTGATGGTATGTCAGGCGCTCTGGTGACAGAAACAGTCAGTGCCTTGAGGCTCAGAATATATCTCAAGTACATCTGCATTACATGGGTTTTCAGAGAGTTCCCGAAGCTGTGACTTACGTCTTCAGCAAATCTCCAGACCAGAAGATGTTGGCAGGGAAGCATCTATAAAAATAATCCTGATTTTTTTGCTTGCTTATTGTCGCATTAGCTTTTGTAATTTAAAAAAAAAAAACTTACTTTTGAGTATATGTAAGCACATACTTGACTTTTAAATAATGTATGTTAAGATTTATTTAACTTCCCTCCTTGGACTTCCTTTTGCTTCTCTATAAAGGGAGGAAGATGCCGGCTACATCCTTGGGCGGGGCTGAGATTAAGAAGCACATGGAAAACTCTCAATAAATGGTAGTTTCTGATACCATTATCACTGACGTAAAATTACAGTAGCTCACCTAACAGTAAATATTTGTTTATACTTAAATAAGTATTTGTATTTCTGTTCCTTGTGCTAACAATGACCATGCGTGTGCAAGGTTAGGAATTGTGTCCCTTTCTTCCTATTTTAAAATATATGTAAGATAGATGTACATTATGTACATCTATGTGCATTATGTATTGTGTGCGTTATGTACATTGTATATTGAGCAAGGCCTCAACTACATAAATAGTGGAATATCAGTTTTATTGGTTGAATTCATAAATTTAATTGGTTTTTCAAATTTGTATCCACCTAGTGCATGATTAATGTGAGGAGTGACTCAAACATCAGTCCCAAAGATTGATAAGACCCAGCACCGTTTTAAATACACCTGCTTCCGTTAGGTTTCAGTTTCCTTAAGGTTTGCTTTTGTAAGTTTAGCTTTCTTTAGACAAAAATTTTCTTCTCTGCCAATCTGCTGTAACCTTCTAACCTGTTCTCCATCAATCCGCTGTAACCTCATGGACTCTACCTGACGGCCCTATCCACCAGTCCCTCACAGCCCATATCCCTGGTATCAACCCTCCAGTCCCTCCCAGCCCCATATTGTCAGTACCCACCCCCTTGCCAGAAAAGCATACTCCAGCATACATGCTCTCTGTGCCCTCTCTTCCCACTGCCACCTTCCTCTGTACCGAATAAAGACCTCCCATGTGACTCGTGGCATCTAGCATTTTGGGTTTGTGGTGAAAATTCCTAACAGTTAAAACCTTCCAGAGATTTTTCAGATCACAGATGTTAGGAATTTGTTTGTTTCCTTTTCTTAATTACATATGCCAGCTTTTAATGCCATTTTTACATTTTAAGTTACTGGAAATGTATGTTTGCTTTTAACCTATGATTTGTTATATGTAATTAATTGACTCTTTTTCTCCTCTTTAGGGAAGTGGTACAAGCAAACTGTGTTCGCTGGCGAAAGAAATTCTCATTTATGTGCAAAATGAGTGCAAGTGCCACCACAGGCATCCTAGATCCTTGTGTCTACAGAGTGTCTGTGAGGAAGGTAGGAAAATAGCTTATGACTTCTCTTCCAGAAATCACCACTTTATTTAGTTCTGTTTTATCTTTATTTTTAGAACTGTTATATAAAATTTAACTTCACACTTACAACAAAAATTAAAATAATAATGGCAGATATGCTAAAAAATAGAAATTAAAATATTATTCAAGGGGCCTAGCGCAATGGCTCAGTGGCTAAATCCTCACCTTGCATGTGCCAGGATCCTGTGAGATACCAGTTTATGTCCTGGATGCTCTACTTCCCATCCAGCCTCCTGCTTGTGGCCTGGGAAAACAGTAGAAGATGGTCCTAAGCCTTGGGACCAGCAGCTGCATGGGAGACCTGGAAGAAGCTCCTGGCTCCTGGCTTTGGACCAGCTCAGCTCTGGCCGTTATGGCACCTTAGGCAGTGAACCAGCATATGGAATATCTTTCTGTATATATACATCTCCTTTTCCCTGTGAATATGCCTTTCCAAGAAAAATAAATAAATCTTTAAATATATATTAATGCAAATATGTATATATATGTTTTTATATATGTATGTGTTACTCAAGGAACTTCCTCTCACTATCACTGAACTTAAACATATTAACATCATTTGTATCTGTTTGGGGACTCTATGACTGTATCCTTTCATGAATTAAATTTCTACTTTTGGTTAGACACAGTTCTGAATCCATGTATATTATGTCTAATAACAACCCTAACATTAGGTGCTACTTAAAAAACAACAACAACAACAAAAACACAAATAAATAGTCACGTTGGGACTCAAATACAAATCTTTAGATTGCAAGTCCTTGCTTTTTTTTTTTAAAGATTTATTTTATTTTTATTGGAAAGTCAGATATATAGAGAGGAAGAGAGACAGAGAGGAAGATCTTCCATCCACTGATTCACTCCCGAAGTGGCTGCAACAGTCCAAGCTGCACTTATCCAAAGCCAGGAGCCAGAAGCCTCTTCTAGGTCTCCCATGCAGGTGCACGGTCCCAAGGTTTTGGGCCATCCTTGACTGCTTTCTCAGACCACAAGCAGGGAGCTGGATGGGAAGTGGAGCTGCCAGGATTAGAACCGGTGCCCGTATGGGATCCCAGCACATTCAAGGTGAGGACTTTAGCCACTAGGCTACCTTGCTGTGCCCAAAGTATGCTGTTTTCCTTCCTCTCTACCTTGGCTGTTGCTGCTTCCCTTGAAACCATTGCTAAATGGAATTTTAATCATCATTTTGAAAGTCATTCTTTATATTTCAAAAATAATAATAATAAAATGTATTACTGGTTCAGAGGAAAGCATAACTGCAAAATAAAGTAAAAAATCTCCTTTTGATCATAACAAACAAGAACTAGTAGTTCTATTCAAGATGAAATGTATTCATTTGAAATAAACCAATTTCTCAAATTAAATGGCTTTGTATATTATTGGTTAGGGCATATATGATAACTGCTAAAACAGAGACCCAAATGGACAATGACTGAAGCAATATACATGTTAATGTCTCTCTAGAGTAACAGCAAAATGATCCAGGACTGTTGAATAGTCCTTCTTCTGCGATGGATATGGTAGCCATTATTCAAGAGACCTGCTCCAGTCTTACTATCTCCCAACCATTCAGACTGGAGAAATAGCCACATAAGAGCAAATGCATTCTTTTTTATGAGTCAAAAACGGTATATGACAGTTTTGCACGTATGTCATTAGTTAGAACTTAGCCACATGGCCACACCACGCTGGAAAGAACATAGTGAATGCCATCTTTGCTGGACGACTAATAGGTTCTAACATTAAAGAAAGAAAAAATGAGTATTGGTGAACCAATAGTGGTTTCTACTGTGCTTGACTAAAGAAGAATGTGCACTGATCTTACCCTGTCTCATCCTTTCTAAAGCACATTAAACATGAGAAGCCATTTTTTAATATAAATTAGCAAGCTCAACTATATATTTTCAGCCTCAACATATATATATCTATTTTTTTTTCTAAGCAAAATCATGTGCTTAGGGAAAATACCCACAAGTAATACCAAAATAACACCGAAAGACTAATTTCCGCAGTATAAAAAGAACGTCTTCAAAGAAATCAATACAAACATGAAAACCCTTTTAAAAAATAGGCAAGGTCTGTTTTCTGTGCTCTGTTCTCTGCCACTCTCTTTTGGACACACTGGCACACAGCAGGACTTCCAATTCCTGTGCTAGGAGAACCTTGCCATGCCTGGCATGGAGGCGTTGGACCAGGCCAAGGGAAAAAAGCAAGGAGCCTAGACGGTGATAAATCCTGTTTGAGAAAAGGCCTAAAAACTTTGGAATTGGACAGGACGTCCAGACCAAGAGGGACCTCATCCATTTTGTCAGATGATCCTGTTGCTTCTCACTGCAGAGGGCCTGCTTGCACAAGTGGATGAAGGTGACCCAGTTTATCCTGGTCCTGGATCGCCAGACAGCTACTGAGCTGCTGAAACTGACTTACAGATACAGGCCAGAGATGAAACAAGAGCAGATGCAGAGGCTTGTTGCCCCTGACCAAGAAGAAGGCTGCTAGCCAAAGGGACTGCCCCTCAGGAGACTGCCTTTCCTCTTAGCAGTCATCAGCACTGTCACTGCTTTGGTGGAGAATAGAAAGGCTCAGCTAATGATTGTAGTTGATGGGGATTCTGCCAGTTCGGTTTTCTTTTTGCTCACCCTGTATCAAAAGATGGGGGTCCCTTAATCGCAGCATCAGGTGAGACGCCAGGTCTACAGGAAAACCTTCAGCACACTCACCTTGATGTAAGTAAACTTGGAAGACAGAGGACCCTAGCTGGCTGGTGGAAGCGATCAGGACCAACTACAACAACAACATATGGATTCACCACCACTGGGGAGGCAAAAGTCTGGATCCCAATTCTATGGTCCTTATTGCCAAGCTAGAAAAAGCCAAGGCTAAAGAACTTGCCACAAAGCTGGAGTAAATGTGATTGAGTCCTTGTACATAATAAATTTTTTACTCTGAAAAAAAATAAAAGAAAGAAGAAAATAGACAAGGAACACAGAATATTACACAAAAAAGAAAGTATAAGTAGGGTCTGGCATAGTGGCCTAGCAGCTAATCATCGGTCTGTAGCACTGGCATTCCATATGGGCACTGGTTCAAGTCCCAGCTGCTCCACTTCCAATTCCTTGTTCCTTGATAATGGCCTGGGAAAGTAGTGGAGGATAGACCAAGTCCCTGGGGCCTTGCACCCACATGGGAGACCCCAAGGAAGCTGCTGGCACTTAGCTTCAGACCAGTCCAGCTCTGGCTTTTGAACCATGTGGGGAGTAAATCAGCATATGGACAATTTCGCTCTGTCTGTCCCCTTCCTCCCTGCCCCCCATAACTCTTACTTTCAAAGAAAATATGTAAGTCATTTTTTAACAAAAGCAGAAATAGCTTTTAAGCATATAAAAATAATCTCATGAATATGCATTAAAATTACAGAAGATAGCAATTTCTTTTACCTGTAAGTTTGACAAAGATCAAATGGTTTGATGTAATATTCTGTTACCAAGGACACAGGGAAATAGTCAACCAGTCAGTAAATATGTGAGTGCCTATGGTGTAAAATGCCAGACACCGGTCAGGCGTTGGGAGGACAGAAGGTAGCTGGAATGAGTTTCTGCGCTTAAGGACTTAAGGGTCTGGTTGAAGGTACTCGAGAGAAATATGCACTTCTCCTAGCTTCCAGTAGCCTCAGGCATCCTTTGACTTGCAGTTATACCACTCCAGTTACACAGCTGTCTTCTCTTTTTGAACTGTCGCATCATCTTCCCTCTGTTCACCTTTGTCTCTGTCCAGATTTCGCCTTTTCATAAGGACACCAATTGTGTTTGATTAGAATCTTATTTAACCTCTAAAGACCTATACACTGGAGGTTAGGACTTCAGCGTATAATTTGAGGGGAAGGAAGATACAATTCAATCCATAAGAAGCCTGAAGAGCGTAATAAAATCTGGATTTTTATTCTTCTGTGATTGAAGGACTAACTTATTGTGTACCACCCTCCTCTCTAAGAATAGTTTAAAAAGATAGACAAACTATCAGGAAAGCTACTTGAATGCAGAAGCCACCAAGGTCTTAAGGACCTGAGGGACCTAGAATCCATAAAGGTGCGCATAAAGAGATGAGCCTGGTATTTGGAATTGCTTTTTTCCTCAAAACAATCGTTGGCTTGTGAGGAATGGCTGAGTGGCAGTGAAGCTAAATTGAAATTACTGAATTAAAGATACAAATGTGGACCACCAAGGAAACGGGGTGTTGGCAGCAAATAGCACACACTTTTACTAGACACTCCATAGGAGTGTCTAGGAGGAATGTGGTTCATGTACAGCAACATATACCTAAACTGAACTCTAGCTTCCTGTCAGCTCAGTCACTTCTTGAGTGAGACTTACCTGCCTCAACCTCACTACCTGCCAGATACAAATAAATATATATCTTCTCTGTCAGAAACATCACTGTGAACCTCAAGTTTTGGCTCCAGTTTTCACACACAATTCCTACGAGACATGACTGCATGATCAAAAATCAAAAAGGAAAATAGATGATAAATCCAGACTCATGGAACAGATTTTAGAAAGATCAAAGATAAATTTTCACAATAACCCAGTTAGATTAATGAGCTGGAGGAAAATTTCATCAAAGAACTGGAATCTGAAGGAAAAAAAAATAAATTCTAGAACTGAAAAAAATACATTTCCTGAAATTTAAAATGGCAAGTGGGTGAAAAACCTTAACACATGAATTTACTAACAGGCTTACCACAACTGAAAGAACTTTGATAATTTGAAAAAAACAGATGGGAGAAAATACTAAGATTAAATCATGGAGAAAAAGAATGGAATGTACAGAAAAGAAGCGTAAGATATGTGGAAACACAGTATGAAGATCTAACTATGTAATTGGGGACCACAGAAGGAGAAAAGAGATTGTGGCTGAGATTCTTTCAAGGATGAAGTTCAAAAGTACTGTGATGTTTAAATGACCAATGACCAGCCCGACTACAGCATGGGAAACACAAAAAGTAGAAGCTGTTGGTGATGAGAGTGGACATCCCAGATCCAGTCAGGTTTTGAAAGCCTTGGTAAAGAGTTCATGTGTTATTCTAAGTATAAATGAGAGTCCATTGTACAAAGAACTGTGGAGGCCAACCACTTGCATGGTTAAAGTTTGGGAGGAGAAATTCTTAAGTTTTGGCATGGAATTCTAACACACAAAAGGGCATTGTTTTGGACATCCAATGCCCTGAGGAGTCTGTTTCTGTAGAGAGAGCAAAATGAGTAATTAGAGTTCAACTAGCATTCGTGTCTCCAGATGTTGAATAAAGGAGTAGACCCAGCAAAGGAGGGAAATGAGCAAGATGAGCAGCTTGCTAGGTAGGAATAAAACCAGGCAGTTGTGGCCCCAAAAGGTTAGAGAATGAAGTAATATCTTCCTTTTCTTAAAGCCAAAGGCTGTCTCCTTCCTACTGACTTCTCTGCAGCATTTGACAGAAAGAAGTGGAACAGCCAAAAGACCGTACTCTGTCCATGTGTTATGGTGCCACACAGGCTTAGGATTAGCCAGCTATGTTACCGTACTGGCTAAATTCACTATTCCTTTTTTAAGATTTACTTTTTTTATTGGAAAGTCAGATTTACAGAGAAAAGGAGAGACATCCAATGGTTCACTCCCCAGGTGGCTGCAACAGCGGAGCTGAGCCAATCTGAAGCCAGGAGCTAGGAGCTTCTTCCAGGTCTCCCACGTGGTTGCAAGGTCCCAAGTCTTTGGGCCGTCCTCCACTGGTTTCCTAGGCCACACGCAGGGAATTGGATGGGAATGAAGTTACCAGGACACAAACCAGCACCCATATGGGATCCTGGCATGTGCAAGGCAAGGACTTTAGCCACTAGGCTACCTCGCTGGGCCCATAAATTCACTATTCTAAAGATGGAAGTTGTAAGTAAAACACCTATCTGATTATGGGAAAAAGACAACTCCAGGCGTATTTTTAAAAGTGAGAAGAGTGAGTAGGGGGTTGGGATGCAGGACATTAAGCCATGGTTTGGGATGCCCACATCCCGTATCTGAGTACTTGGGATCAAGTCATGCCTCCATTTCCCATCATGTTCCTGCTAATTTGCCTGGAAGCAGCAAGTATGACGCAAGCACCTGACCGTCACTCCAGTGGAGAACTGAGTGGACTCCTGGCTTCCAGTGTCAGCAAGATCCAATCCTGGCTGTTGCAGCCATTTGGAGGAAAACCAGTAGATGGAAGATCTGTCTCTGTGTCTGCCTCTCTTGCCCTGCCTTTCAAATGAACAAAATAAATAAATAGACGTTTTTGCAAAGTTGGTGCAGGGAAGGAAATTTGACTCTAATAATAACACCAAACACACACTGAATGCCTGTGCTGAGCATTCTGAATGTTTTGTGCTTTGTTGTCTGTGAAGTTCTAAATCCAGAACTGGCCAACTAGTGCAAAGTTGTGCAAAATTTAAATTCAACATTAAAGTCATCTGTTACTATTTTTTCACTGTTGCCAGTCTTGTGCGCAATGAATAAGAGAGTTTATACTATACTCCTTGAGTGCTTGTATATGCGTAAAATATCTTGGGTATGATTGGTAAGAACTGATAAATGGGAGATGTTTCAGCTGTTGCCAAAACCCTTCTGTAGTGTGTTAGTGCACTTTACCAAGCAAGGAAGAAATCTGGTGACTCAGGTCATTGTAATAATCCCAAGATACTTTTTAGTGATTTCTTCTTCAGCAAATAAATAAGGTATTAGCTTGTCTTCTCATTGCTTCTGTTAGATTTAAATTACACATCACAAGAATTTCTGGTTATTTGGAGGCTATTGGGAAGTCCAAAGAGAGGGATTTAGGATCATCAGAATTTTACTGGCTTTGAAACTTGCCACTGTGTTCATGTCAGCTTTAGAATTAGTTGATACATTTAATTTTAAACCTTTAAATGATGTCCTTACACCGTTTTCTTTCTTTGGCAGGAATTAAAAGGTGGAAAAGCATATGCAAAGGTAAGTGGCCTGATTCTTTTGGAACTTGTTGTATCACTGACTGTTACTTATAGACTTAAAAATAGAATAATTTACACTTCTAGTTGTTGTTAAATCTTTTAAATACAACAGCGTGAAATCTGAACAGTTTGAATTCAGTAAATGATAGGTATAGTCACAGTAACCCTAAAGAACCTGAGCTCTGGTTTACATCACTTGGCAGGCACTGATCGTTTAAACAGTCCCTCTTGGGGAGAATCCCAGTCTGCCTCTCCCTGATCTAGAAGGACCCTTCTGTGCTCTTAGTACTGTGTTATCTTTTGCTACTTTTACTGGCTATGTGAACTTACTAATAAATATCCTCACCTTTGCAGAGAAGGATTTCATAAGAGTACAGAAAGAGCATTCTTGACCTGAAAAGCAAAAATCCAAAATGTCCAAAATCTATGTATGTTAAAAAGCATATAGCCCATTGTGTCCAGGCAGTGTCTCATGCAGTTAGCAGCCAAGCCCAACCCTGCTTTGCATTTTCTTTTTTAAGCCTTGACTTGTTTGTTTTACTTTTTAATATAAACAGAACAGATTTCATGTATGATACAGTTCTAAAAAGATAACTGTTTTTACCTCTGTCAGTCCCTCTCCTTCCTTTCTTTTTTTAAAAAAAAATTAATTCTTACAAGGACAAATTTTTAATCCACTCCATAAACATAGGCTTAATTCACCACTAACCATAATATTCAACAAGTGGAAAGTAGGAAGACCACAGTTCCACAGGAATATGAACAAGGGCTAAAATTGATAATCTTATCACAAGATGTCCAAGTCATTCCTATACAATTTATGCTATTCTACATTAACTGCCACATACCAGAGAAGATATATGGCATTTGTCTGAGACTAGACTATTTCACTAAGCATAATGGTTTGCAGTTGGAAGCATAATGGTTTTATTGGAAAATACAGAATTTCATCCTTATCACTGATTAGTATTCCATGGTGTACAAAATTTTTTTTATTCAGTTTTTTGTTGGTGGGCATCTGAGTTGATCCCATATCTTAGATATTGGGATTTGAACCACCGTAAATGTGGGAGTACAGATAATTATCTCATATGCTGATTTTAATTCATTTGGATATTCCCAGGAGTGGGATGGTTGGGTCATATGGTAGATCTATTTTCAGATCTCTGAGAAATCTCCATGCTGTCTTCCATAGCGATTACACTAATTTTCATTCTCACCAACAAAGGATGAGGCTATCTATTATTTTCTTTTTTTTTATATCTATTATTTTCTGATTCTTGTATGTTAGTTATTCTAACTGTGGTGAAGTAAAACCTCACTGTGGTTTTCATTTGCATTTCCCTGTTGGTTAGTGAACCTGATTATTTCTTTATGGCTGTTGGCCATTTGTATTCCCTCTTTTGAAAATTGCCTATCCATGTCCTTTGCCTATTGCCTATCTGAGCTGTTTTGTTGTTGAGTTTCTTGAGTTCATTAGATCCTGATTGTTATCCTTTATCGCTTGCACGGTTTGCAAATGTTTTCTCCACTCTGTTGGTTGCCTCATCAATTTGTTGAATATTTCTTTGGCAGTGCAGAAGCTTCTTTGCTTAATGTAATCCCACTTATTCATTTTTGCTTTTATTAGCTGTGCTTCTTTTCCAATAACTCTTTTCTGACGCCAGTGTCTTGCAGAGTATCCCTAGTGTTTTCCTCTAGTAACTGGATGGTATCAGGTCGTAAATTTAAATCATTGCTCCACTATGAGCTGATTGTTGAATACGGTGTAAGGTAGAGGTCTTGTTTCATACTTCTGCATGCATAGATCCAATTTTCCCAACAACATTTGTTGAAGAAACCTTTTTCTAAGGACTGATTTTTGCCTTGTCAAAGATTAGTTATAGAGGCAGGTTATTTCTGGGCTTTCTATTCTTTTTCTATAATGTATACATGTCTATTTTTATGCCAGTATCAGGCTATTTTGATTATAACTGTCCTGTAGTATGTCTTGAAATGTGATACTGTGATGCCTCCAGCATTGCTTTTGTTATGTAACATTGCCGTAACAGAGTCTGACGCAGTGGCCTAGCAGGTGGATCCTCGACTTGCATCTGCCAGGATCCTGTGTGGGCACCAGTTCATGTCCTGGTGGCTATACTTACCGTCGCTCCCTGCTTGTGGCCTGGGGTTGGGGGCAAGGCAGTGGAGGATGACCCAGGGACTTGGGAGACCGTGGGAGAGGCTGCTGGCTCCGGAGAGACTCATCTCCAGCCCTTGGGCCACTTGGATCTTTCTGTATCTTCTTCTGTCTGTGTGTCTGCCTTTCTAATTTAAAAAATATATATGTATGTCTTTTTTTTTAATTGTTGGACCTGGCACAGTAGCCTAGAGGCTAACATCCTCGCCTTACATGCTCCAGGGTCCCAAATGGGTTCCTGTCCCAACGGCCCTACTTCCCATCCAGTTTCCTGCTTGTGGCCTGGGAAAGCAGTCAAGCCCAGCCCAAAGCCTTGGGATCCTGCACCTGCATGGGAGACCCAGAAGAAGTTCCTGACTCCCAATCGGTTCAGCTCTGGCCATTGCGGCCACTTGGGGAGTGAATCATTGGATGGAAGATCTTTGTCTCTCCTCCTCTGTGTATATCTGACTTTCCGATAAAAAAACAAACATGACCCATGCTATAGCCTAGTGGCTGGGGTCCTCACCTTGAGTTCGTCAGGATCCAATGTGGGTGCCAATTCTAATACCAGCAGCCCTACTTCCCATTCAGCTCCCTTCTTGTGGCTTGGGAAAGGAGTTGAGGATGGTCCAAAGCCTTGGGACCCTGCACCTGCTTGGGAGACCTAGAAGAAGCTCCGGGCTCCTGGCTTCAGATCAGCTCAGCTCCAGCCATTGCAACCACTTGAGGAGTCAATCAATGGACAATTTTTCTGTCTCTCCTCCTCTCTGTATATCTGACTTTCCAATAAACATAAAATAAGTCTTGAAAAAAATTTTTAAATTGTTTTAGCAAACCAAGACTCATCATTTTTTCTAGATCTGAAAATGTCCTTGAAATGTTGATTGGGATTGCATTAAGTTTGTAAATTGCTCCAGGTAGTAAGAATATTTGATTTTATAAATTCTACTAATCCACAGACATGGTCAATTTTTCTACTTTCTTGTGTTCTCTTTCTGTATTTTGTAATTTTCATTGTAAAGATCTTTTATATCCTTGGTTAAATTGAATGTGGAAAATTTCAATAATTTCTTGCCTTCTGAGAACAGATGAGATCAGGCACATTCAGGCTGTTATGGCTGTGGACCAGTATCCAAAACTTTTTGAGTGCTGAGAGTATACCATAAACAGAAAATTCTCATTATGGGTTTCATTCAAATTACAGGCGTAAAAAGGGGGCACTTGGCCTTCCAGTTAATATGCTGGTTGGAATGCCCACAGTCCCTATTGGCATGCCTGCATTTAGTTCATAGACTCAGCCCCTGATGCCATCTTCCTCCTGGTGTGGACCCCAGGGAGAAAAGTTGGGGCAAGCAGCAGGCGTGGCTTGTATAGTTGACTGTTTGGGAGAGCTGGGTGGAGTTCCTTGCTCACAGCTTCAGACCAGCCCAGTCCCAGTCATTGCTTGCATTCGCAGGAGAATCTGGCAGGCGGAACATGCAATGTACATGCACATGCTCACTTGCTCTCTTCCTCTTAACCTTACCCTTCCCTCCCTCCATTTTGTCTTTCCTGTCATTTTCATTCTCTCTCAACCTCTCAAATATGTTTCTTTCTTTCTTTCTTCTCTTTTCTTTCTTAATTAATTAGTTAATTAATTAATTAAAATAGGGAGCCAGCATTGTGGCCCTGAGGGTTAACTCTGAAATTCGTTATGAGCATCAGTTGTAGTCCTAGCAGCTCCATTTCTCATCCAGCTCCCTGTTCATGTGCCAGGGAAAAGAGCAAAAAAATGGCCTCAGTGCTTGGACCCCTCTCACCAGTGTAGAAGACCAGGATGGGGTTCCAGACTCCTAGTTCCAGCTTGGCTGAAACCCGGCTGTTGTAGACATTTGAGAGGTCATCTTATGAACAGAAGAACTCTTTCTCTCTTTGTCTCATTGCTTTTCAAGTACAATAAAAAATAAGTAAATAAAAAAAGTTTGTTTAAAACCACAATTACACAACGCTGTGTACTCAGCACCCTTTTAGCCTTCTTCAGCTATAGTATAACTTTTCACTGCTGCCCAGATGCCTCCATGCAGGTATTCAGAGAAAAGAGTAACAAAATGGCACATGTACAGGCTGGCAGTGGCAGATGCCCCCTTGTGCCTTGCCTGAGACCCAGGCCTACATGCTTTATTCACTGTGTTTTGTTTTTTGCTTATTCTCTGTTCTGTGATCCAAACATATTGCTGAAAATATCAAAAGGACCTGTTGATATCCCTACGTGTAAAAAAAACACTGGTTAAAAAAGAGAGAAAGAGTTTATCTGTAGCACAAATCAAGCTGTTGGGGAAACTGTACAGTGACGTAACAGTGACGCATCTTGTGGCAGAAAGCCATTCCTCTACTTGCAGCGTCAGAAAGGTTCAAATCCTAACTGCTCCATTCCAGTCTAAGTCCCTACTAAAGGCCTGAGAAAGCAGCCGGGGAGGGTGGGGGGGCCTGCACCCATGTGGGAGATGAGGAAGCAGCTCCTGGCTCCTGCCTTCAAATCAGCTCAGCTCTTGTTACTGCAGCCATTTGGAGAGTGAACCAGGGAATGAAAGATTTTTTTCTTCCTCTCCCTCCCCTCTGCTTTCCCTCTCCTTTCCCTCTCCTTCCCCTCCTCTTCTCCTTCTATGTAACTCTGCCTTTCCAATAAAAATAGATAAATCTTTTTTAAAAAGAAGAATGAAACATCTTATAGAAGAGTATCGTGTGGAAATCACTACCATGTATGATCAAAAGAAACAGGAAAAACTGCTGATGAAGTTTTATGCTGAAGTTGATGAGTAGGAGTAGATTTAAAAAAAAACTATAAAGCTAAAAATTAAGATCTTGATCATTATTAAAAAATGGATTTGTCAGCGTTATAATGAATACCTACTTGACAATATGCTGATCATGAAACAGACACAGATCTGTCACTGTAGTGAAGGGAGTGTGTATGTTCAACAGGCAGGTTACAGAATGTTATAAAGGACAAGGCATGACGTTTCAAAGGCTATTGGTGCTAAGTGTGTCCTGGTAGTGGAGCAGCAGAAAGGTTCATTGAGCAATTTGCTGAGATCATCACTGATGAAAATCTGACACCAGGACAAGTCCGTAATGTTGATGAAGCACTTTTTTGTCTTATTGCCCCCAGAAAAACACTGACTAACAGCTGATGTCACAACCTCTACAGGAATTCAGAATACAAAGAACTAAGTAACCATGCTGGGGTGTGCAAATGCAGCAGGCTTAAGTGTAAACTTGCTGCCATAGGCAAAAGTTTGCTTCCTCTCTTTAAAAGAATGAATTTCTTACTAATGCATGATTGTGGTTTTTAAAGAGAATGGATCCTTAGGAATGCCCTTTCTGCTAGGTTTCACGAGCGTTTTGTATCAGTGTCTTGTGTTCATTGCAGGGAAGCTAAACTGGATGATCCTGTAAGATTTAGTTATACCTTCACAACTGTTCTGCTCATCTTCCAACTGAAATTGTCATCAAAAATAATATTAAGGGCAAATATTGACACAATATTAAGATTGCTCTTGGGATACCAACAGCTTATTGAGGACTGTCTGATCTGGAGTCCTGGCTCTGCTTCCAACTCCAGCTTCCCACTGATGCATAACCTGTAGCTGGGTCCCTGATACCCATGTGGGAAACATGGATTGGGCTCCAGGCTGTCACTTCAGTCCTAGCCCATCCCTAGCTGTTGTAGTTATCTGGAGAGTAAACTGGTAGATGGGAGATTCATTTTCTCTCTCCACTTTTCAAATTAAATAAATTTTAAAATAGGGATGACTCCTATTTCCAACACTTAAATATATATAGACACTTTCTAGGATAGCATACTAGAAATATTAAACAGAAATGTAGATGTGGAAGGCTTTTAAAGGGAGCTTAGCGTTAAGGATGCCATATATTCTGGTGTCAGTCCTTGTAACTAATGACACAGTTGCGCGTGCCTAGTACAACCTCTGGCCTGCAGTTATGTACAGTGATGGTGATGAACAGGGTAATGGTTTTGAAGGATTCTCTGTGACAAGTGAGAATAAAATGATGCCTGACCTCCTTACATACAGAAAATATGCATCTTCATAGTCTGTTAGTAAGCTAAAACAAGTGGCTATCATAGGTTTTAGCACTGATACACTGGTAATTAGTCTGTACTGTTCATTATTAGCCAATGATGAAGTAGCCTAAATGGTTCTGAATCAAGGTATTGTTGAAGCTGATGATAATAGCAGAACAAATGCCTATAGGCAATATAGTGAAAGTGGTGGCAGGCTTTTTGAAGAACTGGAGCTACATGCATTTGCGGAGCCAGAAATTATGTCGGTTGATAAATTCAGACTCCCTCCAGCAGGGTGAGTCATCCCTAGGGAACGCACTTTCCAGTCCCTCAGCTGTTCCGATGTTTCTTCTCACATACAGAAAAGTAAATATTCATACAATGCATAATAACTGGTTAATCAAAACACAGCATCGTAGGTGGGTACTGAAAGCCTACTTGTTGCTGGGGATGCTGCTGTGCTACTCAATTACCCTGAATAAATTATTATTTTCTCTATATTAATGGGATATCGTATTTTCACTCTTAAATATTTATTCATAAAGAAAGATAAGGGAATGATTTCTGGGGCCCAGTGTTAAACTACCATCTATGAAAGCAGCATCCCATTATCCCATTTGTGCCATTGTAAGTCCTGGTTATTCCACTTCTGATCCAGCTGCATTCTGAAGTGCCCAGGAAAGAGCAGAATGTAGCCCAAGTACTCTCTTGTCATTCACGTGGGAGTTAGCAGATGCAAGATCCCATCTCTCCCCCGCTGTCTCTCTCCCTGTCTGTTTGTCTCTATCAGTCTCTGTCTATTGCTCTCTGTCTTGCTCTTTCTCTGTAACTCTACCTTTCAAATAAATCAATATTTTAAAAAGTGATTGTTTATCAGTAGAAGTAAGCTCAAGGTCAGGAATGATAGTGATTTGAAACAACCACTGATGGTCCATATGATTGCCTGAGATACAGACTCCTTCACTTTCTGGTGGCTCAATGCGCATAAATCTTGCTTCATATGCAAAATTATTTCAAATTTATTAAATAACCCTCAGGTCATGAATATAAGGTATACAAGAAACTAATTTCTTTTTTAGATTTGGATCCAGCCCCTAATATAACTATGTGTGTGCAAATATTCCAAAATACCAAAACATCTCTAGTCTTAAGCATTTTGATAAGGGATATTCAGCCTGTGCTACCGGAAACCCGTATACTCCTATTTCCAGTTTCTGTGAATTGTGTCTCCATCAGTCAGGTCACCTGAGCTGAGAGCCTGGACGTTAGACAGTAATTTTAACCCCTAGATCTGCCTATCTCCCTTAAATCTAGTTGATTGCTGTGTCAGGATGTTCTTGGTCGCAAGTTACAAAAAGTTTTCCTCAAACAGGTTTTTCTTTAGTCTCACAAAATAAGTGAATGTAAGATAGAACTGCTACGAGATTAGTAACTCACTGAATAGTTAATCCTTTCGGGGGCAACATGGCTAAAAGAACCTTCCATACTGCCTCTCCCTGCATAATGGTGGGAAAAAAAAAACTGAAAGTCAGCCAGTATGCCAACTGATCTTGCTTCTCCTGCAGCTAAACCTAGACAAAGAGACAAGCTGTGGCCTCTGTCGCTGGAATTCCTGCATGAAAGCAGTGGTTCAAGGTACCTGAGCCTGTAACACCTCACCGCTTTTACAGTGAAGTCAGCCTTTGGAATTGAAAGACCTGTAGAAGCTTTACCATTTGAGATATTTGCCCATAATTAATGAACTAATGTATAGAACAAAACAACCACCACAGAAGAATCTATATACTTCTCTTTTACTATTCTTCCATTCTTTGTGATAACTTTGTCCTTGACTTGCTCCCCTTGTTAACAACAAGGTTCTCACTTTTAAGTTTTCCTCAATATGTTCACATATGACAAACCCTAGCTGCCTCTCCATGCTCCATATATTACTTTTTCAAAACATTTAGTGAGAAAAAAAACCTTTGCCTACTCCTACCCTAGTTGTGGACAATCAGAATGGCTTGCCGTGATTAGCACAGACAGAACACAATTTTTAAAGTATGAGTTGGAGATTGGGCTGCCTTCCTTGAACACCTTGAAAGGACAAAGGAGACTAGACAGCTGGATTAAGTCAGGGCTTTGCTAACAAGGAACAGCAGAAGATTGAATGTTCAGCAGATGAGGGTCTGCTTTGGGTGACAAATTCTCATAAAAATTTCTTAAAACTATGCCTCTCTCCCTTCCCCAGGGCCTCTAGTTCATGCCTTCATTATTTCTTATGGACAGCTGTAGTCTTCTATTTAGAATCTTTTCTCATCTTCTCCTGTCCTCTGTATTACTACCAAAGTAACCTTTCAGAAATTAAGATATGACCATATTATCTTCCTGCTTTTCATTCTCCAGAAGCAATTCATTGCCTTTAAAGGAAAATGAAAATCTCATAGCCTAGCATTCAAGACCCACTTTGGTTTGTAGGTCAGCTCTGCTATGTCATCTGCTGTGTCCCTTGCTCGCTCTCTGGCTCTCATCCTTACACTACAGGCCCACTGCCTGCATCAACTTCCTGAAGTAACTCGTGCTATTTTGGCCTCTTTGCCTTGTGACTTGTTTTCCCTGCCATGCATATATTTCTGCCTCCTCTTGTCCCATCAGCTCATGTATCATTAATCTCAGGTTAGTTATTTCTGAGAGCTGAGCTTTTCTCTTAGATCGATGACTTTTCTGTTATAGCAATTATCACACTGTATCATAGGGATTTTTTTTCTGTCTTTCTTTATTAAACCTTGAGAGTAAGAATGGATCTTCATTTTCAGTGCCTAAGATCACCTGGAATCTAGGTGCTGAAGATTATTTTTTGAATTAATAAGTGCCACAGATACAGCCAGTATGTATGTATACATGACATTTTTCTGAGTCAGTTATGTCAGTAAATGCCAATGACAGATTCATAAGGAACATAAGGTACCTCACTGGGAATCTAAACAAAACCTTGAAGGAAAACCAATGTCTTGTTCTCACCTTTCTCCTTGTTTAGAACAGTGCCTGGTGCATTCAGGACCCACCTTGACCCTTGAAAGAGGTGATAAGCCAGAGTATCTGTGTGGAAATCGAGATGTTAATTGTAGCTTGAGGTTGTGTGTGTCTGCCTTACCTGAATTTGAGGCTTCAACTACTCCTAAGTTCTTATTCTTCGTACCTTTTTGCACCAGTTAAGAGCTATTAGAATCTTGCTTCGGTCTGTAGTTAAAATCCTCATCTTTGATGCCATTATTTGTTTTTTTTTTTTCTCCCCAACAACTGATTTTATGTAAATGAAAAGCAGCTAGTCAGAGAGAGACAAACCTTCATCTGCTGGTTCACTCTCAAGAGCCAGGGACTCTGGCAGGCCAAACCAGGAGCCTGGAACTCCATCCTGGTCTCCCATGTGGACAGCAGGAATCTGGACACTTGAGCCCTCTTGTATTGAGCCCAGGTGTATTAGCAAGGAGCTAGATGGGAAGTGGAGCAGCTAGGACTCAAAGCAGCACCTTTAAAGGATGCTGACATCTCAAGTGGCAGCTTGATTCACTGTTCTACACACCCAGCCCCTTTAATGTCATTTATTTATGTCTACTATGTGTTTTAAACTTTAAATCAAGCAACCTAAAAATCACAGAAGTGTTAAAATGTGTAATATTTTTATTATATATTCACAGAGATGTACTTAATTAATCTCACACTCTTCATTTGTTATTGTCATCAATAAAAAACTATGTATTCTTACTTATGTGGAGTAGACTTAGTTCATCCCCAAAATATGTTGTAATGAGGTTGATTTGTTGTGCCACTTGGAAATGGGAAACAATTGAGAACATTAAAGTAAACATTGAAACATCAAAGGAAAATGGTAGGGTAACTTTTGGTAGCTACAGAAAATGAGAACCAAATAGTAATGTGGATAGTAATGTGGAGGAATAGGTTTGAGCTGAACTGCTGGGTAACTGCAGAAGGGGTTGGTATGGGAAAGGGCTGTGAGAAAGGGAGAAAGTGGGTTGTATAAAGGGAGATTCAGCTCAAGGATGATCAGCAAGGCAAACGTGTGGAAGGCAGTGCTGGCAAAGAGGCTTGTAGTAAATAAAGTATGTGAGTCACTTAGATCATTCTGGTTCTTACACGAAGAGTGGGAACTCAAGAACCTGAAACTCCCTGAAGTTCTCTGCAGTTCCAGATGGTTAGTTCAACATAGAACATGAACTGGAATAGACAGAATCTGACATTTTTCCTTTTATTTGTGCAAATGATAGTGATGGATTTGCTAATGTTTCCATATTGTGGGGTAAGTACTACTGGTACTCATAATGATTTTGAATTGAATCATATTATTTTTATTCTAGCAGTAATATATTTTAATGTATATAGAAAGAATGTGTTCGGCACATCAAATCTGTGACATAAAAATCTGCTTGCTTTAAGAATAGAATTTGTATTATATTTATGTGAAAATTGAACCAATCTAAAAATCATATAAAGCAGATGAAGTAGACTAGTATTAAAATGGCAAAAACTCCATACACTTGAACTTGTCTAAGGCATATGCTGAATGTTTATTTTAAGGAGAATCTGATAGACACCTGCTAGATATTCTATTAATATAATTCTCTTTCTTTTCATAGCTGGGCTTTGCAGATCTAAACCTGGCAGAGTTTGCTGGATCAGGAAATACCACCCGTCGCTGTTTATTGGAAGGCTATGATACCAAAAATACAAGACAGGATAACTCCATTCTTAAAGTAAGCACATTTCAAGATCTGCTTTGCAACAAATGAGAGTTGCTGCCTTCAAATAAGCATGGGTGGGGTAGACATTTAGCCTTACAGGTAAGACACCTGTATACTATATTGGAGTGTGAGTGCCTGGAGTTGATTCCTGGCTACAACTGCTGACTCCAGCTTTCTACTAATGCATACACAGAGAAGGCAGCCGTGATGGGTCAAACGGTTGGGTTTCTGCTACCAAACTGGGAGGCCTGGACTGAGCTCCTGGCTCCTGGCTTCAGCCTGGTCCAGCCCCAGCTATTTCAACCATTTGAGGAGTGAACCAGCAGATGGAAGAACTCTCTTTCTCTCTCTCTCTCTCTCTCTCTCTATATATATATATATATATATATATATATATTCCACTCCTTCTCTGTCACTCTCTTTAAAATAAATAAATATCCTTTTTAAAAAAATAAGAAATAGGGGCTGATACATTGTTCTGGCATATTGGGTTAAGCTGCCTGTGACTCTGACATTCCATAGCATAGCACTGGTTCTGGTCCTGACTGCTCCACTTCTGATCCATCTCCCTGTTAAAGTGCCTAGGAAAGCAGCAGAAGATGGCCCAAATACTGGGGCCCCTGCCATCAATGCAAAAGACCTAAGGTTCCTGGTTCCTGGATTTGGCTTGGCCTAGTGCTGGCCATTGCAGCCATTTCAGGGATAAACCAGTAGATAAAGAGTGATTCATTCTCTCCTTCTCTTTCTCTGTCTTTATCTACCTGTTTCACTTTCTCCCTCCTACACTCTCTCCCTCTTTCTGCATATCTCTCTAAGTCTTTTACAAGTAAATAAAGGTTAAAAATTAGGTTAAAAACTAATGAGATCTAAAACTATGAATTTTAATTTTTGAGACAGGCAGCACTCCAGTACTCTGGTTCACACCCCAAATGCCTACACCGGCCAGAACTGGGCTAAGCCAACAGCAGGAGCCAGGCACTCAATCTAGGTTTCAAGTGACAGGACCCAGCTGCTTGTTTCCTCCCAGGCACTATGTTGGTAGGAAGCTGGAATTGAGAGCCAGAGGTGGGTATTAAACCTGGGTCATCTGCTCTGGGGCATGTTTGCTAATTGCAAATCCCCCCTAAACCATGATTCTTAGTAATCCAAAAAAAGTTCATAAATAAATATCCCATTTCTTTATTCTGCTTCCTTACACAGTTTCTGAAAAGCTTTGAGTTCTCTCTCCATCTGCTTTCTAACATATTGGAAGCCAAATGTAGGGGGTCTATGAAAGAAGAGATAAGGAAGCTAGCAGGGTATGTTGGCATTCAAAGGGGAAAGAAGATCTTACAGTGGTTTATTAAAAAGTGGTCAACAAGTAAGGAATGCATTTCAAAAAGCGTTTGGGAGGCTTTAAACAGAGGCTAGAAGCTTTCTCTTCTTAGAAACCACCAGTAGGCGCCCCTTGAAACATGCATGTGGCAGGTTATAGGCAGGCGATCAGACACTCATGCTTGGGAGTAAAGGCAAATGAACTGAATTAGCACAGCTACCTACCCACAGGCAGCTGAGGTGAATCATTTGCTCTTTGATTCCATCTTTTCCAATCTGGCTTTTACAACTGTAAGGTTTTTACTTTCAAAAAATATTTTTACCATATACTTATGCATAATTTAACAATAAGGATGCATTCTTTTTAATATATAAATATATTATATATTATATGTTTATAATATATATATATATAAAATTATCTATTTGCTTATTTCAAAGAGTTACAGGAAGAAAGGGAGAAATCTTCCATTTGCTGGTCTACTGCTTGATGACCCAATGGCCAGGACAGTACCAGGCTGGAGCCAGGGGCAACATCCAAGACTCCCACTTGAGCAACAGGGTCCCAAACATGGATCATTAACCACTGCTTTCCCAGGCCATTTGTGGGGAGCTAGATTGGAGGTGAAGCAGCTGGGACTCAAACCAGCACACATGTAGGATATAGGGATTGCAGGTGGCAGCTTTGCCCACCATGCTATGATGCTTCCTTGAGGAAACATTCCTGAAAACACGCTGTTAGGTGCTTTTGTCATTGTGACACAAATTGAGATGGCTATAGAGTCACCAGACAGTTGTCTTATAGGAGCACCATCCTGTATGCAGTCTGTCACTAACAGAGACAGTATTATGCAACACAAGACTGTGTAACTAAAGGAAGGAATTCTTTAACATTGGGCATAATCCAATTCAGCAATCATTTTATTTAATGCTTTCTAAATAGAAATATCACAATATGTATTATGTAAGCATAGATCAGCAGAACATGGCTTCTGCTTTTAAGAAATTTCATATAATCATATTTCTTATTTTTGTGTTTAGGTTTTAATAAGTATGCAGCTGATGTCTGGTGATCCATGTTTTAAAACGTAAGTTGATGCCCAAGAATTGGATTATTTATCTGAAACTATAATGTAGATTTGTTTTTTAAATGTTTTGCAGTACTATTTCATGATGTTTGTGGGTGAATACCAGTGAAGGGTTAGTTTCTTTACTGGAAGACCGACCTGTCCTACATTTAAGTTACTTTTACCTTTTACTAAATGAGTCCTCCACACTATAAATTATTTAAGCCATCTTCAGGTTTGGGTGAAATCATACAAACTGAAAATTTGTATTTGACTTCTGTGAATGTATTCCTTTCTTCAACAAATACCTATTAGGGTTCTATTTTAGTTACTAGAGAAATAGCAATGGACAAAACGTATCCTTGCCATCTGGGAGCTTGTATCTTAAGAAAATGTAAGAGGAAAATAAGCAAGTGAATATATAATAATATTTATGTGGTACTGATGGTGCCAGCCTTGTGGCACAGTGACTTAAACTGCTGCTTGTGAAGTTAGCATCTCATATGAGCACTAATTTGAGTTCTGACTGCTGTTCTTCTGATCCAGCTCCCTGCTGAAATGCCTGGAAAAGGAACGGAAGGTGGCTGAAGTGTTTGGGCCCCTGCTACTCACACGAGAGACTCTGATGGAGTCCCAGGCTCTTGGCTTCAGCCTAACCCAGCCCTAGCTGTTGTGGCCATTTGCAGAGTGAACCAGTGGATGAATTTTTTTCCCCTTTTATGTCTCTCCCTCTCTCAGTCTCCAACTCTCCCTTTCAAGTAAATAAATCTAAATATAGTGATAAATGCTGTAGAAAAAAATAAGAGATGGTAGCAGGGCCATGATGGAGAGAAATATTGCAGCTTTGTGTCCAGTAGTCAGGGATGACCATGACAAGATGATATTTGGGTAGAGACCCAAGGAGGTGGGAAGCAGGCCGTACAGTTATATGGGGAAAGAGCATTCAAAGTAAAGGGGAAAGGACGAGAGGGGAGTGTTCGTGGTATGTTCAAGTTAACTGCCAGGAGATCGACATGTTTAGCAGCAGAATGAGTGAAAAAGAGGATAATACAAGATGAGGCCAGATAGTCTTGTAAACCATTAGCATAATAACTTCCACTTAAAGTCCCAGTGAGACAAAAGTTAATGTAGGTCTTCAACAGAGGAGTAAAATTACCCCGTTTAGGGTTGCAAAATAGGAAGTAGACGATCTGAGAGATCAACAAAGGGAACGAGGACAGAAATAGGTAGGTGAGACTTTCAGAAACCCAAGATTTGGGCCTGGGAAACTGGAAGAATGGTGTTTGTCTTACATGAGACAGATTGCAAGAGGAACAAGCTGAGAGCTTGGGTCGCAAACATGTGGCATTTGAGACCCCAGTTATCACCCAGCTGGGTGTTACCAAGTGGGCTAAGGGAATTTTGGAAAATATTAGCAACTTTGAGTATAAACAAGTCATATAAAGAACTTTGCTAAATATGTATTAAAAGGAATAGAAGGGCCCACCTTATAGCCCAGTTGCTAACTCCTCACCCTACATCTGCCAGTTCATTTTTCAGCTGCTCTACTTCCCATCCAGCTCCCTACTTGTGGCCTGGGAAAGCAGTAAAGGGTGGCCCAAAGCCTTGGAACCCTGCACCCACATGGGAGACCTGGAAGAAGCTCTTAGTTCCCAGCTTTGAATCAGCTCAATTTGGGGAGAAGTAAACAAGTGGATGGAAAATATCTCTCTCTGTTATCTCCTATGTATATCTGTCTTTCCAATAAAAATAATCAAATAAAATGAGTGTAAATATGAGGTCCTCAATAAAGAAAGGATATTGAGTAGAGCAGGTTTAGTTTATTGTTAAGATGGGACAGAGACTCTCATACTTGCTTACTGAGGGGCAGAAGGAAAGCAGGGATAATTGCTCTCCTTTATTTAGCCAGTAGTGGCTCTGGTGAGGGCCCTTGTTAGGATGCCAGCGTGCTCTGTCAGAGTGCCTGAGTCTGGTTCCCAATTCCAGCTACTTGCCAGTATAGACCCTGGGAAGTAGCAAGTGCAATGACTTGTAGAGTGTTTTCTGCTACCTACGTGTAGTACAGATACTGGATTCGAACTCGCAGTTTCAGAGCAGCCTGGTCCTAGCCCTCTGGGCATTTCAGGGATAGCAGTGCTGTCTTGCTTGCTCTTCCATTTGCTCTCAGTCTCTCCCCCTCTTGGATGTTCTCTCTCTCTCTCTTCTGTTTCTGCTTTTTGAATTATAAAGGAGGGCGAGTTTTTTAAGTTATTGATTTGAAAGAGCTACAGAGAGAGGCGAGACAGAGATTGACTGTCTTCTAGCTCACTCCCCAGCTGGCTGAAGCAGTCAGGACTAGACCAGGCCAAAACCAGGAGCTTCTTCCAGGTCTCCTCTGTGCGCAGCAAGGGCCCCAGTATTTGGTCATCATCGACTACTTTTCCCAGACCGTTAGCCAGGAGCTGGATCAAAGGCTGAATATGAACTGGTGTCACTGTAGAATGTTACCTCTCAGGAAGTGGCTTTACCCTCTCTGCCCTACAACGCTGGCCCCAGAGAGAATATTTAGTCACAAAATCCTAGGCTGAAATGTATTAAGAATTCCAGTCTGTAAGATTTTTTTCCTGTTGAGTACTAAACCATACCTAAGGAATCTTGATGAAGCCAATTTTAAAACTTTTGGTGTAGGGACAAATGTTTGGCACAGTCATTAAGATGCCACCTGGGGAAGCTAATGTTGAAGCACAACAGGGTAAGCTGCTCCCATCCCATGTTGGAGCAGTACTGGCATTCTATATTGAAGTGCTGCAGAAAACAGACACATTCACAGGGAACTAAATCAGAAGTAGAGCAGCTGTAGTCCATTTTAATGGAGATCCAGATGGAGTTCCAGGTTTCTGCCTGAGCCAGCCTTGGCTATTGCAACCATCTGAGGAGTGGGCCAGCAGATGGAAGATCTCTGTGTGTCTTTCTCTTACAATCTGATTTTCAAATACACAGGTACATAGGTAGGTAGATCACTAACCCCCTTTCCCCCCCAAAAAGTGCCACTTTGGACTCCTGTATCCCATACTGGAGTCCCAGCTTACTGCTAATGCGCACCAGGAAGAGGCAACAGATGTGACTTGAACACTTGAGTCCCTGCCACCCATATTGAGTTCCTGGCCCTTACTTTAGCTTGGACAAGCTCTGGCCATTACCACTTTCCACTTGATAGTGAACAAGGCTGTCAAATGGAAGGCGGTAATGCCTAGTGAAGAGCAACAGGGAGAAGAGGAGGACCTAGGGAGTTCTGGAAGACTGGAAAGTGGACCTGAGAGGTAGAAGGATGGAGGCACTGTGACCAGGCAAACGACCTGGCATTAAAAAGGTAAGGATTGGAGTCAGTGTTGTGGCACAGCCTGTTAAACCACCGCTTACTTTGCCCACTTAAGTGTGTGTGTTTTTACATTCAAGGAATGACAGAAGGGTTTTACATAAAGTAATAGGCACTGAGGCATACTTCAGAGAGACAGTGATGGGACCATGCTAAGGCACAGCTTATACTGCTCTCATGCCATGTTGAAGTACCAGTTCAAGCCTGACCACCCCACTTCTCATCCAGCTCCCTGCTAATGCACTGGAAAAGCAGCAGAAGATGGTCTAGGTGCTTGGGCCCCTGCCACACCTGTGGGAGACCCACATTCTCCTGGCTGCTGCCTGACCCATCCCTGACTATAGTTGCTACTTAAGGAGAGTGAACTAGTAAATGGACAAAAATCTCTCGTGCTCTCTTTCTCTCTAATTCTTGCTCTTTCTGTCTCTGCCTTTCAAATAAATAAAATATTTTAAAAGAGAGATGTCATTACATCAAAGTTTAAAAGCCTCTGTAGGGCCCGGCGCAGTGGCGCAAGTGGTTAAAGGTCCTCGCCTTACACGCCCGGGATCCCATATGGGCGCCGGTTCTAATCCCGGCAGCCCCACTTCCCTTCCAGCTCCCTGCTTGTGGCCCGGGAAAGCAGTCGAGGATGGCCCAAAGCTTTGGGAACCTGCACCCGCGTGGGAGACCCAGAAGAGGCTCCTGGCTTCGGGTCAGGGCATAGTATCGGCCCGTTGTGCTCACTTGGGGAGTGAATCATCGGACGGAAGATCTTCCTCTCTGTCTCTCCTCTCTGTATATCCGCCTTTCCAATAAAAAAATAATAAAAATAAATCTTTAATTAAAAAAAAAAGCCTCTGTAGCATGCTATGACTTGGGCAGGTCAGAGGAGAAATGTAGAGGACAGCTTAAGGAGTTAGTGAGTGTGGAGAGCAAATGATAAATAGGAAAAAATTTTAAAAGAAAACCAATGAGATTTGAAATTTGTCAGTAGGAGGATGCAAACAGAAAGCTGACAGATTTGCCCCTCCTGGCTTCCCAGCTTCCACATGGAATAGGAGCTTTGGTTTGACCAGTGAAAAACAGATCTATCACCTACTCCCACAGAATCCAGCCGAAAAAGCAAAGCTGAACAAATGAAACTGGAGATTTTCCCAAGGGGAGGTGAGCTCCTTACAGAGAAGGTATAAGATAAAACCATATGTTTAGTGGAGCCAACAAGCGAGCTTAGTCTCGAGCATGAGGCGTGCTGTTGTCCCAGTCTCAGAGACAAAGAGTGTGAAGCCTGCTGCCCCACTCCAGGGAGGCCTCATGCCTGTTCTGCACTGTTACAAGTTCTGAAAAGATTCTTATGTATCTTTTGTTAATTTTATTACTTTTATTTGAGAGGGAGATGGAAACATTTGGGAGAGATCTTCCGCGTGCTATTTCACTCCTTAATGCCTGCATTAGCAATAGCTGAGCCAGCCTAAAGCCAGGAGCCCAGACCTCAATCTGGGGCTCCCGTGTCGGTGGCAGGGATGCAAGTATTTGATTTTTATAACTTCCACTTCAAAAGGATAACATTCTCAGGCAGCATTGTGGTGAGATTATGTCCTGGCTGTATAACTGATCTGCACCAGTATTTTAAACTTTTCAAACTCACCGATTACTGAAATTTTGATCTTCAGTAATGTGTATTTACAGACCTCCATCTACATCAACATCTATACCAATTGCTGGTGAGCCTGAGTTTCTGCAAGAAGATAGGAAAGGTGGAGAGACCCTGAAAGTCCATCTTGGAATTGCAGGTATGGCTGTACAACTCACTGTGTTTTGTTTTGTTTTTTGTTTGTTTATTTGTTGGTTTATCTTATCAGAAACAGTACTACTTGCTGTCCTGGAAGATTCCCAAAACTCTTCCAGTCATATGACTTAACATGGGCCAATGAAAACCAGTGGAGTTTTAATCATGCAATTCTTGGTTAAGGCAATGATTTATTTTGTCTAAGACGTTGTGCTTAGGAACTGGTATTATGGCATAGTAAGTAAAGCCACCATCTCTGACACTAGTACTCCATGCGGGTGCTGATTCATATCCTGGCTGCTTCACTTCTGATCCAGCTCCCTGCTGGAGAAATGGAAAAGCAATATAAGATGGCCCCTTGAGCCCCTCCCTGCACACACATGGAAAACTTGCGTAAAGCTCCTGGCTCCTGGTTTCAGCCTGGCTCAGCCCTGGCTGTTGCAGCCATTTCGGAAGTAAACCAACACATGCAAGATACCTCTGTTGCTCACCCCACACTGCCTCTCCTCCTCTTCATTTCTCCCTCTTTCTCTACAACTCTGACTTTCAAATAAATCTTAAAAAAAATGTTGTGCTCTGACACATTGAAAGCTAAATGTTGCAATGATACCCTGCCTAATTACATACATTTAGTCCCCAGAAATACAACAAAATACTGCAGGATTTTCCCCATTCCACAGGTCCAACAGCTTGCAGCAGTCACCTCTCAGGTGTTACTTCTCTTCCAGGAATCACATTTCCCTTTCGGTGGTCCTCAGGCCTGTGTCTATCAGATTGTTATTTAAAACACAGACTGCTGATGACAACAGCCAAGAGGTTTGATTCGGTGGGTCTGAGTTGGGGCCTGACATTTTGCATCACCAATGGTTCCCAGGTGATACTGGTACTGTTGGTCACTAGATCACACCTTGAGATCCACTTCTGCAGACATGCTTCCAGCAACAGTCAAAATCTGCTCCAGGAGTCAAAATTAGGACACAAGGGGCGGGCACTGGCACAGAGATTAGGATCCCACCTAGGTAACCTGCATCTTGTACCAGATTTTCCAGGTTTGAATCCCAGCTCTACTTTCAATCAGCTGATACACACGTGGGAGGCAGCAGGTGATGGCTCAAGTACTTGGGCGCCTGCCACCCACCTGGGAGACCCTGGTTGAGTTCTGGGCTCCTGACTTCAGCTCAGCTGTTGCAAAAGTAAAAGATGAGTAAAGCAAAAGATGAAATCGCTCTCTGTCTCTTTAGCTCTTTGTCTTTACAATAAAAATAATATTGAATGTTTTTAAAAGCAGAATAGAGAAAAAGTCAAGTTGGCTGAGGCAAAACACTTAGAGACTCACGTTACATGAACAGGATATATTTGACAGAATGGAAAGAAAGGTGACGTAACATGGTGAAAGTTTCATCACCTTAGCAGTGACTGTGAAGTTTCCTGCTTTAGGATCTGTGAATCGTTTATACTTTCAACCTTTCCGTTCTCTCCATTCTTTCAACATTAAATTATTCTGAATTTTTTTCCAGTATTAAAAAAATAAATAAAAGCAAAAGCTTATTAGCGTCTCTATCTTTCTGTTCTTCCCTAGGCTCCAGTAGGCTCGTATGCTCTCTCTCTCTCCCACCTCTCCCTCTGCATATGTATCTGGTGGAGCGAGAGAGAGAGGTCACAAATGGTACATGTATCACACACTTTTTATGGCCAAACTTCTGAGAAGAATATACAGTCCAGTTGCACTTAAACGCCTTTGCCATCTGATTTCTGTCCTCTCCTCCCCGCTCCCCACCATGGTGATATCTCATGATCATCCAGTCCTGGGGACATTTTCCTGTCCTCATCTGACTTGGATACTTTTTCTTTCCTGAAGCTTTTTCTTCCCTAGGCTCCCCCCTGTCTAACCTTTCCTTTTCTAGCTCCATCTCTTCCTCCTCTCGACTTCCTCTTTGGAACACAGGATTTGGTCCCATCTACTCACTTTCCTGGGCAGTGTCATCTGTACCCTTGGATTTAACTACCAGTGAGTGTAAATTCACAAGTTTGTGTTGCCTCAGTTCCTCCCCACTGAATTGCAGGTACATGTCTGTGAAGGCTTTTTGCAGAATCCATGCCACATGTTACATGGAAATTTGCTTTTCTTTCTTCCCCTCCACATTAAGTTCTTTATTATCAAATCTGTTTGTCTTTGTACCCCCAACATAATGAGATTCAGTAAATTCTGACTCCTTTTTACTTTTTTTTTTTTTTAGTTTAAGTATGAGTTTCTTAAAAGGGATAACCAAGTTTGTCCAAAGGAGTATGAGCACTGAGGTAGAGGGGGAAAGTTTATCACAAAAATGCCACTAAACATGTAGTTGGTACCATTTCTATTTGTTTGTTTGAAATAGAAGGAATTTCTGTTCTCTGGCTTAATCCACAAATACCTGTGTTTGGCCAAAGCAACAATACTCATGCTGGCCAAAGCCCTGAGTCAAGAGCTCAGTCTACCCACTTGCACCATCAACAGGAAGCTGGCATCAGGAGCTGGGCACCAAGTCAGGCCCTCTGATACGGGACGGACACAGGCATCCCAGCCAGTGTCCTGGTTGGCATTTACCCATAAATTAAGAGGTCTGGTGGACTTCCGGAGCACCTGTCCAGGCTGTGTGTCTCCGTAAGTGAAGAACTCTCCCTGTTGAGGGTAGAAGATTCCCCCTCCTTTCAGAATCTTTTTTTTTTTTCCCAAATGTCTTTCAAAAGTAGATTCTGTCAGAGCCTCTTGCTGATCTCAAGGTGTTAGCTGGTCACTCTTGGTAGTTGAGTGGGAACAAACCCTTAGAATACTTATAGGAACATGGGAGTACTTAAACCTTGTTAGAGGCCTGAGACTTCCTTTGTCCCTTGGAGCTAGGATTGGTAGGAATGTTACCAAGGAGGAGAATGTCCCAAGCCCAAATCCTCTCTGTGTGAGAGTTTACCAGTTAAGAAGAAATGCCGGTTTAATTCCCTCTGAGGAAACCATTCAGATTCCCCCTTCACCCTGTTAAGTTTCTCCTGTTCTGTTTAAGTCTAGGCAGATTGCAGCTTGCTCAAGGGCCCCATAATCCTACCAGTTTCTCATGTCAGGATGTATTCTGGTCTGGATTTTCAATAAATTTTATAAGAATTGGCTCAAGCAAACCGTGGGAGCTAGCAGCCTGGAACATTTTGTAGGCCTGGTAACAGGATGAAAACTGGGTGAAAGTTGGTGAAGCAGAGCCTCAAATCTGCAGAGGCATAACGGGTGGTGGATTTCCCTAACTTTGTCATCCAAATTCAAACAGGATGCCCAGACACCTTCCTCCAACTGAAATCCAATGAGTGGTAGATGGACATCTCATATGTCAAATTCCACATCTTTAGCCCAAGACCTCCTAACTCTTCCTCCCATTTTTCCATCAATATTTTTGGTTGATCACATATTGAAATATATTTGTAATAGAAATTATATGATTACAGTTCCACCTCTTTATTTTCTGTAATGTGATTACTAGAAAATTTATTGAAGTTACACAGTGTGACTGGTTGGGCGTTGTTGATGCCTACCACAATTTCTATCTTAGTTTTCCTGCCACAAACTTGTCAGTAGCTGAGTGCTGTCACTGTGCCTGTGACACCTCTCTCACACTGCTGGATTTTTACAGAAACCTTCCTTCACCCCTTGGGTAGCCTGTTGCTAAAGTGATCTTTCCGAAATAAATTTGGTATGTCACACCCTTACATAAACCCATTGAACATTTCCTTCCTTAGATTTACAGAAGTTTCTTTGTCAGCAGTCATCTGCCCATCTCAGGGTTTTTATTTAATTATTTGAAAGGCAGAGCAACACAGAGAGAAAGAAACAAGACAGAAAAAAAAATCTTCACTTTCTTGTTCACGCTGCAAATGCCTGCAGCAGCAGAGACTGGACCAGGCCAACACCAGAGCCTGAAACTTAATCTGAGTGGATGGTTCAGGTGATATCTGCCTCTCAGGTGCACTGGCAGGAAGCTGGATCAGAGGAAGAGGCTGCCCTCAATCCCAGACACTGCAGTCCGGAATGTGAGCATACCAAGCTATGTTTACCCAAATGTGCCACAATGCCCCTGCCGCCCAATGCTTATATTTTAGTACTTGCTATATTGTATTCTGTCTATTTACTTCTACCCATGAACTCTAAGCATATGTGTTTTCTTATTTATTTTGTACCCCCTATACTTGTGCTGTGTTAGGCAATTGGAGTGAAAGCTTAATAAATATTTATTGAATAAATGAACTTTGAAAATGAAAGATAAAGGAATGAGTTAAGATCTGAACCAAACCCAGGAGTAAAGAGTTAAGTCTGCGTATTTCTTGATATGAACCAATTCTTTGACTTTTGGGAGGTGCTAACCTTTGGATTTAAGACCAGATGCTTGGGATACTTAGGATCTTTCCAAAAATGAGGAACCTTGCAGAAGGACCAAGTTGCCCCAATACCTTACTTGTTTGGCATGATTTGTTGTTCAGCTGCAATCATTATTATTTCTAGAACTGCTGCTATAATAGTGCATTACTCAGTTGCTTTCTGTTTGCTTCTGTGTTTAAAGGGGTTTTAGTTTCAAGATATTTCACTGGTCACAGCTCTGTATTTACATGTGACTACAACTAAAACATGCAGTAGATCAGGGGACTACTAGAAATACCTTTGACACTAATTTTTGGTTCATATACTTTGAGATGGAATAGTAGAAATTTTCTTAAAAACTTTTATTCTCCGAGCTGTATTCCAGGCTGGGTTGATTTTAGACGCAGATATTGCCCTAATTGTAGAGTGCTATTCGCAATACCAACATTAAATAAAAAGGGCTGGCACTGTGACACGGTGCTTTAAGCTGCTGCCTGCAACAACAGCATCCCATATGAGCTCCAGTTCCAGTCCTGATTGCTCCACTTCAGATCCAGCACCCTGCTCATACTCCTGGGCAAACAGTGGGAGATGGCCCAAGTGCTTGGACCCCTGCCATTTTATGCAGGAGAAACAATGGGGTTCCATGCTCCCAACTCAGTCTGGCCTACCCCATTATTGAGGCCATTTGGGGAGTCAAACAGGAAGTGGAAGACACCTGAACTGCCTTCCAAATAAATAAACATTTTTTAAAAATTAAAGTTAAAAAATACTCTTTGGTTTATTGCTTGTGATACATTTTTGAGAAGGCAAGAATTCCTCAAGAGCCATACTAAAATCTGGCAATTTTTTATTTCATAAAAATGGAATTTTTAAAGATTTATTTATTTTTATTGGGAAGTCAGATATACAGAGAGGAAGAGAGACAGAAAGATCTTCCATCCGATGATTCACTCCCTAAGTGGCCACAATGGTCGGAGCTCTGCCAACCCAAAGCCAGGATCCCAGTCTCTTTCAGGTCTCCTATGCAGGTCCTAAGTCTTTGGGCCGTCCTTAACTGCTTTCTCTGGCCACAAACTGGGAGTTGAATGGGAAGCAGGGCCACCAAGAATAGAACCTGCACCCACATGGGACCCCAGCGCGTGCAAGGCAAGGACTTTGGCCACTAGGCTACTGTGCCAGGCCCAAAAATCATCATTTTTAAGAATGTGTTTCGGGCCCGGCGCGGTGGTCGCAAGTGGTTAAAGGTCCTCGCCTTGCACGCCCGGGATCCCATATGGGCGCCGGTTCTAATCCCGGCAGCCCCGCTTCCCTTCCAGCTCCCTGCCTGTAGCCTGGGAAAGCAGTCGAGGACGGCCCAAAGCTTTGGTAACCTGCACCCACATGGGAGACCCGGAAGAGGCTCCTGGCTTCGGATCGGCATAGTATCGGCCTGTTGTGCTCACTTGGGGAGTGAATCATCGGAAGGAAGATCTTTCTCTCTGTCTCTCCTCTCTGTATATCCGCCTTTCCAATGAAAAAATAATAAAAATAAATCTTTAAAAAAATAAAAAAAAAAAGAATGTGTTTCATGGGCCCGGCGCAGTGGCACAAGTGGTTAAGGTCCTGGCCTTGCACGCCCGGGATCCCATATGGGCGCCGGTTCTAATCCCGGCAGCCCCGCTTCCCTTCCAGCTCCCTGCCTGTGGGCTGGGAAAGCAGTTGAGGACGGCCCAAAGCTTTGGGACCCTGCACCCGCGTGGGAGACCCAGAAGAGGCTCCTGGCTTCGGATCGGCATAGCATCGGCCCGTTGTGCTCACTTGGGGAGTGAATCATCAGACGGAAGATCTTCCTCTCTGTCTCTCCTCTCTGTATATCCGCCTTTCCAATAAAAACAAATAAATAAAAAAATAAATCTTTAAAAAAAGAATGTGTTTCATTAATTTGAAAGACGGAGTTACAGAGAGAGGGAGAGACAGAGATCCAAACCCATTGGTTCACTCCCCAAATGTCTGTGAAAGCCAGGCCTGGGCCAGGCCAAAACCAGGAGCTTCATCCACAAGGACTGTTTCCGTCTTCCACTCCTCCTCTCAGGAAGCTGTCCGGGAGGTGGATCAGAAATGTAGCAGTTGGGACTTAAACCAGTGTTCCTAAGGGATGCCAACTGCTATAATGAATTTATTACTAAATTTAAAAATAATCTATACAAGACTGATTCATCTGTATTTAAAAAAAGACAACACAAAAACTAGTGATTGTAAGGGAAAAGCAGTGTTAATGTTAAGGAAAGTGCAGTTCCTCAGTGAGCAAAAGTGTTTAGAAGCACTATGCATTTTTTTCAGTATGGTTGTTTCCCTTGTACTAAAGAGCTGTTACTTTTTATCTCATTCTTCTTGAAAATGAATGTCTCAGTTCACAAAGTCTGCAGATTAGAATACAGAAAGACCATTAACTTGTTGGCAATCATTGTAACGTCATGGTCTGGCATATTACAGATCTTTCAGCAAAGAGTACCTCTGTTCCAGATGAACTCGGTGCCTGTGGACATTCTAGAACATCAAGCTATGCAAGCCAGCAGTCAAAAGTATCAGGTAGAGACTAACAGGGAAATTTAATTGTTGATTGTTTCAAAGGGACTAGAAATTGCTATGATATAGGAGAAAGATGTTAAATTGCCAGAAATTTGATTTTATTTTTATACCCAAAGTGGTTTTCTCTTACAGGTTATAGTTCATGTCACTCCCGGTCATCCAGTTTCTCTGAGCTGTGCCACAGAAGAAATACCTCAGTAGGAAGTACATCAACAGGAATTGAAAGTATTCTAGAACCATGTGATGAGATTGAGCAAAAAGTAACTGAACCCCATCTTGAGACAGCTGATAAAGAAGATGTGGCTGCAGAAAAATTTTCGAGGTACTCTTTTAGTTTAAAGGATAAATTTAAATTACACACATCCTTTGTTTACATAACGTAATAAAAAAGGAGGAAAAATTTAATTCTCCCCCAAAGATGCCCAATGAAACAAGATTCTGTGGAATCTCAACTGAAGCGAGTTGATGACACCAGAGTGGATGCTGATGATATTGTAGAGAAAATACTCCAAAGCCAAGACTTCACGCTGGACTCCAGTGCAGAAGGTGTGTAGCTCACCGTTCAGTGAACAGTTCTACAATACAGGTGTGAATTATCCAGGTGGGAAGGTGTATAGCTATCTCACCATTCAGTAAACAGTACTGTAATGCAAGTGTGACCAGTCCAGGTGGTCAGCAGTAAAAAGAGGCAGTGCACCATAATACTCACTGCTGCTTATTTATAAAATCCTTGCAAGTCTCCTCCATGCCCCCCCACCAAAAAAAAGATTGAAAAATCTCCAGAGAACTTACAGCTTGTTTATTTCTGGGAATAAATATTCCACTTGGAAAAACAGCAAGCTTTAGTTAAAAAAAGATGCGTTGTAAAGAGGCTTTGAGTGGTCTTTAATAGTGGCTCACTGTCTGCTTTATCTGCATCTGTTGTGAACACTGTAAGCCATCGGGATAATTTGGAAGGCAAGGGTAGTAGTTTTGAAACAATGGTAACAAACAGAACCCCTCACATGCCCTCTTTAGCTTCTTCCCCAAAACTAAACATTTATATGCCACCCATTTGAAAGGTGTAATTACTCTTTCTAAAGTAAACATAGTATAGTTAACAATGGACTTTGTCTCATTATGTAACTTGTTATAAGGAGAAATAATTAAAGGAAGAGCTATCTTTATTCCTGCATTTAAAATGAACTTTCAGGGAGTTGAAATAACTGCTCTAAAACATGTATAGAATTTTAATCTTTTAAGTATTTCTTTAACAAGTTGGAATGTAAAAAAAATGAATTATTACAATGAATGTTATTTCACCAAATTCTGATAATGGTACTTAGAACAGGCATTTTGATTGTGTGTTGCAGAAGAAGGACTGAGGTTGTTTGTGGGTCCCGGGGGAAGAACAACCTTTGGCAGTCATCATCTTCCAAATAGGTATGTAATCCAGTCATCATCTTAAGGAGTATGTACTGACTCTCAAAAAATGCCCCTGTGAATGACAATTGCGATGTTTTCAGTAGACAGGTGCTAGAGAGTATAAACACTAGAAATTACTAGAGAAGAACTGTAGCTCAGTTTCCCTTATTCTGGCTATATATCTTTTTCAATTTTTATTTAAAGATTTATTTATTTTTATTTGGAAGGCACATATTACAGAAAGAGAAGATAGAAGTAGAGCTAGAGATAGAGGTCTTTCCATTCACTGGTTCACTCCCCAAATGGCTGCAACAGCCAGAGCCAGGCCAGTCCAAAACTAGGAGCCAAGAGCTTCTTCTGGATCTCCCACATTAGGCCAGGGGATCCAAGGACTTGAGCCGTCCTCTGTTGCTTTCCCAGGCCATTATCAGAGAGTTGGATCAGAATTGGAGCAGCCAGATCACAAACTGGCATCCAAATGGGATTCTGGTACTGCAGACAGAGGATTAGCCTGTTTTGCCGCTTTGCCTGCCCCTGAAAGTATTGTAATCAACTTCTTTGATAAGCAACGAATAAAAAGTGAGGCAGAAAGCCATAGAGAGACAGAAAGAGCAAGTTCCCATCTCCCAGTTCATGACTCAGATTCCTGTGATGGCCAAACCTGAGCGAGGGCCAAAGCCTGACACCAGGAAACCCAATCCAGGTCTCCTCCGTGAGTGACAGTCACCCAGTCACTGCAGGCATCACACTGCCTCCCAGGATCTGCCCTGACAGACAGGAGCCACAGGTGAACACTGAACCCAGACATTTTGAGGTGCGGTGCAAACACCTGCCCAGGCTTTCTATCTTTGCATTATATTTTTGCAAGTTAATTTGTTAATTTCCTTATATGTATTCTTCGAATATATCAGTAAAGAGACAGTTGGAGCATTAATTTGCAAAATAAAAATTTAATTTAGGGCCCGGCGCGGTGGCGCAAGTGGTTAAAGGTCCTCGCCTTGCACGCCCGGGATCCCATATGGGCGCCAGTTCTAATCCCGGCAGCCCCGCTTCCCTTCCAGCTCCCTGCCTGTGGCCTGGGAAAGCAGTCGAGGACGGCCCAAAGCTTTGGGAACCTGCACCCACGTGGGAGACCCAGAAGAGGCTCCTGGCTTCGGATCGGCATAGTATCGGCCCGTTGCGCTCACTTGGGGAGTGAATCATCGGACGGAAGATCTTCCTCTCTGTCTCTCCTCTCTGTATATCCGCCTTTCCAATGAAAAAATAATAAAAATAAATCTTTAAAAAAAAATTTAATTTAGAACAAAGTTCTTAGTCTTTAGAAGAGCAAAACAGTGTTACGTTTTGAGTCACGTACCTGTTGTTAGCAGTTAGGCGACCTCTCAGCAAGATAAGCTGATGCCAAACTGTCTTGCACGCTCCTTCCCCCACTGCATACAGCTTAACATACACACCGAGGAAAGTTCTGAAAACCCAGCATCATTTGGGCACTCACTGAGAATTTGCTCACAATGCTTGCAAATCTTAATTCTCTTAGTAGACTCCAGAATTCATTAATAGAAGTCAGTTGGTTCAGGCATATTAGGGTAAAGGCTAAACTGCTTTAGCAGAAATAGAAGGGCCGGGCTGAAGAGAAAGCTGTGCCCCCAAAGCCTAGTCCCTGGCTCAGGGACTCTCCACTTGGTTACTTTATGTCCTGATAGCCCGTGCCCTCAAAGCTGGTTTGCTCCCAGTCCACACCAAGCAGCTTCCCTTTAAGCAAGCGGGGTAGAAGTTGGCACATCTCTTCTGTTCATGTGACATAGGAGAAAGAGTACAGGTTTGGTCACATCTACAGAGGCTGTTTAAAAAGTTTGTCAAAAACACATAACTTGAATACACTATGTATATATTTCAAAAAAAATTTTTTTGCATCAAAACTAACTTACCTTTTAATTCCATTTTCCATTATCTTCAAAGTATGGGAGGTTAGGAAATACAGCTCTAGCCTAACAGCCTGTACCCATATACAACCATGAAGGAGAGAACAGATTTAAAGGGACAACTGACGGTCAGCCTCACCAAACTGGTGAAGAATTCAAGGTCCTTCAAAGGCCACGTTCTCTCTGAACCTGCATTACACAGGAATAATTTACAGTGCTGACCACATATGGACACTTGAAGGCAATGTGAAGGCATCACAGGCACCACTTGGGACGCCCTTGGCCCATTTCAGAGTGCTTGAGTTAAAATCCTGGGTCCTCTCCTGCTCCCAGCTTCCTGCTAATGACATCCAGTAAGGCACAGGTGGTGCTTCAAGTACTTGGGTTCCTCCAGACCCTGATCAAGTTCCTGCTTCCTGGTACAGCCCTGGCTACTGTTTGGGGAGTGTATCAGAATAGGACATCCTCTCTCTTCTCTCTCTTTTCTCTGCCTTTTAAATAAATAAATAATCTTTTAAAAGATAACAACAGAACTGAAGAATATTATCATATACTTGGTGCAAGGCCTCATGCACTCCCAGTACCTATACAAGGGAACTTCAGGACAAAGAAGAAAAAAAAATGTTCCTAGAAAATAAAATAAAGCAGTACATTTATTTTGGTGAACAATTTTTTTGAAATTTGTGCATAAGAGTAATCTTCAGATAGTTCATGGAAAAAAACGCATGTTATGAAAAAAAAAAAAACATGTACTATGAAAAAAACAGTGTGTTGCTGCTTAGAACCATTCCAACGCTGCAGCTCAAAGTGGTGACGTCTTTCCCTCCTGCTGTTTCAGGGTAGGATCTGGTGCGTATGAACAAGTCGTGATCAAACGCTAGAAGCCACCCTGATCAACAGAAGCTTCCCACTTGTCCACTGCATGTGGACAGTTGCTGTGTCCAGGCATTTTCTTCAAGCACTTCAGAGAAAATGAAGCTGTGTCCATGAAGCCAAGGCCGATTTCTCCTTCCACGGCACCCACCAGCCATGCTCCCCCTCCCACGGGAAGGGAGCATGGGATGTGAGGCTCCAGGCAAGGTGCGCAGGCGCACCAGGTTCCTGTGGTCCCACATGTGCTGCCTGGAAGCCTTTTTCTTCGAGCTCTACCCAGTGAGGAATTCAGCACTTGTCTATGACAGAGGTGCTCAACACATGTGGGCTCCATGTTTTTATTTCAGTTTGACATTTGAGGGGCAATAGAAATTGTAATTTGAACCCAATGAATTTTTGTCGAGATAGTTGTATTCTCCTGTTAAGGAAATCCTCTGTATTATACTACCTACAGTAATGTACTAAGTTTATTTTAACTCATTTTGATGCAAAAATTGATAAATATGTCAGTGTTCATATTTTGGGGAAGTGTTATACTAAAGTCTAAACATGCAAAATGCTTAATAATCATTCTAAATATAGCTGTCATAAATCAAAATGACAGTTTAAGTTGGAGACAAGCTAATGAGTGTAAAGCAATTACTATGCAGTGTATGCTGTTGCTTCTTGTTAACGTTAGGCGAGCTGCAGATCCCCCCAACAGCACGGCTTTTGTAAGAGAGTCGAAACAAGTTTACTAGTCAATGTTAAGCTACCATAAGGCATTCAAACAGAAGAGCTATTTTAAATAACTGAACATTAAGATCTGCAGGCTTCAAACATCAGAATTCTGAATAAGAGGGAAATTGTGATATGATCTAAAACTGAGCAGCTTTCTTTAAATTCAGCCCTTTCTGAAAAATGAAAATTATTTTGACACAGGAGGGGGACAAGACAGGCCACAGCTGCTTGGCACTGCTGGCACAGGGCAGAAGTGACCACTTAAGTTCCATGTGATTAGATATCACTTGCATGTTTCTTACTGCATAGTATAACTGATACTGCTTTTTGAGGAAAGAACAAAATACAACAGAGCTTCTAAAATCAACATGTGGTTCAGATTCAGTTTAATTGGACAGCAGATAGGCCTTAGGAGATTTTCTGATCTTATAACAGTTTCCATGTGGAAAGACCTAACATTTCCTTAGAAATCAGTCATCAGAGAAACGTAGAGGCTGTAAAACTAATAATTCACAGTCTTCACTTCCAAAATCAAGCCCAGGAACAATATTAATTCAGAGTGGGATTCCTTTGGTCAAGGTATTTTCATGTTGGCAAGATAAGAAAAAATTATATTATTTTTAATATTCAAATATATAGAGGTTTAGAATTTTTTGAATAGTTCATGTTAGGACTTTTTTTTTTAACTATTTCAAGGATTGAATATTCCACATTGACCAAATACTATTTTTACAAGTAGATTCTGAAGTTTCTGAAAAGATGATACACCCTGTTTTGAAATATTTTGAATGTTAAAAGAAAGTCTGGGTTGTTATACTAATTATTTTTAAAACTTATTTTGAAGAAAAACATTGACCTGAACATTTTAGTCTAACCAAGGAAAAATGGCAAAGACTTGCTGTTTTCAAATTAATTTCATTATATATTATGCATTTATTATATATTATGGAAAGTCAAAGAAAGTTTTAATAGAGAAATGCAGATAGTGTTTAAAGGAAATATTTATTATTGACTTTTTAAAGGCATATATTTTTCTATTTTCAAAATTTTAGTTTCTAGGCTCTATTTTTATTGGCACTTCTACAAATGCCCTTATTGTTTTAAAAATGATAAAACTCAATTATAAATGGGGCTCACTGGGGGCGTTTGTCTGAAATAGAAAAGGTGCTGTGGTCAGACAGGACATTTGTCTGCTCGTCTACTCATCCTTGGCTAACCTTGGCCTGGTGGGAGACAGACTGTCATTGTTCAGAATGGTACAGAATTCTGCAAATGTGTAGAGACTCTGAAAAGCATAAACATCACGACTCTACCAATTTAGCAGCTACTAGCTAAACTGACTTATGTTGTGGTAAATATGAAAATATAGATTAGGGGGAAAATAATTAGTGGCAGCTGGGATTCACCCTGTCCCATCTCCATCAACCTATTTGGCCCTCAGATTTCAGCACAACCACTTCAGTGTGTGTGCTGACAGCTGCCCACAGGTCTGCCTTATTCTCTGCTTTTTCTCTTCATAGAGCCTACACTGTTAGTATTTTAACCACATAGCTATTGAAGAAACTATCAGATACCAAGCCCACTTCGTTTCTGTTTTGAGTTTATAAAATTGGATTGAAAAAGGAGATTCTTAATCATTTGCCTTTCAAACTCAGGTTTACAATCACCTAGCCTAGGAGAATTTGCAGATGTGCAGATCTTTTGCTAGTTCTGTCTTAGAGAAAAAGGCTCATTGTATTGCAGAGCTTTATATCTGATGAGAAAAACTGAGTCTTAAATATCTTGCTGGGGAGGAGGCACAGGCCAGCAGAGAGACCTGCTCCCTGGGACTTCAGCTGGCAGCTGAGACCAGGTGGGATGTGAAGGGGACATGCATGGCACAGAAGGTCCCAGACCAAGAGTTTACATCTTAATGACTGATTCCTCTTGGTGAGATTTTTTTTTTAAGTTTTCTGTATACCAATGAATATTTATGCTTATGATTAGGAAAGTCTTGACCAAGAATCCCAAACTCACCATTCTGTTCCTGGACTAAAACTGTCAGAACAGGGGCAGGCGTAACAGTGCAGTGGACCAGGCCACTGTTTAGGGTGTTTCATCCAGTATTGGAATGCCAGTTCGGGTCCTTTCACTGTGCTTCCCATCCTGCTTCCTGCTGAAGGGGCCTGGGAGGGCAGCAGGTACTTGGTATCCTGCTGCCCACGTGGGAGACACAGGTAGATCTCTGGGCTCCTGGTTTCAGCCCTGCCCAGCCTTGGCTATTGTAGGCTTTTGTGGAGTGAACCAGCAGATGGAAGAGCTCATTTCCTTTCATATAAAAAAATATTTTAAAAAATCAGAATAATATCCAAACCAGAACCTTCTGTATTTGCCTTGTTATACAAAGCTGTGGGCCACAGAGGTGAACCACTTGTGGCCCATTCGTTCCTGGAAAGAAAAGATCTCTGACCACCAAACATTCAGATTCTAGAGCAGTAAGTTTTAATAAAGCATGCAGAAGTAATTTTAGGTTTTCTAATTTCCTGCTGACTAAACCACACTGCGGAAGCTCAAGCTGACAGCATTATTAATTATCTTATTGAAACACTCCAAAGTGTCAAGCTTCCTACTTTGTGTCACACTGCTCCAAGTGACAGACAGGGCTCTTAGGTATGGCAAGTTGTATTTTGTTTTCTTATCATTCTTAACCTTGAGCAGCTCAGGAATTGTGCCTGCTCAGTTCTCTTGTTCTGATGGTACAGCCTGTGAATATAACCAAGTAGTAAAGACGGAATCGTGTTATGCCACTACTCATGTGTTGGCTTAGGTACTATGCATCATGTTCATAGCTGAGATGCTCAAGAACATGAAGTCTACAATATACAGGATCGAATATACCTATTAACTCAGTCTAAGACTGCTCTGGAAAGCAACAGCCTTATTCCCTTGTGTATGTGATTCTCATAATGATGTGTAAACACTATATTCTAGTTGGTTCCAGGGATGGTCTGTGTAGTTACTCCCCCTTACACCAAGCTGACAAACTTTAGTTTACATCACATATTCCCATTTTCAGATGTTCATGTTTACCTTATGTACATATAACAAAGCTTTCTCCTGACCAAAAGCCACCTGGAAAAGATATTTAGGGTATTTACAATTGATTTTTTTAAACACCTCTTATTGTAAGGATCACCTTCCTCTTGTATGTCTATTTGATCCTTTGGAAGTTGATTCAATGTGTAGTTAATTATGCAGATGTTTATGTAAGATTTTATTGAAGTGATTCCATGAGTATTGTTAATACTTGGAGAATGACCTTCATATTTATGTATTTCTGTTTCAAATGTACAATAATAAATCCTGGAATTTTTTTTACAAAAAAATTTTAATTTGTAAAGTGTTTGTAATAAAGATAAATTTACATATGTTCAATAAAAAACATGTTAAAAGATTATTCCTAATATGTTCTTAAACTATCGATTACAGGTAGGCTTTTGGTGTTGCAGGTAAGTCAGCACTTGGGACCCCTGAGCCCCACATCAGAGGACGTGGTTGGAGCCCCGGCTCCTTTGTTTCCAATCCAGCTCCCTGCTAAAGATACCCTGGAAGGAAGCAGGCAGGCAGTGACTTAAGTACTTGGGTTCCTGTCACACACGAGACTCAAAACTGGATTCTGAGCTCTTGGCTTCTCTTGCAGGCATTTGTGGGGATGAACCAGGGATGTCTTTCCATTCTCTCTCTCCCTCCCTCCCTTCCACACACACACCTCTTGTCTCAAGCTTCAAATAAGAAATTTTAAAAGCAATCTGTGTCAGAAAATTGTGTTAAGATAGGGAAGCAGAAGTGAAGAGTCCAACAGAACTTTCCCTGAAGATTTCATTTCATTAAGTTCCAGGTCACGAAGTACAGTCACACACGTCCCTGGCCGACTTTGTGAACCCCTGGGCAGAGCCTTGTGGACACAGGCTCTGAAATGAGACCAGTTCAAATCTGCATACAAACTCCCCTCTGAACCTGTTTGCTAATCTGGGATGGAGATTATACCACCACCACCATTGGGTTGTGACAGAAAACAAACACTAATGTTAGAGTGTTCCTGAGCAGGCACTCAGTATTTCATCAAGCCAAAATATGCCTTTGTGTAACATCTACACATATAGGAGAGCTTCAGAAAGGAAATAAAAGATAACTATTTTGATGAAAAAGATTTGAAGTCCATACATACAATGGGGTCTTCAAAAAGATCATAGAAAGGTGTGCTCTCAAGAAAAAACTATGGGGTGACTGGCAGAGTGGTTAAGATGCCACTCAAGGTGCCCACATCTCTTATCAAATGCCGTCACTCCACTGTCAATCCCAGCTTCCTGCTAGTGCATACCCCAGGTGGCAGGTGCTGATCCACGTACTTGTGTCCTTCCACAACGGGAGACACTGAGCTCCTGTCTCCTGACTTAATAGCTGGACCAGCCCTAGCTGCTGTGGACATCGTGGGAGTGAGCCAGCAGACAGATGATATCTGTGTCTACGTACCGTGTCACTGCCTTCCAAATGTTTTTAATTAAAAAAAAAAATTCTTTGGCCCAGCAGCATCAGTACAGTGGATCAGACACCATTTGGGACACCCACATTCCATACCAGGGTGCCAATTCAAATCCAGATTGCTATACAACTTCGTACCAATGTGCCTGGGACTCAAGCACATGGGTCCATGCCACCCAAGTGAGAGGCTAGGATGGATTCCTCACTTCAGCCTTGCCCAGACCTGGCTGTTAAGACAGTTGAGGGGTAAAGATCCTCTCTGCCTATCATCTGTCTTCATTATCTGTCATCTATCTGTACCTTCCAAATAAAAATTATAAAATACTTAAAATTAACACAGAATGGGCTAGGACTGTGCTGTAGTGAGTTGAACTACTGCCTGCAATGCCTGCATCCCATATGAGCACCAGTTCAAGTCCCAGCTGCTCCACTTAAAATCCACTTTCCTGTAATGTGCCTGGGAAAGCAGCAAAGAACAGTCCAACTGTTCAGGCCCTTGCACCCTCATGGGAACCCCACAAGCTCCTGACTTTGGACCAGCCCAGCTCCAGCTTTTGCTACTATCTGGGGAGTAAACTAATGAATGGAAGATCCCTACCTTTCCTTCTCTAACTCTACCTTTCAATAAATCTTTAAAAAATAATAATAACTGTAGGAACAAGTATGTAGCGCAGTAGGCACTAGTTGGAGCCCTGGCTTACCCTGATGCACGCCAGTGCCAAACCATGCAAGGGATGTACTAAGGAGCTGCCAGAGGCCTTCTTGTACGGATTTAGACTCAGTTTCTGTACAATTACAGCTCACCTACATATAGAGGGCTCCTCAGCCATTTAAGAAGCTGACTTCACTACTAGATCTTTAGACCAAGTGAGTCCAATTGTTTCAAGTGTGGCCACCTTATGGCATTGCACTTGAGTGATTCAGGTCCAATCTACTCCTAAGCAATCCTGTGTCTACACCTCTTCCACATCTATCCCATGGAAATAAGACCAAAGAAAACATTTTTTAAAATAAATGCTTAAATAAAATATTTTAAAACATTACTTATTTTGCCTAAATATGGTGAAACAGTTTCCTTGTGTGTGGTCTCATATGTTCCCATAAGACTCTTCAGAGGAAAGCACAGGATGGGCAACTTGACAGAACAGGCTGGATGAAGATGTGACTGGGAGAAACCAGGACCATGGAATGAAAGTCATGAGTCAGTGGGGTGCGGGTGAGGAGCAGACCCAGCGAAGTGTTTCCAAGAAAGAAAATTATGACAGCTGGATTTGCCAACGCCAGCCTGAGTCACGGCATGCAGGCTGAACTGTCATCATAAATAAATCATCACAGCAATGTGGGTGAGATATGTGTGCAGGCCACCTGCCAGGAACAGGAAGAACCCGACAGATCAATAGGCCAGAGAAAGGGAGTGTTCATTTCCAAGATAGAATGTTTATAACTGGGATGTTAATTACTTTAAAAACCTGTACAAGGAAATCAGCAGTGTCACAGCAAGTCAAGCCACCACTTAAGACAGTAGCACTCCACACTGGAGTACAGATTCAAGGCCCGGCTGCCCCACATCAGATCCAGCTACCTGCTAATGTGCCTGGGAAGTCAGCAGAAGAGGCCCAAGAACTTGACTCTACAACCAGAGTGGAAGTTCCAGATGGAGATTCTGGCTCTTGCTTTAGCCAGGCCCAGATAATGCTGCTGTGGCCATTTGAGTGTTCCATTTGGAACACTCGCTGTTTCTCTCTCTCTCTCTCTCTCTCTCTCTCTCTCTCTCTCTCTCTCTCTCTCTCCATCCCTCCCTCCTTCCCTCCCTAATAAATAAGTCTAAAAGAAAAAGCCTATATTTAACATCTATACATTTTTTAGGACTTCAGCTCCTCCTGATGTATTTGCTGGAGCTCAACAAGAGCCCTCTTTGCCACCTTTTCCAGTATCGCCACAGACGTGTCTCCAGCAAGCAACCATGCCAGCATCCCATAAGAGCACTGGTTAAAGGATGAAAGGTCTCTCTCCCTACCTCTTCCTTTCAAATAAATAAACCATTGTTTCCTCCACCATTTGCCAAATACCTTCCTCCCAGCATCACTATGACCCCAATGCCATCCAGAAAGCTCCTAGAAAACAGAGCGTCCAGGGTGATTACAGGGGAGAAACTGTTTGTGTTTCAAACACCTTCATTCCTTTCCTGTATGATGTCTTATGCTAAGTATTTTTAGATGGCAATGTGGTCCAAAGGACAGAGGGACTTATGAAGACTTGGGGGAACTCTTAACTCCTGGGGAAAGAATTTTGAAGAGAATATATCTTTCTTTTAAAAAGTTTAATGTCACATATAACATATTCCAACATAAAAATATATGGGTAAGTTAAAAAAAAAAAAACAACATACTGCAACTTCCAATTTCTTCATTCCTGAGAAAACAAAATTTCTGAATTCAAAGGAAAACCTACCACCATCTTTAGCTAAACCCTAATATCCTCCTTATGTAAGGGGAGCCTGGCTCTGTGTCAGAGTTACCATCCACTGGCTTAGGACATGACTTTGGGGGTATAACTTTTAGGGAAAAAAAAAAGGTCACTTGAATTATGACTACACAGCAAGTTATAAATTTAAACAAGCCTAACTATTACCAAAACCCTGAATTTCAGGAAATAAGGGTGGCTCAAAAATCAAACAGATAATCATAATAATCGTGCAGGTCAACCACCACAGCAGATGCATCGCTGCTCAGACACACGCAGTCATCAATGAGTGACCGCATCATGTCCTCACTGGGGCATATGCGGCACAATTTGGGATAAGCCATGAGTCTCTGCAGGGGCACCAAAAACTTTGTTCCCAAAACAAAGGGCTTGGGGGAATTCTCTATCCTGGCTTTTTCAGCTTCTGTGAAGACTGGCCCAAAGGCTGGGAAGTCACTGTCCACCTCAGGGGGCTTGACGCCCAACATCCTCTCCTCCTCCTCCTTCAGCTTCCGCAGATGCTTCAGCCGCAAGCTCTCCACCTGCCGGGACACCTCATTCACGAGCACAAGTCTGAGGAACCGTTCCTGCTGCAGGCTTGGATAGGAAGCTGTGAAAACCTGAGGGGAGGAAGGCTCTGAGAATGGAGGGGAAATCATAAGAACCCCCTGTAACTCTGCTACATAACAACTAACCGTATGGGGCAGACACCTGGCATAGCACTTAGGACTGCATTCAGTACTCATGCCTTCCACATCCCAGTTCGCAAGAACCAGCTCAGCTCCTGTTTCCAGCTACTTGCTCATACAATACTGGGAGGGTGGGGGGTCGGGGGAAGCCGCAGGTGACAGCACAAGAAGTTGGGTCCCCATCACTCACACAGGAAAAACCAGATGAAATTCCCTGCCTCCAACTTCAGCCTGAGCTGTGGGTGGGTATTTGGAGAGTGAACCAGCAAATGGAAGTGCTCTCTCACTCACTTGCTCACTCACTCTCTCTCTGTTGTTCTGTTTTTCAAGTAGTTAAACATACAACAAGCATGTTTTAGAATTATAACATGGATAGGTCAAATGATACTAGCTAAAAATGCCTCAACTATCACGAGTATCAGGGCCCGGCACTGTGGTACGGCAAGCTCAGCTGCAATAAGTGCGAGTTTTAGTTCCAGCTGCTCCACTTTAATCCGTCTCCCTGCTAAATGTGCTTGGGAAAGTAGCATCAGATGTACAAGTGCTTGGTTCCCTGGCATCCATGCAGGAGACCCAGGAGGAGTTCCAACCTGGCTCAGACCCAGCTGTTGTGGCCCTATGGGGATTGAACCAGCAAATGGAAGATCTCTCTCTCTAACTCTGCCTTTCAAATAAATTCAGCTTTTAAAAAAATGAGTATTGGGCCCGGCACGGTGGCGCAGTGGTTAAGGTCCTCGCCTTGCACGCCCGGGATCCCATATGGGCACCGGTTCTATCCCGGCAGCCCCGCTTCCCTTCCAGCTCCCTGCCTGTGGCCCGGGAGAGCAGTTGAGGACAGCCCAAAGCTTTGGGACCCTGTACCCGCGTGGGAGACCCGAAAGAGGCTCCTGGCTTCGAATCAGGGCATAGCATCGGCCGTTGTGCTCATTTGGGGAGTGAATCATGGGACGGAAGATCTTCCTCTCTGTCTCTCCTCTTTGTATATCCGCCTTTCCAATAATAAAAATAAATCTTTAAAAAAAAATGAGTATCCATCTGCAGACAAAAGCAATTATCTGATCTGTTTTCTAATACTAATGGTCAAGATCTTCCAACCAGGTTCCCAACAAGTCAGACTAACTCAGATTTCCTAGTTGGTATTACAGGAAAAGGATGGGTGGAGGATGGCTTACTTAACGGGGAAATTGTGCTTCTTCATCCCATGTCATTAAGGCATTAGGGCCCCTGAACTCAGTTCTAACAGTTGTTTCCAGAGCCAAGCTGGAGCGGAATTGCTGCCTGTGGCCTCTGCTGTGCATAATCCTAACCCATTACACAGGCTACACGTGACGGCCCTCCCGCCCTCTGGTTCACCTGCTGGCTGTGAGAGTGGCTCCAGGTCAGACAGTCACAAGCCCACCTGAAGTGGGTGTAGGGTGGGTGGGATCCCAAAGGATTCCCCTGGGGCAAGCCTCGGGTAAAGGTGTTTCTCCCTGGTGGGGGAGGGGGTGAGGGGAGGGCCACTTGCCCAGAGGAGAATACTCACAGCTTTGTAAGCCCGCTCCTGGCACTGCTCCGAAACACTCGCCTCAGTCACCTTGCCTTCATTTTTCCGGAAGATGCCTATCTGGGTACAGTACCCCACACTCTCGGCTCCAGCAGGCGGTTCCCCAACACCGGTGAACTCCACGGAGTAACCATAGTGACTCGCCGCATACAAAGCCCTGCAAACCCAGAGCAGTTGGAGAGAGCAGCCTGTCAGCACTGCAGGAAAAGGTGAAAAGCGAACCCAATTGTGGCAATCTTACAAATTCCTACACCACCACCGGATGTCACAACACGAGGGTTCGCACGTTCTTCATGTGACACAGCAGCAGCTGCCGCATGTCAGTCTCTAGGAACCACTATGTGGAGGACACAAGGAGAATTAGGGGCTCAGAGTGCAGGGGTACACAAGGAGATCAGCAATTACAATGAGTTTGCAACTGTGTCAAAAAATGCACAGACCCCCAGGAGCTCCCTCTGAGCAGGAGCATGAATGCCAGGCACCCTCCAGTCAATTCATCATTTCCAAATCAACCCAGGCTGCCACCATCCTGCCCGGGAAGGGCCGTGGGCCCACACACCCCTTGCACATGTGCCATGCAGCAGGCTAGAGCAAAGGCTGGAATCAATGGGCAAGGGAGGGCGGGGGAGGATGCTGATGTTGCTGGGCCACAGGCACCCCTGGAACTCTGGGACTTCCCATTTGGTTGCCAACTCCTGTCCCAGCTGCTCTAGCTCCCATTCACCTCCCTGAAAGTGCTTTGGGAAAAGCAGTGGAAGATGGCTCAAATGCCTGGGCCTGTGCCACCTGCAAGGGAGACCCAGATAATAGTTACTGGTTCCTGGCTTTGACCTGACCCAGCCTGTACATTGTGGCCATCTGGGGAGTGAACCAGCACATGGAAGACCTCTCTTTGTCTCTCTTTCTCTCCCTGTTTACCTTTCATGTACATGAACAAACTGTTTAAAAACAACTTGGGTACATTCACGAGTCCTATCAACATTTACTTCTATGAAGTTTAAGTTTCAGAAGGATCCATTCCACCATCTGGGAAAAAAAAAAAAACAACAACAAAAACATGTCTGAACTTACCAGGTCTGAAACTGCATTCTGTTCCACTCAAACTTATGGTCTGAATCTCTTAGGGTCTCTGTTGGAAACAAGGGGTTGAACTCCGAGTTCGGGGTGCTGATGACAACCATGGCCGGAGACATGTAGCCAAACACCACTTCAGGAAATCTGGCCAAATCACCAGAATCCAAATGTTCTATCCTGCCGGGGGTAGTGAAGAAGACATCATTACATTTAACCCCAATTATAGTTATTTTCCTAACTGACTTAGCAAAACAATGTCCCTCCACCCTCTTAATGGTAATTTCTTCCTTCTTTGGAAAAGTTACTAGAGCTCAGAGGCCCTAAAAACAAGCATGCAAACATTCCAGTCCTCTCCTACCCGCCCTCATGTCACCTCACCTCAGCCCCCTAGTTCTGTCCAGGGTGCTCACTTAACCAACTAGGGTGCTTGCCGTGCTCTGCAGGCTCTTTAGGTTTGAATTTGCCCCATCCCAATGCAGCATACCCATAAGCACAGAACATCACTTCTCCAGTATTCTTGTTAGAAATGCAGGCCCCAAGCCTAACCACAAGGAGAAACAAGCCCAGCCTGGAGGGCTCTCTATGAAGTAACTGGCACATATTCCTCAGAAACATCAAGGGCAAATACGAACTCAGAGGCTGAGCAGACCAATTCCCGAGAGCACGGGAGCAGACCGACCTGACTCCGGTACTGTCCAGTGGGCGCTGGGTGACCCTGGCCTAGCTGAGATTGCAGCCAAATGTAACAGGAGCTATAAAAAGAGATTACTAGAACAATTGATGCATTTTCAGTACGGTCCACAGAACTGTATCAATTAACATTTCCTCAGGCAGATGTCTGGCCTAGCGGTGAAGGCTTGGAGTGGAGCGGGGACACATATCACACATGCCAGTCTGGGATTCAAGGCCTGACTCCATTCCCAGCTTCCTGCTGGTAACACCCTGAAAAGCAGATGATGGCTCAAGCAGTTGGGTCCCTGTGGTCCATGTGAGAGACCTGGGTTAAGTTCCAGACTCCTGGTTTCCTCCTGGCCCAGCCTTTACTTGTGTGGACATTTGGCGAGCAAACCAGTAGTTACAAGACCTCTCTTTGCCTCTCCCCCCACCCAGTTTATTTCTTTTTTTTATTTCATGATGTAGTTATTATGGCTGTGTAAGAGTCTTTTTTCTTTAATATATGTATATATTAAATATATAATATTATGTATAATATTATATATTATATATTACATATATTAAATATGTATATTAAAGAAAAAATACATATATATACCCATGGGGTTGACACGGTGGTACAGCAAGCTAATTTTCCACCTGCAGGATGCTGATCCCAGATGGATGCCAGTTCATGCACCTGAAGTTTCACTTCTTATCAAACTCCCTGCTTGTGGCCTGGGAAAGCAACGAAGGATGGCCCAAAGCCTTGGGACCCTGCACTCACATGGGAGACCCAGAGGAAGCTGGGGCCTTTTGGAGGATGAAGCAGCAGATGCAAGTGCTCTTGCTCTCACTCTGTTCCATTCCTGCAACTTCTGTACAACAATCCAACATTACTCAAAAGTTCCAAGTTTCACTGACATTCTACCTGTGTCAGTGCACCCTAAGGAAACCGCACATGGGCACAGCTTCACAAGCAAACCAACGGTCTTGAAAACATGAGGGAATTAATGCCCCCATCCCGGCTGCAATGACACACCTCACCACCACACAAGAGGGCCTCTAGGTCAACAGGATGGTGACAGGGAGACCACCACAGATAGCCTGATGACTGTCACACTATCTTCTGGGTCCCCACGCTACCAGCTCTGGCTGTCTTGAGTCACCTTGTTCCATCTGGCTTCTGTGCCAACACTACCTATCAAAGTAAGTTATCAGAGTCTGACATGTGGCTATGTGGGAAACTACTGCCTTACCCCATGCCAGGAAACAAGAAAAACTGAAAATCGCCAACACTGATCTCAAGATACTATGAAAAAATTGAAGTAAAATTCAAGTGCCAATATGAGAAAAACATGGAATATTTAAAAAGCAAAACATACACTGAAACCCTTAAACCCATGACCCTGGCCAGTATGGTAGCACAGCACCTTAAGCCTCCACTGGCAATGCTTGCATCCAATGAGCCCCAGTTCAAATTCCAGCTGCTCCACTTTCTAATCCAGTTCCTTGCTAATGTGCCTGGGAAAAGCATAAGTTGGCCCAAGGCCTTGGGACCCTGTACCTATGTGAAAAACCCAGAAGAAGCTCCAGGCTCCTGGCTTCAGCCTGGCCTAGTCTCAACCATAACAGCCACTTGGGGGGGAGTGAACCATCAGCTGGAAGATCTCTTAATCTCCCTCACTCGCTCTCTTTCTCCAACCCTAGAGCTGTCACAGACTAGAACACTAAAACAGAATGACCACACAATTCAGTGATTGTATTTTTGGGCTCATTCATAACATTGATCACAACAGCCCAAGGATGGAAGCAACCTAGTGTCCCATCAACAGGTGTAAACCTACACAAGCTGGCAGGATCACACACAGCTTTATCAGGAAATTCTAACATGTGCCAGCACAGGAGGAAGCCTGAAGGTGTTATACAAAGTTGAATAAGCCAGTCAGAAAAGGGAAAAGAATGCCTGACCACTCAAAGAGGGAGTGTAGGCTATGAAGGGGCAGGACCTGGGAGTTACTAATGGTTTCAAGAGTGCAAGATATGACCTATAGGCAAACTTTATTATTTTTAAGATTTATTTATTTTATTGGAAAGGCAGAATCAGACTTACAGAAAGAAGGTGAGATAGAAAGATCTTCCATCCACTGGTTCACTCCCCAAATGGCTGCAGTGGCCAGAGCTAAGCTGATATAAAGCCAGGAGCCAGAAGCTTCCTCTGAGTCTCCCATGTGAGTGCAAGGTCCCATGACTTTGGGCCATCCTCCCCTGCTTTCCCAGGACACAAGCAGGGAGCTGAATGGAAAGTAGAGCAGTGGGTACATGAACTGGCACCCACATGGGATCTTGGCACTTGCAAGGTAAGGATTTACCCACTGAGCCATTGCGCCAGGCCCACAGACAGTTTTGATGACAGCACAACAATACCACTGAATTGCACAACTTAAAATGGTTGACAGTAAATTTCATCACATGCATTTTAGCACAATAAAAAGTACACATAAAGTGGTGGGCGTCTGGCTCAGCAGTTAAAACATCCCTGGGAGTGCCCGTGTCCCACCAGCTCAGGCTCAGCTCCCAACCTCAGCTTCTTACTAACATGTACCTCAAGAGGCAGTGGCTGGGCTCCTGGCACCCACAATGGGGACCTGAATTAAGTTCCCAGCTTCACCATGGCCCCAACCTAGCCATTATAGACATTTGAGGAGCAAACCAGTGGGAGAACTCTCTGCCTCAAATTCTTACTACCAACTGCTATTCTGGCTTTATCATAATACTGCTCGTTGGTTCTGCAATTGTGTTTCCTATACAGAATGCCCAGTATAGATACCCACGATGCACCAAGCAACAGATGATGCAGAGAAACACAATGCAAACTCCCTCCTTTAGAAAAACAGCACACACAATTAAAATATGCAAATCAGCCTGAACATACATGGCAAACAAATCCCGAGCAAGCTGCTCCCTGCTCCCCACCCAGCTACCCAAAGGTCATTGAGAAAATCACATCCTGGGTTTGCCAGCACCCTCTTTCACAGGAAGCACTTTCTCTAAGAAATGATTGATCCCAGTAGAAGAGGAACCCTAGAACTTCTAGTTGCCAGAAAAGAAGAGCTCAGAAAATTGACAGATAAGACTGACCCAAAAGTCAGCCTGATGGCACCCCCTGCTGGTCTACCCGGGGACATCCAAGTAAGAAAATATATGCAGAAAAAAAAAAAGACAAAAATATAGGGATTCCTAAATTCATGGTAATGTCAATTAAAAAGGGGTGGGGGATTGAAGAAGCAGGGTTCTTGCTTATGGTAAAATGCTGAGAGCTAACTGGTAAATTCACTGCAATCTGAAAAAAATGTCACTAATGTAATGATGGCTGGTTGGGACAAGAACCACTTAGGAAGCTAAACCTGGGAGCAGGTACAGATGGATGGCAGGAGCTGGCTGGGTGAGCTCTGCATGACTTCCCAGGACACTCACCAGCTGGGAGGAAAACTAAGAGTAACTCTACAGTGGAACAATACCCTGACAGGGAGAGTAAGACAAACCAAGTGAGAACAGGCACATGCGAGCCTCAGTCAGGCACCTCCAGACCTCAGCCTACCCTAACCCGATCTGGTGAGGGGGAAAAACTGGAGGGAGACCCTGGAAGCAGAGGCTGCATGTACACAAATGATCAAGTCAGAGGAACATCAACAAAAAGGTGAAGCGGAATGAATGGAAAACAGGCATCCTTGACAGCACAGTTAAAGTTCCTAAAAAAAAAGTATTCCCAATGGATGACAGATGTTCTTGAAGTACCAACCAAGACCTGACTATCTAGAATTCCAAGATTACTAAGTGTAGTTCTTTCAGGTCTTTCAAATAAACAGCCTCAGACATTGATGAGACCCCCACCGCCACTTCAGTTACTTGTTTCCCATGGGCTTCTGCTCCCTCCAGTTTCCCTTTTGGCTCTCCTTAGGCTTTCAGTCTCCTTAAGTTTCAGTTTTGGCTTCAGGCTCTTTAGTTCCATACCCAATTTTGTTCCAACAGCCCCATCCATTAATCACATGCTGCCGTGTATCCCTGCCCCCCCCCCAGTGCTGTAACTACCAATCCCCATGGACCCTGTACTCCTAATACCCACCCCTTGCTATGAAAGTACATTCCCTCCCTTCCTCTCCCAGCTCTCCGCTCTCCCAGCTCTTGGATTTCAGCTCTTCCAGCTCCGGGTACTAGGCTCTCAGTCCTTGGCTCTCCCCTCTTGGTCTTCAGTTCTCCCCATTCCTGGTTCTTGGTTGTCCCACTGGCCTCACTCGGAGCCCCTCCTGTCACTGTGGCAGGAGACCTCCCTGCCTTCTCTATCTTCCCAAAGCCATCTTCCTCTACCCTGCTATCTCTCGCTTCCCCACAGTCAACTCTTCCACTGGAATAAGCCCTTCCCTGTGGTCGCCTCTCACGCTGAAATAAAGACCTCCTGTGTGACTCGCCATGTCTGGTGCCTAGTGTCTTTTTCCCACCAGGTAACATAGTATGAGCCCGTTTAAAACTTACAGCTCAATGCATGTTATCAAATCGAAGCCAAGCAAACGAGAGTCTCTCTCCACTGCGGAGCCATGGTACAGCGTGATGGTCAAATCCAGATCCCGTGGCTTTAGGAAGTCGCCCAGAAAGGGAGACAGCTGATCCCTGCAAGAGAGACCAGGTGAACCTGATGCCTGCTGTAGATCCAGCTCTTCTGATGACTCCCTCCTCCCTACATGCCTGCAAGCTGGACATGGCCTGTTTTCTTTGTTCTGAATTACCTGAAGTCAGCACTGTAGCACAGTGGGCTAAGCTGCCACCCATGACACTGGCATCCCATACAAGCACTGTGTCCAGTCCAAGCTGCTCCACTTTCCATTCAGCTTGCTGCTCAGACAGGGAAGGCAAGGAAAGACAGCCAAGTACTTGTGCCCCTGACACCCACGAAAGAGACCCAGGTTGACTTCCAGGCTGCTGGTTTCAACCTGGCTCAGTTCCAGCCATTGCTGCTGTTTGAAAAGTGACCCGGTAGATTGAAAAATAAAACACTGTCTTTCAAATAAATAAGTAAACCTTTAATGAAACAAACAGCCTTTCATGGGGCAGTGTCCTCTCACAATGGGACATTAGTTGCCAAGCAGTGCTTGATACTGTTCTTTGTTTCAAAGATACTTAAAACAACAAGGCCAATATCAGGGTGCCAGTTAAGCTGCCACCTGAACAGCGGTATTCCATGAGTATCACTTCCAGTCCAGGCTGCTCCACTTACTTTTGTTGTTGTTGTTCGTTTTATTTTTTGCTTTCTATTGGAAAGGCAGATTTACAGAGAAGAGAGACAGAAAGTCTTCCATCTGCTGGTCTACTCCCCAAATAACAGAGATGGCCGGAGCTGAGCCAGTCTAAAGCCGGGAGCCAAGAAGCCCCAGCCAGGTTTCCCTTGTGGGTATAGGGTCCCAAGGGTTTGGGCCATCCTCTCCTGCTTTCTCAGTCCACCAGCAGAGAGCTGGATATGAAGTGGAGCAGCTGGGACAAGAACCCTTGGCCACATGGGAATCTGCTGCTTGGAAGGAAGGATTACCAAACTGAGCCATCACACTGGGCTCCTGGATTGCTCTATTTATAATCCAGCCCCATGTTAAGAAGCCTGAGAAATTAGCAGAAGATGGCCCAAGTTCTTTGGTCCAGAATTGAGTTTCTGGCACCAGGCTCTTGGCTCTGGCCTGGCCCAACTCGGGCTGTTGTAGTGATTTGGTGGGAGTTAACCAGCAAGCAGAAGATCTCTCTCTCTGTGTATCTACCTTTCTAATAAAAAAAAAAATTTTTAAGAGTCAAAAAGCATTTACAAAAGTCAAAGGTGGACCAGGCCAAAACCAGGAATGCAGATGCCTCTGGATCCTCATTACTGGCCAGGGCAAGTACCAAGGTCATCTTCCATGCCTTCCCAATACATTAACAGGAGGCTGAACAGGGAGCATAGCATCCCCAACCCAAACCTGGCACTGTAACACTAGATGTCAATATTGCTTGCTTAACCCACAGCACCGCAACACCAGTCCCAACATACTTTTGGCTTTTCCTGCTTGTTTTTTTAGCTTTTCATCCATCTCCGTAACAGGCACATACACGTAAGTGCATATGTACATTTGGATGACAGGAGAAACACCTGGTTTGAGATGCCAGAGGCCAACAGCATTTGTCCAGTGTTCTGAACCTTTGAAATCCTCTGCTCTAAATCATTTTCCCTAGCATTCATAAGACTTGACCTCCCAAAACTGAACTCTCAATGCCTTGGAATGATTTCTCTGAAACTTCACATGTATAAGTAGAGAGGCATAAAATATAGGCCTTGCATAAGATATACACCCAATTATGGTCATGGCCAAGACTCATTCAGTGAGCTGGAGCCTCCCCAGGAGTCCTCCTGTCTTTCTTTCTTTCTTTAAATTGGTAAAGCAGATTCACAGAGAGAAGGAAAGACAAAGAAAAATATCCTCCATCCACTGGTTAATTCCTCAGATCATCACAACAGCCATAGCTGAGCCAATCTGAAGCCAGGAGCCTCTTCCAGATCTCCCACATGGGTGCAGGGTCCCAAGGCTTGGGGCCATCCTCCACGGCTTTCCCAGGCCAAAAGCAGGGATACAACAGCCGAGACACAAACTGGTGCATCATATGGGATGCTGGCCCTTTGAGGTAAAGGATTAACATGTGAGCCAATAGCCCCGTCCTTTTATCTTCTAACAAGCTCTACCAAACTGGCACTTTGTCCGAGTAGAAATGGTGCCAATAGATTCAAATGAAGGCATCATTCTCCCTGAAATGAAGTCCCCAATCCCCGGCTATATCACAATGTGATGAGGAGCAACAATGGAAACTGGCCATGTGCACAAAGGGCACCCTCCATGGGTTGCCATGGACCTACCCTCACTCCCATGGGCACAAAGCCCAGGAGACTTCCACCAGGAGAGACAAAGAGTGTTGATCTGCTCAAAATGATGTAGCCCCATAACCTAACTACCGTCCCCTTGGCACACAAGAAGGGCCTGGACGTTTCTTGCATGTCAACATTACCACACAGGAGCCTGTGCTTCCACCATATGTACACCTCTGGAGACAGGCCTCTCAAGACCCCCGCCCTGCGCCTTACCCTCTCCACCGCAATTTATCCTCGTCAATGTCTACGCCGACGAGCTCCTCGATGCATGGGTAGACTTTCAGCAGCCTTATGAGCGAAGTATCACCACAGCCTAGGTCTGCAACCTGCAGGATGAGACATAGTGCTTTTTTTAAAAGGCACTGGGAACCACAGAGGTGGGATCAAAAGCTTTGTCTTGGGGGCAGGGGGATCACCTAGCAATAACAGAGCCACCAGAAGGAATTAGCTTTCTGGTGGAATCATCTAAACAGACAGCAAATTTCCACTTTCACAGGCCTATGGGCAGAGAAGTATTTCTAAGTAATATAGGCCAACAGTAAGAGCTGCTCCCTGTTCCAGAGTCATTGCTGCCATGCGCATTTCAGAGAAACAGCCAGCTATACAGCCCAGGTTTCTCATTCAGAATTACAAGCTGGACCCTTCAAGATGGTCAGCTTCAGACTTCAGCAAAAAAAAGCTTTCTAACACTTTGTTTCCATTTTGTTTATTTCCCACACAGAGAAGACCAGCACTGCTTAAGGGATGCAACCATTCCACCAAACTGTATGAAATTCCATATTGAACTTCAAGCTGCCCAAAAGGCAATACTAGATGCTTCCCCTGAATGCACATATCTGGATGGCTAAAGACTTTTTTAAAAAAAATAAATAAGTAAATAATTGTACATCTTAGGTGCAAGTACAAAACCCTCACACAGAATGAAAACTCTCAGAGGAAATTCAGTCCTCAGCATCAAGCAAAAATTCAAAATCCAGATAGTCACCTTACCAGAACCTAGGACACACTAGAACATCACATCCACCAGTATGGTGACCAGCAAGGTACATTTCTTGTGTGAAATGACTTCCTACTGAAGTTAGCTGAAAAGGCCCATTATCTAACATCCAAAGACCCACACTGCCCATCTGCCCAATGTTCTGACTGTTCTAGAAATGTGAAGCCTACATCTAACTATGAATTTGCACCCGGTGCCACAGAATGTTCCCTGAGCACTTCACTCCTGGCAAACGGCCACAGGAAGTCAGTTACCTGTGCTTTCAGTGCCAGGAACAGAATCACTGGAAGAAAAACCCTCCCCCATAAGAGTTACAGTAGGGACCAGCGCTGTGGCAAAACATGTTAAACAGCTGCCTACAAAATCTTTAAAAAAAAAAAAAAAAAAAACAGCTGCCTGCAGCCCTGGCATCCCATATGGACACAAGTTCAAGTCCTGGCTGTTCCACGTCCATATAGCTCCCTGCTTATGGCCTGGGAAAGCAGTAGAAGATGGTTAAAATGCTTGGGCATGTGCACCCACCCATGTGAGAGATCCTAGGTTCAGATTAGCCCAATTCTGGTTCACCAGGAACTCGTAGCAGACATTAGTAGAGTGAACCAGTGCATGGAAAATCGAGCTCTCGTTCTATTTCTGTAACTCCGCCTTTAAAACAACTATCCAGGGCCTGGCGGCATGGCCTAGTGGCTAAAGTCCTCTCCTTGAATGTGCCGGGCTCCCATATGGTTCCCGGTTCTAATCCCAGCACCTCCACTTCCCATCCAGCTCCCTGCTCGTGGCCTGGGAAAGCAGTTGAGGACGGCCCAAAGCTCTGGGACCCTGTACCCGTGTGGGATACCCGGAAGAGGTTCCTGGATCCTGGCTTTGGATAGGCATAGCATCAGCCATTGCGCTCACTTGGGGAGTGAATCATCGAACGGAAGATCTTCCTCTCTGTCTCTCCTCCTCTCTGTATATCTGACTTTCTAATAGATAAATAAATTTTTTTAAAAATTTAAAAAAACAACTCTCCATTGTCACTGATCCATGAGACCAAGATGTCCTTGAGCATATTTCTGAGGCTGGCCTTCAGGATAAATTCTCCCAACCTTTACTCTCCTACTTCTTAGTATGCTTTCTAGAAATTAAAAAAGCACATTTTTTCTCAACTCTTGAAGACACCTGTGGATTTTGCTGTCACATCAACATCCCTGTACTACAACAAGTGTCTTCTTACACGAGTACCAAACTGACAAAATATTCAGAAAAGGCGACCTTAAAACCTCAGTGCTTGGAAACACCTACCTTCTTGGGTTCATGCTGATCCACTATATCTTTAACAAACTGGTACCTCTGTCTGTACAATGGTGGTTTAAACTTTATGAACTTCTCCTTGGGTGCCTCTCCAGAATTACCATCAATCACATCAGTGCACTGAAAAACATAACCCCCCACAACAAGTTAGGAATCTACATCATGATGACTTCAGATACTCCATGGGGTAGAGGGGGTGGATTTTTATTTCCTCAGGTAATGAAGTCCAGATTCAGGTTCTTCCCCAGTTGCACTCGCTACATTTCAAGGGCCCACCTGCTTAGAAGTGGCCTCCTAGCCTTAGATGCTGTGTGTGCGGCTCCAAACCATCCACAGCCTCACCTGGAAATGTCACAGAAACCAAAATGGTACTGCCGTCTGTAAAACGGAGGCTTAAACTATACAACCTTCTCCTTGGGTAAGTCATCCCAGACTGGCTCAGTCAGAATTGTGACATTTCATCATCAAACTCCCAGAGGATGCATACTCATACCTACATGAACACTGGGAAAATCCTTAACAATTGCTACATTGGGGTACTCAAGATGGTAGAATAGGGTGAGGACACATTTAAATAGACAGAGAAACATTAGCCGAGGTGAAATAGAGACAGAGCACATTACAGGAAATAGGAGAGGACAGACAAATGGGATAGGGGCACCTAGAGACTGATGGACATGGGAAAGCAGCGGAGACAACAGTGTGATGTTGCAGTGTCCAGATACCCCTTTCAGTGATCCGAAAAGTACCAGTGGCCGGAACTCCACAGCAACCAGCAACCAGACAGGAAGCAGAGTTTACCAGGAACTCAGGAGGAGAACACAAAGAACTGCCTGTCCTGCTGGTTTGTTTGATTTGACCTGGAGCAGAGACACAGCAGCAGATCCCAAACACACAGTACAGGAACAGGGTGGATGTTACAGTCCAGGCCCCCCAGCAGAACTGAATTCGGTGCCATCTTGTGTAGAAAGGCAAAAGTGATGGGACAGGACAGCACATGCACTAAGCTGGGAGTGAACTCATTTCTGGCTCAGTGCATCGCACTCACCTGGCATCATACAGGTTCTACCCAAAATAGGCCTGGGGCTACCAGGCCAGCAGATCAAAAATTCCATGAGTGGCATGACTGGCAACATTTTGTGCAGTGTGGCAAAGGATTTGAGACTGCAGTGAGCTGCACATGTGCCAAGTTGAGGGCAGACTCACTGAGCTCAATGCACTGCACTAGTCCCACATCGAAAATAACACTGACTTTGGCATCTTACAACTCACAATAGGTCCATGTGGCCCTCAGACTTAATGGCCAACAGGTTCTGGCAAGATCAGTACCACCAACAACCTAGCTATTTAGGACACCTGCTGTCTCCCTAATCCTGGGAACTGCTCAAACAGGAAGGGGGAGAAACATTGCACAGACCCCGGTGCAAGAACAGCACCACGGGATCACAGGAGGTAGAGTGCTGAGCCAGGAGTTGGGGTTACAGAGACCATAATAAAAGTCTAACATTAGAATCCAGACCTGAAACTCACTGGAGGGAGTGGCACAAGTGACTGCAAACAAAGAGCTGTGTACTAACTGTAATAAGTAAAATCAAACTGTAGATCTGTGGGTGACTCAGCTTAGAAACCTGCCCTGAAGAGAAGAATCCACTAACCAGAAGCACAACAAACAAGAGTAAAAGAAGAGACAGAGGCAAAATGAATATTACTGTGGACATAGACAAAGGAACAAAAGCCTTTGCCAACCAGAGTTAACTTAAGGAAGACATTGAGAAAATGGGGGAATACAGAATTCAGAACTCAGTTATAAAGCTTCTTATAAATGAGCAGCACATTCAAAAGTTCAAGCAATTTAACAAATATGCCACACATGGAATATCAACACTGAAACAAAATCAAGCAAATGAAGGACGCAATAGAGCAAATTAGAAATTCAGTGGCAAGTCTCTATAACAGAATGAATGAGTCAGAAGAAAGAATCTCAGAATTGGAAGATGTTTTTTGTCACCATGGGGAAGCAATCAAAAAGTTGGAAGCAGAGCTACGTCAAGATAAATGAAGTATTCAAAAATTTAAAAACACTATTAAAAGGGCAAATATTAAGAGTTACGTGAGTTCCAGAAGGTCCAGAAAGAGAAATTGAGTTTAAAAGTTTATTTAATGCTTTGGACCATGCTCACTGCTTTCCCAAGCCACAAGCAAGGAGCTGGATGGAAAGCTGGGACATGAACCGGCACCCACGTGGGATCCCAGCACAAGCAAGGTGAGAAGTTCAGCCACTAGGCAGGTCCTGGATTTGGAAAATCTTAGCTTCCACCATTGTGGGCACTGGGGAGTGAATCAGTGCACAAAAATCTCTCCCCTCCTCTCTGTATGTTTGACTTTCCAATAAAAAATAGATCTTTTAAAAAATGTATTTGATGAAATAATAAACAAAAATTTCCCTAATCTGGAGAAATATTGGGAAACAACATCCAGAAGGGCTACAGAACACCCAACAGTCTTGATAAAGAGTGATCTTCATCACAACACATGATAATCAAGCTCTCTTCAATGAAACCTAAGATCCTTAAATGTGCACGTGAAAAAAATCAATTGACATATGGAGGAATGGCAATTAAATTCACAGCTGACCTCTCCCAGGAAACTACAGGCAAGAAGAGAATGGAGGGACATATTCCAGATTCTAAAAGAAAAAAGTTGTCAACCCAGAATAACGTACCCAGCAAAAATTTCCTTTGTCTTTGAAAATGAAATAAAATTCTTCCACAGTAAAAAAAAAAAAAAGCTCAAGGGATACACCTCTTCCAGACCTGCCCTACAATGATACTTAAAGATGTTCTCTAGACAGAGAAAAGAAATAGCACCCACCAAAATAAGGCAAATGTGAAGAACATCCCAATAAAATAACAACAGAAGACTAAATCAATGAATAACCTATTGCTAAAAATGACAGGACCAAATTACCACCTGTTTATATTCACCCTGAATGTTAATGGCTTAAACTCAATCAAATGTCACAGATTAGTACACTGGATTAAAAACACAAACTCCACCTATTTGTTGCCCACAGGAGATATATTTCACCAACAAAGAATAGCAGAAACTATATTTCATGGATTTTTATGTTTTTGTTTTTAATTTCATTTCTTCAGTACTTTTCTCATTAAATTCTTCACTGACTTATAGATCATACAGGAGTAGCATGATTTTCTTCAAGAAGGTTCTTGATTTTCTTTTTCATTCTTCAATTTCATTCAGTAGTATGTTATTTAACTTCATGGCATTGTAAATTTCTGTTTTTCTTGCTGTTGTTGATTTTGTTTTGTGGCTTTTCATTTAAGGAGACGTATAGTAACTGTGTAAAGGAGACTATCATATCCAGATGTGAGGGTACAATGAAGTATGCATCTCTACTTCCAGATCAAAGGGGACTCCCAACTATATCTTAACAATAGGATGCTGGACTGTCTGCCATTTTCCATGCCTGCAATGATGGACGTATGACTGTTTATGAAGAACCATACTATTATTGTAATAATACAGGGGAAATCAGTGGGTATGGGGAGAGGACTTAAGGAGGGGGTCAGGGAAATCCCAGGGACTATGGAACTGTATCATAACAATGATGATAAAGAATGGGGGGAAAAAAAGATTGCTACTCTAACTATTGATTAAAGACTTTTTACTTTACCACGTGCAGGTATTTCATCCTCATTTTGGCTGACAGCCCGGGCAACATTAGGGGCTGAGACGTGAAGCATCGGTCTGTGCCCCCCACCCGATTCCCAGGGCAGGTGGCCTTAACTCCTGAAAAGCAGCCGGCAGTTAACAAGAACCGCATTACCTGTACACTTGCCTGTTCCATCTTCTTTCCAAGATTTCTTGAGGCCAAAACGCAAGTGGACCCTTTGCGCAGACTGGGCAGGCAAAGATTCCACTGTAAATACAAGAGGGCCATTTCTAAAGAGAGCCAGGAGAAGCAGCCGCCAGGGGTGGGGCGCAGGGAGGGGCACTCTCTCCCTTCCTTTCCCATCCTGCCACTCAGGAAGAAGACAACAGCACACGGGCTGTGGAGGCCCACCTCACCACGTCACGCTCGGCTCCGCATCGCGAAGCCCACCCTTCCCTTCTACCCATTCCATTTCACACAAACAGCCTTAGGAATTCTGCCGATTTCCTTCGTTAGTCTCAATCTCCGCTAGACTGTTTCTCATCGTTACCTATCGTTAAAATGGAACTTGGAGGTGGGAGAGAGGGGACGTTCCCTTCCGATTTGGTAATGTCACGACGCTGCAACAACGCTCCTATCCAACTTTAGCCCTCGAGTGCACATGGTCTCCATCAACTACAACTTCACCTGACATTTGGCCGACAGGTCCATCCCACTATTTTCAAGGAACTCTCCTACTACGTAAACCCTGCTCCCGCGAGCCCACCCGCCCACCTCCTCGAGCAACAGGGTGGCTTCTCACCGCCGACGCCGGGGCCGACGCCGCCCGAGCTGCGAAGCCGCGCACCGCGGACACGGCGGAGGCGCCCGAGGGACCGCCGGGTTCAACTCCAGGCCCCGCCCCAGGCGCCCCGGCCGCGCGCAGACTCACAAGCTGGCGTTACGCGCCCGCCGCCCTTCCGGGGCCCGCCACGCGTGCGCCTCGTGGGCCGGCTGTGGCGACCGGGCCGGCCACGCGTGCGCCTCGTGGGCCGGCTGTGGCGACCGGGCCGGCCACGCGTGCGCCTCGTGGGCCGGCTGGCGACCGGGCCGGCCACGCGTGCGCCTCGTGGGCCGGCTGTGGCAACCGGGCCCTTGCAGCCCCGCCGTGCGCCCGCGGCGGCTCCCCGGCGCCCCGGCTCCAGGCCGTCGGTTTTGCGCCTCCTAACGGCCAGCGGGGCGCATGCTCCCGAAGCCATTGTCTAGGTCTTCCCGGGATCCACGACAGATGCGGCGGCGCCACTCGGCGGGCTCGCGCTGCCGCCACCCGCCCGGCCCGGCTACTGTTGAGCCGGGGCGGCGCCGCGCTGAGGTGGGCTGAGGCTTGGGAACGGTCAGGGCTGGGTGGACAGCGGCCCGAGGAGACCGCGGCGCGAGCGCACCCAGCCACCTCTGCCGGAGCAGGCCTGGAAGGGCCGCAGGCTGCAAGTTGGCGCAGTAACACCTGAAGGCATAAGAAGACACACGATTTCTCAGCTCCAGCCCACCTCCCCAAGTACTTCTTTTTTTTTTGTTTTGTTTTTACAAACTAGAAGCTCCATGAACTTGCTGGTCATCTTTGAGCACAGAGCCATGGTAATCATCTCTGTACGGTAACCATTTTAGTATATATCCAGCTGAAGAGGGTGCCAAAATTAGCATGACTTTAAAAGTCATCAGCTGGTATTGATGACTGAGTTAACAGGCTAGTAGTAATAGAAGAGATGTGGTGGAAAACTGGATTTGACAAGCACAGAACACCTGGGGAGAGCATTTGGTAACAGTTTTAAGGATGCACAGGCTGTTATAGCTTGTTTTTAACACTATAGGAATCTCATGGGGAAGGTGTATAACTCAATAAACTTGATAGATGCGATTTTAATGTCACGTCGCAGTCTTAAGAGGTTTCTTTTCGCCTGGGGAAGTTGCAGTTTTAACTGCTTAAAGACCGATTTGAACTAGAGCCTTGTCGAGGCAGCGATGGACTTGGTGCACGGAGCCGATAATAACATGCGTGGACCCTGACTGATGGTCAAAGCCAAAGTTCATTAGTGGCCTCAGACTTTATACACTGAGGGTTATGTGGGATAAGGGAGGAAGTATTGAGCTCATCAACAAAGCTCAGTAACAGTTTCTATGCTTTTGTTTGGAACTCATTTTGTCTTGTGTATTCCACCAAGTGTTCTCACACACATACTGTCCATTCAACTGTTCTTATACAAATGATATCCAATCAGGTATACAAAAGGTGGCCATTCGGTTGTTCTCGTGCAAGTATTATCCAAGCAACTGTAATCCTGTGCTCGCTGACCCTCTAGGGTCACAATGTCCTCCTACAGAGCCTTAATAATCAATTCACTACTGGTCATCACTCAGAATGGACAGTAGGAACCCAAACAAATCTGTACATCCGAGTTCACAGCTGCATTGTTCACAATAGCCAAACTTGGGTCAGCCCTTTAAATGCCCAGCAATAGATGGATTTTTCTATGGATTTTTTAAAGTAACTTCTCCATTATGCAGCCTGTATCCAAGTGCGTGGCTCAAATGTTGGCTGCTCTGCTTCTCATCCAGCTTTCTGCCCACCTGGGAGGCAGCACATGAGGTCCCAGATGCTCAGCTTCCTGCCACCCAGCTAGGAGTTCCAGATGGAGTTCCTGACTCTTGGATGCAGCCAACCCCACCCAGGCATTCACATGCAGCAGAAGGAAGATCACTCCCTCTTTCAGTCTCTAAAAGGAGTAAAATTCTAATACTTGTACAACATAGATGGATCTATATGACATTATGTTAAGCGACATAACCAGCAGCAATATTACATGATTCTGCTTATAGAAGTATCTTATAGAAGTATCTAAAACAGTCAAATTCATAGACAAGATGGTGGCTTTTAAAAACTGGGAGAAGGAGGAAATAGGGAGTTATTGTTTCTGGGGGCAGTATTTTAGCATGGGGTGTTGACAAAGATCCCCTTCAATGACCATGTGGTGGGTGTCCTTAATGCCACTGACCAGGACATTAAAAAATTGCTTCAATGGTAAGGGTTGTGTATATCAACCGTAATTTCAAATTATTCAAGGGACTGTCCAACATTCACAAAAGATCTATTCTGAATTCTCAGATCAGGAGTTTTTGCCTTACCTGCCAGTTGAGTCCTTTATTGACCCAAAGTCCTCCTTTCCAGATGTGTCCATTTCAACCTTCTCCTGGCCTCTGCTCAGAGCCTGCAAGTCCTCCCTTCCTCTGTCTGCTCCCCCTATTTGGACACTTAGCCGCCCTCCAACCCATCAGGCCACTAGCTGCATCTGCTCCTCCCCCACAGGCTTGGCCTCAGCTTTTATCTTCTCATAACATCACAACAAAACTTCCCCAACTAGCTTAAGGTCCCAGTGTCACACAGGATGGGTTTGACGTCAAATAGACCTTAACTGATCTTCCTATCATTCCTTAACTTTGGGTAATTGACCTAACATCTCTGTTGGGTTTTATTTTGTTTTTGTTCATTTGAGTAATGAAAATTAAGTGGTTCCTGGCTTCCTCATGACCCAGCCCTGGCCACTGGAGCCATTTGCAGAATGAATCTGGGAATGATAGATATGTCTCTGTGTGTGTGTGTGTGTGTGAGTGCATATTCAAATAATTCAAAAATTTTTTACAAAAAGATAGTGCTGGGATCAGTGCAGAGGTGCAGCATTCTAATCCTGTACCATGTGGTACTGGCATCCCATTATGGACAGTGGTTTGTGTCCCAGCTGCACTTCTGGTCCAGAAGTAACCTGGGAGGGCAGATTGGTCCAAGTCTTTGGGACCCTGCACCCACATGGGAGGCCTGGAAGAGGCTTCTGGCTCCCAGCTTGGGATCACCTCAGCTGTGCCTGTTGGAAGCATTTGGGGCGTGAACTAGTGAATGGAGGATCACCATCTGTCTGTCCCTCTCTATAAGATCTGCCTTTCAAATAAAAATAAATTTTCAAGAAAAAGATTGAAAAGATAATTCGGACTTTCCAAAAACTTGTTGAAATGCCCTCGTATTTAGTAACTCTTGCATCCCACTATATGAAGATACAGTTGCAGAGGACCTGAGAAAATGGGTTTTGTGAAGGAAAGTGATGTCATTGCTAGTCCTTGTAATCATGGTTTTTCTGTGCTGTGGTAGCTGATCTAGGTAGTGAGGATTCTGTGCAGTTTAGCCAAAGTTTTATATGTTTTCTGTTGAGTCTTGACTGGAATGATCATTCAATTGACCAATCAAAACATCCCTTTCCCCCGATCACAAGAACCACCCATTTTTACATTCTAAAAAACTCCAATCAGCCTACAAAATTGCTACAAAATTCTTCGTGGACCTCTCTTGTGATGCTAAGAGAGTCATTTGTTTTTGTTTTGACTTCTCTGCACTCTTTTGAATGACCCACCTTACCCACTCTTGGTGCTCCTATTTTCGTGGACATAAGACATAAACTCAGCAGAGAAAAATAATCATGACAACCACCGACTCCTGGAACAGTGAGATAAAGGGACATTCTCTAGTGTTTGTTTACTTAAAAATGTATTCAGTCAAGTTGTTAGTGACAAGCAACAAATTTTACCTTGTTGGTTTAGGCAGAAAGGATATTGAACTCTAGCCTGCTCTCCCAGAGGAGAAAAGGAATTCTATTCTTGCAGGAAGCCACAAAACAGATTCAGTCACTCAAGGGATTCTTGGCCCAGTTGAAGCTCAGAACTGATGGCGGAAGCTCAGCCATAGCTGTGCCTGCCAAAAGGTTAATTCCTGATTGTGGGGCCACTTTCACACATAGTTTCCTTGTAAATCAAACTCTTTGACCCTGGTTATTTCCACTATGTTATTTCCACCCTCCAGAGTTTTTAGGTGTAAAATATTTTAGGGTATGGAGTAGGAGGGCTATTGTAGAGGAGCAAATATCCTCATACAGGAAATCACCAGCATATAGGCAGTAAAAGGCCCAGCCTGGGTGGATGAGGGACATCCTGAAGAAAGAAGGCATCTGGAAGGGGGAAATGGCTGATGCAATCAGGTCAGTAGACTACAATGCCCAGAAGCCCCTGCATAACCCAGAAGTGATGTATGGCCCTGACCAGGGCAGAGGGAACCTATCAGTACTCATATTACCATGTTAGGAAAAGTTCTTTCCCCTGCTAGGCCCCACCCCACTTCCTGTTTTGACCTAGGTATAAAAGTAGAAACTCACAACCTTCCACCCCAGGTGCAACTTTTCTGGCCTGCTGTCATTGGGCTTGTGAATCTTGCCTGGGAGTGCTCCCAATAAAGCTTGCTTTGAGCCGAACTTCCATTTACTGCGGGTTCTCTAAATTTGGATTCAACTTAGACATTTCAGGGAGGGCATTCAAAACTACAAATGATAAGATTTTTTACCTCAGAAAAGTATACCATTATGCCCCAGGCCACAAAAACCCCTAGAAGAGTCAAAAAGAATTAGATTATAGTCAAAAATTCCACAACTAAGGCTGACATTGGGCAGAGTTGGTTAGATCACCGCTTGCAACTACAGTATCACATATTACAGTGATGATGTCAGTCCCAGCTGCCCTGCTTCCACCTTCCAGCTAATGAGCTGTGTCCTTGGGCCCTCATCATCGACATAGGAGACCTGGATGGAGTTCCTGGTTCCTGGCTTCTGCTTGATCCAGTCCCAGCCTTTTGAGGAGTGCCCAATGGATAGAAGATCTCTCCCTTTTTCTCTCTGTTGCTCTGCCTTTCAAATAAGTAACTAAATCCTTTTTTTTTTAATTCCATAGTCAAGACCGGCACCAGAGCATAATAGGATAAACTCTGTCTGTGGTGCCAGCATCCTATATGGGCACTGGTTCAAGTCCCACTTGTTCCACTTCAGACCCAGCTCCCTGCTAATAGGACACAGTGGGAGAAGAGCCCAAGCCTTGGCTTCATATCAGCCCAGCTCCAGTTGATGAGGCCATGTGGGGAGTGAATCAGTGAATTGAAAATAGCTCGCTCTCTCTCTCTCTCTTTCTCTCTCTCTCTCTCTTGGTACTCCCATGGATCCCAGTCTTCCAGGCCTATGCAAGAGGTCATGAGGGCATAGCACACTGCACCTCCAGGAAACCAGCAAGGAGCTTGGCAAACTGAGACCCCATTTGACCTGATGGCAGACAGATGGCCCAGGAACCAACATACAGATCCAGTTTTTCTCTGCTTAGAAGCCCCCACTTTGCAGTAGTCTCATGAAGGAACCAATTAGGGGCCCCTGTGGTCAGGTCAGGCTTGCAGATTGCTCTCCTCAGCAAGGATTGTATCTAAAACTAAGCTTTAGGTTGATTAGTGGATGGGGGGAATTAAAGTTACTGTTACTAATGCTCTGGGTTCCTGTTAATCGCCCATATATAAGCTTCACTATTACACTCAATGGGCAGACCAGTTGGGGACGACCATCCTGGTCATCTCCTTTCTCTAGTGGTCTTCTGCTGGGCCTCCATTGCCTTACCTCGAGACCTTTCAGGAGGATTGCAGAAAGCAGCTTCATCTCTCCCTTTCTCTGGCCCTCCTTCTCTTTCTGTACCTCTGTCTTTCAAATAAAAATAAGTCTCAAAAGCAAATCCCATAATTATAGAATAATTGATATTATTGTCAAACAACTACTAAACAACAACACCATAGTGTCAAATATTTTATAGATAATAGTTATTTCATCTTCCAAAGAACCTGCCAGCTGAGCATCACTGATTCCATTTTGCACATGGAATTGGATATTTACAGATACTCCAAGTCATGGGTTCTGAATACAGCAGAGGTAGATGGAGTGCCCTGGTGAGTTTGCTTCCCCCTGCCCTGGAGAGTGCTCCCTTGCTGAGAAAATGTTTTGCTAAGGCTGAGTCTTCAGACTACCAACTACAACTGTTAGGGCTATGCCAGGTTTCAGCCAGGAGCCTGGAACTCAGTTCAGGTCTCCCATGCAGGGCACAGGGGACAAAGCACTTTGGCCACCATCTGCCTCCAAATGGGCTCTCAAGCAGGAATCTGGATCTGAAGCAGGCTTAGCCAGGACTCATACCGGGTACTCCGATGTGGGAGGTGGGTATCCCAAATGGCAAATTGCTACGTCACGACACCTGTCCCACTTCTGCTCATTTTACCTTTGTTCTCCCTGCTTATAAATCTCTTTAAACCAAGAGTGAGTGGAAAATAAACCAAGGAGTATTTCTGGCCCCTCAGAAAGCTGAACTTATCCCATTGTATACTTACAGGGGGCTTTGGCTGTAATGCTACCTGACAGTATCAGGGCACTGGGCCATAGTGACTGTGGGCCACACGATTTCTGACCTCAGAGAAGGAAGCTGCCCTTCCCCCTAAAACAGGTCCTGAAGCCCACTTTAGTCATCCCAGATTTCAAGCACTAAGCAGGGCCTGAATCCACAATAAATGCTAACTCAGACAGAGAGATAAACATATCATCTTTTGGGGCTGGCATTGTGGTACAGTGAGTTAAGATGCCACTTGCGATGCCAGCCTTTCATATGGTACCAGTCCCCATTTTCCAGCCCCAGCTGCTTTACTTCCGATCCAGTTCCCTCCTGTGTGCTTTGGAAAGAGTGGAAATGGCTCAAACACTTGTCCATCTGGAGCAATACTTATGTGTCTGCTTTGTTTCTAATTTTGAAAATTGTTTTCAACACTTCCAATCCATTTTTATCAATAACAAAGTTTTTCTTTTTAAGATTTATTTTACTTGTTTGAAAGGCAGAGTTACAGGCTGGTGTGATAGCCTAACGGCTAACGTTCTTGCCTTGCATGCGCCGGGATCCCATATACAGTTTGTGTCCCAGCAGCCCTGCTTCCTATCCAGATCCCTGCTTGTGGCCTAGGAAAACAGTAGAGGACAGTCAGAAGCCTTGGCACCCTGCGCCTGCATGGGAGACCCAGAGGAGGCTTCTGACTCCTGGCTTCAGATCAGCTCAGCTCAGGCAACTGCAGCCACTTGGAGAGTGGACCAGCAGATGAAAGCTCTTTCTCTCTGTAAATCTTTCAATAAAAATAAATAAATCTGAAAAATCCTTATCAAGAATGTATCTTAAAAAGAAAAAGAAACGCAGAGTTACTGTGAGCAGTGGAGGAGAAAGAGAGACAGTGAGTGAAAGAGCAAGAGTGAAAAGACAGAAATTACCCAATCCCTTGTTGATTTCCCAGATGGCTACAACGACCGGGACTAGACTAGGCTGAAGCCAGGAGTCTGGAACTCAGTCCAGAGACCCAAGTGGCAGAGACCCAAGTACTTAAGTCAACATCACTGCCCCCAAAAGTGTGCATTAACAAGAAGCTAGAATGAAGAGGGGGAAGCCAGGCCTCAATCTGGGAACTTGGTTATGGGACGTAGGCATCCCAGTGGCTTCATTGTTGTGCCAAATGTCCACAACAGCAGCCCAAGTTTATGATGATGAGATCACACCTTTTTTGTCCAATCAAATGTCTGCCTGGATATTCGTTCTTCATCAAAGAACTGGAGCACAAAGGATACTGAAAACAGTGTTTTTGGCAAGCTCAGCACTGAATCTAAAAGAAGCCTCAAAAGCAGGCTAAGGAGGCTGGCACCATGCCATAGTACACTGAGCCTCTGCCTGTGGCACCGCATCCTACATGGGCACTGGTTTCTGTTCGGCTGCTGCATTTCCCATCCAGTTCCCTGCTCGTAGCCTGGAAAAGCAGCAGAGGACGGCTCAAATCCTTGGAACCCGGCACCTATGTGTGAGACCTGGAAGAAGCTCCTGGTTCCTAGTTTTGGACTGGCTCAGCAACACCTGTTACAGCCAACTGAAGAGCTGACAGGTAGAAGATCAATCTCTTTTCTCTCTGTAACTCTGAATAAATAAATCTTTAAAAAAAAAAAAAGGCAGGCTCAGAAATCAAGGTCCCTTTAATCTCTTATTGTTTCTGTCAACCCAAAGACAGGCAGAAAGTTCTTTCTGGAATTTTCTTACTTGCGTTAAGACCCAATTGCAAAAAGCAACATAATCCTTCCCTTTCATCCATATGCTGCAATCTCCTTTTCTACCTCAGAAATGAATCAGAGCCATGTACTTGCATGTGGACTTGCCTTCCTTGTGAGGTGCCTATCTTGGGCTCATTCAAATTTCAACGAGAGCTGGTTTGGAAGTGGAACATCCAAGACTCTAACTGGCACCCATTTAGGATGTTAGTACCACAGGCACAGGTTTAGCATGATATACCATGGTGACAATCCTAGGATTTCAAAGAGAACCACTTTGAAAACTGATTTCTGTCTCCAGAACCATTTATTTTGCACAGTGATCCTTCCCTGAGAAATTGCCAAGGTGGCCCGTTCTCTCATGCTTTATAGAAACTGGGAGATGCATGCTTCTAAGCTGTGCTGGGTGGTTGCATTAGATGATAGTCTCCATGCACATAACAAATGTGTTTTTGCTCAAATGTTTAAGTCTGTGTCACTTTATCCTAGTGAACTTCTACCTCTGCAGGGCCTTTTCCCTTCAGTCTTCCCATCTGAAGGTTCCTATGTCATATAAAACTTCAAGGGAATATGTTAAACTTTTCTCTTGTTAGTATGTCTTGTCATAGGAGTGAGATTTAGAAAATTACTTCCTCTGTGTGTCCCTCTTTTACTCTGTTATTTTACCTTTCAAATAAATAAAACAAATCTAGAAAAAAAAAATGAAGAGCCAGTCCAACGACTCAATGGGCCAATCCTTACCTGCAAGTGCCAGCATGCCATATGGGCACCAGTTTGTGCCCCAGATGCTCCATTTTCTTTCCAGTTCCATGCTATGGCATAAGAAAGCTGGAAAGCAGGGACTGAGAGTGGCCCAATGTTTTGGGACCCTGCACCTGAGGAAGAGACGCCAAGGGGCCTTCTGGCTCCTGGCTTCAGGTCAGCTCAGCTCTAGCTGGGGAGTGAACTGGAGGATGGAAGAGTTTTATGTCTCTCATTCTCTCTGAATCTACATTTGAAATAAAAATAAATAAATCCTTTTTTTAAAAAAAAGTGAAATTTACCAAGATTTAATTTGGAGCTCAATATTCAAAATATCTCATGTATTCTTCCATGAGGAGAATACAGATACAAATTATGCTGCTGCTTTTGACTCTGGCATTCAATATCAGAGCATTGGTGCTTCACTTCTGATCCAGCTCCCTGCTGATGGCCTGGGAAAGCATGGAAGATGGCCCAAGCCTTTAAGTCTCTGCCACCCATACAGGAGTCCAAATGGAGTTCTGGGTTTTGGCTTCAGTCAAATGGAAAATCTCTGTCTCTCCTTCTGTCACTCTACCTTTTAAAAATAAAATAAATCTTTAAAAAATACTGGGCCCGGTGGCATGGCCTAACAGCTAAACCTCACCTTGAACGTGTCGGGATCCCATATGCGCACCGGTTCTAATCCCAGCACCTCCACTTCCCATCCACCTCTCTGCTTGTGGCCTGGGAAAGCAGTCGAGGACAGCCTAATACTTTGGGACCCTGCACCCACATGGGAGACCCGGAAGAGGTTCCTGGTTCCCGGCTTCAGATTGGCGCAGTACCATCCGTTGTGGCTCACTTGGGGAGTGAATCATTGGACGGAAGATCTTCCTCTCTGTCTCTCCTCCTCTCTGTATATCTGACTTTGTAATAAAATAAATAAATCTTTTAAAAAAATATGCATATGGATGCTGTTGTTGGTATCCTGTTCTATATAATCTGTTACATCTGCTAGGATATAGAGTTAAGGCCTGTTTTCTTATTTTGTTCAGTTTCATTGTTTTGTCTGTTATTGATGGGGTACTTTGGTGCCAGTTATCATGGTGGAATTTCCTGTATCTTTACAGGTCAGTTTCCACTTCAGCTGTGAGTACTGTGGTGGGTCTACATCTCCTCCCCGTATAGCACATCTGATCATGACTTATTATAGTGAAAGGATGCCAAGCACAGTCACCAAAGCATTAAAAGCATGAGGTAAAATTTTTGGTGCACCAAACACAGCCATCTAAAAGTTCTTTCCCAGTGGAGTCCCACAGAATGAGCTCAATTCCTCCAGTAATGAGTAGCAAAAACTCCCGTGAAATATTGCCAACCACAGATGCCCATGAAGAGTCATTGCCAAGATTTTTTTTCTACTGGGAATTGATCATATAGGCACCTCCTTACTGGCATTTATCTAAATTCTAGGTTCCCAGAATAAAAGCAGTTGTCCATCATGAGCCATTTTATTTGTACAAGTAGTTTTAGGCATACCATTGTATAATAAGAAATTTAAATTTAATCTCAGTTTCCCAGGAGGTAAACTCCAAATCTTTGGGATCTCTTGAGTGATGGAATTATCTTTGCTATTTACAGTAAGACCCAATAGTTTATGCCACAAAAGTGACTCATGGTTTGTGCAAAGGTAGCCTACCTAGCTAAGGGTGAAACAGACCCCACCTAAAGTCTGTCCTCATGGTTAGAGGGCTGGAATTATAAGCCTGACTTCTTAGAAGAAGGAGGGGCATGAAAGATTGTGTTTTATCCCTTGGACAATGATTCAATCAATTGGGCCTACATAAAACACACTCACACACACCCCTCTAGGAACTCCAAATTCAAGTGAGTGTCCCTTGTTAGTAATCAGACATTGAAGTGCTGGGGAAGGGGTAACCTATCCTCAGGACATGGAAGCCTCAAATTTGAGATATTCTAGGTTTTGCTCTTGATCCATCTGACTGACTCTGATTGTGTCCTTCATAAATAATTATAAGTGGAAATTGTTCTGAGTTTTGATTCATTTTAGCAGACAGCCAAACTTGAGTGCATAGTGAGAACCCCAACGTTCTAACTAATGGGTCAGCAAAGCAAATAGTCATATGGTGCTGCAAAGTTTGGCCAGGAGAATTGTTCAACCTGTTCTGCTTTCCATCCTCTCATGAGGCACTTGACCTCTTCTGCTGGCCTAGATGGTCAGCTGTCATGTTCTGCATGTGTGTCTTGGTATGCTGTCCACTGCACAAGCATCAGCAACTGAGGAGACCCAGCACCGACACATACATTCCAAGGTCAAACCACATATGTTGTGATTCTCCTTGTGGTCAGGTTTTAAGTCCAGCAATCTAGTTTGGGATTCCCCTAAGAAGCTTTGCCTGGGATAACCTCAGACTTGATTGTTGCCGTGTGCCAGCCAACGCAGGGCTAGGTTCAGTCTGTCACCTGCACAGGCAACACACATACTGATGGATGAAGCTGTCTGGCTGGTTCTACCCTGAGCCCTATATCTCACATGTGCCAATGGGTGCTGAGGCCTAATCCAGCCCAGCCTGCCACAGGCCCTCTCACGGACATAGCAGTGGGTGTTGCAGTCTAGTTGGGGCGGCCCCCAATAACCCTCATCAAACCCTCCCCATTAGACCCAGTTTTTGCACATGCTGGCATGTGCTGAAGCATAGCCCAGTCTGTCCTGCATTCCACCCAACTCTCATGCACACCCATGGGTACTGCAGCTTAGCTCTGCTGGACCTGCCCCCAAACCCAGCCCCCATGTATGCCAGTGGGTGCTGCCACCTTGTCCAGCCTCGGTTCTCATGCTCATCAGCAGGAGCTGCAGCCTAGCAGGGGAGTGCTCATAGTTTCCCAGCCAGGCCCACTCTCAACCCTGGATCTTTCAATTGCCAAGGGGTACTGCTGTCCAGATTGACATGACTTATACACAGCCCAATAATTGCCAACTGGTGCCAGGGCCTAGCCTAGTCAGCCTGCATCAATATTGGCTCACATGCATACCAACAGGTATAGCAGTCTAGCCCAGCCTGGCCTGGTCCCAGATGGAACCCACATGCCAGTTGACAGGTGCTGCAACATTGTCTGGACCAACCCACCCCAATCCAAGCTACCCTTACCAGTAAAAACAGCAGCCCAGCAGAGGAATCCCCAAGTTTCCTCTTCCAGGCCTGCTCCTAGCCCCACTCCCAGCCTCCAGTCCTGGGTATGCTAGTGGGTGCTGTGACCCAGATGGGCATGCCACACCCCCAGGTTCAACATTTGCTGGCTAGTATTGCAACTAATTCAGGCCAGCCTGGCCTTCACACAACTCCAGTTCTTATGTGAACTGGCATTTATTGTAACCCAACCTGGCCTGGGCTGCACCCTGTCCTGGTTCTCATGCTAGCATGTGCTGCAGACTGGCTCACCCTGGCCTGTCCCTAGACCCAGCTTACATGTATGCTTATGGGTGCTGCAGCTCTGCCTGGCCTGGCTTTCTCCCAGCCCTGGTTCTTGTGCTCACCAGTAAGAATCATGGCCTAGCAGGGGAGCCCCCCAGGTTCTCCTACCAGGCCTACTCCCAGCCCCAGACCTCCCATGTATTAGTGGGTATACATCCTAGTCCAACTGGCCTGCACCCATTTGGCCCTTGCTAGAAAGTGCTACAGCCTAGCCCAGCCTGTCCTACCCTCAGACCCAGCTTTCATGTGAACCAGCAGGTGCCACAGCCTAGCGCAGCTGTCCCACACCCATTTTGACTCTTGCATGCACCAGCAGATACTCAGGCATAGCCCAGTTTGGACCATTCAAGACCTGGCTCTCATGTAAACCAGCAAGCACTGCATCCTAGCCTAGCCCAGCCCAGCCCATACCTATTCCGGTTCTTGTGAGCAGCAACAAGTACTCTGGTGTAGCCCAGCCTGGCCCACCCCTCACACACAATGATTGATGCTGCATGTTGCTCAGCCTGATTTGCTCCCATCTCTAACTCTTAGGCTCATCAGTGGGAGCTACAGCCTAGCAGGGAAATTCCCCAAGTTCCCCTACCAGGCCCATTCTCAGCCCTGAATCTTATGCATGCTGCGGAGTGACTCTGAATCCTATTTAGGATTTTCCCCTAACTCTATGAAGTCTATGTTAATATGGGATAATCAGCATCACAGCTACAGTGCAGTGGGCCATTCAGTTTCTTTCCTTTTTTTTTTTAAAGGTTTATTTATTTGAAAGGCAAAGTTAGAAAGGGGCGTGGGAGGGAAGACAGAGGGAGAGGTCTTTCATCCGTTGGTTCACTCCTCCAATGCCCACAACTGCAGAAGCTCGGCCCATCCAAGGCTAGGAGTCAAGAGCTTCTTCTGGGACTCCTGTGGGGGTGCATGGGTCAAGGGACTCGAGTCATCCTCTGCTGCTTTTCAAGGCCATAAGCTGTATCAGAAGTGGAGGAAAACCAAGACTAGAATTAATACTCATATGAGATGCTGGTCTGTCAGGCAGAGGCTTAACATACCATGTCACAATCACAACCCTGTGAGGCATTCTTACAGCTTATTCCCCTTTCTGGAATTCACATTCCCAGACACTTGGTCAATTTAGACCTGCCATGTTAACTCTCTTCTGCACAAGTCTGTGTTGTTCCCCCTCCCCTTGCCCTTTTAAGACCTATTTAATAACTTGAAATACAGAGACGCACATACACCCATAGAGGCAGAGACAGATCTGCTAGGTGAGAAGGCAGACATCAGCCTGTGTGTGTGAGAAGGGCCAAAAGGAAGCAAGAGGCTTGTGCAATTGAATGAGGGAAGAAACGTAAGGAATGCTGAAGCATGCCTTTGAAGCAGTTCAGCGTTTACACAACAGAAGTCCTGCGCCGGGGTTGTTGGCCACATGAAATGGCAGAGGGACTAGGTCCAATAACACTGCTCTGGTAATGATTCCAGTCCAAAAACCTGCCCGCCCAGCAACATCCTGGAAAAAGAAGAAAGCAGCGGGAGCAAAAGAGGTGAACCACTACCCATAAAAACACCAGCCTGTAGGCAGGTTGGCCATCCACCACAGAACACTGTGCTCTGTCCATGCCAAACTCCACCTGGCTGAGGCTCTGTGCCCCCTTCCCACCACACAGCTCAGCCTCACTCTCCATCACTCCTGTTCCCGGCAGCCCCACCTGAAAGCTCAAGTCCTGTGACATTTCAATTGGGGTGTACCTCAAGCACTACTTTCTCTTGCTATAAAAAAGGCAACCTCAGCCTGGTGGGGGCAGCTCTCCCCACAAAGCTGCCCACCCTCGTGGCTGAGTGTGTACCATGCCTTCACCTTTCAGTAACACCTGCTTTTCTGCTCGCCTCCATCTACATCTCTTAGCTGTGTTCTTACACATGAGAATACAAGAACCTGAACTAGGTCTCTCTGGGGGTCAGTCTGAGCCCAGCAAAGGCTCTCAACCCCTACAACATAATTTGGGGGCCTCAATCCCCATATGGGTCAGCATCATGGCACAGCAGGTAAGACAACTGCTTGCAAGGCTGGCACTCCCAGATGGAACTCCAGGCTCCTAGCTTCAGCCTGGTCCACCCCTCGGGCCACTGAAATCATTTGGTGAGTGAAGCAGCCAATGAAACATCTCGCCGTTGTGCTCTTTCTCTCTCGTTCTCTCATGCACTCTCACTCTTTCCCTATCACTCTGCCTTTCAATAAATAAGCAAATCTTTGAAAAGAAGTAATACTTCATTGGAACTATGCACTTCATAAGATGACAAACTTTGGCAATCAGCTCATATTTTTTATCAATATTAATAATTTTTAAAATTAAAAGGACACAGGTTTAGCATCTTGTAAATATATATGCATCTGTAAGATTTGTCATAGTAGAACCTGATTCTTTCCACTAAGGACGAGCTGTGTGCTGCTGACTCTAGCTACCCAAGTTACAACCGAAGCAGAAGCTAGCAAACAAAAAGGTATGCTTGGCACAGCTCCTTCAAAGCAGGCCGTCCATGGCCAGTCATGGCAAAGTACCCCAGAGGCAACTGGCTACCAAGCTCTCACCAGAGTGTGCCCTTCTGGTTACAGACTTGTACTGAGGCATCTTGGGAAATCAGATATTATCAAGTCCACTGAACTCATTCTCAATTTTATGGGTTTATTTTCATTTTAATTTAAAAGCAAACAGAAATCTTTTTTTTTTCTGCTGATTCATTTCCCATTTTCCCCAACAGCCAGGGCTGAGCAAGGTCAAAGCCAGAAATACAGGTTGGCCATGCAGATGGTAGGGATGAACAACTCAAGCTGTGACGTGTTTGCCTCCTGAGGTCTACCCAGACAGCAAATCAGAATGGGGAGCAGAGCCATGCCTCAAACCAGGCTTTCCAGCATGCACTGCAGGCATCCTAAGCACTCTTAACCTGTCGCACAAAGGCTTACTTCTGCAAGGGCTTTTCGTCCATTCATACACATATGGATCATATCAAATTAAGCCCCCAGAATGCTTGATGTTTGTGCTTGAGAGCCCACCCACTGGGTGTTGTAGCACAGTGAGTTAAGCTGCCCCTTGCTATGCTGGCAGCCCATCAGCAAAGCAAGGACTCGAGTCCTGCTGCTCAGCTTTCAGTCCAGTTCCCTGCAAATGTGCCCACAAGAGCAGCAGGTAATAGTTCCAGTGCTTGAACCCCTGCAATTCACATGAGAGCCCTGCATAGAGTTCCTAACTCCTGGCTTCAACCTGGCACAGTCCTACTTGTTGTGCCCATTGGAGAGTGAACACAGTAGATGGAACAGATGGAAGATTCTGTCTCTCTTCCTCCTCCCCTCCCTCCCTCCCTGACTTTCAAATAAATATATAAATCAATCTTTAAAGGAAAGAACCATCTTACCTGGAAAGCAGTAGGGGATGATGGCTGGGCCTCGTCCAACCGTGGCAGGTGGGGAAAATGAGGAGTGAATCAGTAGGAAAAAACACCCTCTGCCACACACATGGGATGCCTGGATTGAGTTCTGGGCTCCTGTGGCTCAGCCCTGGCTGCTGTTGGCATAGGGTAGTGAACCAATAATGGAAGAACTGTCTCTCTCCTTTTTTTTTTAAGGCAAAATAAAAAGAAACAAACAAATAAATAAACTTTTTAAAAAGAACCCACTATAATAGGAAACATTTCAGTCTCAAAAAAAATTTTTTTTCTCTTCTTCATGTTAGTGTTCTCAACATTAGATAGTTTTCCCATGGAATCAAAAAATAACTATGTGATTGCCGGCTGAAGTACAGGACAGAGGTCAGGGATTGTTGCTTTTTCCGTTTTCCTTAGTGTGAGAACTTTTCACAGAAACATGAGAATGTAAAGCATTAAGGCAAGTCAAAATGTTTCAGTTAACAAGTTTCAGTTGTTCAATTTTACAGCCATTTCAATTAAGCCTGTTAAGTTTTTCTGGACAATGCCAACACTTAGATTTTTTAAAACAGATTTATTAATTTTTATTGGAAAGTCAGATATACAGAGAGGAGGAGATACAGAGGAAGATCTTCTGTCCGATGATTCACTCCCCAAGCAGCCGCAATGGTCTGAGTCGAGCCAATCCAAAACCATGAGCCCTGAGCCTCTTCTGGGTCTCCCACCCAGGTGCAGGGTCCCAAGGTTTTGGGCCATCTTCTACTGCTTTCCCAGGCCGCAAGCAGGGAGCTGGATGGGAAGTGGGTCCACCGGGATTAGGACCAATGCCCATATAGGATCCTAGCGTGTGCAAAGCGAGGACTTTAGTCACTAAGCTACCATGCTGGGCCCTGAATTTATTAAAAAAAAAAAAAAAATTCTTACTGACAGCAACTAAATGGTGCTTATTGCATTTTTTAAATCAATGTTAAGACACTAGCAGATCTCTTATTTGCTACACTTTTTTGAGTAGTCCCAAATGCAATTACATATTGTTAATGTCATCTGTCTTCTACATTTGATGTTAACCAAAAGGCTGAGTTAGAAAGAGAATCTTTCAGCTAATGGTTCAAGACCCAAATGACCATAGCAGCTGGGGCTAGGCCAGGCTGAAGCTAAGAGCCTGGAACGCATCCATGTGGGAGCCAGGGCCCAGGCATCCAGCCATCACCCACTGCTTTTCCAGGCACATTGGCAGGGAGCTGGATCAGAAGTGGCACAGCTATATTCAAACTACCATTCCTATAGGATGCTGGCAGGCTTTTAACAAAGGCAGCAGCTTAATCTCTAAACCACAGTGCCATCCCCTATAACCGTTTTTAGGATTTTAGCACAGCAGGTTAAATCATTGCCCATCCTGGAATGCTGGTGTCAGTCTCATCTACTCTGCTTCTGCCTGAGCTTCCTGCCAATGCACCTGGCAGATGATGGCTCAAGCACTTGGGCTCCTACTACCCACGGGAGAGACCATAATGGAAATTTCTACTTCTGGCTTCAGCTTGACTCAGCCCTGCTTGCTATATACATTTGGGGAATGAACCAGCAGACAGAAGATTTCTCTCTCTGACTCATTCTCTGCCCGTCAAATACATAAATATTTTAAAACAAATAACGTCTAATGATCTCTCAGTGGACAGTTTGATTAGGGTCTTCTCCTAGTATGTGGAAAACAGTACATGGAAAATCACCTGGTCTGCTAAGGAAATTTTACCTTGTACACAGAGAAATTCACTTTCTGAACACCAATGCCAACCATTATTTTAAAATGGCACTTTGTCTCTTTTAGAGTTGTTTTTCGTTTGTTTGTTTATTTGTTTGCTTGCTTTGCTTTAGGTCAATGTACTGGCTACCTTTCTTTTGCACAATGGGAGAAAAGATCCACTGTAGGAGAGAAGGTGGCAGGGACAGAGAACTAGTATAACCCCATCTATTTTATATGCATTGGAATTTATTTATTTAATTTGTTATTATTGTTCATTTGTTTTAATTTTTGAATTGTGTTGTAATGACTGAATTCCTGAATTCAATTCCTTTGTTTTTGTTGCAACATAACAGAAGAGGTGATTTATAACGCATGTATAACACTTGTCCACAACTGAGGACAGAACTAGTCTGGAATGTGGCAGGTGGAGAGTAAAGAACCTACAGGGCCTGTCGGGTAAGCATGAGGTGAGTCTTGGAAGTGCTCTTGGTGATGAAAGTTCTAGAGCGACAGAGAGGCAGACCCTAGAAGCAGCATGTACCCAACAATGTTCCCCAGCCCATGGGGTCTCTGTCATTCCTTACTCTGCTCCTTTGGCCTCTGTGAGGGCATGAACTAGCAGTTTACTTAAACCTCTGCATTGTCTTTCTCCCTTTGTACTTTGGCCTGAACATTCACTTCTTCTTTCACTCGGCTCTCATACTGACAGGTTTTGAAGAAGATGGTTCTAAGGCTCAAGGAGGCAGTGTGGGTTGGACATAGACATAGAATTGAGAATCAGGAAAATGGAAAGTGACCCCCCACCTAAAATGGTCTGAATTTCCATGTATCCAAGTAATCCTGTCATATTTATGAGCTCTATAAGGGAATTATTTTTTAAAATCATTTCTTTTAATTTTAAAGGCAAAGCCATATGTATAGTGGGGGAAACAAACAGAAAAGAGCCTTCCAGCCACTGGTTCACTCCTCCAAATGACCACAACAGCCAGCTCTGTACCAGGCTACAGTGGAATCAGGAACTCCGTCCTGGTCTCCCACAGGGGTGACAGAGACTTGGACTTCCTCCACTGCCATCCTTGGCATGTTAGCAGGAAGCTCGATCTGAAGTGGAACAATCAGGAGTAGAACCCACACTCGATTTGGAACGTCAGAATTGCAAGTGGCAGCTAAACCAGTCTCTCTTTAAGAGGTTTCTAGATGGCAAAATTGATTACTCTGTCTTTCTATAGTGCATTGACTTGAGAATCTAATCTTTTCACCACCTCGTGGTTCCTGCTCACTTTGGGCATGAAACTGGTGAGCCTCTTGAATGCCTCCTCTAACCTGCTTCATTCTACGTTTCCCCATCCAGATTCCTTTGAGGATTTGAAAGATCTACCCTTCTATTCCGAGGGAGCCATGCCACAGGTCATACCGATGAGCATGTGAATCTGTGCCACCTGTAGTCTCTCTGTGTGTGGCCAAAGATCCAGGATCACTGAGTATACATCGAGCTCACATAGAGTGGCTCTATCAACATCACTGTGAAAGAACAAGGCTGTTTCTCCTTAAAAATAAAAAAGAAATAAAAAATACTTGAAAAGCAAAGTTACAGAGAGAGGAGAGGAGAGACAGAGAGAGATCCTCCTTCTGCTGGATAACTTCAGATGGCCACAATGGCTGGGGCCAGGGCCAAGTGAGGCCATTTCACACAGAAGGGGGATGGGTGAGCAAAGGCCACACTTGTGAGGACTTTGTCTTACAGCAGAAGCGATCAGCAAGTGAAGGAAAGTAACTTGGAATCTATTGCCTAATCTCATCTGGACATTAAATGAGAATCACCCAGGCAGCACAGGACTCTGCCTCTGACCAGACACACCAAGGACTGTTTTATAAAAGACCAGAATAGTTATTCCCCTTATGTGATTTTCCCAAAGGTTTCAGCTACAACCCCTAAATGGTCCTTGTCCCTTGTCAACAGCTTGAAATGAATCTGGTATCAACAAATAGATGACCCATCTGTCGAGCAGATCACTCCCATCTGTAGCCCTGGCCACGCTGCTTGGTTGGCCACCACACAAAAATGCTGCCGGCTAAACATTGTGTCAGAATTTAGACTCCTCGTGGGAATTCAAGCTGTTAGAAAGAAAACAAGGCTTCTATAACATTTTCAAGGTGAATTTAGTCTGTGATAAAATTGCCAACTGCTATTTAGAAAACTGGAATGGCAATCATTTACGCCCCACCTTGTGCAAAGCCTTGTTCTAAGTGCTTACACATGCAGGTCTGTCAAGTAATTGGATCTTCAAGAAAACCCTATGACATAGGTAATGCTACCATCCCCATTATAACAGATGAGAGCACTGCAGCAGAGAAAAGCTGAAGTAATGCGTTCAAAAATTAAAAAGGTGGGAGAGAGTTAAAATTCAGATGATCTCAAAAGTCTGTGCCAGAGGCAGTGGCTGTGGCCCAGCAGGTTAAGCCCCATTCCATCTGCCATTCAGATAAAAATAGACAAACAGCTTAAATTTTTTTTAAAGAGTTGGAGTCCTTAAAAACTGTGTTAGCTTATGGTCCTGAGTTTTGCCTACCAACACAACTCTGTAAAATGAATGGGGGTGGATTTTTTTCAGATAACTAAGAGCTATCCATTTTAAATCTCAGATAACTTCTAGTGATTTTTTTTTTTTTTGGTAAATTTTTCTAAAATAATCCCGTAGCACATTAAAATGACCTGAATTTAAATTCTTCAGGTTTAAATATTTATTTATTTGAAAGGTAGAATAAAAGTGAGAGAGAAAGAAAGGAAGAAAGAGACAGAAATTTTCCACTTGCCATTTTACTCCCCAAATGGTTACAAAGGCCAGTTTGGCACTAAACCAAATCCAGGAATCTGTAACTTCATATGGCTCTCCCACTTGAGTGGCAAGCATTTGAGTCATCTTCCACAGCTCAGACACATTGACAAGAAGCTGGATCTGAGGCAAAGTGGTCAGAACTCATACTGGCATTCTAACAAGGATGCCAACAATGCAAGCAGCAGCTTAACTTGCTATGCCACCATACTACCTGTTATGTTATTTTCTGTGTCATGGCATCAGTGGACTTCTTGGTCTGTTCTCATATTTGTTGAAAATTTTCATTTTTTAAAAAAAAACTGCATTGGCACCAGTGTTCAGGAAAGAACAAGGGAAAGAAAGATCTTCCATCTACTGATTCACTCCCCTAACACCTGCAACAAGAGACAGGAGTGGCTTAAGCCAACGTCAGGAGTTGGGAACTCTACCTGGGTCTTCCAAATGGGCAGCAGGGGTCCAAGTACTGAGTTATCACCTGCTGCCTTCCCAGGCCCATTAGCAGGAAGCTAGATGAGAAGCTGAGGAGCCAAGATTCAAATGACTGCTCCAATATGGGATGCAGAGTCCAAAGCAATAGTGTATCCACTGCATCACAAGGTTGGCCCCTGGAGCCAATATTTTTTAATGTTATTTATCCTCTTTACTTGAGAGGTAAGGAGAGAGAACGCTCTCAACTGATGGTTCACTCTTCATGGCTGGGTTGAGCTGGGAGGCAGCAACTCATGTAGGTGTTCCAAGTGGGTGGCAGAAACTCAATTGCTTGAGTCATCACCCTTTCTGCCCAGTGTCTGCCTTAGTGGGAAGCTGCAGCCAGTGACTGGAGCCAGAAATTGAACACAGGTACTCTAATGTGGGTGGCAGGCAAATTCGCCTCTGGCTAAACACCTGCCCCCTTACTAAAGACTTCAGTCAATCTTATTCTGCAGACAAACAGAACCAGTAACTCATTGATTTGTTAACTCAATAAAGAATATTTACTTATCTCCTATGACATGCTAATTACAGCTTGCCTGTTGCTAGGGATGATGGATGGAAAGGCAACTCCAACTACCCCACTCTGGTGGCTGACAAACAAATGGGACGGTTAGCTGTATTATTCTGCCAACATGCATTTCTAGAACTGTATTGGTTTAGTATTTTTAGATTTATTTATTTATTAGACAGGCAGAGTGAAAGAGAGAAAAAGGAAGGGACAGAAAAAGGGATTTTAAATTGGCTGGTTCACTTTCCAAGCAGCCCACTGCTTTCACAGATGTATTCAAAGGGACCAAATCAGAACGAGTATTCTGCTATGGCATGCTGGTGTCACAATGGTAACCAAACCTACTGTGCCAGAACACTGGTCCCTAATATAATCTCCGAAAAAACCTTACATGCTGTAATAGTGACAACCTGATCCAAACATAGCTGTTCTTTCATGCCTCCAACTAGATAGGTCTAGTCCTTGGAAATTCATTACATTTAATTGCCTGATTAACATACAACAATTCTTTTACATTTAAAAGATGACTGGTTTGAGAGGAAGAAAAGTAATGGCTGAGATTGGGCTGCTAAAGCTGGAGCCAGAAGCTCAATCCAAGCTTCCCACGAGTGTCAGGAACTTATTCAGGAACTGGAGCCATCATTGCTGCTTCTGACGCTACTTTAACAGAAAACTAGAATCTAGCTGGAGCTTGAAAGTGCTTGAAAAGGTGTTCAACATCATTAGTGGTAGAAAAATATAAATTAAAATTACAACAAAGGACAGCTGTTAAGTACAGATTGTAAGCTACTATTTGGGATGCCCTCACCCCTTATCAACATGTCTTGGAATTGATTACAGCTTCCTGTGCATTTGAACCCTAGGAGATTGCAGGTGATGGCTCAAGTGTTTGGGTCTTAAGCGCTAACCAGCCCTGGCTATTGTGGGCGTTTGGGGAGTAAACCAACAGACGAAGATCCATGTATGTCTATCTCTCCCTCTACTTTATATGTAACAAAAAAAATCTTGTATAATTGTGTTTCTTAAAATCACAGCAACATGTCACACCAATTTAGAATGACTTAAAGCTAAACAAAAACTCTTTATACATGCTATGACAAGGAGATGAAGCAACTCGAACTCTCAAACACTACTGATAGAATGTGAAATGGTACAACCATGTGGGAAAATTTGGCCATGTCAAAGGAAGTTATCAATATTCTTTTGATCCCTGGCTATCAGAGGATTAATAGCCATAACAAACATCACAGTGACTATCTCTATGAAGTTCATGACCACTAGCTACTTCAGAGGAAACAACTGATTATCAACGTCTTTTACCCTGGAAGGCAGCAGCACCTAAAACAGAAATTAACCAAAATGTACAAGACCATACCAGATATTGTTGTATTTTGATTCAGAACCAATTTTTGTGGTGGAAAGATAACCAGCTTTTGTGTCATTTATGATTCCTTGGATTATCCAAGAAAAACAAAATCAAGATATGGCCTGTAACACCTCAAGAAAACAGTGAAAAGCCAAGAACAGACTACAGGAAGTTAGCCAACACCAGTGCCGGCTAAAAAACAGAAGTAAAGATTGTTCAATACACATAGACCCAATTTCTCAAGCACCATTTGTTGAAAAAGCTGCTCTTTCTCTTTGGATTGATTTTGGTTAACTTGTCAAAAGACAGTTGGCTATAGCTTTAGGAGTTGATTCCTAGTATTTCCATTCTGTTTCATTAATCCCCATGTTTGTTTTACACCAGTACCAGGCTATTCTAATTACAAATTTCTTTAGCATGTCTTGAAGCCTGGTATTATGATACCTGCAGCTTTGCTGTAGTTGTTTAAGATTGCTTTATCTATCTGGGGTCTCTTATGTTTCCATATGGTTTTTAGCATCATTTTTAAAAAAAGATTTATTTATTTTTATTGCAAAGCCAGATATACAGAGAGGAGAAGAGACAGAGAGGAAGATCTTCCATCTGATGATTCATTCCCCAAGTGACCGCTACAGCCAATCTGAATGCAGGAGCCCAGAACTTCCTCCAGGTCTCCCACATGGATGCAGGGTCCCAGTGCTTTGGGACGTCCTCGACTGCTTTCCCAGGCCACAAGCAGGGAGCTGGATGGGAAGTGGAGCTGCCAGGATTAGGACCAGCACCCATATAGGATCCCGGTACATTCAAGGTGAGGACTTTAGCCACTAGGCCACGCTGCCGGGCCCTAGCATCATGTTTTGAAGACCTGAAACAACTTTTTCTTCAGTGATTGAACAGAGTTTTACAAGAAGATTCATAAACTGTACAAACATCTTTAATTAAAGAAAAGTGAGACATGCACCTCCTATATGACCCATTCACTCTACATACTTAATCAGGAGAGACAAACTTACACAAAGAATAGCACACAAATGTTCTCAACAGCTTTATTTATAAGAGTCAATTTTGTTGTATTGATTGGGGTGATTCCTTAATGACTGCAGTTATGTATGCCACAACTGAGCAAACTGAAGTTTATGGCTTCACATATGTACAAATGTAGTGTTTTCATTATGCTTGAATAAAGTGGTTTTTTGTTGTCTGGTTTTTTGTTTTTGTTTTTTTTTTTTAACCGAGGACAATAGTAGTATCTTGAGGCTGTTCTATAGACCCATTGAATACATTAAACAATACCCAGTTCCCTGAGTTTCATAATCCTAGACCTAGATACCAAATTGCAGTCTCTATTGAGTTCTCCACTTACAGTCAAGTGGTAAAGAATGTTCAAGACTACATAATAAGAGTATGTATATGGGCTGGCCTTGTAGCATAGCAAACTAAGCCACTGCCTGTTATGCCAGCATCCCATATGGGTGCTGGTTGAAGTCTCAGTCACTCCACTTTCAAACCAGATCCCTGCACTAAAACAACTGGAAAAACAACAGAACATATAGCCCAAGTGCTTGGACAGCTGCACCCAAAGGGACACTTGACGATGTTCCTGGCTTCAGCCTAGCTCAACTCCATTCACTGGAGCCATTTGCAGAGTGGTCAACAGATAGAAGCACTGTCCTTATAATATATGTATATATAATAAAGTTCATAGCATGTGGCAAATAAAATATCATTATGTAAACTCAATAAACTATTATATATTATATAGATATCCATGGGCTGATGAAGTAGCACACCTGGTTAGGCTGTCACTTGCTAAACCAGCATCCCCTATCTGAGTGCTAACTAGAATCCCTGCTGGAGAGCAAAGGCAGATGGCCCAAGTATTTGGGTCCCTATGCCCAATTTGGGAGACCCAGAAGGAGTTCCTGCCTCCTGGGCTTTGGCCGGGCCCAGGTGTGGCTGTTGCAGCCATTAAGGAGTGAACCACTGGATAGAAGATCTATCACTCCCCTTTTCTGTCACTTTGCTTTTCAAATAAACTTTTTTTTGTTAAAGAAAAACACAAAAAAGGAGAATCAAGATGGTGGAATAGGGTGAGGACAGAGAAACATTAGCCAGGGTGAAGCAGAGAGGGCACATTACAGGAAATAAGAGAAGACAGATTGATGGCAGAGGGGCACCTGGAGACTAATGGGGCACAGGAAAGGAGTGGAAACAATGGCAAGGTATTGCAGTGACCAGATATCCCAGCAGCATTGAACCAGTGGCGATTTGAACTATACCAGTGGCCAGAACTCCACCACCAACCAGCAACCAGATGGGAAGGGAAGTTTACCAAGAACTCAGGAGAACACAAAGAACTGCCTGTCCTGCTGGTTTGTTTGATTTGACCAGGAGCAGAGACACAGCAGCAGATCTCAAACACGCACTACAGGAACAGGGTGGATGTTACAGTCCAACTCCCCAGACAAGCAGAATGGGGCGCCATCTTGCGTAGGAAGGCAAAGTGAACTCATTTCGACTCAGTGAATTGCAACATGGCATCCTAGGTAAACCCAAAATAGGCCTGGGTAGCCCCTAAACATAACAGCCAGCAGATCAAGAACTCCAGCAGTGGCACATCAGATGCCATTCTGTAGTGAGGCAAAGGATTTGAGACTGCAGGGACAACAGTGAACTGCACATGTGCTAAGCTGAGAGCAACTCAATGAGCTCAATGCACTGCACTAGTCCCATATCAAAAATAATACCGACTTTGACACTCACAACTCAAAATGGTTCTGGCAAGATCAGTACCACCAACAACCTAGCTATTTAGGACACCTGCTGTCTCCCTAATCCTGGGAACTGCTCAAACAGGAAGGGGGAGAAACATTGCACAGACCCCGGTGCAAGAACAGCACCACGGGATCACAGGAGGTAGAGTGCTGAGCCAGGAGTTGGGGTTACAGAGACCATAATAAAAGTCTAACATTAGAATCCAGACCTGAAACTCACTGGAGGGAGTAAACAAATTGTTAACACTTGGATGTACCAGTTGTCTAATTCCTAATGGTTTTTATCTTCCCATGGCAGACATTTCCCACTCCACACTTTCACCTGCAGATCTACAAGCTCTGGTCCAAGGCCACATTTGCCCTCTAATAAAACTAGTGTTTGCTGCTTCTATTCCTGTCCAGGCTGTTTTCTGCCACATAATCGCCCAACCTCACGCCCCTGAGGGAAAACTTTAGCATCCTCTGCAATGCTTTCTCCAGGATTCAACACCATGCAGCTTCACTGCAGCGTTTCTGGCAACTTTTCGAGAGCTGAGGTCGATGCTGACTCATTTTTTAACACCTATTTTCCACCTCTCCCTCTTTCTCTTCACTGCACCTAAGCCAATGTTTACCACTCAGATTGATCGGAAGAACCGGAGGGGGAAAGGGCACCTGACCAGCTGCTGAGACATTGTTAGGTGCTACACCGGCGTAGTTCTTTCAATGCCCACAACAGCTCTTAAGATGTTATCCTAATCTTACAGTTACCTAAATTCGGGATCAAATAACATTTAGATTTCCAGTCAGACACTCCAAGGCGGCCAGGGGCAGCGGGACTCGAACCGAGTCACAGGGAGTGTGGTCCCTGACCGACATCCCTTTCGGGAAATCTAAAAACGAGGAAATGGAGTCCAAAAGTTACGAATGCGCAAAATAGTGTTCTGCTTGTACGAGAAACCAAACACGGACGCGTACAGAACGGGCCCGCGCTGCCCTCCCCGCCCTCCCCGAGTCCCTCACGACCCGAGGTGCAGCCTTGAGAGCCCAAGGCGCGGACGGCCACCGTAGGGACTCCCGCCGGCCGGGAACGTGCGGAACGGAAAGGCGGGCGCTCCGGCCCACTTGGGCACCTCAGATTGGCTGCCGGCCCCGTTGGGCACGCCGGGGCGTGCGACGTCACATCCGCCTTGGCCGCCATCTTGTTCCCAGGGGCAGTTGGCGGAAGAGATCGCGCTCCCCGGGCCGCCGGCTCGGTTTGTGCTGGAGTTTTCGCGGCCAGTTTCGGGGCGTCCGCTGTCGCCCGAGGTCCGTTCTTCGGGGTCCCAGCTGCCCTCCCTCCTCCGGCGGGGGCACAGCGAGGCGCTTCCCCCTTCCCCCGCCCTCCCGGCGGCGCTCCATGGAGTAGGGTCCCGGACCGTTGTCCCGAAGAGAGAGATCGCGCTGGGTCCCCTCCCCCTCCCGCCTCCCTCCCTCCTTCCTGCCGCCGCAACATGGCTAACAACAGCCCCGCGCTGACAGGCAATTCGCAGCCGCAGCACCAGGCGGCGGCGGCCGCGGCCCAGCAGCAGCAACAGCAGCAGGGCGGCGGCGGCACCAAGCCGGCCATCTCGGGCAAGCAGGGCAACGTGCTGCCGCTCTGGGGCAACGAGAAGACCATGAACCTCAACCCCATGATCCTCACCAACATCCTGTCGTCGCCTTACTTCAAAGTACAGCTCTACGAGCTCAAGACCTACCACGAGGTGGTGGACGAGATCTACTTTAAGGTACGAAGCGGTTCTAGGCCTTGGGCTTGGGGGTGGGGGGTGAAAAGAGTTCGCCAGAAGACTGGGGGGGGGGGCGGTCGGGAGGCCACGGGCAGAGGCGGCCCCCCGAGACCCGAGGGTTTGTGGGTGGGTGGACGGGGAGGGGGGTCGGACCGGGGCCGCCCGCTGCGTTTCCTTTGCAGATTTTTTTTCCGTTTTTGGAGGGCACGGAGAGCCCGCTGCTATTTGCTCTTCATCCTTCTCTAAACTCTAGCCCGCCACCTCCCCACCCCCCTCCAGGGAGTTGGGCAGGGAGGGGTGTGGGGGAGAGGAGACGAGGGTAACCGAAGTCTGTGCAGTTTACAGCGGTTTTTTTTTTTTTTCTTTGAGAACGATTCCTTTTGACGTGCATCTGCCGAGCGCCAGCCTTGGTGCTTGCTTTTCGCGCTCCCCCCGGGCCAGGGCGTGCTCATGAGTGTTGGCCTCATGTGCAGACTGGGAAATGGTCAGTGCCGTGTGCGTGTCGGGGTGGGGTGGGGAGGGCCGAGGGCGGAGAGGAGCCAGTGCAAGGAGGTGCAGAGAAGGCCTGGACATGTCCCCAGCAGGAAGTTAGGAGGAAGAGGTCTCAGCCACCAGTGCGTTGGGCTGACTTAGACGTCTCCGGGCCCTGGGCTTCTGCGGCAGGGTCGGTGCTGGGGAGCTCCCCTGGCGCCTCCTCACTGCACTCTTGTCTCAGTTCTTGTTTCGTTAGCAGGATTGACTCAGTCTTGCAGCGAGGCTCGGAGCAGCCCAGGGTCGCAGGTAGAGGTATGCACTATTAATCATGCTCAATCGCCATAAATGCATTTCCCTGGTTACGATGAACGACTAATGAGATTTTTGGGGTTTTTGTTTTTGTTTTTGAGTTTTTTCCCCCCGGTTTTTGGCCATTGGTTTCGGTCTTTTATTCACCAACTAGATAGGTTTTCTACGCTTTCCTGGCAAATTTTGTCGTTTTGAAGATATCTTCCAGGCCTCTGAAGGTTAATTTACGTTTTGAAGATAATTAGTAGTAGTTTTAAGTTAGGGCATCCCAGGATACAATCCGTTTTGTCTATACTGACACGGAAAAACTTGAGATAGACTGCCTCCCGGTATTTTCTGTCATCTCTTTATATGGGTAGAATTATGAACAAAAGCACAGTACTTGGCTGTTCTCTTCACCCCCAGTTAAGTGATGAGATTATCTTTTCTGGAGGCGAGGCTCTTGTAGAAAATATCTTGGAGACAACTTAACTTTGGGACTATATGAAGTGCACAAATACATATGTATGCACATGTATGTGGTATTCTCTTACAGAATCTGTAGGCAGTCTAATTGTAGTCCATGATCCATGGTTTTTATTTTTTAAGCTTTTAAAAGGTAAGACTTCGAGCATGGTTCAGTGTGGTGGATAGTATTTAACCCTTAGCTTTCCGCAGTAAACTTGCAACACCTGAAATTGGGCTTCCAGCTCTTCTCAGCGAGCTGTTTTATGACAATGTTAGATGTTATTGTAGGAGAGGAAAGGTTTGTTTTCAAGTTCCAAATGTTATGTTTATGTTTAGAAACAGTCTGATCCTTCCAGGAATTATATTAAATTCAGATGTAAAACTAAAAACCTAGGTGTTACTACTATTGTGTTTGGATCAGTTAATCATTAAAATCTGTAGGCTTCAGGTTTTGCAGTTTGTTTTGTACCCGCTCCTTCCTTGGGCTAGCCCTAAGGAATTGAGAAGCGAATTTTATGTGGAAAGCTAGAGAATGGAAACATTAGAGTACTACCAGAGTCCTGGAGCCAAATACTGTAGCACTCAAATTTAAGTGCATATTTTTTGGCCTAAAGCCACTGAATGGACTGCGAAGTGTTGCCATGTGTTGGTGGAAATATGGTTTTAGCTGTAGTAGAGTGAAATGAATGGAAGAACAGGTCATTTTCAAGTTGATGAAAGGTGAATACGAAAGACCCTAATGGGGCTCTTTGTTAGTAAAAATACTATTTTTAGTTAAGGAATTGTTTTTATAAGGAGTTCCTCGTAGTAGGATAATTTTTTCACTGATTAGACTTGGCATATATTAATGACTATTTACATTCAGCTTTTGACAGTTGATATTCTGAGTAAAAATTAGGTAAGTTCAAGTAATTAGGTTGAAAATAAATTACAGCAAGAAAGATCTTTGTAGTGTGGCCTTTGTAATTTCACCTTTAATCAGAAATTAGCCTGATCCTTGTGGGAAAAGGATGCTGAAGTGAAAGACACATAATTTTATATCAAATAACTTTTTCTAGCAAACTTCCTTCTGGATCATTTTCCTTTATAATGCAAATTTGGGGATATAAAATTATAAGAAAACTTGGTTGTTTGTAAAACTTTCTAACTAAAATCTTATCTCAGTACTTTTAAGTTTCAGGTGGAGAGTAAATTATTTTAGAATAAAGATTTGTGTTTTTAAAGCAACTTATAAGATGCAGAGTTGAAATATTGTTACATAATGATGTGTGAGTCTAGAAATTGCCTGACTTTGGGTAACTGTGAGCTCTTTGTAAGCTGGTGTGATAGGACTTCTGTTCTACTAATCTGTTAACAGTTGTTAAACCCTAGTGTCTCTTTTGATACTGTTTAGATGTCTAAGCAGTTTTTCCAAAAATGACTTACTTATTTAATGTGAGTAAACATAACATAAATTGGAAGAGCTGCTCTATTGTGGACTTGGGTTTAATTTTATCAGAGCCTTAAAAAATCTGAAGCATGAATGTTTGTTGTGCTCCTCTTTTCTATTTTCAGGTCACACATGTTGAACCATGGGAGAAAGGAAGCAGGAAAACAGCCGGCCAGACTGGGATGTGCGGAGGGGTAAGTAGAAGTACGTGCATTTTTTTCAGTTTTTCTGTGATTCTTAAATAAGTTTATATTTACAAAATGATTGGTCAGACATTTAGATGAAAAGTGAGAAGGATTAGGAAAAAGGGTTACTTTATTATGTTCCATAGTTAGTACTGGATTATGGCTTGATATTGATAGCTAACAGGATTAACCGACTAGTTGGTATTAAATATATATTCATTGTTTTGCTGCTTGTTCTTAATTCTGTTTCCCTGAAGGTTCGAGGTGTTGGAACAGGAGGAATAGTTTCTACAGCATTTTGTCTATTATACAAATTATTTACGTTGAAGTTGACTCGCAAGCAAGTGATGGGTCTAATAACACACACAGATTCACCATATATTAGAGCCCTTGGCTTTATGTATATAAGGTAAGCATACATTTATCTGGTTGTCTAATAAATATTTGATTTTAATTGATATACACTTAACAAATCTTATGTAATTCTAGGTATACACAGCCACCTACAGATCTATGGGACTGGTTTGAATCCTTTCTTGATGATGAAGAGGTATGTCAGCAAGGGTAATGATACATTTCTTGTGATTACTTCTTATTTTTAATACCCTTTATTAGAGATTCAGTGTCTGCCATACTTTTCTGTGGTTGAGTTTGTTTCAGTTAGATACTTTTAGAAATGCTATTGATACTAAGATGTGGTTTTTATAGATGTTAGGTTAAATTTTCTTACACAATTTAACTGCTTCAATGTATTCTAGTAGCTATTGAAAGTTTTCCTAATTATGTTCTGAATGTTGTATTAATCCTGACTTAATACTGCTGATGGTAACATTTTAAAGATTGATTTATTATTTTTTTTGAAAGGAAGAGTTACATAGAGAAACAAGGATCTTCCATCTGCTGGTTCACTCCCCAGGTGGCTACAACTGCCAAAGCTGAGCCAGTCCGGAGCCAGGAGCCCCCTCTGAGTCTCGCACGAGGGTACAGGGTCCTAAGGCTTTGGGCCATCCCTCACTGCTTTCCCAGGCCATAACCAGGGAGCTGAGTGGGAAGTAGACCAACTGAGACACAAACTGGTACCCATAGGGAATGCTGATATTGCAAGGCAGAGGCTTAGCTAGTTGAGCTGCCACACTGGCCCCCACTTATATAAAGTGACTTTTGAGGGTGAGGCATTGTTGAGGTTAATGTGGAGACAAATAGAATACTAGCTGTAGCTTTTTTCCCCCTTCTGCATCTCTTCAGTTCTTCACACTGACCTGTGGATACATGTACTCCTACCTGAACAGAAGTGTGGAACTGAACATTGGTGTGACTTGAGTAGCCAGTCCAGGTGATCTATTTTAAGTGGCAAAATTAAGTACTTTTTTTTTAGTTTTATTTCTATGACCTCCGTACCCTATACGTATTTTTGAAATGTCTTTAAAAATTCTAAGTGTATTTTGCCATCCTGTTCCAGTTAAGTATGTTTGATAAAGAATAATTGCTTCAGGAAACTTGCCTAGGTCAGATTTACATCCTATTTGTTCTAATTTGCTTAGGGAAGACTAGGATTTCAAACTGGGCTTGATAGCAGGCTATATAGTTCATATGTCAAGTCTCACCATTACTTTATATTTTAAGACTAATAAAGCCAACTTTGAATACTGTATTTTGGTAGTCTAACACAGTTAAAAGGATTTGTTGAATTAAAGGACATTTTTAGTATAAACTGGTGTGTTACTGCACACACATCTGGAGAACTCTTAGTGGACAGTTTTGATTTTATTCTGTTGACTGAGTTGTGTTGTAACGTGAGGAACAAGGGGTATTAGAGAAGATAATCACAAACTTTAAAGAGTTTTTTTCTTTTCAGAAGAGACTTGTTTTATTTTTAGTACCGAATCCCTTCTCCCATCTTAGAAAGTGTAGTTCCTCTTCATAATTGGTGTTTTACTAGGTTTGTTTCTGAATGATTTTATTTAATGTTTTTAATTGTTTGCAAACTTGAGATCCTTTATAAGCTAACTTATTGTTTTCTTCCTTAGATATCTGCAGCGATTATATTTGGAAATACTGTTTATCTGAACACTTAAATGTGTGTGAGTGCAAGCAGTTTTACCTTTAGCTGTTGTTTTCCTGTTTAGATAACAAATCTCACTTTCCTTGTGTGCTTGCACTATAGGTTTGGGACTGACAATAGCTGACTAACATGTCCTGAGCTGTGAGAGGGCATAGCAAGAAGGCCTTCATGCGGTAATGACCCTTTTCAGAGACAATGGTCATCATGGATTATGCGTTTCCAATTATTTGTTCATTTATTTATTTTCTACATAACTAAATTAGAAACCTCACTGCTTCATGGCAGTTGGTTTGCTATTGCTTCCAATTTTAATAGGGCTTCATTTTATATTACAGCTGTTAACAGATACCCTTTAGACAGGAGATTATAGTCGTTCATGTGCAGCTAGGTCATAGAGTTAGGTATGATGTGTGCAGATATGTTCACGAACACATGCTTAATGATGTGGATTGTAAATAAAGTCAGTTGTTCCACACAGTTAGTCATGTAAGGGGCTTTTCATGTCTTAAGTGAGTGGGATCAGTTCCCTTACGGCCAAAAGGCTATACCTGCATGCACACACTAAGCCCAGATATTTCTCTGTATCATTCATTACCAGATTAGGATACAGAATTTTGAAATTCTGTTAGAATTCTTTTGTACTTGAGATTCTAAAGATGGTAATGTTTTTATAATATTCATATAGATGCCAAAATACTTTTTTTTTGACGGCTAGGATATCGTTTGTGTTTCGTAGGACCTAGATGTGAAGGCTGGTGGAGGCTGTGTAATGACCATTGGAGAAATGCTGCGGTCTTTTCTTACAAAACTGGAGTGGTTTTCTACCTTGTTTCCAAGAATTCCAGTTCCAGTTCAGAAAAATATTGATCAACAGATTAAAACTCGACCTAGAAAAATCAAGAAAGATGGGAAGGAAGGGACTGAGGAAATAGACAGACATGTTGAACGCAGACGTTCAAGGTAGCTCATGTTATTTTTTAATATGCTTTCTTACAGAGTTTGTGGTTACTGGAAGTTAATGGCAAGTTCTTGGGAAATATTGTTTATACTGTTGATTTTGTTAGTTTGCCAACTTTACCCTCAAAAGATCATTTTCTTTCATGGTGTTTTCGACAAAATTATACGTCTGTAAATGAAAAATCATGTACGTAAGCTGGAGACCTGAGTAATACTGATAAATTTTTACAGTGAGATTTTTACTTTGGACTTTATTCATTGAAGTTCCTTTTCTCTTCTGTTACAGGTCTCCAAGGAGATCACTGACTCCACGGAGGTCTCCAAGAAGATCAAGAAGTAGGAGTCATCATCGAGAGGCCCATGGGTCTTCTAGCTTTGATAGAGAATTAGAAAGAGAAAAAGAACGGCAGCGTCTAGAGCGTGAAGCCAAAGAAAGGGAAAAAGAAAGGCGAAGATCCCGAAGTATTGATCGGGGGTTAGACCGCAGACGGAGCAGGAGTAGAGACAGACATAGAAGCCGTAGTCGAAGTCGTGATAGGAAAGGAGATAGAAGGGACAGGGATCGGGAAAGAGAGAAAGAAAATGAGAGAGGTAGAAGACGAGATCGAGACTATGATAAGGAAAGAGGAGCCGACCGAGAAAAGGAAAGGGAACGGTCGAGAGAACGGTCCAAGGAGCAGAGAAGCAGGGGTGAGGTGGAAGAGAAGAAACATAAAGAAGACAAAGACGAGAGGCGGCACAGAGATGACAAAAAAGATTCGAAGAAAGAGAAAAAGCACAGTAGAAGTAGAAGTAGGGAAAGGAAACACAGAAGCAGGAGTAGAAGTAGAAATGCAGGGAAACGAAGTAGAAGCAGGAGCAAGGAAAAATCAAGTAAACATAAAAATGAAAGTAAAGAAAAATCAAATAAACGAAGTAGAAGCGGCAGTCAAGGAAGAACTGACAGTGTTGAAAAATCAAAGAAACGGGAACATAGCCCCAGCAAAGAAAAATCTAGAAAGCGTAGCAGAAGCAAAGAACGTTCCCACAAACGAGATTACGGTGATAGTAAGGACCAGTCAGACAAACAGGATCGTGGAAGGAGCCAAAGTATAGAACGGGAGAGCCAAGAAAAGCAACAGAAGAACAAAGATGAGACTGTGTGAAAAAAAATTTCGAAGTGGATCACATTGAATCCTTTAAATGTTTGGTTAAATCTTTTTTTTCCTCCCGAATGTTCAGATCGTGCAGTAGTTATGCACTCTTTCAAGCTCCCCGTAGGCTGCATTTTCATTTCCTCTTTTGTGTAGGGAAGTGCCTTTGTAATCCCATTTATTGCATTGATGTCCACCCAGTTGTTCAGTTTGATACATAATGCACAGATCGTTCTTTCATTTTTGTTTGTTTTTAAAAATGTACAGTCTGTACATATGTCCTAAAAATGTTTTAATTCCATTGGCATGGTTGCCACATTGGTTAAATTTGTATAAGGCAATAAACTGCCACTAATTCTATTTTTGTTTTCTAGGTGTGGGATTATGGTTTGTGTACTGAAGTTTAGCATGGCTGTGCTTTTCATAATAGAATGCTAAAGACTTTGAAAATGGAAGTCTTGGATGTTTATTGTAGGAGAATTCAGTGCTTTCAATGTACGTGAAAGCAGCAGCTGTAGGATTAACATTCTTGTCCAATGTATATTATCTTGAAAGGCTCTTGTTAATGTTATACTTAATATTCTCCACAGTTACCCTAGAGAGAATTTATGAGAAGTTAGTTTCTGATGCAGCGGTTTAAATTAGGCTGTGATTTGATCAGAAGTCCTTTTAGCATTCTACCTCAAAGGGACGCTGTTAGTATGCCTAAAGTTTTTCGCTTAGTTTTCCTTTTTTTTATTTTAAGAAATACATGACATGTACTCTTTTTTTCCCCTTGAATTCTTCCTCAGATTTTTTAAATACTATATTAAAGGAAAAAAAATTAATGTCTAAAGCCTAGCATTCTTGCAGCTTCCCGATACTAATATGTGATTGGGAGAAGGTGGGGCACATGAACAGAGAAACAGACCCAAGCCTCAAGCTTCCAGAGCATTTTTATAAATGGAAAATACTTAAATTATGAAACAGCTTGATATATAGTGTCCTTTTTTAAAATTTGAAACTTTTTTTATTAATTATGAAGATTGCTGTTTGCGTTTTTAAATTTAATGTAGAACAGAGGAGTATTAAAAGTAATGCTGCAGTGCATTATTTAAGACTATCAGCAGATTATTTGATAGATTGTTCTTATGGCCTGTATTCTGATTATAGAGAACCATCATGAGTGTGGAATAAATACTGGATTAAATCCTTTATCCTGGGTGTTGACTTTTCCCCCATGTGTTCTCATTTTTAACATGTATATTTATTGCGGATGATGATAAAGTGTTAATAGAGCTGCACTTTATGTAGAGGGATAACTTGACACCCTAGACAACAGATGAATTTTAAAGAAATGTGTGATAGGTGATTCTTAATAGGATCCTACTGATAGTTCTTTGTGGATGTTGTATGTGTCACTGTAGTGAGTGTGTGCTTTAATTTCTTCCACTTCAAAGGTGCTTACAATTTCACTTGGAGTGTACACTGATACTTAAACAAACTTTGGACTCCAAGGAAAATAGTTGATCCATTTTTTCCTTGGAACAGAGGTAGGAACAGCATGGCAGGTTGTATGGATGCAGTGATGTTCCTGGTGTACAAACACGGTCTCTGGTTGAATTGGCCAGCTGAGGATGGTACTGGGCACCCACATGGCAGAAGCCCAGGCAGATCAAATCAGACCACTGTCAGGAGTCTCAAACATGGGCCTAGCATTTATTTGTACCTAACCCCGCTTCAGAAAAGTACCATTAAATGCAGAAATTCATCTATAGAAATGCTACGCATTTTCCTTAAGAGTAGATTTCCATCTTTAATAGAGCATCAAATAAATTGTCTATAAGTAGCTAGGAATAGGGAAAACCTATTTCTTAGTGCTAAAGCATACTGGAATTAGGGTGTAATTCCTTTGGATATAATTCCACTAGAAATGTTAGTACAGTGGTGTGTTTTAGATAAATTATTTCAGATAGAGTTGAAAACATTTTTAAGTTTGCTTACAGTTGACATGAGAATAATACTAGTGCCAAACACCTGAATGGTTTTTATTTGGAGAATGGTTTCCTGGAAAGAAAGTGGCAATGAAAGATAACTCAGGGTTAGTTTTTCCAATGTGAAACATTTGAAGAACTTTTCATAAAAATGTAACCAGCAACCTCCATGTGGTTTTTGTACTCAAATGATTTCACCTTTCCATGTATTGATACCTTTGCACTTGTTTTTTAATGTTTAATTTGCAATTGAGTTCTATAGATGGGCTAGTGTGTCCGTTTTTTTAAGATGTTAATATAAAATGTCCATTTGAATGCTGCTTGATTTTTAGTAGTCTGTGCCTTAGTTCCCCTAAGACAGTTTACACCTTTGAGTTCTGGCTCCCTTTTCAGGAGTTGGTTGAAAACTACAAATTTTGTCTAGAAAAAATAAAAACGTATAATATGTGTACCATTTCAAAGGGACTCCTAAGCTGGCTAAGGACTTTGGTGCTCCTTAGGGTTCCCAAAGGCCGAGCTCAAATACACAGTCTTTGGGAGTGAGCAGCAGGTAGGCCAGAAGCCTGAGTTCTCAGAGCACCTCAATGGCAGTAGGTGTTATTTTTATCTAGAAGACAATTTCCTACTCCAATTAGAGTTGTCCTCTGGAAATATAATTTCTCATTGGCAGTTGGTAAAATTGTCAAGTGACGTCACTGTAGACTAAAGCACTGGCTAGACTAGTTCATGATAGTGATGTTGGCCACCTGCAGAGCATGAAAATATTTGATCTTATAAATACTGAATGGAATGGGTAAATTATGGGATCCAGGAGCTCCTTGAATGGGGGAAGGAAATTATTGCTCAGAGTAAAAAGTCTCCCATCACAAGAATTGGTACAAAACACATTTCATGCTGGGTGCATAGTCTATTAGGAAATAAGACCATGAATATAGTCCATTGGAAATACTAGAATTGAGGCTTGCTTAATCTAATATTACACAGAAGTGATTTCAGGTCTTGGAAGAAGCACCTTTTCAGCTCATTGCAATAATCGAGATACACGAAGTTAAGCAGTGGGACTTACAGGTATTCATGCAATATGTGAGCCTTGAAACTGTCACAATGTGTGTAGAAAGTCACTTCAAGAAGGTCCTCATGAGGACTGCACATATGAGCGAGTATACCACATTTGGGTCTTTCTGGTTCTGGCCGTTCTGAAGTTGAATTGTTTTCTTTAGGTCAGTGGGATTAGTCAGACAGGCCCATGAGTGACATTTCAACATCCCAAGTGATTCGAGTGGAAACAGTTTGTGAGGCCTGCCTTGTGGCACAGTGAGCTCAATTACTGCTTGTGATGATGTTGCTGGCTTGAGCCCTTGTCCGTTTCCAATCTAGCTTCCTGCTGATATAGCTAGAAAAACAGATACTCTGAGTACATAGAACCAATTTCCATGTGGGAGGTGTGGAGGAGTTAACATCTAGCCTCAAGCCCAGCCTGGTTGGTGGGCATTTGAGGACCTTCACAAACCTCATTGGTTTAGCCACTGGAAGACAAGTCCCCTGGTCCTCTAAAACATTTTGAAGGCAGTGGTGTCCTGAGTATCCCAAAAAGCAACATGCTGGATTTGTCCCAAGCAGCATTTTTGTTTTTTTAAGAATTATTTTTATTGCAAAGTTAGATATACAAAGAGGAGGAGAGACAGAGGAAGATCTGTCCATCCAATGATTGACTCCCCAAGTGACCACAATGGCCAGTGCTGGGTCTATCTGAAATCAAGATCCCGAAGTCTCTTATGGGTCTCCCATGCGAGTGCAGGGTCCCTAGGCTTTGGGCCGTCCTCAACTGCTTTCCCAGACCACAAGCAGGGAGCTGGATGGGAAGTGAAGCTGCCAGGATTAGAACTGGCTGCTAGGCTACTGCACCAGTCCCCCAAGTAGCATCTTGAACTGTTGCATTCAGCTTCACCTTTTAACTACTTTTTCATTCTAGACTTTCCTTTGTTTTCAGACACGTGACTATTTACTAAATTGGTCCTAATTTTTTTTAGTTATTCTGTTTGCACACTTAGGTTTGAATTCAGGCCTTAGAACTGTTTCCCCTCTGAATTATGTTGGCTTCTGTCTTCTCGATACCTCAATTTGTGAGCATCCATTACTCTGCAAAATCTTATTTCTGAAAAGAGGATTTCAGGTAGTTGCACATTTCGTCATCAAAGCTTTGAGGTGAATTCACATAACAAAAACAGCTGTTTTGTGTGCCTTGTCTCCTATTGGGTCTGTTCAGTAATATTACCTGTTTTGACAATTAAGTTGGCATTAATTACATAGCTAATGTAATTCTCTTAAGATCATTTAAGATGATCTTAACTCATTTAAGATTAGCTTCCTGAACCTGCTAGCTCTTAGAAAGAACATGCTATGAGATTATACTCTGCTGTTGCTGAGATCATTCACAAACCTTTAAGGCTGCTGAGATATTCTTAGTTTTCATTATTTGTAAATCCAAGAGCTCCCATCCACTGGTTCACTCCCCAAATTTCTGCAATGGCCAGGATCAGATTGCCAAAGCCAGGACCAGGAACAATCTGACTACTACATGAAATGCAAACCCAATCGCTTGAACTCTCATTACTGCCTTTCAGAGTTTGCATCACCAGAAATCTGTAGTGAGGAGCCAAGGATTGATATTAAGGACCCAGTGGCGTGGCCTAGTGGCTAAAGTCCTCGCCTTGAATGTGCCAGGATCCCAAATGGGCGCCGGTTCTAATCCCAGCACCTCCACTTCCCATCCAGCTCCCTGCCTGTGGCCTGGGAAAGAAGTTGAGGACGGCCCAAAGCCTTGGGACCCTGCACCCGCATGGGAGACCTGGAGGAAGTTCCTGAATCCTGGCTTCGGATCGGCATAGCACTGGCTGTTGCTGCCACTTGGAGAGTGAATCATTGGACAGAAGATCTTCCTCTCTGTCTCTCCTCCTCTTTGTATATCTGACTTTGTGATAAAAAATAAAGAAAGAAGAATCCAAGCATGGATATTAAGCTCAGATAGTCTGATGTGGGACATGGATGTCATTACTGGCATCATAACTAGCAGACAGATATACTCACCTTTCCTCCTTTAATTAAAAAGATTTGTTTCAAAGTGGCAAAGAGATCTTCCATCATATTCACTCCCCAAATGGTTACAATGGCCAGAACTGGATCAGGCCACAACCAGGAACCTCAGAGTCCATCGGTTCTCCCACTTGGGTTCCAGGGATATGCTCTCCTGCTTTTCTAGGCACTTCAGTAGAAAGCTGAATAGGAATTGGAGCAGCTAGCACTTGAACCAGCACCCATTGGGATGATTGACCTAAGCAGTAGCACCATGGTGCCAGATCCTAATATTTTAATAATAAGAGTTCACCAGCCCAGGATATGCCACCCTGGCCCCGGATTTGGGGGATAGGCACTGCTGACTGCCCTGGGAAGGGGTCTGGGGACATAATGGAGTGGGAGCAACTGAAGGCATGTTGGACAAGGAATGATGCCTTCTATGGTCTTCCACAGACTGGGCTACGGTACTCACAGGTGGGTGAGAAAACTGACACATAGTGGTTTGGAACGGGGGCGGGGAGAAGTGAGGGCATGTCTCAGGCCAAGGCACCCGCCCAGGTAGCAAACCTGGACAAGGCTAAGTAGCATTGCCTGTGCCCACTGGCGCATGTGGAAACTGCATATGGGGGCATGCCTGGCTGGACATGGCTGCAGTACCTTCCCATGAGTGTTGGAGCAAATGGTGGGCCACATTAAGCTGGCCTACAGGTACCTGCTGCCATCTGGGGCAGATTCTGTAAGGGAATTAGGGGTTCCACTTTGTGGGACTGCAGCAACCTCAGTTTATATGGAGAGCTGGGGATGGTGACCAGCCCAGCCAGGCTGGACTGCGGAACTCACCTGACACTCGTGGGAGCTGGGGCTGGGGCTGGGGAGAAGACCAGGTTGGGTAGACTGCAGTACCCACCAGCACATTCAAGGGTCAGGATTGAGGGTAGACTGTGCGAACCAGGGACACTGCCCCCGCTAGCATGCATGAGATACGGAACTGGAAACAAACCTGGTAGAAGAAGTTGGGAAACTCCCCTACTATTCCAGGGCTCCTGCAGGGCACAGGAGCCAGAACTGGGGTGAGCCGGGTCAGGCAAGGCTGCAGCATTCTTCAGCATTTGTGTGGTCTAGTTCTGGGGATAAGCCAGATTGGGCCAGGCTTTAGCACCTGCTAACACGCAGCAGAGCTCGGAAGGAGTGTGGGCCACACCCAGCTGAATTAGGCTGCAGTACCCACCAGCAAGTACAAGATCCTGGGCTGAGAATAGGCTTAGTAAAGGAACTTTAGGGACTCTGCTGCTGGGCTGAGCTCCCACTGGTAAATGCAAGAGCCAGGGCTAATGGACAGACCAGGCTGAGTAAAGCTGCAACACCCATCAGCATGTGTGGGCTGGGCCTGGGGGCAGGCCAAACTGGGTTAAGCTCCAGAACTTACTGGTGCTTGTGAGCGCCAGAATGGGTATGGGACAGGGTGGGGTCGGCCATGACACCCACTGGGTCCCAATGAGAGCCATGTCTGGAAGTGGACCAGGTTGGGCTAGGCTATAGCACCTTTCAGTGAGAGCTAGAATGACTGTGGGCCAATTAGGCTAGGCCACAATACCTACTGGTGAGAGCCAGGATTGGGGGCCAAACATGTTAGTCTAGGGAGCAGCACCCAATAGCACACACAAGTTCCTGGACTGAGGTGGACCTAGCAGGAGAACATGGGGACCTCCCCTGCTAGGCATAGCCCCCACTAGTGAGTGTGAGAACCAGGGCTGGGAGCAGGCTAGACCAGTCTGGGCTATAGTACCCATTGGCACATGTGTGAGCTGAGTCTGGAGGCAGGCTTGGCAAGATCAGGTCAAGCACACACTGACATGAGTTAGAGTCAGGACAGGGTGCAGGCCAGGCCAGGTTGGACTGTATCACCCACCAATTCACATGAAGGTTAGGGTGGGCTAGGCTTCAGCCACTAGTTGAGAGCTGGGACTGGAGGCTAAGCTGGGCTCTAGCTGACAAATGGCAAGCCTGGGAGTGGGCATCTCAGACTGAGCCGCAGAACCTGCTGGCAGAAGCAAGACCTGGGGTTGGGAGCAAGGCTGGTAGGGCAATTTCAGGGACTCCTTTGCTGGGCTGTTGTTTCCACTGGTAAACAGAGCTGGAGATGGGCTGGTCTGGGGGTGGTCCAGTCTCAGCTAGGTTGCTGCTGCACCCACTGGCACCCATGGGAGCCAGAATGCCAAGTGTGACACTGGGTTTGAGTCATACCTCCTTACAGGTGCAAGATGCAGGGCTGGGAATTTGCCTGGCAGGGGAACTGTGGGCACTCCCCTGATAGGTTGTCCCTATCACTAGTGAGCAAAAGAACCAGGGTTGGGGGATGATCAGGCTGGACAAGGCACATGGCACCTGTGTATATGTAAGGGCTATGTCTGGGAGTGGAGCAGGCTGAGCTAAACCTCGGCACCCATGAATGTTCACAAGAGTTGGATGGGGTGTGGGCTGGGCTAGGACACAGCAGAGACTGGCATGTGCAAAAACTGGGGCTTGTAGGAGGCCTGGTGGGAGTTGTTGGGAATTGCCCCAACTAGGCTGTAGCACCTACTGGTACACATGATGACTGGATCTGTGGCGGTCTGGTCACAGCACCATTGGTTATTGTGAAATATGGTTCTGAGAGAACTGATCAAGCAGCAACCACCAGTATATGTATTGACTGGTGCAGGTGACAAAACACACCTAGCCCTGCACTGGCTGACACGCACAAGAATCAAATCTGAGGTCACCCCAGGCGAGGTTTCTTTGGGTTTCCCCAACTAGAACACTGATTCAAACCACAGCCACAGGAAAAATCACAGGATGTATGGTCTGACATTGGAGTGCATGTATCAGGACTGGGAATCCTCATTGCTGACGCCTGTGCAGTGGATAACATGCCCAGCTGTACATGGGGGACATGACAGTCAGTTCTCTTGGGCAACAAGGGGCGTCAACTGCCTCTTTGGAGGATGGGAAGCAAAACATGTTGGACAATTCACCTGGTCAAGTTTTGCAACAAGTGTTTGAGTCTATGGATGCACAAAGATGGATTTGGTCAGTCAAGAGACCTTGAAAAAAATGTCTTAACCTTGGAGCAATGAAACTGACAACTTCTCAGAGCTATCAAAAACACTCAAGTAACGCCCTCAGAACGTCGGTCCCCACTTTGGATCTCTAGGACATCATCAAAGAACCATTCCTCCTCCCCAGGTGCTGATGTAGTTCAGCAGCAAAGAGCAGCCCCACCCAACTCCCCCTGCAGATAGAGTAGAAACCTTCTACCTTCTTCCATATCTGATCCTCTCCACCCTAATCAGCCAAATATGTATGCATTCTTCTCAACTATGTAAACAATATTAAAAAGAAAATTTAAAAATAAAGAAAATTTAAAATATATAATAGGAGTTCAATACCTTTTTTGTATCATTATTGATTATTCTAATATACATTGAGCAGTCTTTCCAATTTTCAGGTCTCCAATTTCTTTTTTAAGTAAGCTTTTCAAAAGATGTTTCTATTTGACTAACAGAGTTACAGAAAGAAAGCTTTGTCTGCTTGTTCATTCCCCTTAAAGTCTCAACACCTAGGCTGGGCCAAGCTGAAGGAAGGAGCCAGGAAGTTAAACCATGTGAGTCCCCAGGTGGATGACAGGGCCTAAGTACTTGACCTATCTCCACCTGCTTTCTCAGTGCATTTGCAGGGAGCCAGATTGGAAACAAAATAGCTCAGAATGTCAATCAGCACTGCATATGGGATGCCAGCCTTGCAAGCAGCTGCTTAACCCAATGCACTACAACACCAGCCCCCATACCTCCAGCTTCTTGACCTTCTGACATCCAATGGTGTTTTCCTCTACTTGATCTTAGCTGCTGGTTCCAATGGTTCCTGGTTCCATAGGACTGGCCATTATCAATAACTGAAACTTGGAGCAAACATTTTCACTTAAAAAAAAAAAACAAGAAGAGAAATCTGAAACAGCTTCCAGTGTACACCTCCCATTCTCGTCACCAATCCTGACATTTCCCTCTTACTCCCTCAAATATTGTCTCCAGCAATTGACTCACTGTGCCAGATCCTCAAGTCCATTGCTCATGCCAGTAGTTCACTCTCCATTGGAGCCTCCTTGCCTTCACTGCTGTGAGCTGTTGCAATCCTGACTTGGTTTCCAGTGGCTAACATTATAAAATCACATTCCTGCAATCAGCTTCAGCTTCTGCTATCTCTATCATATTTGTCTAATAATACCTCCAGCCCAAGCCAACTACACCCTTTGGTTTACCTCTGTTCCAGCAAACAAGGGACTGAACGTGACTGCACAAAATACAATTGTGCTAACTGGACTCTATGATAAAATCATCTTTTCATTCCGATTTTTATAAATTTTTAAACTTTTAGTTTATTTAAATTTTTTTGAGAGAGTTCTCTTATTGGCTGATTTACTCCCCCACAAAATGCCCTACAATATCCAGGGTTGGACCAGGCAAAAATGTGAGGAGCCAGGAGTTCAACCTGGATCCCCTGCATGGGTGGCAGGGACCCAAGCTACCACTTCTTGTCTCCCAGAATGTACATTAAAAGGAAGTTGGAATTGGGAACACTCAGGACTCGAACCCAGCCACTCTAAGAAAGGATGCAGACATGCCAAGCTTTGTCTTAACCACTGTGCTAAATGCCCACCCTCCCTCTGACTGAATCTTTCAATTCATGATCATAAACTCAACAGTGATCTGTTGAAGGTCCAGCAAAGAGACCTTTGGTGAGACTACCATTGAGCATGGGCTTCTCTTCTTCAGAATATAGGGTGAACACTGAGCATGGAGCCACTCCAGGAATCTGTGCTTTCTGCTTTCTGAGCTCTGGGCCCATGGGAATTAGCTGGTGTGTGCTTCCTTAGATCTTGTACTTTTAGGTGTCTCTCCTTGCTTCCCACCCTCACTCGTTCCTGGTGCGAGCTGCCGTGCACCACCCAGCTCTCCTCTCCAAGGTTGTTCTGAATTCAGGCAAGGAGCACTGGTAATCCTTCATCTACTAGTTATCCAATGTGGCTGTCACCAGAGGATGCCCAACGCTGAGATTCCTTTAGGGATGTGAGCCAAGAACACTAGGAGATGGGTACTCCTATTCTTTTAACCAAACCTTCTCAACACTCAGCATCTTTGTCCCTGTTTCCTTTTACTAACAAGGTTTTTTTTTTTTTTTCCTAGATTTCCAAGGACTCCCTCCTTGCTTTTTCTGAAGCCAGAGCTTGAGCACTTGACTTCCAGAGAGGGTGTCCCTGACTTACCTGTAAGTGTGCACCCTCTGTTCCTGAATATTCTATTTGGTTATTCTGTTCCATGTTTTTTCATTAGCATTTAGCATGCCATGCTTTGTGACGGTAATGGCTGAAGTTTTTGTTTGCTAAAGTGCATGCCCTGTGGATGTGGGGCTCTGGTTTGTGTTTGTGTACCCTGGGTTCAGAGCTATTTCTGGCATACAGTACATACTCAGTATATGTTTGCTGAATACACAAGCTAAAATGTCATGGCTTCATGGCAGTCAGCTCATAGCAGGCACACTGCAACTTTAGGGTTAGACTGATATTTTGAAAATAGCTTTATTTAGGTATAACTGACATACAATGCATTGCATGTAGTTAAGGCATAAACTCATAGGCTTTGACATTTGTTTACACTCCTGAAACCATTACCATATTTCTTTTTTTTTAATAATAATTGTTTTTATTTTGTCAATCTTTACATAGTTAATTTGGGCAAAAAGGGTCAAGGGCTACAGGAAAGTGGGTAAGACTATTATTTCCATATTTTTCCTTCATATATCTGAGGTAGAGGGGGATATTGAGGGAGAAGCCCCACCCGGTTTCCCACCCACCCCAAGTCCCGCATGTGGGGCATGCTCCGAGATGCTTGTTGAAGTGGTTGCAATAGGTCACCAGTTTTGAAATTGCTGCCAATCTTGCCTCTCCAAACACGATGAGGTTGTTGAAAAATCCATTAATTGACATTGTCCATCATAGCGTCTCTATTTGCCCGGTATTTTGTTGCCAACCTATAGCTAAGGTGGTTGATTAACTTGTTCCATCTTCTGTCCCTTCATGGTTTGGGTTCTGAGTCTGGCATTATTGGGGAGATCACCAAAGAAACTTCGTCTGAGGTGTTCCCAGGCCAGATACTCGTATGCACCAGCAAGCACAGGGCCCAGCACAGTCCATCACCTGGTCAGCTGGTAGTTGCAATTGCTGGGTTGGTTCTGTTTTCAGCCCTGCCTTCTACTGGAACCAATAGGTGTTGCAGTCCAGCCTGGTTCTGCACAGCACATACTCGGTCTTCACCGAAACCAGTGGGAGCTGCATCCTGATGAGAGCGGCCCACAATAACCCCCACCAGGCCAACCCCCTACCCTGGTTTGCCAATATGTGTGGCAGACCAGTCCAATCTGTCCCACATCCCCCTGGCTCTTGTACATGGCAAATGGCATTGAAGCTTGGATCCATCTAACCAGCTCAACAGTCAAGCCTTCACGGGTGTGGTTGAGTGCCTCTCTGTCTAGCTACCCCAGCCCCCATCCTAGTTCTCATGCCCTCCCGTGGGAGTGGTAACCCAAGAGGGGGGAACCCACTATTTCCCTCCCAGGTCTCTCACTCCCGGATTGTGCACTTTCCAGGTGGTTCTGCAGTTTAACTTGACAGGATTAAGCCCAGCGCCAGTTTCTGACAGCTGATGCTACGGCTATGCCCAAACAGCCCTCTTCCATTCTAATTGTAGGTTGCACCCATAGGAACAATACACCCATCCTGGCTTTTCCCTGATCTAGTCCACATGAGGCACACAAGTGTTGTAGCCCTGCTTAGTCTGGTCTGCCCCCATCCCAGTTCATGCTCTCCAGCGGGAGTAGCTGTCCAGCAGGGGAACCACCCCTTATTCCCCCGCTGGCTCTGTCTCCTCCCTTCCTGTATCTCACGTGTGCTGGATGGGCACTGCAGTCACATCCGGCACAGTCAACCTCATCCTGGCATTTGTAGTGCGGACTGGTTTTTATCGCAACCAAACCTGGCTCGACCCTTACTCTGTTCTGGTGCTCGGATTTGCCAGTGATGACATTAACTGATTAACCTGGTCTGCCCCCAATCCATGCCTAATGTATGCCAGTGGGAAACTTCTTGTGGCCTGCTCTGGGCTGTTTCCATTCATGCTTTTTGCGCTTACCCATGGGGTCTGTGTCCTGCCAGAGGAGTTGCCCAGGCTCCTCCATCAGAACCTCTCCCAGTGCCGGATTTTGCGCATGCCAGTGGGTCCATGAGCCAGCCCTACTCAGTTCCTAGCTTTCGACCCAAGCTGGTTCTTGTTGTTGGATATTTCAGCCCAGCCATGGCTTGTCCAGTCCATTCCCACATATGGCGCACACATGGTTCAGTAGGGGTTGCGACCTAGCCTAGTCCGTCCCACGTCTATCCTGGTCCTCCAGGAGCACCAGACAGTGCTGGGGTCTGGTCCAGCCTGGTGCGTCCAGTCCCAGTCCACACTTGTGCCAAGGGGGATTTCTCTGTTACCTGATCAGAACGCAGCCCCCATTCCAGCCCATGTGCTCCTTGGCGGCAGCCTTAATCCAGTTAGTGTGTCTACTGGACAAGACCTGTGCCAAAGCTTTAGCATAAACTGGTATTTGGTGGTCAGCATTGCTAAGTGGTAACACATTCTTTAAAGGAAGAGTAACTGTCATTGGGAAACTTTAGGATGTATTCACCTTGCAGAAACACATCGGGTTCAACGTGGAGCCACATAAGCAGCAATTCAAACCACCAAAATCCCAGAGCTCCCCTGCCAGGTGGCCAGCAGGCAAAGCCTGGCACCAAATGGCGCCCCGGCAGGCCCGAGCCCAGCTCACCATGTGCCCATGATGACGGGCATATGGGATCCGGGCATGAGAAACCCTGTCCCAGGACCCACCTGCTGCCGAGAGGCGACGGGAAGTGTAACCTCCCAGGCCCAAGGTCGCGCCCCACCCCAATCCCGTCTGCTGCCCAATGAGAGCAGCGGATGGGCCTGCCTAACCTGGCTCCAGAGACCTCCCCCCTGGGTCGGTGTACTCATTCCGAAGGAAGGAAGCCGCCTTGGAACCCCGGCAGGCAGGCCCAAGCCCGGTTCACCATGTGCCCATGATGGCGGGCGTATGGGATCCGGGCATGAGATGCCCTGTCTTGGGACCTACCCGCTGCCGAGACCGTTACCACATTTCATATGATGAATATGATCTTCATCCCCAAGTGTTTCCTCTTGCAATTTTATAATGCCTTTCCTGTTCACAGACTATTATTGATTTGTTTTCAGTTTTTAAAATAGTCTGCATTTTGTAGTCTTTTATACAGTTGAATAGAATTATCTGTAGTTTTTTAAAAACTGAATTCGAGCTCCGGGCCTGCATCTGAGTGTCCACTGCCGCGGGCTCACTCTAACGTCTGAGTATTTCAGAGATCTACCTGCAGCCATGAGTAGCAACGAGTGCTTCAAGTGCGGGCGATCTGGCCACTGGGCCCAGGAATGCGCTACTGGAGGAGGCCGTGGTCATGGGATGAGAAGCCGTGGCAGAGGTTTCCAGTTTGTTTCCTTGTCTCTTCCAGACATCTGTTACCGCTGTGGTGAGTCTGGCCACCTTGCCAAGGATTGTGATCTTCAGGAGGATGCCTGCTATAACTGCGGTAAAGGTGGCCACACTGTCAAGGACTGCAAAGAGCCCGAGAGAGCGGGAGCAGTGTTGCTACAACTGCGGCAAACCAGGCCACCTGGCTCGTGACTGTGACCACGCCGATGAGCAGAAGTGCTATTCATGTGGAGAATTTGGACACATTCAGAAAGATTGCACCAAGGTGAAGTGCTATAGGTGTGGTGACACTGGCCATGTAGCTATCAACTGCAGCAAGACCAGTGAAGTCAACTGTTACTGCTGCGGCAGGTCGGGGCACCTTGCACGGGAATGCACGGTGGAAGCCACAACCTAATTAATTTCCTTTGTCGCCCCTGCTTTTTCTGATTGATGGTTGTATTATTTTCTCTGAATCCTCTTCACTGGCCAAAGGTTGGCAGATAGAGGCTCCTCCCAGGCCAGTGAGCTTTACTTGCCGTGTAAAAGGAGGAAAGGGATGGAAAACGACTTCCTGTATGTAACTACAAAAAAGTTTATGTTTAGTTTGGTAGAGGTGTTATGTATAAAGTTTTGCTAAAGAACCCCCTTTCCGCGCCACTGGTGAATAGGGACTGACGAATGGAAAGAGTGGAGTCTGACCATTACGCCCATGCTGGGCTTCCCAGGTAGGAGGTAAAACCAATTTTGGAAGTGCTTATGAACTTCCATAAATAACTTTAATTTTAGCATAATGATGGCCTTGGACTGTTTGATCTCAGTAGCTATTTAATAACATCAAGTAACATCTGTATCAGGCCCTCATAGAACATACAGTTGAGTGGGAATAAGCAAAATAAATTACAAACATGCGTGTTGGTGGCTATGTCAGAGAAATCGAGATCAAAGCCTAAACCACTTCATCACAGAGTTGATGCTGCACATACAGATGGTGATGGCACAGGTATCGGTCACATGTTTGCAAAGACTTCTAAAACCCGGAGTAAACATCGATGCCCAGGGTTGGCATAACTTGGAGCTATTCAGGAATTGCAGAGAAATGTGTTTTCACAGAAATCAAGATGTTATTTTTGTATACTATATCGCTTAGACAACTGTGTTTCATTCGCTGTAATCAGTTCTTAAAAGTCAGATGGAAAAAGCAACTGAAGTCCTAGAAAATAGAAATGTAATTTTAAGCTGTTCCAATAAAGCTGGAGGAGGAAGGAAAAAAAAAAACCCTGACTTCGGGTGCCAGCACAATGGCACAGCAAGCTACTCCTCAGCCCTGTGATGCCAGCATCCCATACTGGGGCTGGTTTGTGTCCTGGGTACTCCAATTCCAATCCAGCTCCCTGCTTATACCTAGGAAGGCAGCAGAGAATGGACCAAATATTTGGGACCCTGCACTCATGTGGGAGACCTGGAAGATGCTCCTGGTGCCCAAGCTTGGGTCAGCTCAGCTCTGGCCATTGTAGCCATTTGGAAAGTGAATAAGCAGTTAGAAACCACCCCCATCCTCCTCTATTTCTCTCTGTATAAAATCTGCTTTGCAAATAAGGACAGATAATTGTTTTTAAAAACCTGGCTTCATTCAATGTAATTATTTTGAAAACTATCCATGTTATTGTGTGTAAGAGTTCATTATTTTCTTTTCACTGAAAAGTATACCATTTATGTATGATTGGCCTTGGCCAGAGGACATAGATTGGTTTACAACCTGAGGATTTGTAAAACTGATGTTACAATGAAGTGTTTGAGTTATGTAATAATTATGTATTTGACTTCTTAAGAAACAACCACATTGTTTTCCAAGGTGGCTGCCATTCACCATTCCCACCAATTAGTAGAGTTCCAGTTGTTCCACATCCTTTCCAATGATTGGTGTACAGTCTTTCTAATTTACATATCTAGTAAAAATGTCACAGTATCTCATTGGGTACCTTGGCCCAGGCGGGGCAACCTCGAATAACTCCTACCAGGCCCATCTCCAGCCCTGGTTTTGTACATGCTGACACATGCTGCTGCCTAGCCCAGTCCAGCCTGAATTCGTCCCAGCTCTCATGCACACCAATGGGTACTGAAGATTAGTTCAGCCCAACCCACCCTTAGACCTGGCTCATACATATGCCAGTGGGTGCTGCCACCTTATCCGGTCTGGCCCACCCCCATCCCTAGATTTTGTACTCACCAGTAGGAGCTGCAGCTTCACAGGGAAGTGCCCACAGTTCCCCAGCCAGGTTCCTCCCAACCCTGGATCTTGTAGGGAGTACTGCGGTTCAGTCTGATATGACTCATACCCAGTCCTGGCACCAGCCAGTGGGTATGGCTGCTATCTCTCCCTCTCTTTCTCTCTGTGACTCTGACTTTCAAATAAGTGAAATAAAAGCTTAAAAAAAAGAATTAAATATCACAGTGCTTAGATTAAATTCTCATTGTTATTTAGAGCCTGAACCAGTAAGATGGTTGTAGAAATAAATGATACCAGAACAGTGAGTGTTACTGTGAATGGAAGAACATGATGTGCGCATCAGGGATCTCTCACTGTTTTCCCTCAATGCAAGAATGTATTCTGCCCTTTTGTCTTAGATATGAAGCTTTGTAACAAATGGCTCCTGACACTGGGATTGGTTACTGTGTATTGAAAGCCAGGTGGCAATTAGGAAAGTAACAAAGATTGGAGGAAAAAAATAAAACATAAAAATCTCTGGGTTTAAAATTATTATTCCATCATATCAACAATATGTCATGCAGATTTGTAAAATCTTTGCTTTGGAAAAAAATTGCTTTAAAAAGAAAAGGAGAGAGTGTTCTACTTACCACCTTGAGTTCAAGGTTACAATCCTAGCTTTCTGGCTAGCCTGGCATGGCTGTCTCCAGCTCCTTTTTGTTGTTGCTATTCCAACTTTGCAATACCTGCCATTCTCCAAGTGCCCCAAGTTGCAGGCAAGCTCCACACTGAAGGGGAGGAGCTACTTGTCAGGGTCTGTTCCCAACGTCACAGCCTCACATCTCAGAGACTAACAGCGCTGTCCTCCTGGGCACCACAGAGGACTCCGACCACTGTGCTTCGTGCCATGTGAATGCTATAACCTACAAGATGACTGGCGGATCCAAGTGTATGTGTTTGATTGGCTTTAGTCTTATCTGTCTTAAAATGGTGAGTTCATCATTCCAACTACCTTGTGACCGTTTGGGGCATAAAGACACATTTACTAGCTTTCCTTTTTGTGGAGAGGGACAACTTGGAAGAAAGGAGAAATCAAAATAGTTTAGGATCATAGTAAGATTGTATATGTTTGTGCATTTGAAATTTAATACACTGAGCAAGAGAAGAAAAACAAGATTTTCATTATATTTTAAGAACAAAGGCTCATGAAAAATCTCTCAGCAGCTACTGACATTGCTCAATAGGCAGATTCAAAAGAAAAAATGAAATCGTAATGTGATCTGCCTCCTGCCTTCCAATTCTATTTTGGATTGTTTTGTGGTAGATTTGAGTGTTGCGAAATGATTTGTGCAGATACATTCTCATGTGGATTGAAAGATGGCTCCATTGTGTATAAAATGTTATGATTAATTTACTGATGCTCTGATTTAATGTTACGCATTTCCCCAAATGATATTTTTCTGGATGGCTCTAATGTTCTCAACTTTCCTTTTCAGGTCACTTCAGCAAAAACAGGTAAACTTTCCTGATCTGCAAGCTTTCGCTCCTCATATTTGAGTTGAATTTCCATTGTTAATTCACAGGTTGCCTGAGATAGAAAGGCTATGCTGCGGAGAGGTGGGAGAACATGTTGTGAGCACTCCCATTGGGTGCTGAGCGCTTAGCAGGTGCTGGGAAGATGGCACCTAGTAAGACAAATAAACACGTCATTTTGTTCACTGATGTATTGCCCAAATGCTAACAATGGTTAGAGATGGGCCAGGCTGTAGCTAGGAGGCAGGGACTCCATGGTGGGCTTCCACCGAGGTGGCAGGAGTCCAAGTAATTTGGATCATCCCCTGCTGCCTTCCAGGCTCATTAGTAGGAAGCTGTATTGAAAGTAGGGACAGAATTCAATTCCAAACACTTGGATATGAAGTATAGCATCCTGGATTTACCATGCCAAGCCACAAAGCCTGCCCCCAGTTGCCTTCAGAATTGGCCAGGAAATTGTGGGAAGAATGTCTTGGCCCTCTATAAAATAATCTTTTCCTAAGTGACATTTGGGTAGACAAAATCTAGCGCTGCTGTCTTGGACAAGTTCTCAGCCTGCCAAGGACACACTGCACCCCCAGAGGGCTCCTCTCAGCCCCCACAGCATGTACACTGTTCTAGAGAACTGGGGTCAGGCGGAGAGAGTGTCGGTGTGAATGGACTCCCGGGTTTTTAATAGCTGGGGCACATTTTATTGACATTGTGTAGAAGTGTGTTTTGATCTTGGGGCTCTGGCATTGACTTGTTTTTCTGGGGCTAGCCTCTGGGGCCCCATGGACTGATTTGGATTTCTCTGAGTTGAGAGTTTGCACAGATGCTGAGAATCAAAGGGCTTCTTTTTTGAGAGATCAGAGCAGTTGGTTACACAGATGGGGAATGAGGTTTTTTTCCTTTTATCACTGCAGTGAAGTGGACTAAACTTGGAAGCAGGAAACGTGAGGAGCTGTTGCTCCTGTATGGAGTCTAACACTGGTCACTCATAAGGGGACTGGCTTTCTAGACAGGTGCTGGCAGAGTCCTCCCTAGAGCTTAGCAAGAAACAGAAAATCCAACTTTCCTGCTGCATGCCCCAGACTCCCCAGCATCTTACTATTACTAGCATCCTCCGTGGCAGGGCCATCCCAGCTAGCTTCTACTGACCCCACCCACTCTGCCCCTACCACACATACACACACGTATGTTTTCAAAGTGCATATACTATTTCACTTAATATTCACAGCAATCTGAAAAATACAGGTATTTTACCTTTCAAAGTAAATCCCTAGGCTGTGGGCATTACTAATATACCATATTTTTTTAAGATTTATTTTATTTGTTTGAAAGACAGAGAGAGAGAGAGAGAGAGAGAAATATGGAGAAAGCACAAAAAGATATTCCATTTGCTGGTTCACTTCCCAGATGGCCACAAAGGCCAGGATTGGGCCAGGCTGAAGCTAGGAGCTTCAGCCAGGTCTCCCACATTGGTGACAGGCCCCAAGCACTTGAATCATCTTCCTCTGATTTCCCCAGGCCATCAGCAAGGAGCTGGATCCCAAGTGGAGCATCCAGGACTCAAGTCACTGCCCATTTGGTGCTGCAGGCAGTGGCTCTCCCTTCTATACCACAGTACAAGCCCCAACACAGCACATTTCTTGAGGCAGAAGACCAAGTCCAAGAGAAACTAAATGAGTTACACATGTTCATACACAAAAGTGAAAGGCAGATCCAGGGCCAAAACATAGAGCTCTCAAATCCAAATCCTCTGCTATTTTTCTACCATACAGTTAAGTTTCACAAGTGTATCGTTTCTCTTTGTTGTTCTCTTCCAGGCAAATGAGGCTTTCTAGCCTGGGTTAATGGGGCTAATTTTTTCTTTAACATATTGTTCACTTATTTGCCTCTACTTGGAGGAAAAAACAAAAAAACAAAAACAGAGTGACAGAGAGAAAGAGACACAAAGAGAGATTCCATCCATTGATTCACTTCCCAAATGCCTGCAGCAGAGAGGGACTGGGCCAGGCTGAAGCCAGAGCCAGGAACTCAGTTCAGGTCTCCCAGATAGGTGGCAGGGTCACTGGGAACTGGATCGAAAATGGAACAACTAGGACTTGGAACAAGCATTCCAATATTTGATGCAGATGTCCCAGGTGGTGATTTAACCCACTGAGCCACAGCACCCTTCCAGGTTGGTTTTGTGGACTCTTCAGACCCTGTGACTGGCCTGTGGGGAGAAGGTCCTTTAAGACCACTGCCTAATGACCCATCAAGCTTCTTCATCTGGGACTGATATGACTATCATTGTCCCATGATGTTATTCCATTCCAGCGAACAGGACCAGCTGATCGAGGCAAGAAGATAGACTGGAAGAACAGGGGACAGAGTTGAGAAGCACCAGGCAATGAGAGGAAGGAAGGCATATCGAGCACAAACAAGGAGGGAGCAGAAGGAAGAGGGACATGTGGGCAGGTTGCAATGGAGGCCTTGCAAGGCTCTCCAGTCTGCAGGGGTCTAGGGATGGAAATCTCCCTGCAGACCCTGCTTCCCTCAGCCAGTGCCTTTCAAGCCAACAACCTCCCTCCACCTTGCCATGTATAACTGTCCTCATTTTCTTTCGACAGCAAATGAAACAAGCCTGGGTAGTGTTCAAAGAATGTCTGGCCAGCGCACAGTGAAGACTTTGTTCATTTTTGCGGCATGTTGCTCTCTGAGCTGCTGCCAGGTGCAGCTCCTTGCACCCTGGGGATAGAAAGAGAAGGTTCTCTGTGTCGGGTCCACAGGGATGCGGTTGAGGCAGAGGGAAGGGGGAGTGTCTACTGGCAGATCACACCTTGGTAGCTACCCATTTTCACTGTTTGCCCTGTGGGTTTTGCCTGTTGGTTTTGCTCTTTTGTTTCTGAATTTGACATAGAAGGATCTTAATCGGAAAATGTAATAAATTAAACATAAAAGACCAAGTACCAGTTTCAGACTTAGAACTCAGCTGCATTTATCAATCTCATTTCCACATGGACGTTTCTGTGTCTGTGGATTTGTGTAAGACAGTAAGACAGGACTGCCAGGCTGTCTCCCTAAGTGTAGGGACGCTTTGTGTAAATTGGTAATGTCGTCATCCAATCCCACTGGCAAATCACACCCGAGGCTTCATGAGGAGGCACCCCAGCATCTGATTCTTACTACTGAGACAGATGGTTGGTAGGGAAAGGAAGAATAAGGTTTGTTTGTATTAAATAGAAGAATCTGGAAAGTATTCCGATCTGATAATAGGAAAGAGCCATCGAGTAACTGCACCAAGGCTGGATCCCCCTCCCTCCTTCCCTGAATTTGATGAAGGGTCCTCTGCGGAAGGTACAGAATGTTTTGGGCAGAGGCAAGGATGGAACAAGTCTAGCTGGAACCAGGAAGGCATAGGTGTGACAGGGAAGGGAGACCAATGGCAGAGCAGAAATCAGACTGGAATAGAAGGCTCTGGAATAGAATCCCTCAACTGTTCCTACACCCTCCGTCCCCAGGCTGCTTCCCACAGTCACTTCCCACTCCTCTAGAAGTGCAAAACGTGAAAAGTATTCCCAAGCAACTTAGGAAGATCTTTGGGAAATGAGCAGCCGGAGCCTTCTGGCTGTCGAGGGGCACTTGGCCTCTCTCTTTCTTGGTTTTCCCTTGAACTGAAAACAAAGGGCGAAGCTGTGTGTGGAGGTCAGTGCCAGGATGCTTGAATCTGAAGCTGCGGTCCTAGCAGGTCTCTCAGCTGTCGCATGGTGGCCATCTGTCTTTCAGCTCCTGCAATACCCACAATCGATCAGGCCTACTCAAAAATCAGCAACAGTATCACCGTAGAATGGGCCATGGTCCCTGGCGCTACCAGTTACCTGCTCACAGCCAAAGATGGGGACACGGTCATTGAAACTATGGTGGCCACTCCCCCTGGCACTGTGACAGGCCTGAAGGCTGCAACGTTGTACCAGATCACCATCAGATCCATCAGTGCTGCGGGGAGAAGCCAGGCATCGCCTCCGGCACAGGCCAAGACAGGTAGCTGGAAGTTCGTTCCCTCTGAGAGTTGTCTTGCAACCTGGAGCTATCGCACCAGCGCTGCAGATGCATCCTGTGATTAAGTGTTCCTGCAGGCCTATGATTTAGGCCCCACACATGAAAGCCACCAAATAATGTTTTGGGGAACTCAGATAGCTATAGGAGATGCTTTATCTTCGAAAATAATACCTGCTCTTGTGCTCTTTTCAAAACATCCCTGTTTCTAGTTTTAAGCTTTTATTATTATTCCTTAGTTTTATTTGCTTTAACTTAGTTATTGGAAAGGCAGAGTGATGGAGAGACAAAGATCTGCTGGTTCAGTCCCCGCAAATGCCTGTAGCAGCGGGGCTGGGATGAGTGACAGGAACCCAAGGGGCTCCGGACCATCGTCTGCTGCCTCCAAGGCACATTAGCAGCAAGCTGGAGCAGAAGCAGAGGCCGGGCTTAATCCCAGGCACTCCAATACATGGCACAGGCAGCCCAAGCAGCAGCTTAACCCACTGCACCATAACTTGTGTGATGCATCCCCCACTTCTAAATCTCTGGAAAAGGGATAACACGTTGTAACTATCCACATAAAGAACACATGGACAGGAGTTGCTGCATGCTAGCCGCGTAGTATATGTTAACAAAGAAAAACATTTGGAATTCACCTTTTTGCTTGATAAAGTTGTACCTGCTCAATAGAGTTATGTATATGTCAAAGTACTATCAGTCATCAATTCCCCGTTTGTTTGTGTTCTGATTACAGCAATGTTTTATCTGATTTCTGACTACCAACTGAACAAGTGCCTAAGATTTAATTTCTGTTCCCCATTCCTCAGCCAAGACATTTATGAGTAATGAATATTTAAATAGCAGTTATCTAATGGAGCTCTGCCACAAATCCTTTTAAAAAGTAGACAATCATTTTGTAGTATGAGCAGTCAACCTCAATTAACTTATCCCTGAATTATATCCTCTATTGAATTTCAGTGGCACAAACATGTATGTTCTTGTCTGTTGCAGTGTTGGCAGCACCCATTCTAGAAGTCAGTTCTCCAAGTCCAGACTCTATTCTCGTACAGTGGGAAGCTGTCTGTATGGCGATCGGATTCTCTGTGTCCGTCATGCAGGCCAACGGCTTGGGAAGAATATGGAAAGAGAATACCACCAACACCTCACTGACCTTCAGTGGGTTAGATGCCGGCACCCTCTACACTGTAAAGGCATATGCGTGGAACTCCAATGGAGTCCCTGGGGATGACTCCACCTGCAATCAGAGGACGAGTAAGGATATCTGGCTCAGTGTGATTCATGACAGGGGCTGTGTATGGCGGCCATCTAGGGCAGTGTTAAGTGATAGGTACAGACTGGCTGGCCACAGCTGTCTGAATTTATTAGGAAGTTATTTATAGAGCTTGACTCTTCCTCCTCCATAGTTTGAACACCAAAATGCGTGTAAAGAAATACTGCCCAGAGCATGGCAGCTCCCTCTGTGACACATCACTCCACATCAACATAGACAGCACAACACCACCAACAAGGGGGTGGTTCTCCTTAGCTTGTCCAGCCCACCCAGACCTGACACCATGGTAGGCGTTAAATGAGTTCTCTCTCTCTCTCTCTCTCTCTCTTTGTGTGTCTGCTTCTCAAATAAATAAATCACTTATAAACAGATGTTTTATCTACTTGAAAAGCAGGGTGTTAAAAACAGTGGGAGAGACAGAAAGAATGTTTATCTACTGATTCACTCCCCGCAAATAGCTACAATGCCTAGGGCTGTTCCGGGCCAAAGCCAGGAACCACATGGATGGCAAAGGTCCTAAAACTTGGGTAAATTTCCAGTTCTTGCTTTTCCAGGTGCATTAGCAGGGAGCAGGATAGGAAATAGTTCAGCTGGGACTTGAATCAGCACTCATCTTGGATGCCAGCATTGCAAGGAGGCAGCATAAGTGGCTATGCCATAATGCGATCGTCTAAGTAATTTTTTTTCTTAAAGTCTTAGAGTTTGGATTTAGTTTCTGCATAAGTTTGTTAGGGTTGCTTTAACAAAGGGCTGTAAACTGGATGACTTAAATAATAGATATTTATCAGTTCTGGAGGGTTAGGATATCTAAAATCAAAATGTTGCCAATCCTGGTTCCTTCTAGGTGCTGTGAGAAAGGGTCTGTTGCAAGTCTTTCTTGTTGGCTTGTACATGGTCGTCTACGTGCACATGGTATTGTCCTTGTGTACTATGTCTGTGTTCAAATTTCATCTTTTTTCCTCATTTTTAAAAATGTATTTGAAAGGCAGAGACCCAGCATGAGCAGGACAGATGAAGAGAGAAAGATATCTTCCATCTGCTGGCTTACTCCCAAAAATCCTGCAGTGTTCAGGGCTGGATTAGGCTGGAGTCAGATACCCACAATTCAGTCTGTGTCTCCCACATGGGTGACAAGAACCCAAGTACTTGAGCCATTACTTACTGCCTCCTAGCGTGTGCATTAGCAGGAAGTTGGAATCCAGAGCCAAACTGAACTTGAGCCTGATGTGGAATTTGAGCATCCCAAGCAATGGTTTAACCACTCCACCAAAGGCTCACCCCCAAATTTCTTCTTTTTATAGGCATATCAGTCATAGATTCAGAGTCTACCTTCAATGTGTTATGATCCCATTTTAAGATAAGATCGTGTTCTAAGGTCGCAAGGATTAGGACTCCAACATATAAATTCAATTCCCAACAGCTTCCCCCTGCTTCACCTGCCTTCCCTCATTCTTTCATGCCTCATGTGGGACAAGCAGATGGCCCTGAAACATGGAAGGCCACACCAGCCAGCCGTGGGTGTCACAGCAGCTTAGAGTAGTACACTTGTCCCTGTAGACAAACTGACCATGCAACAGGGGAAGGGAGCTGCTCAGATAGCCCACAGAAGGGGGACACAGCCAGTGCGAGCTTTGCAGAGTGGGTCTCTGCAAAGGATGTTAGTCTCTGCTCACAGGCTGTCTGAGCAATCTTCCATGGCCTGCCCAGTGCTCTTTATTACAGCACTGATGCCAAGGGACAATTGAGGCCAATCTACAGGAGAACTCTGAATACAGAGGGCATAATTATAAAAATGTGGGGAAGGGGTAATGATGTGCCACATTAAGCTGCTGCCTGCAACATCAGCTTTCTGCTTTGCTTCGATCTACCTTCCTGTTGATGAACATGAGAAGGCAGGGAGAGATGGCCAGAGTACCTTGGTCCCCTATCACCCACGTGGAGATCAAAATGAGTTCCTGGCTCCTGGATTTGACCTGAGCCACATGTGGTTGCTGTGGTCAGTAGCATATGGTCAGTAGATGGAAGATTGATATTTCTCTCTCTCTCCCTCTCACCCAATCTGTTGCTTTATCCTTCAAATAAATAAGTGAATCTTAACAACAGCAATAAAAAAGAATGCAGGGAAAGTGTTTTTTGGAGATACTAAAAGAAGATCACCTTAAAGTATGATCACCACACTTGATACTTTCCTTTGATCTAGACTAAAAGGGAAATCTGTTCCTCTATAAACAATTATTACCTGAATTTAAAAACATATATACTGGTGCCAAAAATAAGTGGAGGAGTTTAGATTCACCCATTAGTAATAATTTATTTAGCACCTCATTCAAGAGTAACACAGCCACATGACCTCCACATTTGGGATTGTGAGTCTTTTAGTCAGCTGTTAAAATAGCATATTAATTTATTCAAAACACGTTTTTAGCACCTACATATGTTAGACACTAATGTTACTACATTCATGTGACAGATGAGAAAAAAGGTTAAATGATGTGGCCAAGGTCACATATCTTGTAACAATATATGTAACCTATGTAACACAACGATGAGTTTGCATTGTCCACGGCAGATGAATCAGCGCTGCTCAGCTGCCTGCAGTACAGCTTCCTGCTTTCAGCACCTGCCATTCTCTACCCATGCGCACTGGATCCTCTGAGCTCTGCAGTATGGTCAGGCCAGATCTCACCTGGCCTCCTCCTGAGGCTGCTAAACATCTTGTTTGTTTCTCAAAAACGCAGGTCCCCGTGCGCCCAACAACATCCAAGTCTCCTTTGACGGTGGGACCCTGCAGGCGGCTGTGTCGTGGGCCCCTGCAGAAGGCGCATCCAACTACACTGTGATGGCGCTGAGTGGCTCCTCCCAGCTGAGCTGCAGCACGACCTCCAGTTCCTGCACCGTCTCTTCGCTCCAGTGTGGAACCGAGTACCAGATCTCAGTCTCAGCAAGCAATGATGCTGGATCTAGCAAATCGCCTTCTGCAGTGACCCTCAGGACTGGTATGTAAATGGCTGCGAGATCCCTGGAGGGTGGGCAGGCACCTGCGAGTGCCATCCTGGAGGTGGGAAATCCCCTGCAATGTTCCAGAACACTTCAGAAGGAGTGCAAATGGAAGCCTTGAACAAGACATTCCGATTAGCCTGAAGAATATTAGTGAAAGCTGATACTACACGGGGAGAAAGCACTTCTTTGAAAGTAAACAAGCCTGACTCCCCTTCCAGATGTCTTATTATTTTTTTTTCTTTTTCATTTACAATATTATAAAAAAAAAAAAAGCTAAGACTCAATCTGAGTTGCACAATTCTCACTGGGCAGTGCCCTGACTGACTCTGCCTTCATCATGTTTCATGACATAGGCATGGTAGGAGCTTTTTTTTTTTTTTTAAATAGTTATTTATTTATATTAGAAAGTCAGATTTTCAGAGAGAAGGAGGGACAGAGAAAAACATCTTCCATCCAATGGTTCACTCCCCAAGTGGCCACCACAGTTGGAACTGAGCTGATCTGAAGCCAGAAGCCAGGAACTTCCTCCACATTTCCCACATGGGTACAGGGTCTCAAGGCTTTGGACCGTCCTCCACTGCTTTCCCAGGCCACAGGCAGGGAGCTGGATGGGGAGTGGAGAAGCTGGTACATGAACCAGTGCTCATATGGGATCTTAGTGCGTCCAAGGCAAGGACTTTAGCCATGAGGCTGCTACTGTGCCAGGCCTGGGAGCTTTTTTTTTTTTTTTCAAGATAAAGATAGGATACTTCTAGTTCTGAATGTGTGCAGATATTTTTTGATTTTTCATTTTGTAAAACAAGTTAATTACAGTGCCAGTGCTGTGGCATAGTGGCCTAAGCTTCCATCTGTAGGGATCAGCATCCCACATGGTCACTGGTTCAAGTCACAGCTACTCCACTCACCACCCAGCACACTGCAGATGCTCCTGTGAAAGCAGCCCATGAGGTTCAAGTCTTTGGGCTCCTGAACACACACGGGAGAGTCTGTAGAAGCTCCTGGTTCTGGGGCTTTGACCTGGCAAAACCCTAGCTACTGTGGCCATCTGGGGAGTGCACCGCAAATGGAAGACCCCACTCACTGTGTTTCCTTTTCTCTGTCTCTCTATAACTTCACCTTCTAGATAAATAAATATGTATTTTAAAATTTTTTTTTTACCTGAAAGGTGGATTTTGCAGAGACAGAAAAAGGTAAAGTCTTCCATCTGATGGTTCACTCCCCAAGTGGCTTCAATAGCCAGAGCTAAGCTGATCTGAAGCCAAGTGCCAAGAGTTTCCTCTGGGTCTCCCCATGGGTGCAGGATCCCAAAGACTTGGGCTACTTTCTGCTGCTTTCTCAGGCCACAAACAGAGAGCTGGATGGGAAGGGTAGCAGGTGGCCCACGCACTAGTGCCCATGTAGGATTCCAGTGCCACTGGGCAGAAGATTAGCCTGATGCACCATCTTGTCAACCCCAATAAATATCTTTAAAGATGTATCTTTTTCAGCATTCAAAAGTGAGTATATCTAATCATACTCAGCTTATAACACAGCAAATATGTGAAAAATAATAATTCCTTCTACAGCATGTCCAATGAACTAGCAACAAAGTTGGTTGCGTGCAGGTCAGGAAACTTCACCTGGAAGGATTAGAACTGGGGACCCCATGATCATCTGGCATCCGCTCGATGTTGTATCTGTGGTTGGAGAGTACATGATAGGAACTCCAGGGATTTGGGATTCTTTGTTTAAGGTCCCTGTCAACTGTGGCCACGATGTAACACTTGTGCTGAGTCACTCTCTGTACTAAGCAGTCACCCACATGGGTTCCTTTGTGTGAACATGGTAAGCGTTCAAATCTTGGATCCTTGGCAATCCTTAGTGCCACTCGATACTTCTGCCCCAATTTTTCAATTTCTGCCATGACACAATCATTTATACAAGGGATATCATGCTGCCGCTGCAGTCTTTGTTTCTCCTGGAATCACCCTAAATATCTTTAAAAATTTAAAGAAAAAGACCAAACTATTGACTTATTTATTTGTCTAAAAAGCTGAGCAACACAAAGAGAAGGGTTGCTTTCCCAAAAGTCCCAATGGCCAGGACTACTCCAGGCCAAACTGAAGAGCGCAGAGCTCTGCTTCTCCCAAGCTGGTGGCAGCAGATCAAAACCTTGGCCCTTGCACACTCATTAACAGAAAGCTGGATCAGAAACAGAACTACTGGTACCCTGGAGAGAGATTCTGCTGTCGTAAGTGGCAGCCTAACTGTATGTGCCATGATACTGGTTCCTGATTACTGTAATTTAATGTGGGTATTACATTAGCAGAGTTTTTAGGACAAGACGACTGAGAGTGAGGAAAGTGAAGAGAAACATTTCAAAAGTATAGCAGTTCTGAGTTAGTCGTTTCAGACAGGAGAGAGCCATCCAGCATTTTTCAGGCTTGGGTACACATTAAGAACATCTGGAGAGTTTTTATACAATCCCAATACCCAAGTCCCACCTAAGACCAACAAAATCGTAATCATTAGAAAAAGGGTTTGGATGCGATCAGTTTGTAAAAGCTCCCTAGTTCCCAAGGTCATGGGAAGGACCTTGACTTCTCAATAAAAGGGCTGCATTTAGAAGGTGTGATGTGGAGCCTGGTGTGATAGCCTAGTGGCTAAATCCTCACTTTGCATGCATCAGGATCCCGTATGGGCAGCCAGTTCATGTTCTGGCTGCTCCACTTCTCACTCAGCTCCCTACTTGTGGCCTGGGAAAGCAGTAGAAAACGCTGGGACTCTGTACCTACATGGGAGACCAAGAAGAGGCTCCTGGCTTCAGATCGGCTCAGCTCCAGCCGTTGCTGCTACCTAATGAGTGAATCAGTGGAAAAAAAAGATCTTTCTCTCCGTATCTTTTTGCTCTTTGTATATTCCTTTCCAATAAAAATAAATAAATAAGATACTAAGTGTTCTTCTAGGCCCAGAAATGTGCAGTATATCTTAGAATATGTCCATTAGTGATGATTAAACTTTTTAAAGCTTATGGTTGGGGCCTGGTGTTGTGACATAGTGGATAAAGTCTTCATCTGCAATACCAGCATCCTATATTGCAAATCCCAGCTGCTCTGCTTCTGAGTCAGTGCCTGGGAAAGCAGTGGGAGAGGGGCCAAGTGCTTGGGCCCCTGCCACCTCTGTGGGCCACCTGGAAGAAGCACCTGGCTCCTGGCTCCGCTTTGGCCTAGTTCTGATAGTTGCAGTCATTTGGGATGCGAAGCAGTGTATAAAAGATCTAGCTCTCTCTCTCTCTCTCTCTCCAGGCTCTGTCTTTCAAGTATATTTAAAAAAATTTTTTTGAAAGTTTATGATTTCAGTGAATGAACTTCTTTTCTTCAGAAGACTTCATTCCATGCTGATATTGGATAAGTGAAGCGTTGCCTTAAAACTGGGAAACAGGGACCAGCACCATGGTGTAGTGGGCATGCCTGCGGCATGGCACCCCGTCTGGATGCTGATCCTAGTGTCCGCTGCTCCATGTCTGTTCCAGCTCCCTGATTATGGCCTGGAAAGGCAGCCGAGGATAGCTCAGGTCCTTGGACTCCTGTACTCACATGGGGGACCCAGAAGAGTTTCCTGGCTTTGGTTCATCTCACTTCCTACTGTTGTGGCCATTTGGGGAGTGAACCAGAGGATGGAAGATCCTTTTCCCTGAAGCTCTGCATCTCTAATAAAAATAAAATTAAATCATCTTAAAAGCACAGACACACTCAGAAACAGGGAAATAGACAGGATTAACCAAGGTACATCATGCCTATTTCTGGCACCATCTAGCATGCAATTGAGATTAATTTTGAGATATGTGAGAACTCCTCCTTAGGTGGCACTGAGCTGTGTATACTACCTGTCTTGTCCTTGCCCATAGCATCTTATGTCTTGCTGTTTGGCTTGGCCACTTCTGGATGGATGCAATGGGCATGAGAACATAGTTTGCTGCCCAATGTGCAGGAGGCGGCCATCACGAGACTTTCCATGAAGCTCTGTTTCACTATTCCATTGAGGCCAGACTAGCTTCATCTCTGGATGCAATCAAACTTTTAAAAAAATACTCTAGGGCTTGGTGTGGTGGCCTAACGGCTAAAGGTCCTCGTCTTGAACACACCAGGATCCCATATGGGTGCCGGTTCTAATCCTGACAGCCCTACTTCCTATCCAGCTCCCTGCTTGTGGCCTGGGAAAGCAGTCAAGGATGGCCCAAAGCCTAGGGACCCTGCACCCACGTGGGAGACCTGGAAGAGCTCCTGGCTCTGGCTTTGGATTGGCACAGCACCGGCCGTTGCAGTGACTTGGGGAGCGAATCATCAGACAGAAGATTTTCTCTGTCTCTCCTCCTTTCTGTATATCTGCTTTTCCAATAAAAATAAACTTTTTTAAATAAAAAAGATGAAATTAAAAAAAAATACTCTAGCAATGAAAATACCATATCTTAAAATGATTGCGCAATTGTGAGGGCCTATTTTTTTCTTTTCTTTTTTAAAAAGATATATTTATTTGGCAGGTTGAGTGACTAAGAGAGAAGGAGAGACAGAGCAAGGTCTGTCCACTGGTTTGCTCCCCAGATGGCAGGACTGAGGCTGGGCTAAGCAGAAGCCAGATGTCTGGAAATTCATTCTGGTTTCCCATATATGGGTGTCAAGGGCCAGAGTATCAAGCCATCCTCTGCTTGCTTTCTATCTTTCTTTCTTTCTTTCTTTCTTTCTTTCTTTCTTTCTTTCTTTCTTTCTTTCTTTCTTTCTTTCTTAGGATTTATTTATTTTATTGGTCAGGCAGACGTACAGAGAAGAGAGACAGAGGGAAAGATCTTCCATCTGGTGATTCGCTCCCCAAGTGACTGCAATGGCAGGTGCTGCGCCAATCTGAAGCCAGGAGCTCTTCCGGGTCTCCCACGTGGGTGCAGGGTCCCAAGGCTTTGGGCCATCCTCGACTGCTTTCCCCAGGCCACAAGCAGGGAGCTGGATGGGATTAGAACCGGCACCCATATGGATCCCAGCGTGTTCAATGCTATCATGCCGGGCCCATCCTCTGCTGCTCTCAGGCATTTGCCGAGAGCTGCATTGGAAGCAGAGTAGCTGGGACTCAAACTGTTGCTCCAATATGGAACGACAGCATCACAGTCAGTTTATCTTCCTGAGCCATAACATTAGCCCCTTGGCCCCGTATTTTTAACAACATTTCAAATAACAAGAAACTTTAGCCTGGTCGTATGGTATTTTTTTTTTTGCTAGGGATTTGAACTCCATAGCCTTGCCTTTGATTTAATGCGAAACAGTGAAATGCTTCTGGCATATCACCTTGCATGTTATACACTCAATTCCATCCACTAGAAAGGTCAGAGTTGCCTGCTTGAGTTATCTTGAAATCCTGCGAAGATGCAGACAGGGTTTGCAGCAAGCATCTCCCAGCTGTTTATGACTGATTGTTTCCTAGTTGCTTGTGCACCTGGAAGAGTCATGATTCATGAAGACCCCCCTGGCCATCTCTCTGTGGCATGGTCAAACGTCAGTTTGGGTGATTACTACGTGGTCTTTGTGAAGAGTGATGATGGTTTGGAAGTACACTGCAACACTTCCCTCACCCAGTGCAATTTCGTATCTGAGTGTGGCTTCACTTACTTCATCAGTGTTTTCGCTTACAACAAGGCAGGGCAGAGTCCTCTGGGAGACGTATTCAATTACACCACAGGTAAGTAACATGTGATGGGAGTTTTGGGTTCGCTGAGGTCAGCAGTAGAATGCATCACCCTGGACTTGCCAGCTGGAGGTCAGGGTCAGGGCCAAGGGCTACCTCACATTCTTTCTGTTCAAGGAAATTTTGGTTTCACACATCAAAGCTTAGCAAAGTTTAGAAGTGAAAAGAAGGGTGGGAACAGAGTTTGCTCAATAATGTTCTGAAAAAATTGAACCCCAAATGAAAATCTAGCAGCTACTCAAGGCCGGCTGCAGAAGGGATTGCAGTCTCTCCGGTTGAATTACCTTTTCCCCAAGAGCAAGGCACAGTGATGCCTTGGAGAAGGCACTTGGGCTTAAGTCCTAAGTCGACAACTGACCAGCTCATGTGGTGGGGATGGTGGTATCCACTTGGGACAAATAATAAGAACATAAATGTGAGTGGGTCTTTGTAAATGACAAAGCACAGTGCAAATATTTTTATTAATATTGTTATTGCTTCTGTTAATGATTATTTTTCTCTGCTAGGTTTGGATCTTGGACTAAACAAGGACTATCTCTCTTTTTTTGAAGATTTATTTATTTTATTTGAAATGTGGAATTTCAAGGAGAGCAAGAGAGACAGAGAAGGAGAGAAACAGAGATTTTCTATCTATTGGTTCACTCCCTAAAAGGTCCCAACGGCCAGAGCTGAGTTGATCCAAAGCTAGAGGCCAGGAGTGAGGAGCTTCTTCCAAATTTCCCTTGTGGAAGCAGGGGCCCATCTTTTACTTTGCTAGGCCATAAATGGAGAGCTGGATTGGAAGTAGAGTAGCTGTGACAGAAACCAGCACCCATATGTGATGCTGGCGCCATAGGTGGAAGCTTAGCATATTGAACCAATATGCTAGCACCAGAATTATGTCTTCTTGACTTCCTTATCACCAGTTCTTATAGTGTGATCAGCATACAGGAGATGCATGATTTTTGAAGACTGCATGGAAAGACTTAAAAATAATTAACTATAGTTACAAATAAGACTATTTTGTATGTAAAAGTATCAGACGGATATTATACTATGTTTTGCTAGGATAAAGGATTCAAATAATTGGTATCTTGGAAGTTGAAGTAAGAGATTATCATGAAGTTCTTAAGAACATAGGAAGATCTTCCAGAGGCATGGACTTGAATCTTTAAGATTGGATGGAATCTAGGTGTAACAGGAGTATCCCCAGAAAGGCTCCAAACTGAGTTATATTTTAGTCAGCGGTGCTCTTGAGAAGGTCTGTCCTAATGTAATGTAACCGGGACATCTGCACCTGCCCCCAGCCCTGGCTTTCTCCATTTTGGTGTGTTGAAAGAGTTGTCAGCACTTGAGTAGTTAGGCAAGCATGACATCAAGAAAGAAGAGCAGAGAGGCTTTCCAGCAGAAGGACAGCGACTGTCAAGGAATACAGAAGTGAGGGTTTCCTGTGGAATGTCACAGGGTAGCTGGTGGAAGGTACAGCTGAACATTACAGTTTGTGATGACATTGAATAGCATGCTGAAGGTCTATGCTCTCTGCAAGAGAGATCGGAACAGGACAGACCTGTAAGAGGTTGTGACAACAGTTAAGGAGGGTAGTAGCAGAGCAGTTGGACATAATGAGGCCACCTCTGGCAGCCTGGCCCCTCTTCTAACCTCCATTCCATCCCCACTTCTGCCTTCAGCTCCCTGTTGTCCTAGTGACATCAATCCGGTGATGGTGTCCAGTGACAGAGTAGAAATCGTCTGGTCTCCTGTCCGTGGTGCCGAACTCTATGAAACCAAGGCTGTGGATGGGTACAATACAGTTGAGTGCAACGACACTGTTCCTGCCTGCACACTGTCAGCTCTAGAGTGTGACACCAAGTACAACATCACAGTGTATTCGTTCAGCGAAGTCCGGGGCAGCAATATGTCATGCACATCCCAGCCTGTAACTACAGGTACCTATCGCTTTATTTTCCATATCTGAAGGACTCACCCTGGCTAAATGCTTCAAGATAGGCATTCAACAAGATCTAGGAAAACGTGAACTCATTAAGCACTCTTTGGGGGCCCTGCTGTGTCAAAGACATGCAGAGGAGAGATGGAAGAGGAAAGGGAAAGGCAGGGAACAAAGGGAAAAACCATGGAGAATGCGAGATTTCCCAGTGGTTTTCCTCAGCCACTCAGCTCCTCCTGTGTTTAGCCAGATGCATAGTCTAGTTTAAAGTGATGATGATCTCATTTGGTGGGGGATGTGGGAGAAGGCAATTTAGACCAAACAGCACATGTGATATTTCTGACTCACATATTTCAGCTAATAATCTAAAAATCTCTTAGCTCCTTGCAGCCCTGAAATTAAAAATGTCTCAAAGGACATATTCTCTGTGGTTAACGTGCACTGGCAATCTGCAAATGATGGTGCTGTTTACACTGTGACCGCCCAAGGGGAGAAAGGGCTGTATTGGTGCAGCAGTACAGGATGGTCCTGCGCCTTGGGCAGCTTGCCCTGCGGCTCACTGTTTTCCGTGACAGCTGTGGCAGAAACACCAGCAGGACGGAGCGCGCCCAGCTACAGTGTGGCCCTGGAAACATGTACGTAGCACCGGCAACCTGTGTGGACTTCAGAGGGGAGTTTGGGAATGGCTTCCAGATATGAGCTTTCTTATTTCATCTACCCCAAGTCAGATGGAAATACATTCAATTCAGTGGCCTTGCAAAGAGTCTAGTCTTAGAAAACAAAAATTTCAATAATTTACAGCAGTTTCTGTGCCAATTTCATGAGAAGACTCTGGAATATTCCTGCACGAGCATCAAAGAAAGGATATGAGTACATGGGCTCTGCAAAAACATTTGCTGGAATTCATGTTCCAATCTATAAAAGCATCCAGCAAGTAACCAAATGAGCTAGCTTGCTATTCATTTTGGGTTCAGGATTTTCATATTTAAAAAATGCTGTCTGAATTTTATTTTTCTAATTGGCAATTGTTCTCTTAGAGTGAATACAAACATTAAGTTAATGCTGCCAGGTGCTTAGCACAGTGCCTCATGCACATGAAGAAGGAGTCTTACAGCAGAAAGCTGTTACTGCTTCATAGCACAGCAGGTGAACACAATTTTGCAAACTGCTGAAATCCTTTGCATCTTGTTGTACCTGGCATATCAATATAGATGGCACTTTGAGCTGTAAAAGTTGAAACCTTAAAAGCAGCAGAATAGAAACAATACCATATGCTAAAGCAATTCCAGGTGTTCTGAATCCTGTACAATGGGTTCCTGAAAAATTAACTGTGGTCCTTTGCATCAATGATGTACCATGAAATGCGTAAGAAAGGCACAACACATTTCATTGCAAATGCTATGCAATGTTATAATGAGAGATGAATGCAACCCTTGCTTTGAAATTTACAGTTGGAATTGTTCAAAGTGAGAGATGTTTTTATTGTCAAAAGAAAAAATTGGAGAAACCTAGCATTTCTCATGGACTGTAAAATGCACCACGTTCTTAGGGAAAGCTCCCAGAGGATACACACAGTGGAGCAGAGGGAGGGAACCCAGGGAAACACTTGATCAAAAGCAAAACATTCAGAAACTTAGGACATTACCTGTAACACAGGCAAAATACTCTTCTTGGTCATTTTTCACATTCTGTGAAAATGCATCCCTGATTCCTTTTCTCTTTCTCCAGTGCCATGCTGTCCAGTTGGTCTGACAGTCACTCAGGTCACCCAATCAGTAATTAATGTGAGCTGGACTATTGGGATGGTGGCGCAAACCTATGTGACAGTTCTCGAGTCACACACCGGACAGTCTAAGTGTCGCACCCATCAGAACCACTGCCTCCTGGGATGCATTGCATGTGGAATCAATTACACAGTGACATTAAAAGCAATCAGTGCCTCTGGATTGACTGCGGACTGTGCCTTCCAAAGTTACTCCTCTAGTAAGTGAATCCTAATTCTGCAGTGCCAGAGGCCTTGCCTATTACCGATCCAAGCATAAGCCCTTCTTTTTCTGTTAAAAAGATGCTGCATTTGCACCTTCCTTGCATTAAACATTCAGATCAGTTCATAACATTCTCACAGTTTCTCTCCCGTGGCTTACAGGGGCTTCCTTTGGTAGCTGGTGAATTATTGTCCTTGGTAATAGGTTCAGTTATGAGTTTTCCAAAGGGCTGATTCATCTTCATATGACATGACTGCCAGCAGCACAGAGTAACAGCCTAGCGGGGTGTTGAGAAAACATTCCATCACACACTCTATCTGGGTTGCTTTGTCTCCCTTCTCATTGTTACTGTGTTTCTCCCCGCCTCTTCTAAGCCACTGCAGCTCGTTCCTTCCTGGTCTCTTATTTCAGCAGAGCAAAGCAGGTGTCTACTGACAGTGCTGCTCCTTGTTCTTCACAAAGACAAACCATCCGGGAACAGCAGAGAAAAAAACAAAAGCAGTGCAGTAAGATTCCTCTCCATTGCTCTCATCCACTAAAGTGGCTACTTGGAGCACCATCTTGAAAAAAACCTCCTGAGGATGCCTTCCAGGCTTGAGCAAAAGAGTACAGTGCTGTTAGTGACCTCTGCTCAGTCGCTATCAACTCCTGAGCTGGAGAGCTGAAATATCATTGTGGCATACTAGAGGTGGTTGTCTCCAGCTGGCATTCTAAATGAGACATGGCTTCTTATAAGCTTTGTTGTATCTTCTCTGTCTCCACATTGGTAAGGAAAAAAAAGGAACATGAGTGCTTTCCTAGAGGTGGGTATTTAATCTAGTTGCCAGTTAGAATGCCACTGTCCCACCTCAAAGTACTTGCTGTGGTTCCTGGCTGTTGACTCTAGAGGCCTGCTAATGCAGACGCAGAGAGGTGGTGCTAATGGTTCAAGTAAATACATTCCTGACACCTGCAAGGGAGACCCAGGTTCAATTCCTGGATCCTAATTTTAGCACCAAGCCAGCCCCAGCCATTAAAGGCATGTAGAGAGTGATCTAGCAAATGGGAGCTTTCTCTATGCCTCTCAAGTAAATAAGCAAAGTTTTAAAAAAAATCTTCCTAGCTCATCCCTAAAAGTTATTTTGAGACTCAGAAGAAATCATAATGTGAAATCATGTATTATCTACTATACATTTAACAGTTGGTTTATGCTTTTCTTTTTGTCCATTACTTTCCATTAGACTTGCTGCTAGTATTCTCAATTTACCAGCCAGTTCTGATAATATGGCCTATCACATATCTCAAAAACTGAAAAGTTTAGTTTTTTTTTTTTTAAGATTTTTTTATTATTATTATTTATTTATTGGAAAGGCGGATATACAGAGAGGAGAGACAGAGAGGAAGATCTTCCGTCCGATGATTCACTCCCCAAGTGAGCACAACGGCCGATACTATGCCGATCCGAAGCCAGGAGCCTCTTCCGGGTCTCCCACGCGGGTGCAGGGTCCCAAAGCTTTGGGCCATCCTCGACTGCTTTCCCAGGCCACAGGCAGGGAGCTGGAAGGGAAGCGGGCCTGCCGGGACAGAACCGGTGCCCATATGGGATCCCGGGGTGTGCAAGGCGAGGACCTTAACCACTGCGCCACCGCGCTGGGCCCAGTTTAGTTTTTTTTTAAGTCATCAATTACTAAGAGCCTGATGGACCTGGCACTTTAGCCTAGTGGCTAAAGTCCTCGCCTTGAACACCCAGGATCCCATGTGGGTGCCAGTTCTATCCCAGCTGCTCTGCTTCCTTCCAGTTGCCTGCCTGTGACCTGAGAAAGTAGTCCGAGGATGGCCCAAGGACTTGGGGACCTGCACCCAAGTGGGAGACCTGGAAGAGTCTCCTGGCTCCTAGCTCCTGGCTTCAGATCAGCCCAGCTCTGGCTGTTGTGACTACTTTGGGAGTGAACCAGTGGATGGAAGATCTTTCTCTCTGTCTCGCCTTCACTCTGAAAATCTTACTTTCCAATAAAAATAAACAAATACTTAAAAAAAACCCAAGAGCCTGATAACAAAAAGTAAAGGCTTATTTGCTTATTTTTACTGGAATGCAAAGGAAAAACTCCTATCTTCTAATTCACTTCCCCAATGCTTGCAACAGTAGGGCTAAGCCAGGCTAAGCTGAGGTGTCATCAACTCACACTAGGGCTCCAGTAGGGAAGGCAGAGACCCAAGCACCTGAGCCATCACCTGGTGCTTCCCAAGGTGTACATCAACAAAGAGCTGACATTGGAAGTAGATTGAGACTTCAACACAGTTACTCCGGTATGGGCTCCCAGTGCCCCAACTGGTGTCCTAATTGCTGTGCCAAACAGCCACCCATCAAGGTTTTTTTTTTTAAGATTATATAATAACTTGCTCATTTTAGTCACTGAGGAATCCTGTTTAAGTGCCCCTGTTTGACACCTAGTATGTAGTATTGCTCAAGGTATTTAGAAATGAACCAAAAGCACCTAATCAAGTAGCACTGATGAAATGCATACCAGAGCGTGGTCATCAGCCTGTGTAAGCAACTGCTGTCAAGGCACTTGGTTATTTTTAAAATTATTATTTTATTTTTATAATCTTTACATAGTTGCTTAGGGCACACAGGGCCAAGGGCTACAGGAAAGTGAGTTAGACCATTGTTTCCACATTTTTTTTTTCTGTATCTGGGGTAATGAGGGAGATAATGGGCGAAGCCCTATCCAGCCTCCCATCCATCCCAGGGTCCCTGACGTGGGACGTGCTGCAGGGGCACTGCTAAAGTCGTTTTGATAGTTCCACAGTTCTGAATTGCTACCTATCTCGCCATTCCAAGCACAATGAAATCTCTCCAGAATCCACTGGCTGACATAGTCCATCTTAGAGTCTCCATTTGCCCAGATTTTTCACTGCCAACACATGGCTGTTGTGCCACATCCTCCATGTGCATCTGGATATGCTGTCCACTGCTCTGTCTGAACCTCTGAGGAGGCTCAGCTTTGATACACGCACTCCATGGTCAGACCATGGAACCTGCACCTCTCTTCATGGTGGGGGTTCTGCGATCAGCAGTTCAGTTGGTGGGATCTGCAAAGAATTTTCATCTGAGGTGATCATTTTTATTAAAGCTAACTGCAATCAATTCTATTCAAGCTTCATTCCACTGAAATAAAATGAAACTAGGGCATTATGAAGTTCCTTACAAGAATGTTATATGCTTGAGTCATATACTGTGCAGTAGACATCTGTCAGGTGTAGAATTTTCTAAAAATTTTTAAAATTATTTTTCACTTATTTGAAAGGCAGAGAGAGAGCGTGTGTGTATGTTCTCAGCCTCTGTTTCATTGTCCAAAGGCCAGCAACAGCTCTGAGAGGGGGCCTGGAGTTGCCAGTCAGGAGCTCAATCCAACTCTTCCAAGGTGGCAAGGAACCCAATCCCTGGGAACCTCACAGCTGTCTCCTCTGGTCTGAGTGGGCAGGAAGCTGGAGCCAGGAGCCAGACCAAGCATTAAATCCAGCCATTCTGATGCGGCACACAGGGATCTTAACCGTTAGGCTAAACTCTCTCCAAGTGTGGGCATTTTGGACTCCTTATAGCTTTACGTGGAAACTCACAGCCAACACTGCCCTCTCTCAGGTTTCTGATTATATCATTGAGCACAAAAAACAACAACAACAACAACAACAAAAAACCCTTGAATCCTCTTCAAATCTTGCTCTTATTGAATCAGTCATGAATCATATTGTGTTGCATAGTCTCTACACAGTGAAAGAGGTCATGTTTGTGTGATGGTGGGGTGAGTGATTTTGTGTTGTTTTGGCTCCCACAGATGCTTGCTGCCCTTTGGGGGTGAAATTATACAGGCTGGGCCCTAACGGCATCCGGATCTACTGGCAAGCCTCCAGGGGCTCTGCCAACTACAGCACAGATCTCTACGGCTCCAAAGGCATTTTTACGTGCGCCCCGAGTGCTGGCCTCAGTTTCTGTGATGTCACTGAGCTCCCCTGTGGGGACGTGTACACTGTCATGGTCTCACCGGTTGCTGAGACAGGACTAAAGCTAACTTTCTGTCCAAAGAAAATATATTCAGGTAAAGCAAGCTGTGAATCTTTATTTCCAGCCTTCAACTCAGACCTGTGAATTGAGATCCAGCACAATCACACTTCTTTGCTAGACAGGAAAGCCAAAGAGGGTGTTAAGATACCCACCCGCTCTGGAATTGCAGTACGCTCTCAAGACTTAATTTGGAGACATTCTCCTTTCTCTTCCTTCGCTGTCCCTTCAGAAAAAGAAGCAGGTGGTTGCTGCTGAGCTAGTAGAGCAAATGTATCCATCTTTAAGAATTTATTTGTGGAGCAGGCACAATGGCTCAAATGGCTAGCACCAGGATCCCATATGGGTGCCAGTTCTAATCCTGGCAGCTCTACTTCCCATCCAGCTTCCTGCTTGTGACCTGGGAAAGTAGTAGAGGACGGCCCAAAGCCTAGGGGCCCTGCACCCACGTGGGAGACCCGGAAGAGCTCCTGGCTCCTGGCTTCGGATTGGCTCAGCTCCAGTCGTTGCAGCTCACTTGGGGAGTGAACCATCGGACAGAAGATCTTCCTCTCTGTCTGTCCTCCTCTCTGTATATCTGCCTTTCCAGTAAAAATAAATAAATCTTTAAAAAGGGTTGGTTTGAGAGACAGATGGACAGCACCTATCCACTTGCTCAAGCCCCATATGCATGCATGCAGTGGTTGAGCCTGGTCTGAGCTGAAGCCAGAAACCAGGAATTCAGTTCAATTAGCAGGACCCCATTTCTGTGAACCATCAGCAGCTGCCTGCCAGGGTCCACAGGAGCACAGAGCTGCAGACAGGAGCTGGAGCCAGGGATTGAACCCAAGTACCCTGACATGGGACACAGGTATCTTAATCAAGTAAGCTGAAGGTCCAACACTATTTTTTTTAAATGTATTTATTTATTTGAGAGACCAAGAGACTGAGAGCTCCCATGCACTAATTCATTCCCCAAATATCTATCATGCCCGGGGCTAGGCCAAAGCAAAGCTGGGAGCTGGGAATATAATCCAAGTAGAACAAATTTAAAATGGCTTTCCACTTTTAAGATTTGGAGGTGGAATTTTACGATAGTATTGGAGGTAATGCTATATACCCTGGCACTCTGGAACTTTTATTTGCACAAACTGTAAAGTAGGAGGATTGGGGGCAGGGAGAAATGAAGTTATAAATGAGAACTGAGGCTTGGAAATTCAAGTGGATGGACAGCTTGGGATCACAGCACGTGGCTGTTGGCAAAGCACCTCATAGAGCTGGTAGAAAAACACGGGCAGTTCTCTTGCTCTGTGTTCCAGCACTTTCTGCTACCTTGCCCAGGGCATAGTCATGCATTTTTCTTGCATTTCTTTTTTTTTTCTAAGATTTATTTTTATTATTTTTTTATTGGAAAGGCGGATGTACAGAGAGGAGAGACACAGAGGAAGATCTTCCGTCCGATGATTCACTCCCCAAGTGAGCGCAACGGGTCGATACTATGCCGATCCGAAGCTAGGAGCCTCTTCCGGGTCTCCCACGCAGGTGCAGGTTCCCAAAGCTTTGGGCCATCCTCGACTGCTTTCCCGGGCCACAGGCAGGGAGCTGGAAGGGAAGCGGGGCTGCCGGGATTAGAACCGGCACCCATATGGGATCCCGGGCGTGCAAGGCGAGGACCTTTAACCACTTGCGCCACCGTGCCGGGCCCTTTTTCTTGCATTTCTAAAAAAAAGGAAAGCGATAATGAAGCCCTAGAACTTTGCAGGTAGATACAGGGAGAAGAGTAAATATTGACTCACAAACCTTTACTGATAGCCAGAGTAAGTCATATGTGGATGGTAGGGGTTTGAGATGGCCCTCGCCGATGGAACAAGGCCAGCTCCTCCTGAGGGTGTGTTTTCACTGTCATGTGCCAGTTGCTGATTTTTTTCACTAACTTGTCCACAGGACAGGCCACCCCAAAGCATAGCACTATGGGAAGGGACAGGAATTTATTTTGAGACTGAGGATGACATTTAAGACAAGGAATCTATAGCTCAGTAGGAGCACAGCACCATTTTACAAGTATGAAGTGTTTTCAAATTTAGTTTCTCACTGAATACTCAAAATAAAGCTATGAGGTGGGTTCAACAGGTTATTTATTTCAAAGGGAGAATGACATACAGAGAGAGAAAGAAAAAAAGAGAGAGAATCTGTTTGCTGCTCACTCCCAAGGACTCTGCCAGGTTCAACCCAGGCATCAGGAACTCCATCTGAGTTTCCCACATGAATAGCAAGGACCCAAGCACTTCAGCCGTATTCGGCTGCCTTCCCATGCACATAAGCAGGAAGATAGATTGAAAACAGAGCAGCTAGGACTCAAACATCAATACAGGATGGCAGCATTGCAAGTGGCATCTGAACCCGTTGAGCTATAATGCCAGCCTCAGTTCAACAGATTTCTACCTCCAGGAAGCTGAAAAGCAGAGGCTCTCACATCTCTGTCTAAACTCATTCACTTCTCCTAACCTCTGAATCTATTCTCCCTCTGCTCACGGCATTTTATACTCCTTGCTCTGCTGTCTCTGATCAGGTGCACTGGCTAAAGACCCTGGAGCCACCTTCCCTCTCCCTTACCCTACAGCTCCAAGCAATCTCCGACTCCCGTCTTCACCTCCCCAGTGGCTCCTAAGTCCGACCTCTCTTCACTCCCACAGCTGATTTTTCTGCTTCAGGCCTTTGTCACCTCCTTCCTAGACTACTGCACCGTCCTGCCTCCACACTGTCACTGCAGTTGTACCTCCAAAAGCTGATCTGATCCTGTCACTTTCCTGCTTCAACACCTTCAAACAGTTTTTCCATTGTCCCGTGAAAGCCAATCCTCTGAACAGAGTCCCTCATCATCCCTCCTGTCAGTCTATCCACCTTTCCACCATCCGGCACTACAATACGGGTCACCAGCATCTCTAGCAGTGGTGTGACCTGCTGTGTTATGACACCTGTCCCAATAATATGTTTTCAATGCCTATTTGTTTCATTTATTACAGTAACCTGCTCCGGAAGTACACTTGGAATGGGTGAGTCATTTTTGTTTCCTCGTGGATAAAATAGGAGGGAATTTTTGTTGTTGTACTCTGGGAATAATTTAATAAAATCAGGACCTAGGACTGACACTTCAGGTGGTCAGAAAGGCATGTGCTATCTTTCATGTGAGGGATTCCAGCTATCCATCCCCAGGACTGGCTCCCCTAATAGAGTGCCTCCCTTTAGATTCCGCCTGTTGAGATAAATTCATTTGGATTTTAAAGTCTTTTCCATGTTGTAAATTCCTGCAGAAAATGTAAATTTATTTAAGAGGCAGCTGCTTAATTTCTCCTTCAGGATGTGGTTCCCAGTCCTGCCGTCTATTAGAATCATTTGGAGAGAGCCTGGCATGATGCCTTAGTAGTTGAATCCTCACCTTGCAACCACAAAGATCCCTCGTGGGTGCCTGTTTGTGTCCCAGCTGCTCCACTTCCCTTCTAGCTCCACTCACAACCCTAGTTAGACTTGGCTGCATGAAGCCTTCCTGCCAGTACACTCCTCCAAGAAACCTTCCAGCAGAGACCAGCTTCTCTGCAACACCTCCCTCTACTGGCAGATCCTATGCCTGCAGCCCGCGCCACTGCAGGATTATTCAAGCTCCTACCTATTTAGCTCTTCCAGAAGAATTTCCACACAAAGCATTGAGCTGAGCAAAGATTTATTTCAGTTGGAAACATCCTGCTGCAACAGTCAGGCGGACAGGTTTCAAGAGAGGAGAAACCCCAGGCATTTGTATTTTAACCTTAATTCTCATAATACCCCTAACTTATTGGTTCTCTAAGTTGGTCCTAGGCCAATAACATCAACATCATCCAGGAGCCTTTCAAAAATGAATTTCTGGAGCTCCACCACAGACCTACCAAATCACAAAAGTTTTAAAACAGATTTATCTATTTTTATTTGAAAGGCAGATTTACAAAGAGAGAGAGAGAGAGAGATCTTCCACCTTCTGGTTCACCTCGCAAATGACCCCAATGGCCAGAGCTGAGCCAATCTGAAGCTGGGAGAAAAGGAGCCCTTGGATGTAGGGGCCCAAGAACCTGAGCCATCCACCACTGCCTTCCCAGTCCACAGGCAGGGAGTTAGATTAGAAGTGGAGCAACCAGGTCTAGAAGCCTATATGAGATGCCAGCACCACAGGCGGAGGATCATCCTGTTGAGTCACTGCATTGGTCCCCGAATCATGAATTCTCTACTTGGGGTCAATCCGTATTTTTAAAACATTCAATCTGTGTAATTATTTCTTTGAAAGTAAATAAAAACAGGAGAGTGGAAGAGAGAGATTCTCTATCTATTAATTCATGCCACCAAAGGCCCACAGCATCTGCAGCTGGGTCAGTCTGAAGCCAGGAGCCAGGAACTCCATCCACATGCACCATGTGGTTGGTAGAAGCCCGTGTACCTGAGCCATCATCTGCTGTGTCTAAGGTGCACTAGCAATTGGATTGGAAGTTGGATGGCAAGCAGAGCCAGGGCTCCATCGCAGGCACTTGGATGTGACAGGCACACATCCCGTAATGTGGTTTCACCTGTTGGACCCCAAAGCCTGTATCCACTCATCATCTTTCCACCAAGTCCTCCACGTGATAATGATATACACACAAGTTGGAGAACCACGGACCTAATTCCACAAAGCTGTATTGATGCTGGAAATTTGCTGCAGGGAGGGAGGGAGAGGAAAGCAATCTCTCAAAGACAGCAGGGCTCTAACAGGAGGCAAAATTGGGTGGGGGAGGGTTGTGCCTGACATCACCGCACAAGGGCAGGTTTCAGTGTGGCCTGCACACCCTGGGGTGCTCTGGGGAAGTTTGCTCTTGGCTGCTGCCTCAGCAATGGAACAGGCGGAAGGGCTCCCTGGGAAGAGTGCTGGCACTGCCTGAGTAGCAAAGTAAGCAGGCCTGGGAGGGAGAAGCTCCTGGTCCCACGTCAGGACAGTGAGCTCAAAGAGACTCTCTGGGAAAATTCATTTGAAGAATTAAGAAAGAGATCACTTCGGGGGGGGGGGCGGTATTAGCTTGAAAAGTTCTCTCTTTGAATCAATCAAATTTTCCTTATTTTTAAAAAAGATTTATTTTTCTTGGAAAGGCAGATGTATAGAAAGAAGGAGAGACAGAGAGAAAGATCTTCCATCCACTGGTTCATCCCCCAATTGGCCACAATGGCCAGAGCTGAGTTGATTCAAAGCCAGGAGCCAGAAGTCAGGAGCTGCTTTCTGGTCTCCCATGTGGGTGCAGGGTCCCAAGGCTTTGGGCCATCCTTCACTGCTTACCCAGGCCACAAGCAGGGAGCTGGATGGGAAGTGGAGCAGCCCAGACACAAACCAGAGCCCACATGGGATCCTAGCACGTGCAAGATGAGGATTTAGCCACTAGGCTATCGCACTGGGCCTCTAAGCAGCTACTTTATTTCTTCCTTTCTTTTCTTTCTTTTTCTTTCTTCCTTTTTTCTTTTTTCTTCCTTCCTTCTTTCTTTTTCTTTTTTAGCAGTTTCTTAATTGCTAGTCAACACCCTCTGAAAAATTTGTGCTTTTTAGTTTTAAGAAGCTGTCGGGCCCAGCGGCATGGCCTAGTGGCTAAAGTCCTCGCCTTGAACGCGCCGGGATCCCATATGGGAACCGGTTCTAATCCCGGCAGCTCCACTTCCCATCCAGCTCCCTGCTTGTGGCCTGGGAAAGCAGTCGAGGACGGCCCAAAGCTTTGGGACCCTGCACCCATGTGGGAGACCCAGAAGAAGTTCCTGGATCCTGGCTTCGGATTGGTATAGCATCAACCATTGCAGTCACTTGCGGAGTGAATCATTGGACGGAAGATCTTCCTCCCTGTCTGTCCTCCTCTTGGTATATCTGACTTTCCAATAAATAAATAAATCTTAAAAAAAAAAAAAGAAGAAGCTGTGAGCATGTTTAATGCATCCTGCTTCCTCTTCCCTTTCTTGCCCTTACCAGTGATTTACAGAGGGAAGAGAAATGCAGATTGACATGCGAGCCCCAGGAATCGCCAAAGCAGAGATGTCACCAGGTGAGTAACTCACGGGGACTTTGTGTAATTTCACAGTCAAGTTTGTCGTCTTCATTTACACAATTCTTATTTCTTTTCAGAGTCATCTCAATGGTTAGTGATTAGAGTGAAAAGAGACCTACTAAAATACAAAATGCCTCTAGGATAGGAAAAGCTTCTTTGGCCAGTGGAAGACCAATTTCTACTCCATGGCCCAGGTCAGGTGTGTCCTCCTCCACTCAGCAGTTCCAGGTCGGCAGCTGGGAGGATCCCATACAGTCATGGAGCCACAACCTCCTCCAGCAGGGCCAACATAGGCCAATATGAAAGGTCTTCTCTGCAGGAATTTTGTCTGAAATGTCACATCTAGACACACCACAGATGGGAGCAACGTGCGTTTCAGCGGTGTTTCATGGACACCAGCCCTCTCCAGGCAGCCTGCTCGCCACTCGGGCTGGCAGCATTCACTGCTGGCAAAGACAAGCCACCTTTCAACAGAGATGATGCTTCACCCAATACGGCACTGCATCAGCACTCAAGAACATCGGTTGGGAAAAAGGAGCTGGCAAGCAACCCATGATCACAAACACCCTTGTCACCAAGCCAGGGTGGATGCTGAGCAGGTGGCAGGGTTTGCTGAGTCAGAGCATCAGTTGAGAAGAGGCATCTGCAGGAGTGTGTGCAGGTGAAACAGGAGTTGCTGCTGCTCTTGCTAGAAGCCTTGTCATCTTTGAGCATGCAAAGACAGTGCATGCAGGGGCAACCAAGGGCAGAGCTGCAAACTGGCAGAAGGATGAGCATGCTGCTTTGGATGGAGGATCATCCATCTTGTTGGCTCTGTTCCCCACTCAGTCACTGCTTCTTCCATCGTTGGAGAGACAAGATGACGATATACAGAAAGATCTGTTGTATCTAGGAATATGTATGTCCTGCCAATGCCAAGAGTGTAATAAACAATAATGTGCGTAGGATTTGTGTATTCCACACACATAAATCCAGCTGGTGGTTACTTCCCCCAAGCATGGCCATGAAGCAAGAAGTCTGGGTTGAGAGCTATTTCCAGAAGAAACTAGAGTGTGGTGTTAGGTTTGAGGAGAGCATAGGTGGAAAGATAAGCTTCCCTTCTCTGTCTTGTTTTCCTTCTGGGGTAACCGAGCAACACATACTCCAAAAGGGGATATAGCTTTCTTTGGGAGCCTGATCAAAGAGAGGTGTCACCAGAGCATCTACACTGGAAAAGCAGAAGGACCAGAGACATGGGGCTCTAGAAAGGCTCAGGAGGCACAATCAGGGCAGGGGGCAGGGTTGCATCAGCAGGTGCCTAGAATGGAAGTTAGAGGTGGGACTCGAACCCAGGTACACAGATTGAGGATACAAGCATCTTTACTGCTGCTGCAAATGTCAGCCTCCTGTGAGTGAGCAGGGGTTGGGCTGGTGAATCAGCACCACTCAGGGTGCTGTAGATCTCAGGCTTCTGCCTTGGAGAGTTGACGTCAGTGGCTTTCACTCCAGGTGGGAATACGTACTTTTAACAAGTTCACACACAGGTGATTCTGACACATGGCAGGTTAGGGAACCTGAAAGGATTTGCTTTGGTGATCTCAGAAGCAGAATTTTAGCAGTTGGAGACCAGAAAGTATTGTCATGATAGGCATGGGGGTGCAGTGGGTTAAGGATCTGCTTGGGATACCAGGGCATCAGAGTGCCTGGGATTGAGTCCGACTTCTGCTTCTGATCCAGCTTTCTGCTGATACACTGGGACATACCAAATGATGACCTAAGTATTTGGGATCCTGTCACCCATGTGGGAAACCTGAATGGAGTTTTTGGCTCCTGACTTTGTCCTGGCCTAAACCAGGCTATTTCTGGCATTTGGGAGTGGGTCAGCAAATAGAAGATCTCTCTCTCTCTCTTTCTCTCTCTCATTCTGCCTTTCAAATAAATAAACAAATGTTAAATTCTCAACAAGCAGGAGAAGATGTAACCCTATAGTCTGCAAGGAAAGATTGGTGAGATCTGGAGAGTTCCTGGGGGGGCCCATGCCTTGGGAGGGTGACTGTCCCACTACAGAACTGGGACAACATTCTGGGTGGTATCCCAGGTCCCCTGGAAGACTCTGTGCTGAACCTAGGTGCCAGCAAGTGTGCCCTGCAAATAGAGTGTGTCTGGGGTTGACAAGGACAGACAGGTGAGAGGCCAAGTGGCTTGGGAGGCCAGAGGAGTGGGGCCTATTCAGCCACACTCTGCAAATCCCATGGCCCAGAAAGAAAAACGGCCACCTGCTGGGCTAGGTGTCTAGGGCTGAGCTGTTCTGTTCAGAATTCCATAGTAGAGGACTTGTGCAATAGCTCAATGGCTAAGTCCTCACCTTGCCAGCACCAGCATCCCGTATGAAGTCAGGTTGTGTCCCAGCTGCTTCCACTATCCATCTGGGCTCACTGCTTGTGGCCTGGGAAAGCAGTAGAGGACAGGTCAGAGCCTTGAAACCCTCTACTTGTGTGGGAGGCCCTGAAGAAGCTCCTGGCTCCTGGCTTCTGGCTTCAGATCAGCTCAGCTCTGTCCATTGTAGCCATTTGGGGAGTGAACCAGTTTATAGAAGATCTTTTGCTTTGTCTCTTCTTCTCCCCACAAATCAGATCTGCCTTTCCAATAAATATAAATGTTTTTTAAAAAATAATTTCAGTATGGGCCCGGCGCGATGGCACAGTGGTTAAGGTCCTCCCCTTGCACGCCCGGGATCCCATATGGGCACTGGTTCTAATCCCAGCAGCCCTGCTTCCCATCCAGCTCCCTGCCTGTGGCCTGGGAAAGCAGTCGAGGACGGCCCAAAGCTTTGGGACCCTGCACCTGCGTGGGAGACCTGGAAAAGGTTCCTGGCTTTGGATGGGCTCAGCTCCAGCTGTTGCAGCAGCCTGGGGAGTGAATCATTGGACAGAAGATCTTCCTCTCTGTCTCTCCTCTCTGTATATCCGCCTTTCCAATAAAAATAAAATAAATCTTTAAAAAATAATAATTTCAGTAAACATGTGACTCACACAGGGTAAAGATGAAATCAGTCTGGTTGCTAGCCCAAGCTTTTTGCATGTTCTTGGCTATTTGTTTATTTATTTGAGAGGCAGGGAGAGAAATCTCCCATCCACTGGTTTGCTCCCCAGAAATGTCCAACAGCCAGGACCTAGCTGGGCCAAGAGCCTGGTTCCTGGGAACAGGGGACTCACTCCTGAGGCAGAGACTCAATGACTTGAGCCGTTACTGCAGCCTTTCAGGGTCTGCGTCAGCAGGAAGCTCCCGCCCAGGCGCCAGAGCTGGGAACTGATCACAGGTATTCCAACATGCGACACAGGCACCTGAGCTGCTGGGCCAGTTGCCAAATCCCAAGCCAAACCAGTTTATTGGAAGTGTATGTACCACATACTACATGTTCTTAAGAGTTTTCAATCCACTTACTTCATTGTTATAGCATTCCTAAAGCTAAGCGGTGATATTACCCTCCTTCACACAGATGAGGGGAAAGAGCCCCTGACAGATCAAATTACTCACTTCCACCCAAACAGTTGACTGGTTTGAAACTTCCAAAAGTGAAGTAAGTAAGTAGCATTGATTAGACCTGCTGGTCTATGCTATCCTTTTTGGAAAACATCACTTGCTATCATCATGATTAAGTCATCAATTATTAGCGAACAAGACCTAGGAATAGGGGCTGGTGTCACAGCTCAACTGCTGCCTAATCCTTCATCTGCCAGTGCCAGCATCCTTTATGGGCACCAGTTCATATCCCAGCTGCTCCACTTCCTATCCAGCTCCCTGTTTGTTGCCTGGAAAGCAGTAGAAGATGGCCCAAAGTGTGGGAGACCTGAAGGAAATTCCTGGCTTCAGGTCATCTCAGCTCAGTCTGTTGTGGCCATTTGGTGAACAAATCAGCGGATGGAAGATCTTGCTCTCTGTCTCTCCTTCTCTTTATAAATCTGCCTTGCCATAAAAATAAGCAAATCTTTTTTTAAAATCTAGAAATAAGACAGCAAGCAAGCAATTTGCTGTAACGCATGTACTTGCACATTCACCATTTCATTGTTTTGACTCTATCTGCTCTGCGAACCATACAAAGCAACTTTTCATCTCTGGTCAGTGTTGGTGGATCTGGTCCTTCATTCTGCTACGTCACGTTCAGGGAATTCAAGTTCATTTTCCTGTTTGCTTAGGCAAGCAAAGTAGAGTGGACTTAGACAAACAGGTTAGTTAAAATCAGGGATGCATTGCAGGAGGGACAAGATGGTACCGAGGACAGAGTAATGGTCTTGGAGCCAGATGCAACTAGAGCTTAGCTCATTTTGAGATTTTTATATAATTTTCATTTTTATTAATTATATATTTGAAAGACAAAACATCAGAGAGATGCGGGGAAAGGGAGAGAGAAAGCGTCCATTCATCGGTTTGCGTCCCAAATAACCCTCATAGCCAGGCCTGGATCAGGCTGACATCAGCAGCCAGAATCTCCCTTCTGGCTTCCCACATGAGAACCCGAGAACTTGAGGCATCTTCTGTTACCTGCTCAGGTGCATTAGCAGGAAGCTACATTAGAAGCAGATAGCCAGTACTCGCACTGGCATCGCAAGCCATGACTGAACCTGCTGTTCACAATGCTGGTCCCGAGATTTTATATAGTTTAGCTTCTTTTAGCCTCCATTTTCTCATCTGTGAAATGGCAACAAGGATTGCTATCTCACCTGCTTGCTGTGGTATTTCTGATATAGACTCATATTCAGCCCCCAGGTGCGAGGGAACTGAGGTGTTTAAAGCCACACCTCCAGTAAGAGGCAAAGCCAGAATTTGTAGCACACAGATCTGTGTCTGGGCACAGTTACAGCCCCGCATGGCCCACTATTCCACAGTCCACTCTGCAAACTGGCCTTCAGGGACATGAGCCACGACTGACCCTCCCGTGCCTGGCCTCCTACCTCCCTGCTTGTTCCTTCCCCGAAACCTCCCTGTCCTCCACACAGACACTTCACCCACTTCACTTTTCTCTCTTGAGCTGGCCCTCCCAGTGTATATGGGGTGGAGGAAGGATGGGAAGGAGCTCCACTTCGGAAGGGGGAGCCGCCATGATCACTGTATTTTTCTATCACTGTATATAAACAGCACCTGATTGTAAAAGTGGACAGAGAAAGGGAAATGATGCATACATTTGTTCGGAATTCCAGGCAACTGAATCTATTGAGAGCAAACTTCCAACAGAAAGACTCTTAATGGAATAGGTAGTATCTGAGCCCGTTTTACACTTGTCTTTCTTTTCCATTCCCATTTCTCTCCTAAAAATGGCAGGATGTCCCACAGACTGCTGCTCCACCTCACTGTGCATCCTTGGCAAGGCACACCTTGGCCAAGCCTCAGTTTCCCTGTCTGTAAGGGTTGCTCTGAGAATAGATGAAGTTGTCCACTTGCATGTTGTTGGCAGCAGTAGTAACTGTCTCCACCATATCAGAGTCCTTCCAGAAAAGCCTTCTTTTTCTTTCTTTTTTTTTTTTAAAGATTTATTTATTTTTATGGAAAAGGGAGATTTAGAAGAGACAGAGAAAAAAAGATCTTCCACGCACTAGTTCACTCTCCAGGTGGTAATGATGGCCAGAGCTGAGCTCATCCAAGCCAACAGCCAAGAGCCACTTCTGGATCTCACATGAGTACAGCGTGCCAAGGCTGTGGGGCCGTCCTCTACTGCTTTCCCAGGCTGTAAGAAGGAGCTGGTTGGGAAGTGGAGCACCTGGAACACGAAACGGCCCCCATATGGGATGTCAGAGCTTCCAGGGCGAAGATTAGCCAACTAAGCCACAGCACCAGCCCACAGAAAACCATTCATTCTGCCAGTGTACACGGTGGTTATGTCACATGGCATTCTGCTACCAAACTGACATGACTCATGCTTTATGGCTTTGACTTCAGGTCCCCAAAGAGCATTCTTGACAAACAGATCTTTGCCTCGACTTCCAGGGCTCAAATCAGCTTTCAACAGTCGTTTTGGATCCTACAGCACTGGCAGCCCCTCCCACACATTCGCTGCACAAACTTGTTGAACGGGTGACCATAATCTTATGAGTTCGTTTTTGGTATGCCGTATCATTAAGGTATTAATTTTTTCAATCAACTTTTGACTGCTTACACCATTTTTTTTATAAAGGAAGAAAATAAACTTCGGGGGAGGAAACAAATTTTCCATTCGGTGGTTGAGCTGGCTCACGAGTGATGTCCATTATGAACTGTTTCTCCAGAGCTAAGGCTTCTTTTCATAAGGCGACAAGCTTCTCCCTACCCGTGTGGAAATTCGGAACTTCACGGATGCTGGGAGCTCAGGTCGGCACTTTTGGCTTTCCAGCTTGCCAAAAAGACCCGCCAGTGACAGCAGTTTTCCGCCAGAGGGCGCCAGCCTGGCCCGTGGCGGGCCCGCCCGCACTGCGCAGCCTCCGTCCAGGGGTGGGCGGGGTTTCCGTGGCGGGGGCGGGGTCGGCCCGGGTGCCGCCTTCACGGGCCAAGTGCGTTGCGAGTGGGAGGCCGCGGCTGCTGCACAGCTTCGAGAAGATGGCGCCGCTGGTGTCGGAACGGGGTCTGAAGAGCGTCGTGTGGCAGAGTGAGTGCGGCGCGGTGGTGGCCGAGAGAGGGAAGGCCTAGGAAGCAGGCCGACGCGCCGGGCCTTGCTTTTCCGCCCAGGCCCGGCAGTCTCTCGGGCAGCCGCCGCGGGCACTTGTTGCTCTGGGAACTTCCTCCTACTTTTCCTTCCCAGCGCTGTTTCTTGCCAGCTCCAGGCATGGGCGGGGTGCGACGGGACGCTCGGCCTTCTTGCTGGCACCGGGCACCTCCCGGGCTCTGGCTGGGGGGGAGGTCCCCGAATCCCTGCACCTCTCGGGCTTTGCTGTGGGGGTCCCCGAATTTCCGGACAGCTCCCGGGCTCTGCTGTGGGGCTCCCCGAATTCCCGGACACCTCCCGGGCTCTGCTGTGGGGCTCCCCGAATTCCCGGACACCTCCCGGGCTCTGGCTGTGGAGGTCCCCGAATTCCCTGACACCTCCCGGGCTCTGGCTGTGGGGGGGTCCCCGAATTCCCGGACAGCTCCCGGGCTCTGCTGTGGGGCTCCCCGAATTCCCTGACACCTCCCGGGCTCTGGCTGTGGGGGTCCCCGAATTCCCGGACACCTCCCGGGCTCTGCTGTGGGGCTCCCCGAATTCCCGGACACCTCCCGGGCTCTGGCTGTGGGGGGCTCCCCGAATTCCCGGACACCTCCCGGGCTCTGCTGTGGGGCTCCCCGAATTCCCTGACACCTCCCGGGCTCTGGCTGTGGGGGTCCCCGAATTCCCGGACACCTCCCGGGCTCTGCTGTGGGGCTCCCCGAATTCCCTGACACCTCCCGGGCTCTGGCTGTGGGGGTCCCCGAATTCCCGGACACCTCCCGGGCTCTGCTGTGGGGCTCCCCGAATTCCCTGACACCTCCCGGGCTCTGCTGTGGGGGTCTCCGAGGCCCCTGCCGGGGTGATGACCCCGGGCTCTGCTGTGGGGCTCCCCGAATTCCCGGACACCTCCCGAGCTCTGCTGTGGGGCTCCCCGAATTCCCGGACACCTCCCGGGCTCTGGTTGTGGCGATCCCCGAAGCCCCTGCCGGGGTGATGCTCCCCGGGCTCTGGCTTTCCCTTCCTTGGTCCCTGCGCTTCTCCCTGGCTAGGCACCCCACGTCTCTTGACCGGCTCCAGCCACCAGTCGGAGATGCCTCTTTCCCTGTCTTCAGGACACAATCTGAGCTGTGTGTCCTCTGCCTCTTCCCGAGCACCGGAGTGTCCAGAGATCGCTTGTTTGAATCAGGATCCAGCAGGGTTTTTACAAGCGTCCACCCTTTAGCAACCAACCCCTGAGTTAAGGCCGTGGTGCAGGCCTCCCGAGGAGCTGGCTTTCTAAGCGGTTCTTGAGCTTGGCTTGGGGGGGGGGGGAGTTTGTCTGAGTGGTGTCAGCTCGCTGTCCCCTGCCCTTCGCGGGCCACTCCCTGTTGTGGGGGCTGTAGGACTTGTTGCTTAGTGATGTCCTGTCAGAGTCGCAGGTTGTGGCAGGGCAGAGGGAATGACAGCATTCACTGTGGACAACATGGACCTGCATGGTTTGGCGTCACCTCGTTCAGAAGTTAATTATGGTCTGATAGTGGCCCTGGAGTAACATCTAATTACTGACTCTGGCCTGTTGAACAAAAAGCAGAGAAGATCGCATTAACAGAGTTCTGGGGATTCTGGATCCTGATCAGTAACTGGGATCGCAGGATGTGTGTGAACAAATGAAAAGATAACCAATGGGAAATAGATGTTCTCCTTAAAGATTGGTTAATGTTAAGTGGAGTGTTGAGCCTAGAGGCTAAGATGCCAGCAGAGCCACCCACGGCCTGCATCGCTGTGCCTGGGTTGGATTCCTAACTCCTGACTGGAGCTTTCTGCTAATGGAGGCCCTGGGAGGCCACAGGTGATGGCTCGTGGGTGGGTTCCTGCCTCTGACCAGGTGATGGGGTTGAGGTCTCAGCTCTCAGCTGTGGCTTGCCAGCATTTGGTGGTGTGAATTAGAGGTGAGTGTGCTCTCTCTCCCTCACTCTCAGATATAAAAAAGTGAAAATTTAACAAATTGAAGATGTTTGAAATCACAGTGGTGTTTACCATTTATAGGAAAATAGGTAACATTGTATAAAATCCAAATTTAGCATGGTGCCGAAAAAAGCTAATGATAATAATGCAATCATTTTAGTAACATGGAAATGAGGCATGACGGAGAGTATAGAGATAAGGAAATGTTCTTCCTGTGCTGTCTTTTCTGTGGTACCACCAGGCCTCAGGGCCAGTGTCAGGGTGCCAGTCAAGCTGCCACCCGAACACTGCTGTTACATATGAGTGCCACTTCCAGTGCCATATCCAGTCCAGCCCCATGCTCAGAAGACTTGGAAAGCAGCAGAGTCTGGCTCTGGGGCTTGGGTCCCTGCGTCCACGTGGGAGGTGAGGAAGAAGCTCAGGAGTTGGCTTGAATCAATCCCTGCTGTTGGCATCCACTTGGGAAGTGAACTAGCAAAGAAAGACTTCTTTCTCTATCTCTCCCCCGGCTGTAACTTTTGAATAAATAAAATCTTTATAAAATCCTATAGATGAATTTCAAGAATTTTTTGCACTAGAGTGCACCTATCCTTTAACTCTGTTTTCCCATGAGATTTTTGAAGTACCCTTCTGTCTGTTGAGAAGAGGGGGCTTCTGAATTTTGTTAGCAAAAGGAAAAAGTCGAAGTGTTTGAGGAATTTTCTGTGAGACAGGAGAACTATTCACTGGGAAACAAGGTTTGCTAGGTTGGCTTGAAGATAACATAGGTAGGTGAGACTAGAAAGCTAAATAACTTAAGAATATTTGATTTACCTAGAAATCACACGGGGTAGAAGGAAACAAATACTTCCAAAAAAAAAAGTTTGTTTGAAAGGCAGGATTAGAGACAGAGGGAGAGACAAAGATCAGTAAAATAATGTGGCTTACTGGCCACATTAGTCAGGACTGGGCCAGGCTAGGGCCTGGAGCCTGGAACCTCAGTCTAGTCTCATGTGGATAACTGGGGACCAGACACTTGGGCCATCTTCTGCTGCTTTCCAGGCCTGTTAGCAGGGAGCCAGATCAGAAATCAATCAGCTAGGTCTCCAACCAGTGCTCCTATGGGATGCTAGAATGGCAGTTGGTGGCTTAAACCACTGTGCCCAATGCCAGCTCTAGAATGAATATTTTTAAAGCATTTTCTCAGTGCCAGGCACTTGTATTAGATATTTCAAATTCCATGAGAATGTCCATTGTATAAATTTTAAAACTGATAGCAGCATTTTTCATAGTAGTCCAAAGTAGAAATAAATGTCCTTGAACTGATAAGTGGCTAAAGACAATAAGAAGGAACAAGAAGACCCTGATGCAGTCTGTAACACAGGTGACTCTTGAAAGCACTCGCTAAATCAGAGCCAGTCACCCAGCATTGCATACGTTCATAAGGCACTTCCAGAATAGGTAAATCTAAGGAGGAGGGAAGCAGAGAGGCATTGTCTGTGTCTTGAGAAACCGGGAGACTTGAGGAGTAGGGAAATTGAACGAATTGGGTGTCTTTAGGAGTAGTAAGAGTGTTCTCAAAATGATTGGGGTGACGTGATGAATGCTCCCTGACCGATCTGAGTGTCCAGGTTATTTCTTTTCTCTATTTAGCCCATCCAGTAAAACAGCTGCCAGAATAACTTTCTTGTGATGGTTCTGGCCTGTGATCATGTGGTTGGTTCTCTTGCTAAAGAACTGGCAAGATTCTTGGTTGCCTGACTTTATTTCAAGTACTTAGTTTGCTTTGGAAGACAGTTCTATAACTGGCCTTGGCCTACCCGGCTATTCTTACCTATAATCTTGATTTTCAGTCTAGTCTATACTATTTACTGGCCTTGAAATCTTCTAGCCAGGCTTCGGGTTTCAGCTCAAATGGAATGCTATCTCCAAGGTGGCTTCTCGTTGTCACCCAGTTGCTTAAGTTTCTGTAGCATTTAGTTTACCTTTTGAATGCGCCTTCTCTCTATTGCCTTTTAGGACTCTTTTGATAAAATTCTTGAAGATAGGCCCACTGTTGTATCTTGTTGAGCTTTAATTTCCTGACAGTCAGAATGTGCTGGATAGCAGTGCTCATTAAAAATAAATCACTTAGTTTTGTAATGTTTTCCTATTTCTTACTACTTAAAGCCCCCATCCTATTTATATTATAAGTACTATTGAATACCTATGGCAATACAGCAACAGAAGGCAAATTCTCAATCCCTTTCAGACTTACATTCAAGTTGGAAGTAAATAGAAAATAAACAAGTAAACAGTCAACATTATTTCTGTTTGTGATATAGGAAAGAAAGCCGCTTGAGATGGGTTCTCTGAGTAAGTGACATTTGAGTTAAGACATAATACATGAGAAACCAGCCTCTAGCACTACCTTAAAATCCCTTCAGGGACAGGTGTGAAGGCACAAAGGCTCTATCTGGTTCAGTTCTGGCTAGTTTGGATCCAGGTCCCTGCCACGGAGGCACCTAAGAAAGCAAAAGATGATGGTTGAAGTAGTTGGGTTCCTGCCACATGTCTCAGACCAGCTGGGAGTTCCAGGCTCCTAACTTTCCAGTTGTTACAGATATCTGGGAGTGAACTACTGGGTAAAAGATCTCACTCTCAGGCCTGGTGCAGTGGCCTAGTGGCAAATCCTTGCTTACAACCTCTGAGATCCCATATGGACACCAATTTGTATCCTGGCTACTCTACTTTCCACCCAGCTCTCTGCTTATGGCCTGGGAAAGCAGTCGAGGACAGCTCATAGCCTTGGTTGGGACTCTACACCCTCATGGGAGACCTGGAAGAAGCTCTGGGTTCCTGGCTTCAGGTCAGCTCAGTTCCAGGCGTTTTGGCCACTTATGGAGCGAACCAGTGGATGGAAGACTTTTGTCTCTCCTTCTTTCTGTAAATCTGTGTTTCCAATAAAAATAAGTATATATATTTTTTAAAGTAAAAATTTGGAGTTTATTTTAAAAATAAGCACACAGCAAAATAACAGTAATTAAAACAATTGCAAAGGAAGTCTAAACTACCAATCCTTTTTTCTTTTTTGTGACCTTATTCAGTAATGTCTTCACTTTTGCCTATAGACAGTAGTCTGATGGAATATCAATAAATCACATCTGCTGTATATCCTTTTAAAGATTTCTTTGAAAGAGTGTCAGAGAGATGGAGGGACAGAGAATTCTTCCTCCTTCAGTTTACTCCTCGAAGACCTCAACAGCCAGGGCTGGACCAGACTGGAGCCTGGAATTCTGCCCAGGTCTCCAACATGAGTGGCAGAGGCCCAGGCCCTTGGATCAGAGGCATTCTGATGTGAGATGCTGGTAATGCAAGCGGTGACTTAACCTGTTACACTACAGTGTTGGCTCCTGTTGAATATTTTACAGGAAACCACGGAAAAAACCCACCCAAATCACAAATGATTCTGATTTAGTCAGATACTGGATTTTTAAAAAGATTTTAATCAGCTTGGATTTGTTTGAGACAGTTCTTTGCTTCCTTAATCATAATTCTTTTCCCCTTTTTGCTTTTTCTCTGTGCCTTTTATTACTATAATACTTGAAAAATTCACAGGGAGGAGCAAACGTTTAACCTAGCAGATAAAGTTGTCTGCATCGTGCATTGAAGTGCCTCAGTTCATCTCCTGGCTCTTATATTGATTCCACCTGCTAGTGCAGTCCAGTGCTCGAGTCGGTGGGTTCCTTCTAACCCCATGGAAGACCTAGGTTTGTGTTCCTGACTCCTGGCTGTATTCCCAGTCACAGGGTGCTCTGGCCCATGTGAGCTTTTAGGGAATGAACCAGTGGGTGAATGTTTTCCCTTTATTCTCTGTTTGCTGTCCTGCAGCGATGGACTTGGTTCACAAAGCAGATAATAACACGTGTGGACTACTGACTGATGGTCAGTAGTCAAAGTTTATAACAGCATCAGACTTTTAAAAGAAGATTGTCAAGTAAGCATCCAGGGAGTGGGGCTTGGACCATTTACATTTCAACAGCAAGGGATAGTCTCCCCATACACAACTTGTTCCTCTAGCAGGTCCTTTATCTAAACCTGTGAGCAAGGTATATTCATTTTCTTCCTGGGCCTTTCAGAGGAGATTCAGATGCCTCTGTCTCCCTCACTAGCAAAGATTCTGAATGCCCTTCTACACTTCTCAAAAAAAAAATCATGGAGAAATAGAATTTAAAAATGTTTATTTGGATACAAAAAGTTTTGAAATTCAAAAGTGCATGAGAGATGTATATTATGAGAATTATACCCATATTATGTGTATGGGTTTTCTGATATATTCTTGTAGATTCAGATGTGTTTTTATTATTTGCCATTCTGTGACTTTGTTTTTAATTTTTGAATTAATACTTGCTTTTTCTTCAAGCAACTGATATTGACTCAACATTTTCCATGCTCCGTCAGAAATCTTGATATCTAACTCTTTAAGTTACTTTTTAAGTTTATTTATTTATTTTATTGGAAAGGCAGTTCTATAAGAGAGAGACAAAGAGAAAGATTGTCTGTCCACTGGCTCACTTCCCAAATGACCATAGTGGCCAGAGCTAAGCCCATCTGAAGCCAGGAGCCAGAAGATTTTTCCAGGTCTCCCATGTGGGTATGAATGACCTCAGAATCCCAGTTAGCCTAAATGACTACATGTGCTTTAGCTTAGGTGACTCCAAATCACTCTAATCTGCAGTTGCACAAGTGCTGAGTCACAATGACAAGACATTCCTCAAGGCAAGGAGATAAGACTCTGTAAATGAGGGAGTGATGACTGACCAATAGTGTGTCTTATAGATCAGATCCTATGCAAATGAAGCGTAACAATACTAACCCCTTGATTGGCTGTTTGTATACTCTAGCCCTTTGATTAGTTGTTTAACTTATAAAAACCCTGTGATTTTGTGGCTTGGGGTCTTCTCTTCTCTGAGGACCTGAGCATGCTCGAATAAACCGCTCCTGTGTGTTTGCATTGAAGGTTAAAGGTTGACTTCTGGTGGTTTATTTGGGGAAACCCAGAACAGCGACTGTGAGGACGGTATCGGAGACACCAGCAACTTTGCTGGCTGCAGAGCTGTAATGGCTGCCTGCCGTTGCTGGGTGCAGACCTGAAACACTGACTGGGCATGGTGGCTGATGTGCCCGGCTGGCCAACTGCACAGCGGCTCTCAGCATCTGAGGCCCTGACTCGCTGTCTTGGCACCGAGCCAGGTATAAACAGGTGCAGGGTCTCAAAGCATTCGATCAGCCTCCACTGTTTTCCCATGCTATAAGCAGAGAGCTAGATGGGAAGTGGAACAACTGGGACAACACTAGCCAGTGCCCATATGGGATGCTGGTGCTTACAGTAGAGGATTAGCCAATTGAGCCATTTTCCTGGCCTCTTAAGTTACTTTTCAAATTTTTCT